>NC_140792.1:12162807-12861557 GCF_037176805.1 Vigna unguiculata
AAAAATCAAGAATCTCAGAATATAAGTCAAAGCAGTTTGTGAAGAAAATGGTTGGTGTCATCTCTATTGCGATAGAAAATGAAGAAGAATTCATACGCAACTAGTCGTTGCTAACGGTTATTTTGTTTGTTGTCTTTCTTCTTTCTCTCCATATGTTAAAAATTGTGAAGTTGTGTGATTAATATAAAACAATATTAATAACAATAAAGTTACTCAATTAATAAGAAAAAGTTAAATGATGTATTGTATGGACCGTTCGACTAGCCAAACATCGATCGATTGGGATTACTCTAAAACACACTTGCATAAGTAGTTTAAGTCTATGCATGTGCGAACACGTGTCATCAATCGAAGAGGACTAGGCTTACATCATCATCATTGAAATGACCAACGTTGCAAAGGTACGAACCTATAGAACAAATCTTGTTCGTAGTGCATCGAGCGGTCTTCTGCCGATTGTTTGGCGATCACTCCGGAGATTATGAAGATACATGCAACATCGAGTGGCCTTCCACTAATCATGTGGGATCACTCTAGAGATCATAAAGATACATTCAACATCGAGCGACCTTTCGTCGGTTGTGTGACGATCACTCCAAAGATTATGAAGATACATGCAACATTGAGTGGCCTTCCGTTAGTCGTTTGGATATCACTCAAGAGATTATGAAAATATGTGTGACATCATCAACCAATCGTTGGTTTGGCTTGTGTAGCGACACCGCGTAGGACCCATGTTGAGCGACAATCGAAGCAAGAAATTAACCTCGTCATAATTATTTTAAAACAGGTTGGTAATCAAGTTTAAAAGGCAATTGGGTCATGATTAGACTAGGCCTAATTACGGGCCATGTAAAAAACTATAAATAGAAGTCAAAGGTATGGTTGTTTGGAGTTTTCTCTCGCATTTATTGTTAATACTGATCAAACCATCGCTGACTTAAGCATTGAATTATCTTTAACAGGTACACCGATTGATAGGAGAACCGAACGAGCGACAAGAGTATCAAACGAACAACTTGAGTGAAGATCTACAAAATAGGACAAAATTGTTTAAGTAGACGTTGGGTCCTTACACCTGAAACAAATGACATATCTCAATTGGAAAGTACAAAAAATTTAAGGTTAAAATACCTTTTTAGTCCCAATTTTCTTCAAGTTTTGTCAAGTAAGTCCTAATTTTGGTTTTGTGTTCAAATAGGTCCCAATTTTCGTCAATTTTGTTCAATTAAGTCCTTTTTTGCTAACACCGTTTAAATCATTAACGACCATGAACAATGACTGTCACGTGTCACTTCGTGGTTTTTTTTATTTTTTTTTATTAATTTTTTTGATTTTTTTAAATTTTTTTTAAATGTCCACATGTCAACTCAGTAGCGTGCCACATGTCAAAGTCATTGTTCTATATTCAATTTGGTCCCTATATTTGTTATTTTTGTTCAATTTAGTCCCAATTTTGTTTAAAATTGACCAATATTTCCCTATTGAAGATGTGACCAAATTTAATTTTTATATCAAAGTTATAATGATGTGAATTTTAATATATTATATAAAAATATTTAATAAATAAATTGAATTTTAATATAAAAATTAAATTTGGTTTCAATTTGGAAAGGGACCAAATTGGTTCGTGTTAATCAAAATTGAGACTAAATTGAACAAAAATAACAAATATAGGGACCAAATTGAATATGGAAAATTGACTTTGACATGTGGCACGTTGTTGGGTTAACACGTGGACATTTAAAACAAATTTAAAAAAATTAAAAAAATCAAAAAGACCACGAAGTGACACGTGGTAGTCATTGTTCATGACCGTTAATGATTTAAATGGTGTTAGCAAAAAAAAAAGACCCAATTGAACAAAATTGACGAAAATTGGGACCTATTTGAACACAACACCAAAATTAGGACTTATTTGACAAAACTTGACGAACATTGGGACCAAAAAGGTATTTTAACCAAAATTTAAATATATTCAATAAACAAAAAGATTCAATAGAAACTCAATTGAAAATACCCAAATTTATTTAAAGAACTTTAAATTTAATTAAATTTATTTTTTTATTTATTTAAATTGCTATCTTTTTAAAATTTAAAATTTCTAATTCTTTTTTTTTACATTTTTTATAACTTCTTCCTATGATTCTTTGTCCTCTTATCTTTGTAAAGCACAATATATTAAACAAATTGAGATAAATTCTGACATAGCAAAATCAAAATTTTGATTCGGGTATGTTTTATGTTCACTGTAGATTTCAAATATTGTTTTCTCTTTCGGTTGATTCACGTGGTTTAAAAATTCCCACTATATATGATCAGCCAAAAAATAATAAATTTGTATTTCTCTAACACCGTAACAATATTGTTATTCATAGTCTTGGTTTAAAATTAACATAGAAAATATATCTAAACATCGTCAACTCATTCTCTTTTCAAAAATTACAATTCCTTGAAAAGTGATGCATTTTACAAGGAAAACTAACTTTGCCAGAAAACTTCATATTAGATTATGAAAAAAGGAATGACTTTAGATTGTTGAAATGGGATGAATATGAAAATTTGATGTAAATAAGATAATGTATTGTGAATGGAAATTAACTCAATAGATTACATAATAGAGAAATTTTTGTTTAGCTATTTTTGTTGGAAAAAATGCATCGTTAGTGAAGAACATCATCGTCTTTATCACCGATAATCACTCTTCTAACAAGGAAATAACATCAACACAAAGATCACAAGAATATAAGGTGAAAATTTCAAAATTCGAGAAAAATCATATTCGTTGTCTAATGACAACTAGATAATAATACTATATAAAAATTTGCACAACATATAGATAATCCTATCATCCTTTGACCTCAAATACACTCATATTCTCCAAACGTAGAAAAAGTCAAATACATGTTTAAGGTATCTTTGACTTGGAACAAGAAACACCATAGATATAAAGTACATTATGTAGCTACTATCACCAGGGGCGGCTCAACGGTTTGGGAGGTCTAAAGCAAACTTAAAAAATGAGGCTTTTTATTTAAATTTAATTTTCAAGCTTTTTTTGATGTAAAACTATTTATTAAATTGTCATAATTAATTTCATTTAACATTTCTTTCTCAATAGATAATAGGACTAATTCATCTAATCTTTCTTGAGACATTGTTGATCTTAAATAAGTTTTTATTATTTTTAGTTATGAGAAACTCCTTTTGGTGGAAACAACTAACATTATAATTGTTAACATTATTCTATAAGTTATATATACATTTGGAAAAGAATTTATTCTTTTTATACGATTGAGAATGTCAAATGGTTTATCATTTTTCAAAGCTTTAATTTTCTTTAAGATATTTAATTATGAAATTAAATCAAATCCATCAATATCCAACAAATTATCATGTTTTAAAATTTTTCAAGGTTTAAGCATTTATCTTTCAAAAATAAAATATCTACACACTGTAATACACAAGACATTTGCCCTTTTTTTGTTCATAGTTCCTTTTTGTTATGCAATTAAAGTCTCAATTCTTCTTTTCTTTTGAATTTTTGAATAGCCTGATTCAAAATTTTCTTGTTTACATATCTATATATTTTTATATGAAATAAAAAATGATAATATATAAAATAGTACTAAAGATAAATATATAAAACGAATGAATTAGAACAATAAAACATGGTTCTGGTTGTGAAGAAAATAAACTCTATAGTAGACTTGCAGTATCTTAAAGTCTCAAGTCTCTTTTTTCTTCTTAAGTCTCAATTTTTTCACAAACTTGCAAAATTGTTTATTTTAAGATTAATCATTAATAAAAATATTTTAAAAAATATTGCTCTTCTAAACTCGATAATAAGTCTTTTTTTTACCTAAACTTGAACTATCTTTCTACAAAAAACTCAACTTTGAATTATGCTCCAATTAATCTATTATCCACCAAAAGATTAAACCATAATTTAATTAACAATTTTGTAAAAAAATTCAATTTCTCCTCAAGATATATGCAAAAAAAAAAATTCTCAAAACCCGTAAATCTAATAGTACTAAAAAACAAAACTAAACAAAAGAAACACATTTCTAATTCTAATACAAAATTCAAAATAGAAAAAAAAAAATTATCAACAACACAAATGGAAAGAAAAAACATACTAACCAGAAATGAGGATGAAAAAATTGGTAGACACGGACAACCTGAGATTCAAGAGATCTAAGGGATGTAATTTGCCAAAACCCTAGAAAAAAAAATTATTAGAAGAAAATAAAGTAAGGAGAAGTAAGGAGAAGTTAGAGAAGTCATACATAGATAAAAGAAGAAATTATAATAAATATCGATTATAAGAGAATAAAGATAGTTAATCATTCTATCTCTTTCTTGTAAAAAATTATAATTTACTAAAAAATTGTTTTAACTCATTAATTATCATTCTTACTACCAATAAAAATTAACATACACTAATAATAATCTACTTAAATTTTATTCCAAACATAAACTTATAATTAATTTAATAGAGTTATATTAGTAATAAAATATTTTTTTTGAGGTCTTTTTTATCTTAAACATAATTTTATAATTAGTTTAATAGAGGTATATTCATTAGTACTAAAAAATTTTGAGACCTTTTTTTCTCAAACATAATTTTATAATTAGTTTAAATTAAAAATATTAATAGTAAAATTTTTTTTTAGGCTTTCTTATCTTATCTTTGGAGTTTAAAGTGAGTGCTTTACTCGCTTTACCCTTGAAACAGTCATAACTATCACCCACTGTCTTACTTATCCTAAATTACGTAAAACTTTTTGAAACATAATATTTTCCTTAGTCAAACAATTTTTAATTTTGTTGAGCAAATTCTTAATTAACACTTAACTTTTAGTTATTTAATCTTTTAGAATTTAATGAGTTGTGTTGCATAAAGTTTTACGTGATTTTAACATTTAAATGAGTATATTTATAAAGATTATATATATTATATACTTTAGCATAATTAATACCTGGAGACGTTAAATCATAAACCACCACCCTCCAAAAATAGAAAACAGCCTCCAAAAATAGAAAACAGTTTTTTTTTTTTTTTTTTTTTTACGAAGTGACAATTCAGAGAGCATAAATTGAAGAGTTAACAAAGTTGTGATGAAAATGAAAATGATCCCACACAATATAATACATTGCATAACATCTGAATGTGGTTTTGAGAGACAATAAGTGAAAATAATGATGCAAAAGTGAACCCGACAAAGGAAACAGTAATAATGAAAAAATAGTGATGTCTTTTAATCAACTTTTACAAGACAATATTCCGACATTTATGGATACCTAAAGCTCCTTCTTTTTGTTTCGTTTTTCTTTACACATTTTTTCATTTTATAATTCTTCGATTGTTTGTTTTAACAACAAGAAGCAACTTTTCTATTCGATGGTTTAGGAAAATTTGCAATCGATTTTTATTTTATGTGAAAATTTTCTAAGTAATGAGTTGAATCAGTCTCTTGACTCGGTTAATTGAAATAAAAAAGAAATAATGATTAAGTCACGAATTGAAGTAGACTATTATAAAATTAGAATTAACTTTAAAAGTTTTATATAGCCTTCTAGATAATGGAATGGATTAAATTATATTATAATTTGAATGATTATTAATGGTTTAAACTATGTTATTGATATTGCACATATTATTTCAAATGTGTATTTTTTAATTTTATACGCCGTAAATTCGATTTAGTTTAAATGAATTGATTTAGAAACAATTAAGTTTTTAAAATTTAAACTAAAATAGCAATTCAATCGTTTTTAAAGAGTGAGTCATTGTTTTACATAACTTTATAATTTATTTTTTGATTAATTACTTTTTTGGTTTTGTTCTCGTCAAGTTGGTCATTTGATTCTTTTAATCTCAATTTGATATTAGTTTTTGAAAAATTAATACAATTTGATTATTTTTATTAAATTTTTTAAAAATATTAAAAAAATTTTCATTAAAATTTTGATACTAGTCTTATATTAATTATTCCAGCAAAATAAATCATCCTGAATAACCCCATGATCACTGTAGTATAAAATATAATGGCAGATTACAAGAATGCACCGATTATTTACATGCTGTTCAACCATTTTTATAGAATTCTATATTTAGACAATAATTATGCGATTATTTACATTTTATATGTCAAAACTCCTTAAACATATAGCGAGAATGAAATTAGAATTTAAGAGTTTGGGACTTTGATTTTTAATTGAGTAGACCAAATAATATTTTGACAAAAATAAATGAAGGATTTATTTAGGGCGGACAAAAAATCTAATTTTCTTGATCCGATCCACTTTTGCTCCAATCCAATCCATTTAAAATTAATTTTATTAAAAATTCAATCTATTTAAAATCCATTTTAATGGATATGGATTTCAATCTAATATACACTTTATATATTTTATGGATTGAATATCTATTCTCTAAATCAAGATTTTCAAATATGGATAATCCAAAAAATCCAATCAAAATTTTTGATTTAAATTTTTAGTTATGTTAGGCTAAAGGTTGAGATGGACAAGGCTAAATTCAGACTCAGATAGACTTTACTCAATGACTTGTACGGACCGAGCAGGGCCAACGATCTTGAAGTGTCGGGCGGGCCTGATGACTCGTTGGGCGGGCCCAAAGACACGAATAGGCTAGGGACGAACCAAACAAGTCGGTTGGGGTCGGCGATCCGAAAAAGTCGAGCAGGCCCAATGACCCGAATGGGTCAGGCGAGCCCGAAGACCTGAATAAACTGGGTTGGCCCGACGACACGGACGGGTCGTGCTCGACGACTTGTACGATTGGGCAAGCCTGACGACCCTGATGGGTTGAGCAGGCTCGACGACTCGAACAGGCTGAGTCGGCCCGACAGCTCAGACGGATCGTGCTAGATGACCCGTACGAACTGGGCAGACCCGACGACCTTAACAAGCTATGCGGGCCTGACGACCAGGTCGTGTGAGGTCAGGCCGACACAACAACTTAACCATGTAGGGCCGGCACGATGAGTCAGACAGACTAGGCCGACCTGATGACCTAGACGGGTCCTAGACATGGACGTGGTTTTTTTTGCCATGTGGGTTGGGCTAAATTAACAGCTCTAGCCAAATTGTACCGTGTCGGCCTTAAGGACACAAGTTTTAGAAAATTCAATTTAAATTTCTTTTTTAAAAAATAGATTCTGGATTTTGAACTTGATCTGACTATTTAGACTGGATTTAAATTTTGATCCAAATATTCGAATATGGATTTTAAAGTTATCCAAACTAGTTTTACTGAAAAAATGGATTTGGATCGAAAATTTGATCTAATTATTTGGATCTAAAATGGATGTGAATTGGATCATTAAAAATCCAATCCATGACCCCTTTGAGATTTATCATATTATTTAGTACGGGGTTTTGCTATTCTCTTGTTTAATCTCTTCTATATATGAGGCATATGTTAAACCTTCCTCATCAACTATATATAAGACTAAATAATTACATGTAGGTGAGTTAAAATTCATTTTATTAAGCTGGTTTTTAAAGTTAATTTAGATTTAAAATTTTACTACTGTAAGATGATATCAAAGTCATTTAAAATCTGTCATAGTCAATATTTATTAGACCTATTAGATTGTCTTATATTTCAACACATTTTATTTTTTATTTTAATATCATTTTAACTCTTAATGTTCTCAATATGAGAAGATATGTTTCAAAATCTATATAGTTTAGAAATATGATCAAATTATTATTATTATTATTATTATTATTATTATTATTATTATATATAAAAAAGTACAATTTTATCTCATAAATCTAATTTTATAAAATTGAATTAGAGATAAACTTACTTTTATTACGATGATACAAAAGCTTCTAAACAACTTATCCAAGAAAATATTAAAATGATATAAAAGCTAAGGAACTAGTTATGATGGAAGAAAAGTTGATTGTGGTTGTCTTAGAGAGATTTAAAATGCGAAAGGAAAATAGAGAGCTAGCATTGATTGATGATTAGAGAGTGGAGAACAGAAGAACGTGACTAGTTTTGAAAGTGGTAAGCAATTCGTTAATTGAATGACTTTAAAATGCGTTGCTTTTGGAGTCTCTTAGGTCTTTTCGATGTAGCATTTGTGACTTTGCATTATTTTGTCTTCTGTTGTAATACTTGGACTTATTGTAAAAGATGCTACTTGTTTAGGATAATGAAGAAAAAGATGTTTCCACACTCACAATAAGTGGCAGAGAAAAATACAACAATATTAAATTCTATTTTTCTTTTCAATGAGTTTGAAAAAATTCACTCAATTCAATAAAACATTGACTATTTTTCTAACCCAAGTTCGTCCGATAGTCATCATTTAGGAACAATCACTGCATTCCCGAGATATGTTTTGGAATATTTTAGCTCCGTCACGGTTTTGTCCTTAAAAGACACCTCAAAGGATGGAAAGAGGTAAGAGTATTTAAACTTCGTTTGACCTCGACTTCTAAGCGATGTGGGACTTATTGGGTGTACCGAAACAAAAAGATATAGCATGAGTGAAACCATGATTATGTTTAGTTTGATGGAAAGAGCTAGCCACCATTTCTGCATAACACAAAAGCTTCATTCTCAAGATCAAACCTTTTTGTTGACCAGTCAAGTGTTACTTTTGTACTTGGAAATAAAAAATAAAAAGGAACTTTTGTACTTAATAAAAGGATTTGCTTGAAGCAAAAAGATTGAGTTGGGAAAAACTTTGAAGATAGGCTTCAGTAGTGTTCATTAAAGAATTTGCACATGAAGAAAGTGATTGAGAAACATGCAATGAAAGGTGAGAGATACACCTAAGCTTGGTTATGTCAATCTACTACATCATCCTGTTGGTGAGCAAAACTAACTTTAAGAATACTCTTTCAAATTTAAAACTTAAATTCTAATTTTGGTTTTTATTATTATTATTATCATCTTTTGTGGTCTTAATTCTAGATTTTATAGACTTCAGTATTTTGGTTAAACTTTTAATTTCACTTTTTTTTTCATTTGTATGTGTGTAGGCATTTTGTTTTTATTATGCATTTTTTAACTATAAAATATTAGTGATTTATGTTGGCTTTTTGTTGAATTTCTTTTAGAATTAATTGCTAAAAAAAGACCGAATAGACTCATTTTCACTTTATTCATCCATAGATTTTGTTATCTAAGTTCAAAATTCAGTTTATTGAATTTTCAGTTATGTATGTGATGGAAGACAACAATCACGAGGACTATGATCACGAAAATTGGACCAAGTAGTATAGGTTTTTGGCACTTCTTCTTGCACCTCCTTTTTTTATTCCTGCAGTCCCGTAAAACTGTGGAATTGGGGGCTGAAGGGGTAGGAAGGAAGGAGTGTGAAAGTGGAAGAAGCACCGTTGTGGACGAAGTTGTTTGGGATTATTTTGAAAGGGGAGAATTATGCATTCCAAATTCACGATTCTAAAAAGAATTTTGTTTTAAATATTTCATAATAGACATTTTAAAAGGTGTTTCCAAATTTAGAAATATTTTTGAAATACTCAATTTAAAAAATATTTTTATATTATGGATTGAGTATTTTGAATGGTATTTTTAGATTCAAAAATATATTTTAAAATACCCGATCCATAATATATATAATTTTTATACATTTTAAAGTGATGGGTTTCTAGATTCGGAAATATCTTCTGAAAGAGTCAATCCATATTTGTATACTCTAAAGTGAATGTTTCAAAAATTATTTTCATATCCAAAAATATCTTATGTAATATTCAATCCAGAATATATTTCCTTACACATTTTAGATTGAGTGTTCCGAAAATTATTTTCAAATCCAAAAATATATTTCGAAACACCTAGTCCGAAAATTCTTAAAAAAAAGGAGGCACATGGATTTTTATTATAATTCTAATGTCATAATTTGTAGATTACATATTTTATGACACGAAAGAAAAAAGTAAAGGAAGAAAAGTACTTACTTGCTTGTAACCATGTATTTGAGTCGAGTAATATTTTGAGTTTATATGCAAGGACTTGATCTGTTTAGGGTTAGATTAAGATTGGAGATTTACACCTCTAAATTTTTCCAAAGTCCCCTATGACCCCTCACTTTTTAACGAGGTAAAAAATAATTTTTCTCACTCTTTATATTTACCACCCACAAGCACTCACCTCCTCACACTTTCCTCACGATTTAGGGAACAAAACATGTTTAGAGAAGTACGAATTTCAAAAATTGGTAAACTGGATTTCAAAATTTGGTTAAGGAAATTACTAAAATTTGAGATTCGATTAAGGAAATTATCGAATTTCGAAATCCAATTACCGAATTTCGAAATTAGGTTAAGAAAGATACCGAAATTTTGGTTTCACACAGACGAGTTGCAGCCCACAATCCAAACCAAGGACGAGTTTTTGGAGTTAGCTCACCCTTGCGGGATTGCGATCCTTTGTTATGTCCATTGTAGCACATGTGTTGCCTAGGGCATAAAGGGATAATGACTTGACGTCATCCTCACCTTCCAACGATTTATCACTAAAAGTTTGCTTAGGGTTCCAAACTTAATCTTGGCAACTAAACACGAGGGTTGCGCTCGTTGCGGGACTTAACCCAACACCTTACGACATAAGCTGACACAGTCATGCACATCCTGTGTCCGCGTTCCCGAAGGCACCCCTCTCTTTCAAGAGGATTTGTGGCATATCAAGTTTTGATAATGTTCTTCGCTTTGCATTGAATAAAACCACATACTCTACCACTTATGCGGGCCCCCACCAATTCTTCTAAGTTTCATTCTTGTGAACATACTCCCAAGCGAGATACTTAATGTTTTAGCTACAACATTACACGAGTCTATGCACAACACCTAGTATCCCTCATTTACGGCTAGGACTACTGGGGTATCTAATCTCATTTAATCCCTTAGATTTCATCTCTTAGTGTTAATGCCAATCCAACATAGTGCTTTCGTCGTTGGTGTTTTGTCCGATCTCTACGCATTTCTCCGCTCCACCAGAAATTCCATTTGCCCCTACCGTACTCCAACTTGGTAGTTTCCACAGCGTGTCTATGGTTGAGCCTTGGGATTTGACAACCAACTTAAAAAGCCACCAACTAACACTTTATGTCCAATCATTCCGGATAACGCTTGCATCTTCTGTCTTACCGCGATTGTTGGCACAAAGTTAGTCAATGCTTATTCCCTGAATATCATCATTGCTTCTTCTATAGGAAAAGAAGTTCATGACCCATATGCCTTCTACCTTCACGTGGCATTACTCCGTTAGGCTTTCGCCCATTGCGGAAAATTCCCTACTATTGCCTCCTATACAAGTCTGGGTCGTGTCTCAATCCCAGTGTGGTTGATCATTCTCTCATACCAATTACTAATCATCGCCTTGGTAAGCTATTACCTCATCAACTAGTTAAACCATTTTATAAATTTTTATTTATCATTAAATATAATTAGAAAAAGATACTGCGTGGATACAAATATCCATACAATATCAATGTTAAGAATTTTACCACAAAACATTTCAAAATTGTGATAAAAATAAATTAATTTCTATTTTTTTATATAAACACAATGTAAATGTGTAATTTGGTGAGTAATTTCAAAATTTAACCACTTACTACAATTTGAGTGCAACTTATTTAAACTATTCTTTTTAAACTCGGTTATATTGTTTTCAAAGAAAATCAATGTCAATTTTTATGATGGTCATAGGAGAGTGATAACTTAAAATAGGTAGAATTTACACAAGATGTAGATGTGCGTATGAACAATATGTGAGTCAAGCTAAATGTGTCAAAACTTTCACATTAACTGATTATAATGTTAATATAATCTATTAGGCTATGTTTGGAGTGTGATGTTTAATTTTGTTGTCATGCTAATTGATTAGAATATTAATCTAGTCAATTAGATTGTGTCTGGAATATGAACTTTAACATTGTAAATAATCTAATTGATTAGATAGATATCCTAATCAATTAATTACACCATAAAACTGTCGTACTCTAAAATCATATCATTACATCAGTTTTGAGTTACGTTTATGAGACAAAGTTCAAAGAAAGATTTCTAGAGAGTTCTTGGAGAAATTCTGCATTGTTCTTCATACTTTCAAGTTGTTCATCAAGACTCCAAGAAGATTGAATGGATGTGATGTCAAATTTTGCATAAGCCTAAGGTGTATTCATTTCATTACTTTCTTTCATTGTATTTCTGTTTTCTGGTTACTAAATTTCTGGTATCTTGTTACTGAAACTTTGTGATTTTATCACTATGTCTGTGATAGGTTTTGGTAATTGCATGTAGCATTACCTGGTTGCATTTCTTTAAAGGTTTTTCAAGAGTGTGTATCTAAGAGTGTATGTTTTACATAGGTGAATCTTGTATTCCTAACTCTTGATGTTTTAGTAGAATTTCTGGTGTGGATAACAAGAGACTAGATGTAGATTTAGTGAAATCGAACCAATATAAAAATTTGTGATTCTTGTGCTTTTCTTTCATCATCTTTTTACATCCTGCTAAGTATAAAGGCTAAAATAATGCATTCTTAAACACATAGCGCAAATTGATTAAGGATTTCTTACAAACTGTTTTAAAGTTTAAATAACTGCAAAAAAAGTTACGAAACCAATTCATCTCCTCTTGGTTGTAAAATATTGGCTCATCAATTATAACAACTTACTTATAAATAATTAAGTTTGTAAAATAAAATATTAACAAAAGAATAATTTCAAATAATAGTAATAATAAATAATTATGTGTAAGAATCTGGATGATGGAAAGTGTAACATCCCGTCAGGATATTACAGATTTAAATAATAAAAATAGAGAAAATAATAAATACGCTCCATTTAATAAAACATCATTTCCCAAAAGCGCGGAAAATTTGAAATCTTTTATTATAATCAAAATAATCCAAACCATAATTATAAACCATATTATAATATCCAAAGTTTGCGTAGTAAAGGATTACAATTTATTTCCAAAAACATAAAATATATAAAACTCCCGAGCTATCCCCCGCTCCGAAGCTAAGCCTCACCAGAACCACCTGCATCAACATCATCTGCTCACGTGTACCACGTACACGACCATCGCCAAACACACGCAGATAGGGTGAGCTTAACAGAATAAACATATAACTATATTTATATACATATATAATACACTTATATATATATATATATATATATATATATATATATATATATATATATATATATATATATATCATGCAATCACACCAAATGAAACCCTTCCTTCGATTCCATATCACCTGGTCACAACCAGGTTATTCGTGTTATACATCTTCTAGTGAGTACCTCAAGATGACTTGCTGCCAAACCTATTGGCCACAACCGATATAGCACGTGCGGGATGTAAGTCCTGCTAAATTTAAATAATTAAATAATTAATTATTTAATTAATGCGAGTAAGAGAAGCCTTTATGACATTGAATGCTAATCTTCATGACGTGGAAAAGTACTAGCTCAAATGGTTAAAAGTACTTGGTTTGTGTGAGAGGACTTGGGTTTAAGTCCTATGTATGCCATTTGTATAAGATTTAAATTTTATTTTTTTATTTATTTACTAATATGTATGTGCATGTAAGTAAGAAGATAGCAATTGGGTTATACTAGTTGGCATGAAAAATGGATTGGCATGATGGTTTGGTATTAACTTGGCATTGCATGGTTATGAGTTCTAGCCTTGGGAAAAACTTAAATTTAACTTTATATTTAGTAGTTGATCCTTGTATGATGTGCGCTACTAGTATAGCGCCTGGCGGCGTGTGAGAGCCGTCAGGCGGACGGAACACAAACCTGTGACATGTAACTTGTTACATGGGAGCATATATGATTTTATATGTAATAATTTTATAGGCGACAAACCTGTGACATGTAACTTGTTACATGGGAGCAGATATGATTTTATATGTAACAATTTTATAAACGATTTTAATTGTAACACTTACTGATGCGACTTATTTTATCTGTATTGGCGCGTTGGACTTTAATATTTAAATTTTCCCGCATTTTTTTGGGAAATTGATGATAGATAAATGAGGTGGTTATTTTATTTATTTTCTTATTTATTTTAATAAGTAATTTCCGGCTAGGACGTTACACGAGAAACCATTGCTATGGATCATACACCGTAACGCCAGGTGGAGTTCCCAATTGCGAAATAGTTCGCAACGTCCCAAGACTACCAAACTCGTCATCTAACTTCTAAGGAGGGCAATCTATATGGACCCATCCATCCTGGCCATAACCAGTACACTCACACCGGCAACACTCGCCAACCCGAGGTCAACTCAAGGGTTCCTCCTGTTCATCCGCCATCTTGAGCTCAACTCGAGGGATGCCATTCCGAGCTCAACTCGAGGAATGCCACGTGCTTAACCCCTATACCGAGCTCAACTCAAGGGATACGTTCCGAGCTCAACTCAAGGAACACCAGCAATCCACCTTTGAAGCATCAGCAAAAGCCTTGTAGATCACGTAACATCCAAGCAAGCAAAGCCGCGTGCTTCTCGATACCGCCTGGCGCTACACACTAGGCGCCAGGTGCCCAAGGTTTCTAGACTGCCTGGTGAGGGACACGTACCGCCAAGCGCGTAGCATCTCAGAACTTCACTGCCTTTGTAACTATCGCTTGGCGGGACTTCCTTTACCGCTAGGCGCCACACACCTTAGGACTCACTGGACCGCAAACCCCGCCTGACGCACCCCTCCTTACCGCCAAGCGCCATCGTGATTCAAAACCCACTATTTTTATGCTTTCGCCTGGCGGGTCAATCCCCACCGCTAGGCACCACACCAATACTTGCACAGTACTGGTTTTAGTTTAGGTTCAAGCTCACTAACTCACACAACCTTTCACATTACTTATTCATTCTGCAATCATATCTTAGTCACATACTGTATGAGTCAATTCCAGTTAGCATACTTCTTGTCATACACCTTCATTATCTAAATACTTACCATTTTTACTCATTTTCATTAACAATCCAATTCTTATTTAAAGACCTACTTTCATTAGCATATCAACACTTATGTTTCCATCTTTCCAACCTGTTCCTAACAGTCATGGGAATAGTCCATTCATACCTACATCACAACCATATATCATGTTTTATCATTTAAAATGCTATTTGTTCCCTATGCTCAAATTGTCAAATTCTCTAAGTCAACCCTCCACACTACTAGCTAGGCTTATGAGGAACACTTAATATCCCGTAGCCACAGTACACTTAAAATCACATGGCTCCAGTCCCCTCTTTAGTTCCCATATTCTTTCATTATATAATTTTCCTTTCCGACTCTCGAAATAGTCCAAAGGGATTTTTCCTCTCATTAATTAATACCATTTCACACCCAAAATCACCACAACACCAAACCCAACCCAGCACACTCAAAATCCCCAGAAATGCTCCTGGTGTCGCGATGTCGCCTAGTAGTACGCTATAACCCGTAGGCGGTGCGTTAGTCCTAGAAAATTCTAGGTTCTGTTTCACCACCTAACAACTTCTTTCATTCCCCTTTCACGTTCCCTGTCCAATCTCCTTCGATTCACTCGCGAACGCAACAACAGTGGTACTATAATCAACCCTAACTACTTCCATCATGGATTCCGGTTCAGTTTCACGATAATTACTTCCTAATCATAAAAAACTCAATTCTGTTAACCTTAATCGTCATACCTAACCAATTTCACTCAATCTTTCGCTTTGCAGTGTAATTCCACAAATTCTCATCTCTTTTTAATCAATTTATGGTTTCAACACATTTCCCACCAAGCAAAGATAATCCGGAACCCCAAAATCACCATAATCGACCCAAAAATTGATTTGCTATGCCTGGCGGGTGTTCGTCACCGCCAAGTAATTCAACTGAAAACCCAGAAATCCTCAGGAACATGTGTCGCCTGACAGCACATCCCCAGCTGCCAGGTGGTTCCTCTCTCAAGAACCTAGAAACCCATCTCCAAGCATGAGTCGCACACTTAAGATACTATTTTCCATCCCCCTACTAGGGTTTCATCTACCCTTTCATATCCATGCCAAAACTAAGTTTAGCAAAAATAAAGTTTAATTCGAGTTCTCAAAGGCTTGAACCCACAACCACACCAAAGCCAAATCAAGGCTCAACTATTCAACCACTTCACATTTTATGATAACTAATATAATCAAAAGATTATATTATTCTCAATCATGATCAATGTAATTTAAAAATAATAGCAAATAAATAATACACAATTGACATACATAGGACTTGAACCCAAATCCTTTCACATAATAAAGTACTCTCAACCACTTAAGCTAGTACTTTTCCACATCATCCAATTTAGAATTTAATGTCATAAAGGCTTCCACTACCCTCATTTATTAATTAATTCCATTGGTCTTATAGAAAGACCCATGTTCTATTTGTAGATACTACCAACAACATAATTGGTTTGAAAACAAAGTTGTGTGAAGAGTGGGGGAAGTGAACAAAATTAAGTTTTGATAGGACAAATGGGTAGGGGGAATAACACTCTCTTGTAGGTTTTATAGGTTGTATGCAATTCCAAATTTTAAAGATAACATGTGAGTATGAAATTTAACTTGGAGAAGAGCTAGACTAGTCTAAGAAACAACC
This sequence comes from Vigna unguiculata, assembly GCF_037176805.1. Lineage (NCBI taxonomy): Eukaryota > Viridiplantae > Streptophyta > Magnoliopsida > Fabales > Fabaceae > Vigna > Vigna unguiculata. The sequence continues at coordinate 12,179,466 of NC_140792.1, forward strand.
TAAGAACAAGAATTATTGGAACTCATAAATTGCCAAACTCCTAAAAGTAATTATGAGGATTCTTAGGTATGGGACAACGCATAAGATGGATCATACACACACTGACAGAAGTTGACTAATAATTTTGGGAGAGTCAAAATAATATATTCAAAATTTATATATTTAATCATTATTAGTTACAACAAAAATGAATATGTATTTTAATATAATTATAACTATAAATTATTTGAATTCCTTATTAAGTAAATTAAAACTAAAATTTTTAGCTATTTCATTTTTAATATAAATAATCATATTGTGTGCATGAAATTTATCTCTCATTTCATTTTAAAATCATGTTTTTGATAAATCATAACGGAAAAAATAAAAAATTCATTTTAAGTACACCCACAATAAAATAGTGAAGTTGAATTGTGAAGTTAAAATTTTAAATTAGTTTTCTCTTGATATTAGTAAATTAGTAAAAAATTTATTAAATAATGACGACAGAAAATAAGTAAAAAAATCATGATAAATATTTTTATATTTTCAAATTTAATAGTTGTTTGAATTTTATCTATAAGAAAAATAATTTTTTGAGTATTCATATTTAAATATAATAAAACATAAACAAGAGCGATCAAGAGTTTGAGAGACCTAAAACAAACTTAAAAATGGAGACCTTTTATTTAAAATTTATTTTTGAGCTTTTTTTGATACAAAATTATTTATTAAATTATCATAATTAATTTTATTTAACATTTATTCTTCAATAGACAATAGGGTAATCCATTTAATCTTTCTTGAGATATTGCTGACACTGAAATTGTTAATATTATTCTATAAGTTACATATGCTTTTGGGAAAGAATCTATTTTTTTATATAATTAAGAATATCAATTGGTTTATCATTTTTCAAATCTATAATTTCTCTTAAGATATTTAATTATGAAAATAAATCAAATCCATTATTATCCAACAAATTATCATGTTTTAAAGATTATTTAAAGTTTAAGCAGTTTTCTTGCAAAAATGTACCATCTAGTAACTTTAATTTTTAACACTACATAAAAAACAAAAAATATCTTCATATATTTTAAATTGTTCAAATATACTCTAAAGTGTGGTAATTTCTTTATCTAACTATACAAAAAATAAATCAATTCTAAACGATTCTTGAAAAGATTTTACAATTCTATTCTCAATGTTTTCATCAAATTGTTTTTTTTTGCATCTAATATGTTTTTTCAATAAACTTAGGTTCTTTTCAACCTGATAGTAAGTTTTTTTTCCCTAAACTTAAATTATCTATCTACAGAAAAATCAACTTTGAATTACACTCCAATTAATCTATTATCTACCAAAAGACTAACCCTAATCTAATTAATAATTTTGTAGAAAAATTTCAATTCCTCGTCAAAATATATGTAAAAAAACTCTTGAAACTCGTAAATCGAAAAATACCAAAAAACTAAACTAGACAAAAGAAACATATTTCTAATTTTAGTACAAATCCAAAACAGAATAAAAACTATAACAACACAAATAGAAAGGAAAAACACACTAACAAAAAATGAGGGTGAAAAATTGGTACACACGGACAATATGAGATTTAAGGAATGTAATATGCCAAGACCCTAGAAGAGAAGTAAGTAAAGAAAGATAAGAGAAGTGACAAGGAGATAAAAAGATAAAAGAAGAAAATAATATTATAAGCGAATAAAAATAGTTAATCATTATCTTCTTTGTAAACAAAATTATAATTTACTAAATAAATGTTTTAATTCATTATTATTATTTTTAATACCAATAAAAATTAACATACACTAATAATAATTTAATTAAATTTTATTCTCAAACATAAACTTATAATTAATGTAATAGAATTATATTAGTAATAAAATATTATTTTTCCTTTTTTATCTCAAACATAAATTTATAATTAATTTAATAGAGGTATATTAATATAAAAATATTTTGTTGAGGCTTTTTTCTTAAAAACAATTTTATAATTAATTATTAATAGGAAAATATTAGTAGTAATTTTTTTTTGAGAACTTTTATTTTAGGCCTAAAACGAATGACTTTAGTGATTTTATCCTTGACACGGCCTATATATTAATGAATAATATATATTAAAACAATAAAAGTATATTATATACATATATATATATATATATATATATTATATTTAAACAATAAAAAATGTTATTATATATTACATGTTTTAAAACAATAAAATATTATTATATATTAACATATATTAATGCAAAAAAAGTTTAGGGGACAAGGCCCCTCATACACTAACTAAGATTGCCATTGCATACATAGTAAGGTCCGGATACAATACTCTATGAAGTAATATAAACGAGGAGGTAATATAAACGAGGAGATAATAGAGTTTTTAAAACCTTGTAGAGTTTAAACTTGATTCTGAAGGCACAAATAATAAGGTGACAACAAAGACAAAGCTTGCAAACAAAGGAAGACATTTAGAGAATATCTCATGCGAGTTGTGTGAAAAAATTGAGGAGAGCATAAATCATCTTTTCTTTATTTGTAAAATGACCAAAGCTGTGTGGGATATGTGGGATAGGTGTATAGGTGTGAGTAGATTGCATAACAATAAACCTTCTTGTTAATTTCCAGCATTTTCATCTTATACAAAGGAAAACGATTGTTTGACAAAGTAAATGTTACAAAGTTTTTGACAAACTGACGTGGCATATATTAAATGATTTTTTTGAGTTAAAAAATGAGAAACTGCACGTGTGAGAGAGAAATTGAAGAAAAGGGACGTGGTTCAAAAAATGGGATTGTCTCTCACAGAACTGCTCCCGCGTTGGAGTTCATTTTTGGCCCGCTCTTAAAGCTTTTCTTGTCCACGGTGAGAGAACCATTCTTCTGCAAATTTCCATTGATTAAACTTTCCGTTGCATTTATCGTTGCACATCAAATTCCACCTACAAGAAAGCAGTTCGTCCCGACGGTGGTAGACGAAATCACAGCGGAACGTTCCCGACGGTGGTTGACGGAAAGCATTGAAGTTGCAGGTTAGGATTTTCGATTATAAATCAATTTGGGGTTTAGGGTTTTGATTGGAAATCATGGCTTCTTGGAGTTGAATGTATTTTTGGGGTTTAGGGTTTTCATTGGAAACTGACGTGCTCCTTGTGATATCTGTGACAACTTCGTGCCTTCAACTAAAACCTCCATTACATGAAGTACCTTCAACTGATCTTGGGCAAACATCAAATGCAACATCATCGAATGATGACAATTGATAACTTATGTTTGTTTTCATGTCTGAATGTTTTGACGTAGTACCATGTTTGTTTAATGTATAAATGTTTAGGATTTCAACTTTTAATTAAGTGGCAAACACTAAGTACTTATATGGCAAACTCAGTTAGTCATATTGAACAACATGTTTTCGTTATTTCAGTGCATTATTGGGTCTATGCATGTTGTGGGCTGCAAATAAATCACTAGATTTTGTTTTGTCTTATGACGTTGTGGCATGCTCATAATGTTCAGAAATAAGTTCCTCAAAAAAATGGAAGGATGTTTGAATGCCTAACAATGAAAACAAGGATGCAAGTTTAAATGTCAATCACAAATTTCATATATGGCAAACGCGATGAAATATTTTGCACAACAGGTTTTGACGGACAGGTGGGAACTTCATTTGCATTTTCTTTTCACTAAAATTTTTTATTAAAAAATCAGTACAACTTTCTTGGCGTAGGAAAGATTTGGGAAGCACGTAAATTTAAAAAATTATTTGGTTTCATAAAGGATGCATGTTTAAATGGCAATCCGAAACTACTTGAATGGCAAATGTTGTACAATGTTTTGCACAACAGGTTCTCACGGACAGGTTGCAACTTCATTGGCATTTTCTTTTCACCAATCTTTATTATTAAAAAATCAGTAGAACTTATTTTGTGTAGGAAAGATATGGGAAGCACATGAAGTTCAAAAATAATTTGGTTTGACTAAGGCTGCAACTTTAAATGGCAATGACTAACTACCTATATGGCGAACACTTTAAAGATTTTTGCACAACAAGTTTTCACGGACATGTGGCAACTTCATTTGCATTTTCTTTTCACTAAACTCTATTAATAAAAAATCAGTAAAACTTTTTTGGTGTGACCTATATAAATGGAAAGCACATAAAGTTCCAAAATAATTTGGTTTCATAAAGGATGCAAATTTAAATGGCAATCAGGAACTACTTAAATGGCAAACGCCCTTAAATGTTTTGCACAACAGGTTTTCACCGACAGGTGGGAACTTTATTTGCATTTTCTTTTCACCAATCTATATTATTAAAAAATAATTACAACTAATTTTGTGTAAGCAAAGTATGGGAAGCACATAAAGTTCAAAAATAATTTGGTTTGACTAAGGCTGCAACTTTAAATGGCAATGACTAACTACCTATATGGCGAACACTTTAAAGATTTTTGCACAACAAGTTTTTACGGACAGTTGACAACTTCATTTGCATTTTCTTTTCACTAAACTTTATTAATTAAAAATCAGTAAAACTTTTTTGGTGTGACCTATATAAATGGAAAGCACATAAAGTTCCAAAATAATTTGGTTTCATAAAGGATGCAACTTTAAATGGCAGTCAGGAACTACTTAAATGGCAAACACCCTTAAATGTTTTGCACAACAGGTTTTCACCGACAGGTGGGAACTTTATTTGCATTTTCTTTTCACCAATCTATATTATTAAAAAATAATTACAACTAATTTTGTGTAAGCAAAATATGGGAAGCACATGAAGTTCAAAAATAATTTGGTTTAACTAAGGCTACAACTTTAAATGGCAATGACTAACTACCTATATGGCGAACACTTTAAAGCTTTTTGCACAACAAGTTTTCATGGACATGTGGCAACTTCATTTGTATTTTCTTTTCACTAAACTTTTTTATTAAAAAAACAGTACAACTTTTTTTGTGTAACGAACATATGGGAAGCACATAAAGTTCAAAAATTATATTGCGAAGACTAAGGCTGCAACTTTAAATGGCAATGACAAAATACTTAAATGGCAAACGCTGTAAAGGGTTTTGCACAAATTGTCCTCAGATAGGTGCCCATTTGATTTGGAACAAAATTTAACCAGGGATACATGCCTAACTTTCTTATCCAAATATTAGTGCATAATTTATGTTCCTGGGTATGTCCTTTACACATTTTGGAAAAAAAAAATTCAAATTTTAGTTGGAGATTACAGTGGTAGACATTGACAACGATAATGGGTTTGGGCAAATGCAGCGGAAAGTTTAATCAATGGAAATTTGCAGAAGAATGGTTCTCTTAGCGTGGACAAGAAAAACTTTAAGAGCGGACCAAAAATGAACTCCAGCGCGGGAGCAGTTCTGTGAGAGACAATCCCATTTTTTGAACCACGTCCCTTTTCTTCAATTTCTCTCTCACACGTGCAGTTTCCCATTTTTTAACTCAAAAAAAATCATTTAATATATGCCACGTCAGTTTGTCAAAAACTTTGTAACATTTACTTTGTCAAACAATCGTTTTTTTTATACAAATAAATAAAAAACAAAATAGAGTATGAAAAGAAACGTAGGTAGCTTCTATTTGGAAAACTTAAAAGCATAAAAACATGGTGATTTCTAAACAAAAGAAAGTTGACTGAGAAGAAATTATTTTCTACGACACAAGTGTATGGTCCTGGTCGAAACATAAAAATTTTAAGACAACTTTATCTTATAACGATTAGTGCCTATGTCCAATTCAATGTTTAAAGTCTTAAGTGAATTTAGTTGAAGAACTGCTTACCGTTACAAATGTATACTAGGCCACGTATGGGGTATGTAGAATCTCTTTGTTGGGGAAAAATTGTTTACGTGCAGGGACTGATGCAGGGGAATACAACTCTTCTTTCAATAACGAAAAGACAGAAGGGGGAACACAAATTTTGATTGTTCCAATGAGAGTGGGAGACCATGACATCAAGTAAGGATAACCAAGGTCACATACGCTACTGTAGTGGCGCAACCAGGGATACACACATGGAGCAACAAAGGAGAAGAAAGCCTTCATTAAATTATCAGTCCTGAAGTGAATTTGTATACGGTCTATCTATGTTAGCTTTTGACTCTTATGCAGCTTTGTATCAACTCAAGTAACCTCATGCACAACAACAAAGCAATTAAAAACATAAGATATCACTTAGTTTAAAGTATGTGTAATATATGCTAGTGATCTTATTATATTGGAGCATTGTTTTCAAACAATAAATCTGATCTTGATGCTGATATAACTATTTGTATTTAGATTCTCTCCCAAATATATGTATGTGAACTTTTATCACAAATGCTGGTGGTGTTAGTACAAAAAATATATAGGTGATGCATGACAATACCATGTTTATGTTTGTAAAAGGATTAAAACAGTACACTCTTTTATTTAATTAATCTATTTATTTTGATAAAAAAAATTATGTGCGGTAATTTTTTTTTTTAAAAACGAAGATCAAATCTAAAAAAATAATTAGTTTTTTTTAAAGATAGTTAAAAAAATAACCGGTGAATTACAGAAGAATAAAGTTACTGCTTTCAAATAACGTTCATCCGAGTGTGCCCTAAACAGCGGAACGGAGAAAGGGTGACAGTGACACAGTGTCACACAAGCTGGGTCCGATGGGTGAGTGCAGGTATTCATGCAAGAGCGCTGTCGAGACCCTGGCATGGATCAACGACATTATCCACTTCCTTGCGCCTTATTCTTCCTTAATCGATGCTCATGTTGTCAATTTCTTCAAGGTTCATCTGAATTCCATTTTTCACTATTTTTTTTTAATTTGTAATTTAATTAAGTATAAGGAAATGGTGATGATTGAATTTCAGGATAGGCTATGGGAGAATGTTGACGCCGAATGGATCGAGTGCCTGCGCCGTGAACCTGTTCAAAATCTTCTGCTCATACCTTCTGGTGCAGTTCAGGTTGCTTTTTCCAATATTATTTTTTCTTATTTATTTATTTGTATTTCTCTGATTTAGGTTTACTGTTTAGCAATATTTGCTGAAATGCATTCTTTGTTGTTTGAATTACTTTATGCTTGCTTGCCTTGTTGATATAGATTATTTTTAATCCCGTTTTAAGAGCTCGGGTTTAAATTTAGTATTTGATTTGGGGTGCTTTGCTTAATTTGATTATGACTACTTGTTATTTTTGCATTCTGTGTTTTATAGCTCCGAAGTGATTTGGCTATGTTTGGTTTCACTTCTTCAAAATCACTTAAGGAAAGGAACTTCGGTATAAACTATAACTAACGTATATTGTGAAAATAGTCAAAACTAGGTATAGGGTTATTTTCCTCCTATGTAGAAAATATACATAAGGTAATATATTTATAATGAAGAATAATATAAGAAAGTATGGGCTATGCCTAAATACATATAATATTGTAACTAACATATGATATTCTAACTAACAATATTTAACACTCCTTAATCTGGTGCATAAAAATCGTATGTACCAAGCTTGTTACAATAAAATCAATTCTAGGTCATCCTAAATACGTAGTGAAAATATCTGCTAAATTATCACTTGAGTTAACAAACTTAGTCCCGATGTCTCTAGATACAATCTTTGCTTTAATAAAATGACAGTCAATCTCAATGTGCTTGATCTTTTCATGAAAGACAAGATTAGAGCTAATATTAAGAACAACCTGATTATCACATATAAGTGTCATTTGAGTGATATCTCCAAATTACAACTCTCTAAGTAATTGTTTAAGCTAAACAAGTTCATAAGTGGCTTAGGTCATAACTCTATATTCTGCTTCTGCACTAGATCTTGCCACAACACTTTGTTTCTTGCTCTTCCAAGAAATCAAGTTACCTCCAATAGAAACACAATATCCAGAAGTAGATCTTCTCTCAAAAGGAGAGTAACAATGATACCCCTTTTGTAGCCGAGAATATCCTAACAAGACACATTTAATAGCCTGAGTAGAGAGTTTATCCAATCATGAACAAAACATATACAACCAAACACACGAGAGGAACATGAAAGAGAGTATCATTTGGATAACTAATGGAATAAGGAACCTTAATGTTGAGAGGAGAGGACGACATTCTAGTAATAAGAAAACAAGCAATTAAGATAACATTGCCCCCATGATGGACAAATACATTAGCACCAAGCAATAAGGTACAAGCAGTCTCAAAAGTGCCTATTTTTTTCTCTCTACAATACCATTTTGTCAAGGAGTGTGAGGACACAAATAGATTGATGTAAAATGCCATGTGAACTTAAAACTCTAGAAAAATTAGAGAACTATTCTTTGGCATTGTCACTCAATAACTTTTAATTACTTCTCCAAATTGATTTTTAATTTCGTTCATAAAAGATGTAAAGATAGACAATAATTCAAGACGATCTTTCATAAGACAAATCCACGTGCACCTAGAATATTCATCAATGAAAATAACAAAACACCTAAAACTAAAAGATGAGACACGACTTGGTCCCCAAATATCATGATGAATAATGGAAAAAATAGAATTAAACCTTGGTTCAAATCTTTTTGGATAGAAGATCTAACGTGTTTACCTAACTGGCATGACTCACATTCTAATAGTTGAAGACTACAAAGTTCAGGGACCATTTTTTTTCTTAATTTTGACAAGTGTGAATGTCACATACGATCATGCAAAAGTTTAGTAGATGGAGAAGCAAAACAAGACACACCTGGACTAGTTCTAAAATAGTACAAACCTCTAGATTCATATCTTTCTCCAATGAATCGCTCTGTATTACATTTTTGTATAACAAAGGAATTGACATTAAAGGTTTTGAACAGTTTAAAGACTTGGTTAGTTGACTCAAAGAAACAAGATTGAATGACAAGAAAGAACAAAAAGAACCAATTTTATATTTAAGGAAGGAGAAAGTGAAACCTGACCAAATCCTTAGGAGGAGATTTTAGAGCCATTGGCTAAGGTGATAAAATGAGGATTTTTTGGAAAGGAAAGAAATGAGAACAATGAGGTCCATACAATTTGTCTACTGAAACTTGTATTGAGTTTGTCGAATTTGATGAACTTGTAAACTGTTAACAAAATCCTTGAGAAGACCATGGACTAAATTGATTTGTTCCAAGCTTGGTACATACAATTTGTCTACTCTAGCTTGAGGGGGAGTGTTAGAATAGGTCTTAAATTGGTTTTATTGAAAAGTCGCTGTGTGCTGTACCTAGGACTATAGATATGACCTTTCTTATTCTTTTGTCTTCCCTCTCATTTGTTGTATCTGAACTACTATTTTCATTATAAATATGAAAACTTCAGAGAGGGGAATTATGCTATGTGATAAATTTTCTTTTCCTTATTTTTATCTCAAGTGGCTACTAATCTTTTGCTGAAGTTATTTGCTTATTTGGGACAAAATAATTTATTTGGATTTAATGGTATTTATTTAGTGAACAATATTTTTAAGGGTTTTCTTAGACTGATATGCTACAGGATTGGATGTATTTTTTGCATTTATGTTTTTTTCTTCTTATGCTTGTCGTATGTCTCATGTTTGCATCTTTCTGACTTTGGACATGTTCTCCTTTGTTAATAATGATATATTTTCTCTGTGCATGTAATAAAAATTTGGTGGCAGTATGAATGGCCAACTTCTCTGAAGGAGTTCATCCTTAAATTAAGGTCTATGGTATTTTGTCAAGATCAAGCAGATATGAACATGGTATGTAATCTCTTCCTTGTTACTCACCTTTACCATGGTAAAATCTGGGCTATATCTGGTTGATTGCAAATTGTTGAGAAGAAAGAAAATAGGGTTTGAGATTAATCTCCCTTGTATATAAACCACACATAGGGATTGATATTGGGATTAACAATATCTAACAATATCTTAATAATATCAAACAATATCTAAACAATATCTAAAACTCCCCCTCAAGCTGGAGCATACAAATCGTATGTGCCAAGCTTGTTACAAATATAATCAATTCTAGGCCTCGTATAGATTTTGTAAAAATATCTGCTAACTGATCACTTAAGTTAACAAACTCAGTCTTGATGTCTCCAGACATGATCTTTTCCCGAATGAAATGACAATCAATCTCAATGTGTTTGGTCCTCTCATGAAAGGCAGGATTAGAGCTAATATGAAGAGTAACCTGATTGTCACACACAAGTGTCATTTGAGTAACATCTCCAAATTGTAATTCTCTAAGCAATTGCTTGAACCAAACAAGTTCACATGTAGTTGATGCCATAGCTCTATATTCTGCTTCTGTACTGGATCTTGCTACAACACTTTGTTTCTTACTTTTCCACAAGATCAAGTTATCACCAATGGAGACACAATACCCAGATGTAGATCTTCTATCAGAAGATCCTGCCCAATCAGCATCTGAATAGCAAACAACTCTTGTATGGTTATTAGAACCCTATAACAATCCTTTTCCAGGAGATCTTTTAATATACTTCAAGATACGAATGACTGCATTCCAATGATCTTCACATGGGGAATTAAGAAATTGGCTTACCACACTGACTGCAAAGGAAATGTCAGGATGAGTAACAATAAGATAATTCAATTTTTCAACCAATCTTCTATACTGCTCAGGATCAGATATAGGCTCCCCTTGATTTGGTTGAAGTTTAGTATTGAGATTCATGGGTGTATCAACAGACTTTGAACTCACAAACCCAGTTTCCTCCAGAATATCCATGGCATACTTTCTCTGAGATATAACAATACCATCATTGGATTGTGCCACCTCAATATCCAAGAAATATCTGAGTTTGCCAAGATCTTTGGTCTGAAAATGGTGACAGAGATGTTGTTTCAACTGAGAGATGCCATGGTTGTTACTCCCTGTAAGAAGGATGTCATCAACATATACTATCAAGTAAACACATCCAACACTCAAGTGTTGATAAAAGACAAAATGATATGCTTCACATCGAGTCATACCAAATTGCTAAACAACATTGCTAAACTTTCCAAACCAGGCTCTAGGAGATTGTTTTAGGCCATATAGGGATTTGCGAAGACGACATACCATTCCAGAAGACTCCCCTGAGCAACAAACCCAGGAGGTTGCTCCATATAGATTTCTTCTTGCAAATCACCATTGAGGAAAGCATTTTTAACATCCAATTGATAAAGAAGCCATTGTTGAAGAGCAGCCATGACGATAAATAAACGAACAGAAGCCATCTTTGCCACGGGGAAAAGGTATCTCTATAATCCAACCCAAAAATTTGAGTATAACCTTTGGCCACAAGACGAGCTTTGAGGAGATCAATAGTACCATTAGGTCCAACTTTGACAACAAACTCCCACCTGCAACCAACAATAGATTTCCCAGACGATAACGAGACCAGTTCCCAAGTTCCACTGTTATGAAGAGCACTTAGTTCATCTGTCATGGCCTGACACCAACCAGGATGGGCTAAAGCTTCACGGACAGTTTTTGGAATGGTCACAGAAGAAAGAGAGAAAAGACATGTATAAAAAGGTAATGACAAGCGATGATAACTCAAAGCAATATAATGGGGAGAGGGATTATGGGTAGAACGCATACCTTTTCGGAGGGCAATGGGAATGTCAGACTCAGGTGTCAAAGTCGGAGGAGACAGAGTAGTTGGCACTTGAGTGGAGTCACATGGTGGTGGTTGTGATCGATTTCGATGACTATAAACCTGAAAAGGTGGTGGAGGAGAAGCTGATTGTGGAGCAGGAACCGATGGTGAAGAAGACACAGTAAGAGGGTCACAAACAATAGGAACATTAAAGGTACTAGGAGAGTTGTCAGGACTGGATGGAGTAAGAGGTGGAGATTGACTCTTAAAATAAAGGGAGAACTCATCAAAGGTGACATCTGCAGACACAAAATAACGGTTAAGAAAAAGAGAAAAACTTTTGTATCCTTTTTGTGATCTTGTAAACCCTAAGAAAACACACTTATGTGATCTAGGTGAAAGCTTGTCAAGACCAGGATTGAAATTATGAACAAAACATGTAGACCCGAAAACTCTTAGAGGTAAGGGATGAAAAGGTTCATGAGGGAATATAATGGAATGATGTATGGTATTCTTTAAAACCGAAGAAGGCATGTGATTAATGAGATAACAGGTAGTAAGAATAGCATCACCCCAAAAATGTTCAGGAATCTCTCCATAAATTAAAAAAGTGCGAGTTGTTTCAATAAGATGTCTATTTCTACGTTCAACTACACCATTTTGATGAGGGGTATAATCACAAGAAGTTTGATGCAGAATACTGTGAGAAGCCATAAATTGTTTAAAATAATGAGAAAAATATTCACAACCATTATCACTACGCAAAACTCTAATAAGAACACCGAACTCAGTTTTAATTTCATTAAAAAAAGATTGAAAGATATGAAATAATTCCGAACGATGTTTCATTAAAAATAACCAAGTACATTTGGAATAATCATCAATGAAAGTAACAAAGTATTGAAAACCTAAAGTAGACTTAAAGCGGCTAGGACCCCAAATGTTGTGAACCAAGGCAAAAGAGGACGAAGCATCACGTGTGACACTACGAGGAAAGGAAGTACGACTATGCTTACCTACTTGACACGACTCACATACCATACGGGATAACTTGAACAAGGCAGGACAAACTACTGTAACTTTGCAAGGGTTAGATGACCTAACTGAGCATGAAGAAAAGGGGGAGACTCCATAACTGCACTAACGTGTGTAGAAGGACGAAGATGATAAAGACCATGAGACTCACATTTTGTGCCAATCACCTGTTTTGAACTCCGGTCCTGTAAACACACAAAATTGTTGGTAAAAGAAATAACACAATCAAGAGAACGAGTTAGACGACTGATGGACAAGAAGTTAAAAGGAGACCCAGGGACATAAAAAACATTATCAATGGTTATAGAAGGAAAAATTTTAACAGTGCCAACACCATGAGATGAGACTCTAGAACCATCAGCCAGTATAACAGAAGGTAAAGGATTAGGAAAGGATAAAGAAGAGAACAAAGATTTGTTACCAGTAATATGATCAGTGGCTCCTGAATCAAAAACCCAAGGACCAGGAGAAGATTGAGTCAGACCATCAAAAGATGTACCTGTGTGAGCGATAAATGCAGTGGAATTAAAAGACTGTTGATCCTTATACCATTTGAAAAATTTGTTGAACATAGCAGGTGTATCGGATGAAACAGAAGAAGGAGGATCCCTAGTAGACGAAGGTGGGGAAAGGTTGGTCTGAACAGTTGCAGCAGAGCGAGGAGGACGACCATGCAATGCATAACACCTGTCAATGTTGTGACCTTGCTTTCCACAATGTTCACACTCATGTAATGCATAACAGTTGTCAATCTTGTAATCGAGCTTGCCACAATATTCACACTTAGGACACCCTTTTCCCTGTTACTGAGGGCGAGTTCGATCATCACAGTGAGATGCCAACGCAGAAGAATCATCAACAAAAGCAGGTGTATCAGTGTTGGGTTGTTCTGGTACACGCAAAAGAGTAGAGCAGGTTGAATTCAAGGTGGGGACAACCGGGGAACCCAAAATTTGATCATGAATATGTGAATATTTATCAGCAAGCTCGTGTAATGCGTCGAGCATGAAGAACTTTGGGTGTTGCTCGATCTCCGTGGCAGGGTCGGGAGAGGGAGGCAATAACTCATTGAACTCATGAAAAAGAGCATGAATTTTGCCCATATCAGTCATAGAGGTTTGATGTTTAGAGGAAATAAGATCCGCAAATCTAGAACATACACCATAGAGACGTTGAGTATCATTGGTGTATAATAACTTGGCATGCTCCCAGATTTGAGCACATGTTTCGTAGGAACGAAAAAGTTGCTTTAACAAAGGATCAAGAGTACCCTTGAGAACCACACACAATTGAGCATCAATGGTTTCCCAACGGTTGGCCTCAACATGAGTGGGAGTAGGTGCTTTCGGGGCAAGATGATCAACATACCTTTGACTCTTAAGCCATAATCAGACATCTGATGACCATGTGACATAATTAGGGCCAGTTAACTTGTCAATGGATAAGTGTACATTAACAAAAGGGCTTACACATTCTATTTGGTTGTTTTGTTTCTTACTATTATATTATCACGGGAAACATAATCCATTGATTACAGATTTACTGTTGGGGCTCTATATGTGGCAATGCATATTATTCATTTATCTTGTGCTACTTGTACTATGAGAGTGTCGATTGGGCTTATTTACACTGAATTTTTTCATGCCCTTTCCATTTGAGCTAATGAAAACTTGGTGACAACTAATTGTTGGAAAACCATCTTAGTTTTAGTCTCCCTATCCCTCCTTAGTTGCAGTCTCTTTGGGGGTTGCCTTAATTGCAACATCAAGTGTGGTGATTTAGTCCTACATCAATTAAGGATAGTTTTTAAGTTGAACTTATAAAGCTTAGACAACCCTCACCTTATAAACCAGTTTTGTGGAGGTTGAGTTAGGTCCAAACCTATAATCAAGATTACTTCTTTTGAACTCCAAAGTAGGAAAATACTTGAGATTAAAGTAAAGAAGATTTAGAGTGAATTTGAGAGTGTGTGTTTTGAACTCCTCTCAAGAGTTTCATATTTATAATATCTTGAGATACATCTGATACACTAAACATAAGAGAATTCCAGAAGACATTTGTAGGAACTAGGTTCAGCATAAAGCCCATAGCACCTAAGAATAAATCCTATTAAAGATCATTTATTCTAACAAAAATCATTTTAAAGATCTTATATAATTTTGTAATCAAGCTATATTAGTCTGGGATTTCTGCTTAAGAAGGTTTTGTATCTCATAATCTTGATTTATATAAATTTGTTCTATATTTGCAGGCATTACCTGGTCTGCAGATGACTTCACTTAACAGTGTTCTTGCCCAGGGCATGAATGTAAAGAAAAAACATGAAGTGAGTCCCTGGCTATCAAATTTTTACAATTGCCTTCTTAAAGAATTTCCATGGTCAAGGTTTTTTCTGGGATGAGATTTTTGGCAAACGAATTTTGAGTTGTGGATTTCATTTTCCTTTTGATCAATGAATTTGTTGCATTTCAATATAACAGATAAGAAGATTTTCATGTGTGCAGGTAGAAATTCTTTCAGCTGTTATAAGTACAGTTGCAAAAGGTGTGAGAGCTGATGCCGTTGCTGATGTTGGTGCTGGTCAGGTGTAGATTCATTTTCTTTTGCTTACAGTTCTGTTAGACAAGATATGAACCCTAGGTATGATTGACAAATCAAGGGACATTGCATGGTTAGAAGTAATCCTCTTGTTTTAAAATCCACAGATGCAGTGATAGTTGCCTCAGTGTCGGAAGTTAAAGTTGGAATATTGGTTGAATAGTGACGATAAATTATCTCTTTATTAAGTGATTCGTTGGGCATATGTACTTAGTGCTTGGTGGTCTGCATTAGATCCTCTAGTTTTGAAATGGAAGTCTATTTTCTCACAAGCTCAATTTATGACTTCATTTAGTGACAGTTTTTGTCTTCTCCATTGTCTCTATCAGCTTTGTCCATATCAGAGATGAAATTCTGTATATTGATTGAGAAGTGTTGTAATTTTTTCTTGCGCTAGCAATAATTTTGTTGCCTGAATTTTCTTCTTTTTGTTTACTTATTTTAACTTTTTTTTTTAAACTTTATTTATGTGATGCATATTACTTCACGTTTTCAGGGTTATCTTGCACAAGTACTTGCCTTTCAATATCAACATCCTGTCATTGCAATTGATGCATGTTCTCATCATGGGAGGGTTACTGATGCACGGGCAGCACGGATTAAAAAATACTATACATCACAGATGATAAAATCTGGGTATGTTCTTCAATCTTCTTCTTATTGACTGTAATGTGACCTTATAGAGAGTAAATGTCTGACTATATGATAAGACAAGAAGTGAACATTTTGCAGGTTAGTTTTCTATTGTAAGTTTTAATTTTCACATTGTGAATTTATTATTTGAAATAAAAGAATCAACATGGGGATGTTAGTATGTGTTGGGGACGACAATAGCAGTTCAGATATGCCTTTTGTATTTTTTTAAAGTTGACCTCATTGGGTTTTTTATTTCAGCGCCAGCAGTTATTTATTGTCATTATGAGAATTTGTGTTTATTTGTTTTGCTCTAGATCAGGCTTTCGGAGTTTAAATGTGCCAAAGACAATCACATGTAATGTTTTGTCCATCGACTCGTTAAAAACCTTGGTTGAAATATCTTTGACTGGAGATGATGTTGAGCAATCCAGGATAAAGGCAGAAAATCAAGAAGATCTAGGGAAACTAAATTGGCATAGCAATGCAAACAAAAAGTCTTCAATTGTTCTTGCTGGCCTTCATGCCTGCGGTGACCTTTCAGTGACTATGCTAAAGTGAGTTTCAAAATGTGTTTTCTTTCAACCACGGCTTTTAACTCAATTGTTTATAGTTTCTTTAGTTAGAATGGATTTTTTTTTTTTTTTGGTTCTCAAAATAGTTATAGGATGTCATACTGACATCTTTTGCCTTTAATTACTTCGTTAACTTTATTATTGGTATTACCCAGTATAAAAAAATTAACGATTAACGTTTTATGGCATTGCCAGTGTTTCTGTGTCTGTTACTTTATATTATCCGTATTCTGTATACTTGTAACTCTTGGATTCATTTTTCTATTAGGACTTTCTTAGAGTGTAAAGATGTTAAAGCTGTTGTTAGTCTCGGTTGCTGTTACAATTTATTATCTGAAGAAAGGATTGAGGATGGTGAATCTCAGTGTGGATTTCCAATGAGTCATGCTGCAAGATCCACTAGCTTATCACTTGGAAAAAGTGCACGTGATCTGGCTTGCCAGGTACTTGATCTTATTGGTCCCACTTTGACTGTCCCATTTATGCTGGGGGGGTGGCTGGTAAATGGTCAAAATTTAACGAGTCTATTGGCAAGTAGCTCCTTAGGGTCTGTAAATTGAACATACTGTTTCTTTTATTATTTCTTTTAAGAATGCATGTTTCCTTTTATAAGAAATACAAAACAACCGAGCTTCCTTATTAGGGGAGGTGAGCTACATAGATCAAATGACACCAGATATTGTCATATATCATGTCTATAGACAAGTTATTGATTTGTTGTCTAAATCTTCTTTAATCGTTTCTCTGCCTTTGCCTATTATGCCACTTACTGTAGTTTCCTTATTTGGGCTTCCACAAGTCTTCTCTGCACATGGCTGAAAAACATAAGGCAAGACTTTACCATCTATTCTACAATAGGTGCTACCCCAACGTTTTTCCAATATATTTGATTCTAATCCTATCTCGTCAAGTGTAATTATCTGCTCATCTAACAAACAATTGATCTAATACTACACTGTGTATATTCTCATGTTCATTTTACTGCCCAACATTCAATTCTATTTATTAACACAATATAAAAGGCCTTATGACTACGTAGTAAACTTTTCCTTTGAGCATACCTTTTTTCTTTATTAACACTCAAGTTACACCTCCATTTTGTCCATCGCACATAAACCCTACAGTTTACTCTCTTTATTTCTCCTCTTGCAGTACCTTGGACTTTAGATACCCAAAATCTATAACTTGTGAGGGTTATTCTCCTTTGTGCTAGGAATGTGTCACCTCTTACTAAACGTACATTTCATTTTGTCTTGTTTTCAACTTATGTGAAAGCAATGCTCATCCAAAACTCGTTTTCACATCTCCCACTTCCCATTTATTTCCTCTCTTGATTCTCTGGCTAAAAGTATATTGTGTGGAAAAGGCATGCATCCTGGTGATAGGAAAATTTTTTAGGACATTTTGTGTTCTCATCCTTGCTTTATTTGAATTTATGCAATACAAAACTTTTTGTCTCTCTACGGACTTCCACAAACCTCTCTTGGCACCTGATTGCATGCCTTTTCCAAGTTAATAAAGATAAGATTTAAATATTTTGGATTCCTTTGATATTACTTAATTAAATGTAACAATAAGTATATATAAAAGTTGGTGCTGAAAATTCCTACTTGACATTCCGTGCCCAACGTTAGCAATTTCCTTAATTGAGGCTAGCATTTTTTGGTGCCTCTTGCTTTAAGGCGTTAAAACTCTATGGTGCCTATCACCTTTGACTACATTGAACATGCAATGCAAAGTTGGATATAGTACACTACAATTAAGGCTTGATATATGATGTTTCATTGTATATTTGTATTGGAGATCCTTCATCAACCGGAGTTATGGCCAAATTATAATATATAGTGTAAACCTCACCATACCAAGTTTGTTTTACGAGTGAGTTAAGCTTAAAGTTCACTTTTTAAGATGATAAAAGAGCTTATGCCTATCCTAGTAAGGTTTGTTGTGTCACTTGCCATCTGGTCCTCCTCTATTTCCAAGCACAATTGATTGTTGTGAGGGGACATGTTAGAGATCTCACTTCAATTGGTGAAATGGCGAAATTCAAGGTTTAATTGTGGTTAAATCTGACTTAATATCATATTATTATTATTATTAAATAAATATAATATTAGGTTTATAAAACTAAAAAATAAAATATAAACATAATTGGAATTGATTCTTAACTTTCAACATAAATATTGTTGTTAGTAGGATATTAAGTGTTCTACTAGAAGTTGCTAGAAGTTGTTAGAAGGTTCTAGAGATCTCTTTATAATTATTACTTTAGGGTTAGACTTTTCTATATAGAGGTTAATGTACTATTTCAAATGAATCAATTGAATAAGAATGTTCCTTCTTTCATATTTTCAAGTTGGTGTCAAAGCTTTTGCTTAAAGTGCATCCAACTTGTGTTTTGTCACTGTTGTTGCGCCTCGTTTGCCGTCATTGGAGCCAATACTGGAGTTGTCGTCAGACCTTCGATGGAACCGTCGCTAGACCTTTCGTCGTAGCTGTCGCTAGACCTTCTTCAAAACTGTTGTTGGACCTTGTGCCGGAGATACTACCAGACCTTATGGTGGAGCCATTACTAGGTGATAGAGGTCGTACCCCACCAAATTAAAACAGATTAAATGTAGTATATGAAAGTTGAACCAAGTCGTCTCCCAACGACCAATGTTTTCGTCCACAACTTAATTTCCAAAATTACACACAACACCAAGGAGGGGTTTGATAGATTCGCACAAAACTTAATTTGCAATGCAAAGTAATTTAATAGTTGTATAAAAATACAATGATTCCTTGATTCAATTGAAAGTCCACCAATCACAGATTACCAAATTAATTGTTCAATTCCAATTTGCTCTCATGAACCCTAAGTAATCAACTAAGCGAAAATTACCATGGATTCATTATGTCATTAAGCACAACAAATTTCAGGCAATTAACACCCACAGATTAAAGCAAGTTGTGACAAAACCAATAAACATTAAACATGAATACGAGCCATTAATGTGCACAAAATACGAATTTGAGATTAAGCATGCATCAAAAATGCATTTTATCATGAAAACACAACCTGAAACAAAGTCAAATTCGAACACAACCCAGAAACGACCAACAATCCCATGGTTTCATTTCAATTTTGTCAAGGAATCAATGCAAAAAGTTAGTTCCTCATGGAATCCGAATTAGGGTTGAATAGAAATTGCGATTCAACCATTCAAATGAGTATAAATTGATGCAGGAAACCTAAATTGGTGCAGGAAACGAAAATGTGCAAGGAGAGAAAGGGGCAAGAACGAAAACAGCCAACAAAACGTTAAATGCTTCATTGTAAATGTTACCCAAGGTGCAGAAAACGTGAATACAACCAATAGGTGCTGTCCATGACTCATAAAACGTCAAAAATGAGTGGAAAACGTGAAAAATAGACATGTGTCTCCATGGGTCACCTTCAAAGCTTCAAAAACCTAAAAATGGAGAGTGGAGAAGATGATCGTGGCTGGAAAACGAAAACTCAGCCTTCCTATACGTGGTCACATCACCACAGATTCACATAATTACAAAAATGTCATTCTGCCACTAAGAATTACAAAAATGCCACTATGGGCTAAAAATGCCGACCCAATGACATGGATGGGCTGACTGACATGGCGCAGACGTGGCAATGATGTGGAAATCACGTGACAACCTTCTCTTGACCTTAAGATAGATGTCCAAGCTCCAAAATTTGCTCCATATAATACCTATAAATAATTACAGACAATAATTAGACCAATTAATGCCAAATTACTCAAAATTCGGAATAATGGCCCAATGAAGCCCAATTGAGGAAAATGAACTAAGAAAAGACAATTAAGCACTAAACAACTATCAAATGGGTACACAAAGGTTAGTGGAATGGAGGAAAATAATGACTTATCACTAGGGCTTTTGCCATTGCCATCACTAAAATTGTTGCCGCCATCGCCATTGCCATTGATGGAGTTGTTAGTGTTACTGTTCTATTTTATTTAAAATGGGGCTAATGAATCCCTATCATTTATTTAAGCAAGGCAACTCCACTAAGCAATGTTGATATTTTAACTTCAGAAATATATGCACTACGTACGTGCTAAAATTGAACGTTTAGAATCTCTCATGGAGTATATCAGTATGTCACCTCCTGGTACTTGCTCTATGGCCATGAGATGGTTCCTGTATGAAAAGAAATGAAAGATGACTCAACAAATTCAAAAGAACTCTTCCCTTGAAGCCGAGGACCTAGTAAAAAGATTTTGTTTCATAAAAAATGTTGGAAGTCCACATCGACTAGAGATAAGACAATTTCATAGTATATAAGTGGGTGCAAACCTCACCTTACAAGCCGGTTTTATGGGGTTGGGTTAGGCTTAAAGTTCACTTCTTAACATGGTATCAGAGCCATTGTTTAAAAAAGCCTATCGTAGAGAGATTTCTGTTTCTTGGACATATAGTTCCACTCGCTATCTTGGGCCACTCCCGGACCACCCATTAATGTCTAGTCCCACGCACAAGATGTATATATCTTGACATGAGGGGTGTATTGGAAGTCCCACATTGACTAGAGATAAGACAATTTCATAGTACATAAGTGGGTGCAAACCACACCTTACAAGCCAGTTTTGTGGGGTTGAATTATGCCTAACAAAAAATAACATCCATGGAGGTAAAAACTTTTGACTTGGAGGATAATAACAACGATATTCCTTTTTATTAGATGCATAACCAATGAATATGGACAAACACAACACATTCGAACTTATGAAGATTGGAGAGAAAAGGAATAGATGGAAAGAAGGAAGACATGGACTTAATGAGACTCAAACCATTTAGAACCCGAGGGGGTAATTGGCTAATAAGATAGACAGTAATGAGATTTACGGACATACATTTGGAAAAGAAGTGCCCATGCTGTATCACCTTAAGAAGATGCCTGTTTTTTCTCTCAGCATTGCCATTTTGTTGTGGTGTGTCAAGACATGTGGGTTCATGAACAACACCATTCTCAAAAAGGAATTCAAACATGTCATGATTAGATATTCCCTTCCAGATCGGAACACAAACATTTCATTGACTTTCCAAGTTATGTTTTTTTCATATGGAAGAATCTAACAAATAAGGTAAAAACTTAGTACATGGGTACAATCTGGAAGAAATCCATGTAACATGGGTACAATCATCAATAAAAGTGACAAACCATTTAGTACCAAATATACTAGAGTTTGATGTAGGTCCCCAAACATCAGAATGAACCAAATCAAAAGAATAAACACTCTTTGCATTACTGAAAAAGGATGGATGACCTAGATGATGGTGGACGACCTAGACAGCGGCGAACGATGGTGGAGGGAAGCAGTTAGTGGCGAACAGTGGCGAACAACAGCTGCAAACAGTGGTGGACAACAGTGAACAGTGCTGGACAGCAACAGACAACTGTGGATAGTGCCGGCTAGTGGCGAACAAAATGAGACAGAAACCAGTAGAGCAAGACTGACCCACTTTGATACCAACTTAAGATTAAAAAGAGAGAAAATATGTTTTGGAGAGCATGAGAGACCCCTCTTATGATCTTTCTATTTATAATGGAAAATCCGATACAAAGAGAGCATGGAAGATCAAAGTTTTGTACTAGACACCTAGGTACAACTGATACATGTTTCCAACCCACTACTCCGTACTTAAACTTAATGATTAATCTAGCACACATTGCTTTAACACACTTTAATAATTACATTTAATAATTACTTGATGGGAGAAGCTCCTCCAAGCTATATGACTCAAGCCAAAGGGAGACTTCCAAAAGGGTGGTGGTTTGCAGAACCTTGATGGTGGTGGAAATATGGTGCCCATATGGTGGTTTTTATGTGATGAGATGATTTCTCCTCCTCCAAACTATATGACTAAAACAAGGAGGAGAGGTTAAATGAACTCTTAAATAAGGGTGGCTAGAGGAAACCTAGAAGGGGTGCTCTAGCCTTGGTGACATAAAATGAGTAGTATGGCACGACACCTCTATTTATAAGCTTAGGTGTCTCCAAATTGTAGAAGCAAAACCCTAATATTCTAACTTGGAGACCTAGGAAAAATCCTCTCCATTAGGAGCATGACACATGGCTACTACTAAAGAGAAATCCTCTCCATTAGGAATATGCCACATGGCAAGAGCATGTGTCTTACAAAAAAGACCAACTTGGAGACCACTCTAGCCAACGACCCACAAGCTTCTAGAAGGTTTGTGCTCCAAGCTAGGGTTTTTACCCTAGACCCATGTGTCTCCTTAGGGCCAATTCCTTTAGGCCCAAAACCCTAAACTACAACCCTAGGCCCAAATACATGGCCCAAAAGAAAACCTAGACTACTTGGCCTATTATATAAGGTCAAAAGTAAAACCCTATACTTCTACGCCCATAATACAAGGCAAAAAATAAACCTAATCTAATAAGTACTCACTAATGGCCCATGATGATAGGAGTTTAGGCCCACCTTCCACATATGACTCAAACTCTTCTTGAATGTGCTTGACCATGGTTAGGGGGTATGCCATCATTACATCCTAGAGTATGATTTACAGGAAAGAAGTTACATGTAACAATTAAATATTTGTAACATAATGCCATTAGGAATCCTGGGGCCTTTTAAAAATCACTGCAATCCTTTGCAAAATTATATGTATATAACCCTCTATTTTAGCTAATTTAGAAACAAAGAGGCAACTTGCATGTAAATTGGCCACAACTTTTAGCCATATGTATTTCTGACATTGAAGTTTTCTTGATTAAGTCATGTGGGAGAAATTTACTTCATTGTCTATGTTTATCCTATTAGAGTGCAGAGAGGTGGAGGAGCTTGGACATGCATGCTGGCATTCACAACTTCGAGTTGCATGCTTTTCGGGCTGCTTTTCAAATGGTACCAAATTATAACTTTGTTTTGTATTGTTAAATTTTAACTTACCTTTTCAATCCTCTTCATCTTATTAATTTAAAATTTTAGCAAAAAATGTAGATACCTACCTTCGTCAATATACATTAATGGAATCATGCCTCATTCTAGTTTTCATTATGTCTTGCGTAGAGATGCAAATAAGCAAAGCTATTCTTGAGCTATTTGGGTTTGATTTGTTAATATCTCGCTCAAGCTTATTTGTTAGTTAAATAAACAAACCCAAACTTTCAATTAGGCTTGGATTATTTAAATGAGTTGAACCCAAGCTTTAAAGCTTATCCTTAAGGGCTCATGAATACCCGTTTATAAACATACGAAAACATGCATGAAAGTAGTTATATATATAAATTGACTAGAGATATGACTAGAGATATGACTAGTTATATATATGGTATACTTGCTGGAGAGTCCACATTGACTAGAGATATGACTAAATTATAATATATAAATGGGTGCAAACTTCGTAAGTCAGTTTTGTAAAGTTGAATTAAGCTTAAACTTTACTTTCTAAGAGGGTATTAGAGTCTATCGTAGCTAGGGTTATTAGACCTATCATGTGAGGGAATGTGGGGAATACCACAATGACCAGAGATATGACCATATAAGTTGGTCAAGAACTCACCTTACAAATATGTTTTGTGAGGTTGAGTTAGATTGAGTCTACCATTTGAGAATAATATTCATTCTGCTACAATCGGTGGATATAACCCCTGTTTTTTGAATGATTCTTTATTAACAGTGGATCTACACCTAATTCACATCGTCTCCTGTTAATTATAAATATATATTGTTCCTGAAGGTTCTTTCTAAATATTATCCGGAAATTGTGATGAGTACTCCTTCAATTGGGCGTAAAGGGAAGGCTCTTCGTCGGCGACATCAGAGGAGATCTGCAGAATCCCAGCTGCATCTTAAAGGAAGTACTTCCCACACGAGACAAAAGTTCCCTTCCGAAGCTCCTTTTGTATCAAAGACTGGTATTTGAAATTTTGAATCGTATTCTTTTTTACAATTTATGACTGTTATTATTGGGAACTCCTTTAGAAGCATCGCAGTTGCATCTTTACTTAGCTCATTGGTTTGTCTTGGCTGTTTAGTTCTCTTATTTTTTTTATACGCCTATAGGAGGATATCTTTAGTTTGTTCTTTGTATTGTGCTTTTTCAATGTGTTACAGACTGGACTTTGGGTTCGATATCAGAGATACAGAACTTACCTAGTGAAATTCCTTGTAGTGAAGGGGCTGGAGGTGAAGGGATTAAATCTGATGACAAATTTTTACATTTTGAGAATTTCTGTCAGTCTGGATTGTCTCATCTTGGAATTAAACATTCACATGATATAAACCTTGAAGGCATATGGAAGGAAGCAGAACCATTTGCTGTATGTCACTTTCAATTTATTATGTTATTCAAACTATTGTCATCTTAGAGATAGTAAATGTTTCTTTACTCTGCCTAGTACTGTATTTTCTTTATAGCAGTTTTCTTGAAGTTGCTTGTATATGATTTTCTGTTTTGCTACTTTAAAATATTGTTATAATCAATAGGATTTGAATTTGGTGCTGTATGATGAAATGAATAATTGCTCGGTTGAGAATGCCAAACTTTTATCGATAGGCAAAAATGTTGAGTGCATTTTATAGTTAAGAACTTCTATATGTTAATTGTTTTAACTTCAATATTACTTAGATTAGTTAGCTTTCAAATATTTGGTCTTTTTGAAACTTAATTCATATTTCAAGTGGTGAATGGTATGTAGTGGTGGCTAGGGACGACTTTGGTAAAAATCCCAACTCGCAGCAGGAGCCCCAATGGAGGAATAAAGCTCAGTGCAGGAAGACATCTACAATTGTGGAGAATTGTTAGAAGATAGACATATGTTGAGTGACTCTGTCCATTTCCTTATTCTGATTGATCATGTTGGAGATCTCATTGACTAGAGATATTATAAAATTACAACATATAAGTGGATGCAAACCTTATCTTACAAGTCAAGTTGATCTAAATTTAAAATCTACTTTCTGAGATGGTATCACAATATTTTCTTTGAGAAATTCTCAAATCATCCCTTGAACTATACAACTTTTGTACCATGGAAATAGCACAAGTATTCAAGATGTTTGTCTGAAACTTTTGAGTAAAATATTGTTCTAATTGGACAATGCTCTCCTTATCATTGTTTGTGATAAAATTGTTGTCTATATATACAATGAAATAGATGTATCCTTGAGGTGGAATGATGATAAATGATCAACATCACTTTGATCGAGAGACCTACATAGACGACATACCATCCATGTTAGATGACTCCTAAGAAATAAATCTAGGTGGACGACATACCATATCAGATGACTCCTAAGAAATAAATCTGGGTGGTTTTCCATGTAGACATCTGATAGAACACTTGAGGAGGGGCTGATACAACATGAGAAAGATGGTGAAGAAGGCCATGTTAGTGGAAGGCCCAAGATATGGAAGGTTTACTTTAGGAGGAAGAAAACAGGCCCAGGGAATCTTAATTAGTTAGGAGGGTAATGACGTGGCAAAAGAAGACAAGTATTTGAGAAGGGAGGAAAGAGAGAGGGGGGATACGGGAAGTTTGTTATGAAATAGGGTAAGGAGAGTGATCTCTTTGGAGGAGTCATAGACTCTGGAGATATTCTATATTGTCATACCACCGTTTTGCTCATTTTCACACATTCAATAATACAGTTTCCATACACTATCATTTGCTGTGCTGTTTTGATTTGTTTTTGTGGTCATAGTTCTATCACTGGTCCGACCTGCCGGATACCTGCGAGGAGAGCTAGCGGAGTTAACCTTTTTCCATGCCACCGAAGATGTCAGATAGAGTGGAAGTATTGGAGGAGCGTTTGACGGCAATGGAGGCTTCAATGCGACAATCGTTGGTGGAATTTCGTCAATCTATGTTGGAGGAATTTGCTAGATTGCATACTGCAAGAAGTGAAGAGCGGGTTTCATCGTCTCCAGAAATGGAAGCGTCACCGGAGGAAAGGATGACAGCGAAAAAGGTAGAATTGCCTTTATTCGACGGAACTGACCCGGTGGGATGGATTACGCGCGCAGAGACTTATTTCGTGGTTCAGGGGTCGAAGGAGGAAATGGAGGTGCGATTGGCTAAGTTAAGCATGGAGGGGGCCACTATCCATTGGTTCAATCTTCTCCGCGACTCTGGTGAGGGGTTGACTTGGACGAAGTTAAAACGAGAGCTGATTGGGAGATACGGAGGTGGTCGAAGTGACAATCCCTATGAGGAACTTAAGGACTTGAATCAAACAGGAAGCATAGAGGAATACCTGTCGGAGTTTGAATTCATTTCGTCCCAGGTATCACGATTGTCGGAAGAACAATATTTGGGATATTTCATCGGTGGTCTTCGACCGGAGATTCGAAGACGTGTTCGCACTTTCAATCCTATCAACCGCTTAGAGGCTATGCGAATCGCGAGGAACGTAGAAATTGAGTTATATGGGGAACAAAGTGGTAGAGGAGTCGAAGGACGCATGGGAAGAGGAAATCAAGGATGGGTTTCGAATAACCCAGATAGAACTGGTATCGGGTCGGGTTACAACCCAAATAAGATGGGTATAGGAGTGGGTCCAAGTGTTAGAGCCCAATCCAAAGGGTTCTCAAACGAAAGTGTGGCCCAAGGAGGGGCTAGAGCTGCTGGATCACCCATACAACGTGCTAATAGCGATCGATCTTCTCCATCAGAACGAAATAGGGGTACTAAACATCTCCCTTATTCCGAATTAATGAATCGTAAGGCACAAGGGCTCTGTTTCAGATGTGGTGAAAAATATCATCCATTACACAATTGTGCAGAACGACAGTTGAGGTTGCTTGTGTTGGGTGATGATGAAACCGTGAATGAGGAAGGAGAGATTATCGCTAGTAAGGAGATGGAGCAAAAGGAAGAGTCCACATTGGACTGCGGAGCTATGGGAATGTTTGGAGGAGTGGAGATAGGTGGAAATGAAAGGATTATTCCTTCGACCTTACGCTTGGAAGCCTCTATTAATGGAGTTTTTGTGGTGGTGTTGGTTGACAGTGGGGCGAGCCACAACTTTATATCTCCTCATGTAGTGGCAGCTTTGGGATTGGAAATGGAGAATGAAAAGCCTATTGGAGTGCAGTTGGGTGATGGCCATAAGATACCCACTTTGGGTAGATGCAAGCCCGTGAAAATCCAATTTGGAAATTTTCATACTGTTGTAATTGTTGAAATGTAATGTTCTTTTATTATCATGTATGGGATCCCTTCTTTAGGGTTAGGGTTAGGACTGATGACTCTTTGTATTCTGCCTATTTTTTCTTATATAAACAATGGTAAAACAGTAACAGTGATAGTTTTTCACTATTTCATCTTCTCTAAACCTCTTCAAGTTGGTATCAAGAGCCAGAACATCTTCTCTGGTTCCTCTTCACTGTTTGTCACAGTGACTGTCGCCATCTTCCGCCACCGTCCGCCGTGCCGTCCGCCGTCGCCGCCGTCGCCGCCGGCGTGTCTACTCCGGCGAAGTCAGGGTTAGGTGCGCCTCGAGAAGCGCAACCCATCCCCGCAAGTCACGTCCCTGGAAAAGGGCACAAGACATTTTTGCTAACGACATTCAGCGCCTCTTTGATGCAACTCAAAGAGTAGCCTCACTCAAGCAAATCAATCATGATATGGTTTCTCATATAGGAAAGGCTAGGGCTGCGGTAGAAGAATTGAAGAGTTTTTTTGTGGCTGATTCATTAGACGATATCAATAAAAAACTTGATAAGTTTTACATGGTCTTAATTTTGAGGAGCCTGCACTCGAGTTTTGATCATGTGCGTGATCAAGTTTTAGCTGGTGATCAAATTCCTTCAATGGACAACTTAGTTACTAGACTTCTTCGTGTACCTACCTTGGTCAAAGATGAAAGTTCAATTGATGTTTTTGAAACATCAGCAATGGTAGCACCACGAGGAAGAGGAGGAGGTCGGAGCAACCGTGGAGGACGTGGTGGTCGAAGTGGGCGTCCTCAATGCTCATATTGTAATAGAATGTCAACTGCATGCATTTCTCAATCTGTGGAAGGTCTTAGTCCATGGATTCTTGATTCAGGTGCCTCTGATCATGTCTCTGGTAACATTTCCTCATTTTCCTCCATATCCTCTCCCAAAATTCCTCATTTTATTACTGTTGCAAGTGGATCCAAAGTGGCATCTCAAGGAATTGGCAAAGTTTCTTTATCTCCTTCACTAAATTTAAATTCTGTTTTGTACATTCCTCATTGTCCTTACAATTTAATCTCCTTGAGTCAATTGACTCGTTCCTTAAATTGTTCTGTAACCTTTACTGCTAATTCCTTTGCTATACAGGAACATGGTACGGGTCGTCTGATTGGAGAAGGACATGAGTCACGGGGACTTTATTTCCTAAAACCAAGCTCCTCGGTATCTTGTTTTGCAACTTCATCCCCAAAACTTTTGCATGATCGTTTGGGTCACCCAAGTTTGTCCAAGTTGAAGTTGATGGTTCCAAGTCTCAAACACATTCAAGCCTTAGATTGTGAATCGTGTCAGTTAGGAAAGCATATTAGATCTTCCTTCCCTAGAAAGTCTGAGACACGATGTAATTTTGCTTTTTCTACTATTCATTCTGATGTTTGGGGACCAAGTCGTGTCAATTCTTTTGGTTTTAACTATTTTGTAACGTTCATTGATGAATTCTCTCGTTGTACTTGGGTTTATCTAATGAAAGAAAGATCTGAACTTTTATCCATATTTGTGTCCTTCTTTAATGAAATTAAGAACCAATTTGGGAAGACAATTAAAATTCTCAGAAGTGATAATGCTAAGGAATATTTTTCTGCTGCGTTTTCCTCATTTTTATCTTCCCATGGAATTTTACATCAGTCCACATGTCCTCACACTCCACAACAAAATGGCATAGCCGAAAGAAAGAATAGACACCTTATCGAAACTGCACGCTCTCTCATGTTGAATACTAATGTTCCTGTTCATCATTGGGGAGATGCAGTCCTCACTGCTTGTTTTCTAATCAATAGGATGCCTTCTTCTTCTATTGAAAATAAAGTTCCTCACTCGATAATTTTTCCAAATGATCCTTTGTATCGTGTCTCTCCACGTGTGTTTGGATGTACTTGTTTTGTTCATAATGTCTCTCCAGGTCTTGATAAACTTTCTGCAAAGGCTATTAAGTGTGTCTTTTTGGGATATTCTCGCCTTCAGAAAGGGTATAAATGTTATTCTCCCTCAACCAAAAGGTATTATATGTCTGCTGATGTTACATTCTTTGAGGACACACCTTTTTTCTTGTCCTCCATGGAGGAGAGTTCATCTGTTCAATAGGTCCTTCCTTTACCATCCTGTGATCCCTTGGTCATTCCTGAAACTCAACCTCCCACTCAGAATGACAATGACATTGTTCAACCACCTCTTCTCACATATCAGCGTCGCACTCCAAGGACTCCTTCCTTGCTTGAAGACCCCTTGGACTCAAATCCTTCTCCACCAGATTCTCGAATCATGGATCCTTCATCCTCTTCGTCTTCTCTTGACTCCGATCATCCTTGGCCTATTGCCCTTCGAAAAGGTATTCGCTCTACTCGTAATCCACATCCTATTTATAATTTTTTGAGTTATCATCGTTTGTCTCCTCCATATTTCTCTTTTGTTTCCTCCTTGTCTACCATTAAGGTTCCTAAGAATGTTGATGAGGCACTTGGTCATCCTGGATGACGACAAGCCATGATTGATGAAATGCAGACACTTGAACACAGTGGGACTTGGGAACTTGTCTCTCTTCCTCCTGGTAAGAAGCCTGTGGGCTGTAGATGGGTCTATGCTATTAAGGTTGGTCCTAATCGTGCTGTAGATCGACTCAAAGCCCGTCTCGTAGCTAAGGGGTATACTCAGGTTTATGGCCTTGACTACTGTGATACTTTTTCTCCTGTGGCTAAAACCAGTTCTGTTCGTCTTTTCCTTGCTATGGCTGCCATTCGCCAATGGCCTCTGTATCAGTTGGACATTAAAAATGCCTTTCTTCATGGTGATCTGGAAGAGGAGATATACATGGAGCAACCTCCTGGGTTTGTTGCTCAGGGGGAGTCTGGGTTAGTTTGTAAGTTACATCGTTCTCTCTATGGCTTGAAGCAATCTCCTCGAGCTTGGTTTGGTAAATTTAGTCGTGTTGTGCAGAATTTTGGATTGAAACGTTGTGAAGCGGATCATTCAGTATTTTATGGTCATACTTCTCCTGACAAATGTGTTTATCTTATGGTTTATGTTGATGATATTGTTATCATAGGAAATGATATCACTAGAATTGCTCAATTGAAGAACCATTTGTTTAACCACTTTCAGACCAAAGACCTGGGTCGTCTTAAATATTTCCTTGGCATTGAAGTGGCACAATCAAAAGAAGGTGTCATTATTGCACAGAGAAAATATGCTCTTGATATTTTGGAGGAAACAGGCCTGACAAATTGCAAGCCCATTGATAGCCCTATGGACTCAAATCAAAAGTTAACAAGAGATCAAGGTGAACTTTTCTCAGATCCAGAGAGATATAGAAGGTTGGTTGGAAAACTCATCTACCTTACTAAGACCTGATCTTTCTTATCCAGTGGGAGTTGTAAGTCAATTTATGCAAAATCCCCACATTGATCATTGGAATGCTGTGATTCGCATTCTCAGATATGTGAAAGGGAACCCAGGACAAGGATTGTTGTATGAGAACAAGGGAAGTACTCAAGTTGTACATATTGTGATGCAGATTGGGCTGGTTGTCCAATTGATAGAAGATCTACCACAGGGTATTGTGTATTCCTTGGAGGGAACCTTGTTTCTTGGAAAAGTAAGAAACAAAGTGTTGTTGCTCGATCTAGTGCAGAGGCAGAATATCGATCTATGGCTCTAGCTACATGTGAACTAGTGTGGATTAAACAACTCCTTCAAGAGTTGAAATTTTGTGAAAATGAGCAGATGAAGTTATGTTGTGACAATCAAGCAGCCCTTCACATTGCCTCCAATCCGGTGTTTCATGAGAGAACAAAGCATATAGAAATTGATTGTCATTTTGTTACTAAGTTTGTCGGCTCTAATGAACAACTTGCTGACATTCTAACTAAATCTTTAAGAGGGCCTAGAATTCAATTTATATGTTCCAAGCTTGGAGCATATGATCTATATGCTCCATCTTGAGGGGGAGTGTTGAAATGTAATGTTCTTTTATTATTATGTATGGGATCCCTTCTTTAGGGTTAGGGTTAGGACTGATGACTCTTTGTATTCTGCCTATTTTTTCTTATATAAACAATGGTAAAACAGTAACAGTGATAGTTTTTCACTGTTTCATCTTCTCTAAACCTCTTCAAGTGTAATACCGCATGTGTTGGAATTAGGAGGGCTGGATATGATATTGGGAGTAGCCTGGTTACAAGAATTTGGTAAGGTGACTTTCGATTGGAAAAACAGAGTTATCAGTTTTAACTGGATGGGATACCCAGTGGAATTACAGGGGCAGAAAACAGAAAGGAGATGTCAAATAGAAATGGTGGCTTCTTTGCAAAGTTTAATGGCCCAAAGAACACAGAAAAATTATCTAGGTATTGACAGGGGCTTGTCTATTACACAATTGAATGAAGTGCAGCAAGTGTTGTCCACTTTTCAAGAAATTTTCAAGGAACCGAAAGGACTACCTCCAGCTAGAAAGATTTCTCATGGTATTGAACTGTATAAGGAGGTCGGACCTGTGAGTGTGCGACCTTACAGATATCCGTATCATCACAAAGAAGAGATAGAAAAACAGGTGAGTGAATTGTTACATCAAGGAACTATTAGGCATAGCGCAAGTGCTTTCTCAAGCCCAATCATTCTGGTTAAGAACAAGGATGCTTCATGGAGGATGTGTGTGGATTATAGAGAACTGAACAAGGTAACAGTGCCGGATAAATACCCGATTCCTGTGGTGGAAGAGCTATTGGATGAGTTGCATGGAGCTGCTTACTTTTCAAAACTAGACTTGAAGTCCGGGTATCACCAAATTAGAATGAGAGAGGAAGATGTGCACAAGACAGCTTTTCGCACTCATGAAGGCCATTACGAGTACTTGGTAATGCCCCTCGGGTTAACTAACGCCCCAGCCACTTTTAAATCAATAATGAATCAAGTTTTCAAGCCCTATCTAAGGAAGTTTGTCTTAGTATTCTTTGACGATATTTTAGTGTATAGTCGAAGGTGGCAAGACCACTTAGAGAATTTATCTCTAGTGTTGCAACTGTTCAGCAACTAGCTTTTGTGGTGAATCAAAAGAAGTGTGTGTTTGGCAGTAGACAAGTGGTATATTTAGGCCATGTTATCTCAGAACAGGGAGTGGCAGTTGACCCTGAAAAAATTCGAAGTGTAGTAGAATGGCCTATTCCTCGCAATGTGAAGGGAGTGAGGGGTTTTCTTGGGTTGACGGGATATTATCGAAAATTTATTGCGGGGTATGGAAGGATTGCCAAGCCTTTGACAGAACTAACTAAGAAGGATGGGTTTAAATGGGACTCAACGGCTTTAACAACATTTGAAGAATTAAAGAAAGTCACGACACAAGCTCCTGGTTTAGTTCTCCCAAACTTTACACAACCATTCGAGATTGAATGTGACGCTTCAGGAGCGGGAATTGGTGCAGTATTGATGCAAAATCGTAGACCTATTGCTTACTTCAGCAAGGCTTTATCACCAAATAATTTGAGTAAATCCGCTTATGAGAAAGAATTAATGGCTTTAGTGCTAGCTGTACAACATTGGAGGCCATATCTTTTGGGCAGAAGTTTCAAAGTTTATTCTGATCAACGTAGTTTGGGGTATTTGTTGCAGCAACGAATAACTACAGCGGAACGGCAGCATTGGATAGCTAAATTGTTGGGATATCAGTTCGAAGTGGTTTATAAACCGGGCCCCGATAATAAAGCTGCTGATGCTTTGTCACGGGTCTTTGAAGATGGCGAATTAAGAAATATTATTTCTTTTCCTATATGATTGCAAGGACAGCAGGTACAGGGGGAGCAACAATCTGATCCGTTCCTTAAAAGAGTGGTGGACAACATTCAACAAGATGTTAATCCTAAGCAGGGTTCAGTTGGCAGCAGGGCATATTGTTGCATAAGGGACGATTAGTTTTGTCAGCATCGTCTCCTTTGATTCCACTCATCTTAGAAGAATTTCATGCATCTCCTACAGGGGGACATTCGGGTTTTCTGAGGACATATAAGCGGGTTGCTGGGAATCTATATTGGGTTGGCATGAAAAGAAGGGTGCAAGAATTTGTTAAGCAATGTGATATATGTCAAAGGCAAAAGTATGCAGCAACATCTCCAGCTGGGCTCTTACAACCATTACCCATTCCTGATTGTGTTTGGGAGGATATTTCTCTTGACTTTATAACGGGGTTGTCCAAATCAAAGGGATTTGATGTTGTGTTTGTGGTAGTAGACCGATTGTCAAAGTATGGGCACTTTATACCTCTCAAGCATCCATATACGGCAAGAAAAGTGGCTGAAATATTTGCTAAGGAAATTGTGCGTCTCCATGGGATACCCAATTCAATTGTAAGTGATCGAGACCCCTTGTTTATGAGCTTATTTTGGCAAGAGTTGTTTCTTATACAAGGCACTGTGCTAAAGATGAGTTCATCTTATCATCCTGAGACGGATGGTCAAACAGAAGTGGTGAATAGGTGTTTAGAGACTTACTTGCGGTGTTTTGTTTTGGAACAACCTAAATATTGGGTGGATTGGATACCATGGGCTGAATTATGGTACAACACCACTTTTCATGTGACTACGGGAAAAACACCCTTTGAAGTGGTATATGGGAGAGCACCTCCTCCTTTGGTTCGCTTTACACAAGGAGAAACAAATGTGGAGGCTGTGGCAACAGAATTAGTGGATCGTGATGAAGCTCTGCGACAATTAAAATATCATTTGCAGTGTGCTCAACAGCAGATGAAGAAGTATGCAGATAAGAAACGTAAACAAGTGGTGTTTGAAGTAGGAGAATGGGTATTTGTAAAATTACGACCACATAGGCAACAAACAGTGGCACGACGCATTAATCCGAAGTTGGCAGCTCGTTATTATGGACCATTTCTTGTGTTGGCTAAGGTGGGAGCTGTTTCATACAAGTTGAAATTACCCGAGACAGCTAGAGTGCATTCAATATTTCATGTATCACAGTTGAAACGGGCAATTGGAGATTATTCTGCAACACCTGAATTGCCTACAGAATTGGAATTGGAGCCAGGAGATTTGGAGGAACCAGAGTCGATTTTAGCAACACGAAAAATTATGAAAAAAGGGGAGTTAATTGAGCAGTGGCTGGTGCGTTGGAAGGGTAGATCTGCAGAAGAAACCACTTGGACAGATACAGTGTTGCTACAGAGCCAATTTCCTCATCTTCGCCTTGAGGACAAGGCGATTTTTGGAGGAGGGAATAATGATAGAACACTTGAGGAGGGGCTGATACAACATGAGAAAGATGGTGAAGAAGGCCATGTTAGTGGAAGGCCCAAGATATGGAAGGTTTACTTTAGGAGGAAGAAAACAGGCCCAGGGAATATTAATTAGTTAGGAGGGTAATGACGTGGCAAAAGAAGACAAGTATTTGAGAAGGGAGGAAAGAGAGAGGGGGGATACGGGAAGTTTGTTATGAAATAGGGTAAGGAGAGTGATCTCTCTGGAGGAGTCATAGACTCTGGAGATATTCTATATTGTCATACCACCGTTTTGCTCATTTTCACACATTCAATAATACAGTTTCCATACACTATCATTTGCTGTGCTGTTTTGATTTGTTTTTGTGGTCATAGTTCTATCAACATCCTTATCAATGTCATAATGTAGAAATGCATTCTTGATGTCAAGTTGAAACAAATTCTAGTGGTGAATGGTAGCGGAAAAGAGAAGTCAAATAAATGTTATTTCGGCAACATGTATAATCTTGATCATAGATGGTGTATCCTTTGGAAATCAAATGAGATTTATAGTGATCAATAGATCCTGTCTTAAAAGTGTACAACCATTGACACCCAATATTTGATTTGTTAGTTGGAAGAAGAACCAACTCCTAAATACCTCTACTTTGAAGGGCACATTGTAAAGGCATAGATGAGTTTATATGATAGGATGCAAGTTTCAATGTAAATGTCATGGCCACTTGATGGAGATTCCAATATAAGTGTGGAAGTCCACCACTTTGAATTGAAGATTCAAAGATAAGGATCGGTGGTTCGAAGGAGAACCTCGAGATTTAAGAAAAAAACTCAAATTTTCATATACTCAAATGTGTCTTACAAAGACTTATGTATTATGAGCCTTAACACAAAAAGTCCAGTACGACTAAAAGCCCGATAAAACCCAAACACAAAAATTACAAAATTACAAACTAAAAAGTTCTTATTCTATCAATCGAAGCTAATTCGAGAACACTCTGAAGGTCATGGGCACGCTTCTATCAATTACTCCGAAATTCCTTTGACGGTTCTAGTCATGCCTCCATCAGTATTGGAGGTCTTGTATGTGCCAGTTGAATATGGAATAGACTGTTGAGTGGCAGGATCAATAAAGAACAACGACTCACGAGGATGATAGGACTCGTCAGATTTGAAGTGGCAAACATTGGCGGTATGATCAAATTTGAGACAAATTTGGCACTGAAACTTGGCAAACTTGCCACGACCTCGGGCTGGACTACTACCACTGCGACCAGAACCACGAGAATTTCCTTTTTGTGCATCACGAGCATAGGATCCATGAGTAAAATTGAGAGGTGTTACGAGGTTTTTGATTTTCTTGTTCATAGCGACGAAGTCTGGTTGCAT
Organism: Vigna unguiculata; assembly: GCF_037176805.1. Lineage (NCBI taxonomy): Eukaryota > Viridiplantae > Streptophyta > Magnoliopsida > Fabales > Fabaceae > Vigna > Vigna unguiculata. The sequence goes on from NC_140792.1 coordinate 12,215,715, forward strand.
GACCATGCATAAGAGCTTCAATCTCAGCAATTGAAGGAGGTCTCTTCTTGCTTTCTATAAGTGAGACAAAAGGAGCATAATCAGATGGAAGACCTTCCAAAAGCACATCCACATGCTTGTCATGACGAACAGAGAAACCAACACCAGCTAGCTCATCAACATAATTCTTGATTCGACGTAGATACTCTTCCATAGTCTGAGAGTCAAGTTTAACGACACATATAGCAGTCCTCAACTGACGTGCATGAGATTTGGTCTGGAGATTACAATAATCATGATTACGCTCCCAAACTTCATACGAGTGAGTACATCCGAGAACAAGAAAGAGTACAGACCTGGAAAGAGTTCATTGAAGCCGTCGAACCAAGACAAGATCCAAGAACGAGCGCCACGAAATCAACCACGCAAGAGAGAGAACCGAACAAAGGAGACAATGAAGAAGCAGTGGAATCAGTCAGGATCGTCAAAAAAAAGCTCATGATACCATATTAGATTCATGAGAGAGAGAACAGAGAAACGAAAGAGAGAGAACAGAGAAACTGAACAAAGTGTTGTAAAATCCACTTAACATTCTGTAAGAGATTGTATTTACAGAAATACAAGAGAAAGGACAGCTGTACGTGACACGTGTCCATGTGTAATTAATATTAACATATACTAACAGGGATCGGCACGTGCATGAGAAATTTTCATGTTGAAAGTATGTCAACTTTCGAAGAGGAGGAAAAGAGATAATCAAGCCTAAGAATATTGTCTTGTGCATACTGATGTGATACAAGATGCAAAGCCTTAACTTCTGTTCATACTAATCTCAATCAAATAAGAAAACAAATCATTAAATACGAAAAAGTATTCACAAGATCTTCTAATATAATATAATATTCTAAGATTCAAAAACGAGAAATTCAAACACAATCTATAAATAGACAGACTGTAGAATATGTTGTTTTAAGTTATAATGTGTTCATTGATTGTGTTTTCTTGGTACCATCATCCATATAATCTTGGTTAAAAAGTAAAGTTTTCTTTAAAATTAAAATAATTTGTTTGAACTGTACTTACAGAGATGTTTGCTATTAATGAAAGCAATTTTACATCTTTTTTTGGTTACATATAATTAAAGTAAAAAATATCTAGTACTTATTTACCAATTATGTACAGGACCTTGTAGGACCTTATTGGTCTCTGAGAGCCGCTTTAGGACCTCTTTTGGAAACTCTTATTCTACTTGATAGATTATTGTTTCTTCAAGAGCAAGGCAGTACTTTAGAAGCCTGCTTGTTGCCTATATTTGATCCAAACATATCGCCAAGAAATGTGGCCGTAATTGCAAAAAAGATTGACAAAGATTTAAGATCTTCCTGATGCTGAAAGGTAATTAGTAGTGTTCTCATTTACCCAATTACAGCTCTTTTTATATCCTTTCATTTTATTACTGTCTTTCTGTGGCAGGAAACATCCCAGTGTAAGCAGGAATGACTCAATATGGCTTGGTTGGTTGATTTTGCCACATGTTGATATTATTAAATCTGTTGAACCATGTAAAGTACCGATATGGCTTCTCCCAACTCCAATTCTAGACTTGTTCGATTCAGATGAAGAAACTCAAAATTCACATGAGAGAAGGCAATGATGCTGCAATCATTCCATGCCGGACATTCTTGAGCTTTTTGTTGATTCTGAATATCCTCTCAGGTTAAGGTCAAGGTCATTTGGGACAGCATGGTTGTTATTGTGTGTCTAACATCTTGAGAAGTTACTTGATTGTCATTAATCATAGCTACTGGTCTGAGTAGCTATCTGGGTAATTCATTTAAATGATGTAAGCTTGGAGAAATTTTAAGCCCTTTTTATTTGTATTAATTATTAAGATTTCAAAATATTTTTGCTTTCGTTCTTTCTGGTGTCTTTCCTGTGTGAGCATGGGGATTTTGACCTAATTTCTTGCGTAGTGACTGTTTTCAATGTACATTGCTAGATGTAATTTAGTATGAACTGAATATGTGTAATGGAAGCTGATACATTCTATGTAAAATAGGGATATAGCATCTGATTTTTTATTTTCTCTGTTTCAATCTCTTATGGTGATTATTTGCTGTTTAATAATGACATTCAATCTCTGGTTCCCTAAATAATGACATTGTTTTCTTATGAGCTCAATGTATCTATGTGTAAAATATGGACTTTACATAACTGATTTTAAAATAATTTTATGTTATTATTTTTTTTTTTAAATACGGTTTGGTGCGAGTTATTTGATTGTTTTTCACACTATAAACTTGTGTACTGATTGATTATGTAAGAATGTCGCAAATAAAATAAGGGATATATTCTTTAAACATAAATTGTATACTCAAATATCACAATTATAAAAAAGTTATTTCAAGATATCTGCAACACGAATAGTGATGGAACTGCGCGTATTTACACTATATTCCTTTTCTATGTTATTATAGGTAAAAAATATTGGTGGAAAATAAAATAGATTCAAAACGGAAATGGAATTATAGGGTGCATGGAAACATATGAAAAACAAAAATAGAAATAGAGATGCTTAGTTTAAAAATAATAATAAAATAATTAAAAAATATGTATAAACTAAAAATCCATTTTATAATTGATGATCGTTCACGCATAATCGATTATTATTCCTACAAACACCATTTTTCCCAAGGGAATCTAGTTTAGTGGGGTTGAATAGTGATAAATATGATAGCATACCTTCTAGCGATAATCAAGTACATTCAAGAACAATTGGAATTATCTGCGAAATGTGTGCTTAAAATCTTATTATCATTATGAATTTAGTAGTATAGAGTTTTCTTTTGGATATTATATCATGGACCATGTAGTATAGGGTTTTTGGAAGAATTCACCTTAAGTTAACATGAGAAGCCTTGTCTTCCAAGGTAAAGGGCTAAGAAGAGTAGTGGCCACACGGCATGCTACTAATGAAGAGGATTTCTCCTTAGTAGTGGTCATGTGTAATGTCTTAATGGAGAGAATTTCTCTTTAGTAGTGGTCATGTGTCATCCTTTTAATAGAGATGATTTTGCCTTATTTTTCAAAGAATTTTGGTTTTGCTTCTCCTTTTTTATGAGAAACCTCTAGGGTTAGTGTTGTAAATAAAGGTGTCTTCCCCCATGTAAATTCACCTTTGAATTTGAGTAAAGTTATGTTGTCAATTTTGTGCCATACAACTCAACTTAAGTCCCCAAGGCTAGAGTGTTGTTTCTAGGTTTCCTTTAGCCACCTTTCCTTAAGAGTTGGTCCAACATCTCTTGAGAGCACCTAAACACCACCATAATCTCTCCCCCTTACTTGAGTCATATGGCTTGGAGGAGGAGTCATCATCTCATCACATCAAAATCACCACATGCGTGCCATATTTCCACCACCATCAGGCTTTCACAAACTACCACGCATTTAGGAGTCTTTCCTTGGCTTGGGTCGTATAGCTTGGAGGAGCTTGCTTATCCTGCCATTTGGTAATCATAGCTTATGTTATTTTGTTTGCCTTTTGTGTTTTCCTAACCTTGTCTTGTTGTACCTATCTTGAGATTATAAAAATCAACCTCTCTTACACATAAACAATATTGATAGTAAACATCTATAACATTCAAAATAAAATTGCTCTCTCTCAAATATCCAAAAGTTACGTGCTTGTATTAGAATGAAAGCCCTTTGAGTCTAGTTTCCAACAAAAAAAAAATCAACTCATTTGGAGTTCTATGAAGAAGGTTATGAGCAAAATAGTCAACAAATGTCAAAGTTGCCATAATGTTGTCATCAATGTTTTCTAGGTTTTGTTTTGGTAGTTTTGGCTATTGTTTTGTTGCTTCTAAATGCTCTTAAATGTGTTGGATAACATGTTTACACATGCTTAGCCTTTGTTGAGTCTTTTCTTAATATTTTTCATTCGGTCATATCATATGTTTGGATCATTTTTATTTTTAAATCATTTCATGTTGTCTACAGTCATGTTTAGTCCTTTTTTGTGTTTCTACATTTTAGTTTAACTTTGAAAAATCACAAAAAATATATGTTCATTTTCAAAAATACACCATATATGTCCCTTTGAATGCTTTTATTTTTGCATCTTTGAGTTCATACTTGTTATTAGTTCATTATCAAGTTCATAGAGTTAGGTTTTCATTATGTTTTGTTGAGTTTTATAATCTATCTTTTGATTCTACTAGGTTTCTTCCATTTTAAATTTCTATCTTTTGATTCTACTAGGTTTCTTTCCATTTTAAATATGTTGTAGTGGTTATGTTTTGGTGTTGAAAAATTATTGAGAAAAATAAAAAAGAAGTTCATAAAAAGAAGTAAAAGAAAAATTAAGAAAATAGTAATTAAAACAAATGCACTAGAACCACTACTACTACCTTCTTTGGGATGTTTATTTTGAAACTTTTTTGGGGCTCGGAATTGGACTTTCCAACAACTATTGGTCTTGGGTTTGAGCTAAAAGAGTGATTATATTCACCATTAGCCATTAACCAAAGAAAACAAGAAGCATAACCCTCTCTATTCTAGTTGTGTTTGTTCATTCATTCTAGTGCCTTTTTTTTAGGTGATTCTCATTGTACTTAACCTTGTTTCTAAACGATTATTTTATTGTTTGAGCTTCTTGGTACACTTGGTTTTGTCATACACGTGCTTCTTGCTTTTCTCCCTTTGGCCTCCTTGGTTTTTGGTGTAGGCGCTCTTTTGAGGTGAACCAATCCCTTGAGGTAGTATCTTAGGGGTGAAAACCTTAAGTGGACTTGAAGCCTTGGTGAAGGAGGCAAAAAGAGGAGAGAGGAGCACCTTTCTTTAATTTGAGTTGTGATTTGTTTCTTGTAAACTTGGCCTAATTAGGTCTCTTGAGGGAGCCTTTGGTATTCAATCTTATCTCCTAATTAGAACCTAGAAATTTTTAGTGCATCATTTTTTTTTAGTTAGAGAGGCTTTGAAAGCTCTAATTGTTTACACACCTTACCATTACACTGCAATTGTCTACACACTTTACCATTATACTACTAAAATTAATCCAAATTTTATTTAATGATTACTGTAGATGGATCCTTGATTACACATCCTACTATTTTTCACGATACTAAAGAGCCGGAGAAATTGATTCATTATTCCATTTCAATTCCAATCGATTCAAGAACGAGACAAAGCACTAATGTTAACTTCCAATATCTCGATTGAAATACCAATCCATGGTATTTTTTGTAGAAATAGTATTTTTGCATATTTCGATGATCCTCAATACCAAACACAAAGCTTGGGTATTACTAAATATAGGACTATTGATATAAATTACATTTTTAAAAAGAGTATTTTTTAATCGAGTATCTAGGAATTGAGGAATTTAAGACAAAATACCAAGTTAAAAAGTAGATCAATTTTTTTTTCATTCCCAAAGAAATGTATATTTTACCAGAATTTTCTTCCATAATGGTACAAAACAATAGTATTATTGAAGTAGATACACCAATCACTGTAAATATAAAAGTCAAGTAAGCGAGTTGGTTCGATTGGAGAAGAAAAAAAAAGATTCAATTAAAAATATTGTCCAGGAATATCTATTTTCCAGAGAAATGGATAAGATATTCCAACACAGTGCCATCTTGATACCACCGAGAACGATAAAAAAATTCAAAAGGATAAAAAAATGAAAATTGGATCTATGCCCAATGGATCACAATTATGAATAAAAATTATATTGTTTTGGTTCGACCGATCATTTTATATGAAATAGAAGATATGATCAATTTAATCTACTTTTTTTCCCAAGATATGTTAAAAGAAAGAGATAATTTGGAACTTGAAGTTATTCATTATATTCTTTCTGGAAATGGAAAATCAATTCGGGGAATTTCTAATTCTAATACAAGTATTCAATTAGTTCAAACTTGTTTAGTCTTAAATTGGGATCAAGACAAAAAATTGTCTTCTATCAAAAAATGGCATGCTTCTTTTGTTGAACTAAGTAGAGAAGGTTTGGTTAGATATTGCTTAAAAATAGACTTAGTAAAATCCCATATTTCATATATAAGAAAAAGGAAAGATCCGCTCGCTTCAAGATTTATCTTAGATAATGAGTCGGACTGGACTAACATCAAATCATTTCTTTTATAGATATGAGGGAAAAATTTCAACAATCACTTAGTCAAAATTATGGAACTATTCATATGTTGTTGAATAGAAATGCGAAATGTCGATCTTTAATAATTTTGTCATCATCGAATTCTTTTCAAATACGATCATTCCATGATGGAAAATATTACAATGGGATAAAATAAGAAATGAATCCAATTCAAAGAGATCCTGTGATTCTAATTCAAAATTTGTTAGGTCCTTTAGGAATAGCCCTTCAAGTTGCCCATTTTTATTTTTACCTTTTAATTACTCATAATTAGATCTCGATAAATAAAAATGGGTAACTTGACAAACTAAAAGAAACTATTCAAGTATTAAAATATTATTTAATAGACGAAAATGAGATAATTTATAAATTTAGTCTATTTAGTAACATCCTTTTAAATCCATTCCATTTAAATTGGCAATTTTTTCCATCATAATTATTGTGAAAAAAAAAATGTTTCCCATAATAAGTCTTGGTCAATTTATTTGTGAAAATGTATGTATAGTTCAAACGAAAAATGAACCATACCTTAAATCGGGTCAAATTCTAATTGTTCAAATGGATTATGTAGGAATAAGATTGGCTAACCCTTATTTGGCGACTCTTGGAAAAATTGTTCATGGTCACTATAAAGAAATACTTTCTGAAAGAGATATATTAGTTACATTTATATATCAAAAATTGAGATCAAGTGATATAACACAAGGTCTTCCAAAAGTAGAACATGTATTAGCAGTTCGTTCGATTGATTTAATATCCATAAACCTAGAAAAGAGAGTGAATACTTGGAATGAGGATACACAAGTTGACCAATAATAAGAAAAAAGATATTGTCATGAAGAAACTTGAAGATTTGAGGACAAATCATTTTCAAGACCAAGCACATACAAGAAGAGTGCACTTCATTTGTGGAACGTGGGCCCAAGCTCTTATCATCATGGGTCATCAATATGTTCTTAGTAGATTAGCTTTACTTTGAGCCTTGTACTATTGGCCTATTAGTATATGATTTTTTTTGTCTTGTATAACAGGCAAAATAGTCTAGGATTTCCTTTATGCCTTGTATTTGGGTCTCGGGTTGTAATTTAGGGTTTTCGGTCTATTAGAGATGGGCCCTAAGGAGACACATGGATCTAGGATAAAAACCTAGTTTGGATAGCAAACCTTCTAGAAGCTTATGGAATCTTGTCTAAAGTGGTCCCCGAGTTGCTCTGTTTTTTGAGACACATGCTCTTGCCATGTGTCATTCTCTTAATGGAAAGGATTTCTCCTTAGTAGTCACCATGTTTCATGTTCCTAATGGAGAGGATTTTACCTTGGTCTCCAAGTTAGAGTATTAGGGTTTTGCTTTTACAATTTGGAGACATCTTTAAGGTTACATAAGCTTATAAATAGAGGTGTCTCCCCTATATAAAAATCACCTTTGAATTTGAGTATTGTTAAGCTGCAAATTTTATGCCATATTACTCATCTTAGGTCACTAAGACTAGAGCACCGATTATAGGTTTCCTCTAGCTACCCTTCCTTAAAGGTTGGCCCAACCTCTCTTTAGAACACTCAAACATCATCATAACCTCTTTCCTTGATTGAGTAATATAGGTTGAAGGAGGATCAACCATCACACCACATCAAACCCACCATATGTGCACCATATTCCCATCACCCTCAAGCTTTCGCAACCACCACCCATTTGGGAGTCTCCACCTTGCTTGATTCATATAGCTTAGAGGAGCTTATCCAATCATTTGGTAATTGAAGCTTAGGTTATTTTGTTTACCTTTGTTTTTTCCTAACATTGTCTTGTTGTAGCTATCTTGGAATTGACAAGATCAACCTCCCTTACACAAAAAAATAGTTAGCAATAAACATCTGCAATTTTCAAAATTAAACTACATCTCGCTCAATGATCCAAAAGTTAAATTCTTGTATTCAAATTAAAGCCCATTGAGTCTAGTTTCCAACATAAAAAGAATCAACTCATTTAAAGTTCTATGGAGAAGATTATGAGCAAAATAGACAACAAAGGTCAGAGTTGCCAGAATGTTGTCATCAACATTGTCTAGGTTCTGTTTTGGTAGTTTTGGCTATTATTTTATGTCTTTTAAATGCTCTTAAATGTTTTGGATAACATGTTTACATGTGCTTAGATTTTGTTGAGTATTTTCATCTTTTTTTCCATTCAGTCATAACATATGTTCAGGTCATTTTTATTTTGTAATCATTTCATATTGTCTAGAGTCATGCCTAGTCTTTTTCAGTTTAACTTTAAAAAATCTGAAAACTAATCTATTTTCATTTTAAAAACCGCATCATATATGTCCTTTTGAGTGCTTTCATTTTTGCATCTTTGATTTCATACTTGTTATTAGTTCATTAGCAAGTTCAAAGAGTTAGGTTTCCATTATGTTTTGTTGAGTTTCATAATCTCTCTTTTGATTCTAATAGGTTTCTTTCCATTTTGAGTTGTTTCTTGTTCAAGTACAATATATATGTTGAAATATGTTGTAGTGGTTATATTTTGGTGTTAGAAAACTATTGAGAAAAATATAAAAGAAGTTCATAAAAAAATAGCAAAAGAACAATCAAAAAAAGAGAGACCAAAACAAGTGCACTAGAACCATTACTACTACCTTCTTTGGGATGTTTATTTTGAAACTGTTTTAGGGCTGTAAACTGGACCTTTCAACAGCTTTAGGTGACTCTCGTCGTGTGCTTAACCTTGTTTCTAGGCATTTATTTTCTTGTTTTTCTTTTTTGGTACTCTTGGTTTTGTCATACAAACTCTCCTTTCGAAGTTAGCCTTCTCTATTTTCAAGCCTTTTCTTGCTTTTCTCCCATTGGCCTCTTGGATTTTGGTGTAGTCTCCCATTTGAGGTGAACCAATCCCTTAAGAAGGTAGCATATTAGGGGGTGTAAATGATAACGTTGTTTTCTACCTATTATTGATGTTAAGTTTCGTGAATAAAATCAACTCCTACATAACTTTTATCTTCTTTAATCCTCTAGTTTATGTTGTTTTTGCATTGTGTCGTATTTTAGTTGTTTTATACTTTTTTACTTCTAATCTCTATTATGAGTGTGTGAAATAAGACAATAGGAAGCAATTCTGGTGAAGGAAAATAAGTTGAAACTTAAGGAAGCATAATTGGACATGAAAGATTGAGTTTTAAACAAATACTCACGTCGAGGGACACCGAGATCAAGTCCAACATTGCAAACATGGAGAAATAACTCACATATATGTATATACTGCCTTGTACCACCCTTGGAAGGCCAAAAAAATGACCATTGGGCGCCAGGGTCACTCGCTGAGCAAGCAGGTGGCTCACTGGGCGAAAATGACAAACCAGAACTGTAGTATTCGAGTCGTTGGGCGAAAATATGGCTCGCCCAGCGAGTTACATGTTTGAGAACGTCGATTTTAGGCCTCACTGGGTGAGAATATCGACCCCAATACGCGAATATGGTTATCTAATCATGTTTCTACGAGAGCATAGAGGGATTCCTCATTTTTCACGAATAGAAACACCTTGGGTGCTTGGGAGAGACTCTTGGAGGCTATTAGGGGTGTTGGGAAACTCTTCGTTTTCCTTCTTGGGTTTCCTTCTTCATCCATAGAGGTTTTACCCCTTTTGGGTTGGAGAGGATGATGGGCTATGAAATTGAAGGCGGAGATGCGAATGGGAGGCGCAATTGAACCATGGAGCAGTATTCAAGAACCTTGGGAGAGGGATTGTTTCTACTTTATGGTTCCAATTTCTTCCCTATTCTTCAATTTTGTAAAACCCTAGGTTCTCCACCATGGAGAACAATTTCTATTTGTTGAGATTAGATGTAAAACATTGAATTCTTGTGTAAAATTGTGTTGTTAATTTATATGCTTTTCCAATTCATGTTAGTATTTGATCTTCATGCTTAATGCTTGATGTGGATTGTTCCCATGCTTGATTTGTGATTCTTGAGGTGTTGGGAAACATCTTTAGAATCTAGATTTGAAATTAAATACCTAATGGATGCTTGTATCTAGGAATAGAACTTGGTTCATTAGTAATCTTAGATTCTTAAAACTAATGCATGATTTCACTTGTTGAGGATTCAAGGAATTGAAACTTGATGAGTAATCATAGGCTCAAAGTCTCTAGGAATAGGATTTGAGTATTCTTATGAATTGATTTTAACATGAATATGGAATTGGGATAATTTAGAATGCATGAGAATGAAATGGTTAAAGTCTAATCTTGAGAAATTGTAAATACACTATGTTAATTTCTTGTTGCACACCAACTGTTTCATAAAATACAAAAATAGTTTTCATTGTGTTTGTGTGAACTTTGTGTCTAATTAAGTCTGAATTGCGAGAGTTGTCATGCGTTGCACAAGTCCCTTGTGAGAGAACGATAAAATACTTATTACTTGTTATGTGCGACTGGTGCACTTGCCATGTTGGTTTTTCACTAACAGTAAACCTGAAGTGGACTTGAAGCCTTGTGAAGGAGACAAAAAGAAGAGGAGATAAACACTTGGAAAGGAATAGCTAAAACTTTGGTTGTATATGCATTTTTCTTTAATTTGAGTTGTGATTTGTTTGTTGTAAAATTGGCCTAGGTAGGTGTCTTGGGGGACCTTTGATGTTGGATCTCATCTCCTAATTGGAACCTAAGCTTTTTAGTACATCATGTTTTTTAGTTGGTTAGGCTTTAGAGGCTTTAAGTGTCTAAAAACCTTCCCATTAGGCTGCATAGTCTTGTTGCTATACTTTCTTTTAATTCTTTTATTTTTGCTTATAGTTTAATGTGTGTCTTAACATGCTTTTTAATTTAAGTTCCCATTGAGAAGTTTGGTACAAGAGGTTTGAGGTAAACTTTGGCTAAGGATAGACTGGGTTGTTAAGTAATCTAAGTGATTTAAAAGAAGGTTATTCTTTTCCTACAATTTTAATCCATCCATAATCAGCGATAACATGTCAGATAAAAGAAGTTTAAAAAATTACATGAGAATGAGAATTCCATACAGTAGATGAATGTGTGCAATGAATCAATGCATGAAAGCATACTTGAGATGTAATATGAGAAAAAATATATAGTCCATTGAAAAACATACTTAACCTATAAAATGCCTTTACTTGGCCGCTTGAGTTCCTTACATTTTGGGTTGCATGATTCAGACCATCCTTCTTGTGCATCCTGTCCAAAAATAGTAATTGCCTTTGGAAATTATTAGATGAATATGCATAGATTACAAAGCTAAACATGTGACCTTGGAAACATTACATATAATAACCATAAAGTATATCATCTTGATTGTTAGTCAATATATAAGTTATATAACATATAACCATAAAGTATATCATCTTTGTTTGCCTAACTTTCCATTGAGTTAGAACTTCCAAGCCTGTAATGGGACACCGAGGATCTTCGACACCTAAAGTTCCCAAAACCCAAACAAATGCTTCAATTACAATTTAGTTTAAAAAATTTCACAAAATCTAAACAATAAGGATTGGTGCAAAGATTATGACGTTATTTCCATACATACACGCATTAAAGAAGCAAACATGCATGCATAACTTTACTTCCAAACCTTAAGTTTTAAGATCTCACCGACCTTGAAAGAGGAATAACTTTATTCTTGATCAAGTAACCACATAGATAAAACAATATATAGTATTAATGAGAACACTATAGTGCATTTTATAACAGTATATATCTTGAATATTATTAACACAATGATGTAGTTCCAATAATAACAATATGTAAAGTGGGACAAACATGGCATTAGGAACTAAATCTGCGATCACAAATAGTTACGTAGTTAATTAGCATTCATTTAAATCACCATAGTAAAACACGATAAGGCATAGATTGATATCAACAAACTTTCCAGTGTGCACCTTTTCCTTATTTGATTCCTGATTGCACTCAAATCCACCGTAATACTCCAAACAAAAATGTGGAGAAATGTTGTCAGGCCTTGAAAGGGGTATTAACATTTTTCCTGATCAAGTAACCACATATAGATCAAGTAACTCTTCAAAGCAAGCCTTAAAACATGATGCCTCATCATTTTAACTATTTTTTACATGAATCAGTTTGAAAAGAAAACTTACAGAAATCTTTAACAATATCAATAATGATATCAAAGTCTATATTGATATTTCAACTTAAACCTACCTTTTTAATGTTCAAGATAGATAACACTATTCCTTTTGTGCACCTCTCATTTCCTAAGGCTCATGACATATATAAGTTGTTGCCACCATATGCTAAGACAAATACTTAGTTAATATAGCCTAATTTATACCATTCATTCAATCAAAACTAAAGGAAAATATCAAAAATACAATTTCAATATGAAAATAGTAGTAAACCAATTATGTCACTCATGAAGTAAAAATAGCCAAAAAACAAAAAGAATAAAAAAAGGAAGGTATATGGTTGAAAAACCAAGGGCCAACAATCTCACCAATTGCTTAAACTTTTGATTTAGTCAAAGAAACATATGGTTGTATCCACCTCTCATGCATTACATGCCCCCATCAATCTTCTTATTCATTGAGGCACTACCATTGGTTCTGATAGGATCGACATGGAGCAAATAAATCTCCATCAAAGATGACAATAAAAGGCATAGCAATGATGATAATCCAATTAAACATGACATGCAAAGTTCAAACAGTTAATAAGCAAGCACTTGCTTCATTCCAATCTAGGGTGACATTCTCTCCTCCATTTAGATGTCATCACAAGCTTTTAGAGTCATTATTTGTTCAAAGATAATTGCTACCTTACTTTTCTATAATGTGATATGTATGAACATATTCCACCCTTTTCAATTAAGTTCAAATAAAATATACCTCAAAGATCCCACCATTGGCACCCACCTCCATCTATGGTGGAACTCTTCTTAAATGGAAGTGTGCACTCCTTCAAGACTGAACTTTTCCCTATTCTTGTAGCAACCATCAAATTCTCCCAGGATTCTAGTGATTGGAACTACTCTTATAACTCAAGTAATACTTTAGGGATCAACCCCTAGTTATAAGTCTAAAAAATGAAAAAAAAAATGACATAGTATCATTCATTAACTTTGAGTTGCTAGTCCCATATCCACCCCCAAAGATATATAAAGTACCTCGATTTTTCCAAGTACATATTTAGAAAGCAAAGATGTGACCAATTTCATACCCACCAACCACGTAAATGCACTCCAAAATCCTATCATTGCCTTCTCTTCGTCCTCCTCCTTCTATAAAACAAACAAACCCATATCTAAGCATACTCAAAATTTCAAAATTTTAATTAATAATATAACTGTTATAAAAAAATGGTAGATTAAGAAGTGATAGATATTCTATCATATCTTTGCCCTATCTTGAGATTAGCCAAACCACCACAAAGGTGTGAGCTTCCAAGAACCAATGTTAAGGTTTGAGTGAATGGAACCAAGCAAGGACATTGACTTTATTATGATGAAGTGCTAATAATGATATGATCATCTTAGTTGCATTTCCACAAGTTGCATTCAAAAGCCCTCCAATTGAATTAACATCCATAAACCAAAACCAAAACCAACTAAAATAATGCTTGCTGCAAATTTTTGTTTACATAGCTAAAACCAAGCTTACATTTGAAGTGTAGAAAATTAAAAGTTGCACAACTTTAGCCTCATACAACTTCCTAGTCAATAATTTGATTTAGTTATATGACCGAGACAATATAGTTAGGACAATGAGCCATTTCTTAGGATTGGATTTCAAATTTGAGTTTAGATCCATAATGCACAACAACATAAAATTCCAAAAGGGGAGAAGCCAACACCTTACCATGTTATCAAATCTTTGAAGATCAACCTTTAAATATCCAACACAACTTGTGGTGTCTCTGCTTATAATTTGTGGTGCTCAGGATACAAAAAATCAGTAAAACAAATATGTAAATAAAGACTAAAGATGTACCAAGTCCATTGTGAGAGAATTTGAATCATTGAAGAATCTTATTGTCGCAACTGGAATCGCGACGAGACGACGAACCAAAAGAGAAAACGGATTTAACAAGAGATTTGGAGTCGTCACCATAGTTATCCTGGAAAACTATGAAAAACCATAAAAATAAAACAAGTCTGCGAAAAACCAGATTTTGGATCCGGGAGTCGGTTACACATAGGGAAGGTGTTAGCACCCTACCATGCCCGTCCGAGGGCTGTACCTTTAATTAAAAAATGCAAAGTTGATGTGGTTTTCAAAATATTAATTTTCCCCAAAAATAATAATACAAAAATACTAAAAGAAACAAAATATTTTTTTTTTATTTTTTGGGCCCGATAGGGATTGACCTTGGTCCTGCGTATTCTCATTCAAAATGAGAAATCAGGGTTACGTAGTTCTTCAAAAAGACTTTGTTTTAAAAAAAGTTGATATTTTTATATTTTTTGAAATTTTATATATATTTTTTGTATTTTTTAAATTACTTGAAAATATGTGTCACACGACGCAAACGGTGAGACAGACACTAAAAGAGAAAGAAAAATATTTTTAGCATTTTTGAATTATTTGGAAGAAAGTGTCACACGACGCGAGCGGTCGGATAGACACTAGAAGTGAAATAAAATTATTTTTGGTATTTTTGAATTTCTCATTTTTTTTGTGAAATTTTTATGATTTTCAAACTTTTTTGATTTTTTTATTGAAATATTAAAAAGGTGGAAAAGAAAGGGATAAAAGTTGAAAACACAAATATGGGAGTGCATAAGTAATGTGTAAGGTGCATGAAGCAAATTGGGTGTGTGTAGTAAAAAATGAGGTGCGGCGAGTAAAATATCGTTAGGTGTGTGGTAAATGTGAAGGTGCAACAAGTGAACAGAAAAACAGGCCCAAAACAATAAACAAAGAAATAGGGGGTGCGTGGTTAACAATCAGGAGGGTGTTTGAAGTAAAACAAAATAAGCCCCAACAAGCAAAGAAAACAAATGGATTTGGAGTGTGAAGAGTAGAACCAGAGGTGCGAAGAGTACGGATGGCCCAATTCGAAAATTCAAAAGATGAAGGTGTAATTAGTGGCATTGGGGGTGCGGAAATCATTCTAGTCCAAGTGTTAATATCCTTAATGTGCAGAAAACCCAACACGCGTGGGGTTCATCTTCTTCACGAATAGAAACCTGCAAGGGTTTCTTGTCTTCTCCTCCATATGCTCGGACCAACAACATAACCCTCCATTCACGGCCATGCCTTTCTTAGTCAATCGAGGACTCTCTCACTCGTTGTTGTCCACCCGAACACCACCTCCACTACTTTTAGTTCACCACCGCGCCATCACGCGGCTTACTTGCCGGCGGCGCCGACGTAGGAGACGTCGACCTCGTTCTCGAAAGCTGACCCCGAGAGATCGTCACCTCGCCGCAACCATCCAAAGACGTCGACGGCGGCAGTGACGTCCACCACAGACCTTGACGTCGAGAACCGTGAGCTGCTCGACCTTCACTCTTCCTCCTCTCAGGCGCGACTCGGACGGCTTCCGCTTCAGCACCCAGGGGCACTACCGACAACGCTGATCACCCTAGCACCAAATTGCACACGACTCGCATCTTCCGCTAAACTCCGACTCGCCAGCGGCACGCCGTCGAGGATGGTTTTATCTCCTTCCCACCGTTTTCGTTTCCGATTGGATGTATGTGATTGGGGAAGATGAAATGTGAGAGCTTGGTTCTAGAATGGGGGTTCTGATCCGGTGCGGTATTGGATTGCAGGGGTGGGGTTGTGATTTTTGTTTTTTGCTTTGTGTTCTGTTTGCAGGATGGAATGGTGTTGTGATGTTGAGGTGGTGTTCTACGAATGGGATTGCTGCAGGAATGGACTGGAATGCTGCGGGATTGGGATGGAGAAGGAGTTTGGGGTGGAATCGAAGACTTGAATGGAGGGGATTTGCACGTGGGGGCTTTCTTGGTCTCTGTTTTGTATTTTTGTGCAGGTGAATGAGAAAGATGAAGATGGAAAGAAAAGTTGAGGTGAATGCAAGGGTTGAAGATGAAGGTTGGAAAATGATAGTTGGGAGTGTGTATTGCAATCGAGACAGAGGATATGGGTAGCTTTATTAATGGAGATGGAAGATTGGTAAATGATAAGGTTGTAGAGGATGGAGGTGAGGGTGTGATGCTGATGATGGCGAGAGAGATTGAGGGTGAGGAGCTTGATTTTGTTTATTTTTCCTTTGTGCAGTGGCGTAGAGACATTGGAGGGAGGAAACAGGATGTTTCATTCTCAAACATCACTCAAATCCAACAGACAAGTTATACCAACACAACATCAGTCATGTTCATGCCAAAGTATTCGAGTATTGGTGCTTACCTCTTAGAGCTCCTGCTGGTGGTCTTGGGTCTGCTCGTTCAAGTATGCGATCCCCTTTGTCTGAGCTGTTTCTACTCTTTTCTCCCCTCCTCTCATTTTCTCCTCTCCCCTTTGTTGCTTGTTATTGTGTGTTATCCACTGCATTTTGAAATGGTAAAATCTTCTTGTGCCAGTAAGCTGCCCGTGCTAGGAAGTTGTCCCCTTTTTAAACTGCTCTCTCTCCTTTTTTCTTTCGAATCCTCGAGCCATGTGATCATAAGCCTTCCAGCCAAAGGTTTCCTACACCTCAGCCACCCAGCCACCCTATGAGATTAGAGACAATTTCCACCTTCGTATAAAAACTAACTTCAACATAGCCTGCACATGGCTAATCATCACCCAAATAAAGAAATTGTAGAATGACGAATGCAGGTAGGGCTTGATTGATGGGTGGTGCAGGCACTTGACCTCTTTCAGAATCACTTGTATTCATTAAACCTTTTTCTTTCATCATCACCTTTTTTTAAAAAAAAAACAAACGGCTAAATAAAAAGGAAAAAGGTAAAAAGGCTAAAATGAAATAAAAGTACAGTAAAATA
Source organism: Vigna unguiculata (assembly GCF_037176805.1). Lineage (NCBI taxonomy): Eukaryota > Viridiplantae > Streptophyta > Magnoliopsida > Fabales > Fabaceae > Vigna > Vigna unguiculata. The sequence goes on from NC_140792.1 coordinate 12,232,771, forward strand.
TATTAAACCCAAAAAACGTAAAATAAAACAAAGCAAAATTAAAATGAAACCAGATAAAGAGAAAGAATAAAATAAAAAAGAAATAAAATAAAATAAGACAAAAATTCAAAATAAAATAAAAAGATAAAATGCATATAAAAACAATATAAGATAATAACAATAATAATAGTAATAAAATAAAAAGGTAAAATAAAAACCATGAAATAAAAGTAAAACGAATTTAAAACAAAAACAAGATGAAAATAAAGTTGAAATAAGTAAAAATAGAAATATGTATTTATGCTCAATTAAATATTTATTTATTTTTATTACTTTTTTTTTACCCGGACGAAATTGGATGTTGACACATATATAATTGGGTTTATCTACCAAGTCACGAGATTTGAGACCCTCAAGGTAATATAGTCATCATCTTTGCCCTTGAAGTCATTTCCAGTATATTTGGACTACAAAATTGTATTCCCGGAGTCACAAACAATGGTCTTTTGTTGCCTTCATCGTCCAAATGCCCTGGACCAATTACTATCACATATAACATACTAAGTATTACAAAAACATCATTCACTTTCAAAATTGTTAATCCACAAAAAAAAAGTATAGATCAATATGGCTTGAGGATAATGCTCTTAATTAAAGATTTTCTAATGTATTTAGTGCTTCATAAAAAATATACATAAGACAAGTCAGAATATGATAATCTAATACTACATTAATGAAGTAATAAAAACCTCGAGTATATACGGCCCTATAAGAACAAATTCACACATCATCTTTGTATTGATACTCTTCTGGGACATGCTTGAGAAGTTTTACCTACAACTCAAACACATCATCACCTCGAAGCACATCACAGAGCCAAGTTACCTCAATCTTTGTTGACACTTGTACATAGATATATGGGAATCATGTTTACATGGAAATAAAAAACCTTAATGCCTCACCATGATTCTCAATTCCCAAGATATATCCGAAAACAAAATATTACATACCATGACTCATTTTCCTCAAGGTCAATTTATTACCATAAAAGTGTTCAATAATTTAATTAGGTTGTGTTCAGTGACATGATTTTGGTCAATTTTAACTTGCCCAAAATGTGGAAATTATTAAGCCAATGACAAAGACAAATAAGTTTAATTAAATAAAATCACAAAGAAAATGTAGAAGTAGAATCCACAAAGCTCTACACGGATATAAATTCATAACACATACAAACCAAAATGAACAATAAAAATTACAATCATAATAAAAATAAATCAAACAGAGCTCCAAAAAGAATACTCGTTTACTAAGAAGAAACATTGTCTTTACTTAAGATTAAGAAAATCATAGAACAAAAGTGCACACCAACTAATAATACAAAATAAAAAGGGCTTTTAGAGAAGCACAACTTAATAAACGATTTTCTATAGTCAAAAGCTCCCTCCTTTCGTGACCCCTCAGTCATGCCTTCATGCTCTTATCTCTTCGCGCACCTCAAATCTTGAATGTTTTCCACGAACCTCAACAAATAATCAGGAATTTGTCATGATCCTTCAGCAAAAAAGAAAAAAAAAACTTGCTAGATCCAAAAACTTCCAAAATGGAAAAACTAATGGTACACACCAACTTTATAGTCAACGGTCTTCTTAGCATGATTAGGGCATCGTAGTACTTTTGAAGAAAATCAGACCCATGATAAATGTAAGACCCATGAAATTTAATTAATTAAATAAATAATTAGTTAATAAATGCGTGTCGTGGAAGCCTTTATGGCATTTAATAATGGTTGATGTGATGTGGAAAGGTACTAGCTCAAGTGGTTGAGAGTACTTTATTGTGTAAGAGGACTTGGGTCCGAGTCCTATGTATGCCACTTATGTGTATTTAATTATTATTGTCTTAATAATATGAATGTGCATGTTAAGTAAGAATATACTAATTGAGTTATGTTAGTTTAGCATGAAACATGAATTGGCATGAGTGTTAGCATTGACTTAATATTTGCATGGTTAGGGGTTCAAACCTTGGTGAGACCTAAATTAAGTTTTCTTTTTGCTAAACTTGACTTTTGGCAAAGAAGAGAGGAGGTAGAAAACTAGCAGCCGCGTTAAGGCATCCAAAGGGGCTGAAAAACAACCCCATAATGGTCTTGAATGACACTTATCACAAGCAATTTCGTTTTATGCCATTAAACCATAATTAAGACCCAATTAAAAGGCTAATTGTGAGAGGGAGGAGGGCTTTGGGAGTCTGCACAATTGGGGTATTGAAGGCTGTACGAATTCAGAGAGAAACAGTGAGTAGAGAGTGGGATTGAAGGGCTGGACAGCGAGAGAGCTTGAGGAGTTGTTGGAATTCAAGGAAAGAACGCAAGCTTGTCATTTTTAAGCAAAGGAATTCCAGGTTAGGGGAGTTCTTATTCCGTGTTTTAATGTGTGCGATCTTCTAATGATGTGTCCTGGATCATGTTTGAATTCTGAAAGCTTTGAATCCTGGTTCTGGTTGCATTTTCTGGAATTTTCCAGAAACCACCTGGCGGCGCATGAATTGCCGCCAGGCGACACATGTGGTTGCACCCAGTTTTTTGGGTTTGCGGATGATCCGCCTGGCGACCGAGAGTGACCCGCCAGGCGTTGTACTGTTGTTGCTGTTTGTTTCTTGTTTTGGTTGATTGGTCAATGATGTTGTTGTATTTGGATTGAATTCTTATTGCACATGTATAATTTGCATGATGAATTATGATTGGAGATTATTTGATTGTTGGCAATTGCATAAATTTGTGAATGGATTTTGGGGATTTTAGGTTACGTTGGGTTGGTGATGAATATGCATGAAGTATGTAATTGATTGATGATCTGGTGTTATGGAAATAATGTTCACATGAATAAAGTCTAAACCCTGTAGGATATGTGCACTTGAAGTGAAGCTAGTATGATGGGGGGTAATGTAATTAGGGTGTCTGGGGTCATGACGAGAGCAGGAAAAATTTGGGTAGAAACCAAAAATGCATACACCGCCTGGCGGCGCATGATCTGCCGTCAGGCGACACGTCATAACAATTTGCTGTTTTGATTTTGTCGGGGTTTCGGGTTAATGGGTATCTAATTAGTAAATTAATACATATATGATTAAAGTAATTAAGCATGTAAATGGATGTGGCATAATATGGATTAAAGAAGGTTAAAATGAATGAAAGTTGTAAAGTGTGATATAGTGCAGTGGTGGTTTGTAAAGGTTTGGTTCTATAAGCTATAATTCAGAATGCATGTTAACTTGGTAATAAGAGTGAGATTGACTTATGGGATACGGTATGGATGGTGTATTTTCTCTAGACATTAGGCGTTGTGATGGTGGTCTTGCGATTATAGCATATTGTGTAGCATTGACCATGTTGTGGTGGCATGTTCTAAGTAGTGAATGACTGAGAGTATGCTGGGTATAATACTAATTGATTAAGTGGCATGACTAAATGTGTGCATTGTGCTCTAGTTATAGAAATATGGCTGGAAAATTATAATTGTGCTTCAAGTTTGTGTGTGGTGTGATTCAAATCCTTTGGAGGATCTGTTTAAGTGCCAAGAAACCAGTAGCATTGCGCTACTAGTATGGCGCCAGGCGGCGCGAGCGAGCCGCCAGGCGAACGTAACACAAATCAGTGGCAGTGGCCACTGTTGACGGTGGCGCCTGACGGTAGGGGTAGTTCCGCCAAGCGGTATGGTATAGCGGAGGTCCTGATGGCACGGTGGCGCTTGGCGGCACGGGCAGGTGCGCCAGGCGGTAGCGGCGAGTGGCGCCTGGCAGCGTGGTGGGGTCCGCCTGACGGTGACGATGCAGTGATGATGCTGCAGGCGCGTGGCGCTTGACGGTGTGTGATGTCCGTCAGGTGGTCTGAACCTAGTGTGTGCCTGGCGACGTGGGATGCACGCCAAGCGGTTTTGGTTCAGTGATGGTGCGCGGGGAAAGGTTTCTACACAGCTTTAGGGGATGTTCATGATGCGATGCTTTGGCTGGGGACCCAGTTATGAGTGTAATCTTGTATTGGGGTAACACGTGACCACTCTAGGTTGTAGCCTGGTGGTGTAGGAAGTCCAGTGGAGTGTGCGAGTTGTGGCTCGTACGGCGAAGTTCGAGTGATGCCCTCTTCAGAGTGATTCTGATAGAGCTTTGGTAGTCTGGAACAGCTACAAACTTCATGTTTGTTTCGGGGAACTCCACTTGGTGTCACGGTGAGATGTTATGGCAATGTTATTCCCACGTGTGGACTATCAGGTGGTGGCCTGTAGTCGGAGGGGCGAGTAGACACTCGTGCAGCAAAGATCGATCATCGTTCTCACCTAAAGGGTATAGAAATGATAGACGTCTAATGAAAGTATTGGAAGTGGAAAGGTAAGGAAAGATGGAGAAGAATGCTAACCCGAGGTTTAAATGAGTTGATGTTGTATTTATTATTTTATTGGTTGGTTTTATTTAAATGAGCTCACCCTATCTGTGTGTGTATGGCGATTATCATGTAACTTGTTACATGGGAGCAGATGTTGATGCAGGTGAGCGGACAGGTGCATAGAGACGGAGTGGGGATCTCTTGGGGATTTTCTCACTAGTTTATTGTATTTGGACTATGGTGTTATTGTAATAATTTTATAAATCATTTCAATTGTATTACAGTCCTAATGTGAAATATTTTATCTATTTTGGTGCGTTGAACTCAAGGTTTTAAATATTTCTTGCGTTTTGGGAAATTGATGATTAATAAATGAGGTTGTTTTATTGAAATCTTATTTTTGTTTTATTTTAGTAAGTAATTTCCGGGTAGGACGTTATAATAAAAACCCTACACCATCAAAGGATGACAAAACCCTACACCATCAAAGGAGAAGTACCCAAGTTCAATAAAAAAAATATAGTGTCTTAAGACAACATAAGAATAAATATTACCTGATCAAGGCTGAAGAGAAAACAAACATATATGACATATTATGCTCCCTAGGGTTTCAGAAAGACAGAAAGGAAATAAGAACATTCATGTGGGAAGGCTTTTCTTTTCCAAGACATTTGAAAAAGAGTGATGAAGACATGACCACCTCACCAAGCACCATGGAGACCATCCTCAAAAGAATCACAAGAAGCATGTCAAAAGGGGAGGCTTCTCCATCTCTTTCCTTATTTAGCATTTCTTTAATTTGAATTCCTTTAAGTGGGCTTGGTTGACTATTTTTAAGTTAACTTGTTGACCTTGACTTTGGGTTGACTTGTTGACTCGAGGATTAACTTAACCTAAAGCCCACATGCTAATCTATTTTCTTTGCCTTGTAAGATGTTTAGGAGAGGGCAAATATGGAGACAAGTGGTGCATAAATGTGAGGTCCATATGAGGAGAGAGGACGCATATGGAGAGGCACATGTGAAGGAGAGAGGAGTAGCAAAGCTTTCTATAATCATCTAGAATGCTGATCAGATGCCTTGGCCATCAAGTTGTCTAGAAGCTTCTAGATGGCGCCTCCACCATTGCTTGCCTAAGAAGACACTTTGGAGACCACACATGTGCTCCTTGGTTGCCCTACCTTCTAGATGTTATTTTTGTTGCTTTGTTTTGTAGCCCTTTTGGATTATATGTTTTGCTAAGAGGCCCCTAGGCACTTTTATTTAAGGAGACCTCTAACACTTGTACAAGGTTAAACATTTTGGAGAAATTAAACACCTTTGTGTATTAACCATTGTGAGAGTCTTCCTCCCTACGGAGTGAATACTTTTAAGCCTTATCTTGAACCTTGATTCAAGTGGTGACACCATCACTTATCTTTAGAGGAGTCCATGGCTTTGCCTCTCCTCTAAAGTAGTGTGCTTCTCACATCAATTCCTTTCTATTCCTTTCCATTTTTATGCTTTCTTTCCCCTTTTATTGTCTAAGTTTTTATGTGCTTTCCATTCTTGCTTTACTTGAATCAATCTATCATCTTCTTCTCTTAAGCTTTGTGAAAGAAATCGTCACATCTAGATAGAATACTATCTTAATGTCCAGTGGGGATTTCACTTAGTTTTCTTAATCAACTCACGCCATATTCCATAATCTTAAAAAGGAACAAGATAATCCTACATCAGAGAGTCCAAAAACGTTCTCAACTACACTTTTCATGCCTTATGATTATGTTATGCAAAGACCAATTTGTCAATAAAGATATCGTTCCCTAGAACAAAAGCAGGGTACATTGGTAAACAAAATAACAATGAAATGACAAAAAAACCACATTTTAGCACTATTGTCACAATTTTAAATATGGGTGTTTGGGTAATATTCCTACCAGTTTGTTTTCTTATAGTTATAGTAGATCTCCAATTTAGTCAAGTTTGCTTTGTCTATATGATCATTAAACAATTCAATTATTGTATCATTTACAAACAATTTATGTGCTTGCTTTTAGTTGATCTACATAAAGCACAAGTTAGAATGCTCAAGAACAATTTATGTAGTTACATAATATTCTTAAAACTCAACACATAAATGATTTATTAAGTCGTCTAGGTAAATTGTATAAACTAGATTCTCTAATTAGACTTTGTTATATCGTTTGCCTAGAACAACTTTGGTGTAACAAGGCTTAAAGAATTGATTTTATCATATGTTTTCATTTTATGCAGAAATCCTAGATAAAATAAGAAATTTAAACACAATTATTATATAATAAAATTAAGATTAAATGATGTATCAGTGTATAAAAACACACTCATGAGTATATGTGCTTAAATATGTGTAGTGTAGTAGAACAATTATGTGTTGGAACAAGAAAAATGTTATTAGAATTTTTATTTTTCTTTATTTTGTAGGTAATTTTATAACTAAAAAAATAGGTTAGTTTAAAAAAATGGTTAACCTAAATTGAAATTAGTCCATCTTCAAAACTTTGAACCAATTTAGTCCCTCATGTTTAGAAATGTGTGAATTTAGTCCTTTTAACCTAAATTTTGTTAAATTTATTTAACGTTTCAAACATGTTTCAAATGTGATTCTCAGCTAATATTACAACAAAAATGTTTTAAACCGTACAAACAACTCAAATGCTATCATGAAACGAGTTTGAAACATCAAATAAACTTAACAAAATTTGGTTAAAAAAACTAAATTTTTACAATTCTAAAGTTGAGGGACTAAATTGGACTAAAATTTTGAAAAAGAACCAATTCTAATTTTCACTAAAAATTAAGAGACAAAAAACATATTTAAATCTTAAAAAAAGGTTAAATAAAAAAGATTGGTTAAATTAAAAAGGCAATTACTTAAAGAATAAAATTAATTAAGTAAACACTTTAATTTTAAAAAACTTATATTTAAAAGATAAATTAAAATATAAAAATAGATACATAAAAAAAGAATTTTAAATATCCATAAATATCCAGTTTAGATGTAAATATATTTGTTTCCGTTTTAGATTTTGTAAAATTATGTCTTAACTCTATATTTATCCCGAGAGAATATTCGTTAATATGATAAAATAAAATTATTTTTAGATTAAATAATTATATTATTTTTAAATATATAACTCATTTAAGTGATGCATTTATTATTTTATATGAATAAGATAATTTCATGAAATTATTTATATATTTATTAATTTTAAATATATTATTATAAACAATTTTTCAGTATTTTCCTGACTTCGTAACTCACTCATTTACTTTCAAATTTGCACTTAAAAAAATTTCTTATTCACTTTCAAAAGAATTATACTTTATTTAGAAACTCACAATTTAGTTCTATATATAATTTTAATTTTTGTACACTTTAATCCACTAAGTTTGACTATTTGTAATATTAATATTCCAGAAACAAATATTGTACTTCATTTAAAAACCTATAACAATAATATTATTTAAAAATAATAATGATAATTACTTTATCACATTTTTATTTTATAGATTATTTTAAATCCTTCCTCGTAATTATTTTCACTATAGTTTTATTTGTGTTTAAAAAAAGAAAACAATAATCGTTTTCCTGTTTAATTATAATTAGATTCGGGCCAAAGGGCTGGACCATCCTTACATTCTTATATTCTTATCTCTTGAATGGCCCATATCAAAAGTCAAACCCCTTATATTTCAACTCTGACCACCAAAACCCTAATTCTCCTTCTTCTTCACTGAAGACTCAATTTGGTTAAACCCTAAACCCTACTTTGGCGCATGGCTTCCGAGAACCTAAACCCCGCCACAGTCACGAAAGCCATAGACGCGCTTCTCAAATGGCGCCGCACTCAATCGGAAACTCAAAAGCCCAAACTCTTCGATCAAGACGAAGAATTTGTGTACCTCGTCGTAACGCTGAAGAAGATACCCGCGAAATCGCGCGTTAACCCTTACAAGATCCCTCTCCCTCACTCACTGATCTCGCAGTTCTCCGAACAGTGTCTCATCCTCGACGACCGGCCCAACAAGGGCCGCGTGACCAAGGCCCAGGCCCAGGCCAAGATCCAATCCGAGTCTATCCCCATCGCGAAAATCCTGAAGCTGTCAAAGCTGGCCTCCGATTATCGTGCTTTTGAGGCGAAGCGGAAGCTCTGTGGTTCCTACGATTTGTTTTTTGCAGAGAAGACTATTGTGCCGTTGCTTCCTCGGCTACTCGGGAAGCAATTTTTCAAGAAGAGGAAGTTGCCGGTGCCGGTGGATCTGAAGAAGAGTAACTGGAAGGAGCAGGTGGAGAAGGCGTGCTCGTCCGCGATGCTGTTCATGCGGACCGGCACGTGTAGCGTGGTTAGGGTTGCCAAGGTGGGGATGGAGAGAGACTGGATTGTGGAGAATGTGATGGCTGCGGTTGAGGGGATTGTGGAGGTTGTGCCGAAGAAGTGGGGGAATGTGCGGTCGTTGCATTTGAAGCTGTTGGAGAGTGTGTCGTTGCCGGTGTATCAGGTAGTTCCGGACGTGAAGTTGAGGATTGAGGGTGCTAACGAGCAGGATGAGAAAAAGGAGAAGAACAAGAAGAGGAAAAAAGATGAGGAGGTTCGTGAATCGGCAAAGAAGAAGGGGAGAATTCATGAAGTTAGGTATATGGATGAGAATGGTGGTGAGGATGAGATTGAAAATGAATTGGCGAGTGATGATGGTGGTGGTGATGAGAATGTGGATGAGAAGACGAAGAGAGGGGTTTCGAGTGTGTTGAATGATGGGAAGAGGTTGAAGAAATCGTCTGGTGTCAAGGAGAATAGAAAAAAGGGGAAGAGTGGTAGTGAATTGGTTGCTGAGGATACGGAATCTAGTGCCAAGGAGAAGAAGAAAAAGGTGAAGAGTGAGACGGAATTGGTTGTTAGGGATGAGGAATCTGGTGTGAAGAAGACGAAGAAAGGGGAATTGAAGAAGATGAAAACAGGGGAAGTGAAGGTGAAGGCTGTGAAAAGTGTGAAGACTAAGAAAAGTAAGAAGGCTTAGCGAGTTGGATGATGTTGTCTATGGCGATTGATGAAAGAAATCGTTGCTTGTTGGGGCTCTGTGCAAGCCTGTGTGGTGTTGCTTGTTGAGTCCCCAGCTGCATTTTTTGTTTCTGACCATGTATTAGGGCGCTTATGTTTTTCTGTTGGTTCGATTTGTTATTTGCTTGTTCAAAATTTCTATAGTTGAGGTTTAAAATTATTGTGAAATGGTGTCAGAATGTTGCATCCCGGCAAGTTTAATATACTTGAGTCATTTAGATGTTGCTTGTTGGAGATCGATTTAGAAGATGAAGTTATTTAGATATTGCAAATTTTTGGCTTCACTATTAATGAAAGTATCAAGGACATTTGGCAGGGGAATGCTGAGAAGAAATTGGAGCTTTCAGTGAGTTGACTGCTTAATTTTGCTGTTTTCCTTTTGTTTTGAAGATATTAACCTTAAACTTTGCTTCTTAATTTTTTGGTAGTAGATTTTTGAAATATTTTTATTGAAATTCTGCGTGTTAGGTTTCTTTTTTCATTTCTTGGATGCTAAGATTAATGGAAAATGTCTAGTCTGGAACTATCTATTTAGCTTTACTTGAGAGCACCCATAATAATTGAACAGCTATTAATTTGACAGAGCAGTGGGAGCAAAACAACGCCTGTTTTGAAATCACTCTTGGGTTTAAAATCATTCATATACTGGATGTATTAATCATGTCTGTTTGCCTTCATTGCTCGATTTTGGATGTGGAATCAAAACAGTTTTATCGAGTGCATAAATGCTGCAGATCTTGTATTGAGTTTTATCATCTTAATGGTCTGTAGTTAGCCATGAATTATCTTAAAGAGGCAAGACATGTTGAGTACATATTTGTAATGATTTAGCTCTCAAAACATATGCTACTGGTTTTTCTGTGGTCTTTCTTCTGTGGGGTACGGACTTGGGGGTGTTGGACTGATTAGTTGCAAAAGTTTTATTATTCTAAAATATATAGCTGCATTAGAAGTATTTTATGACAATATCTATATAGTGGGTACTTTGAGAAATTGATATTTATGGTCTTGATTCCTCTATAGTTTATTACTTTGATAAATTGGTAGTTATGGTCCTGATTCCTCTAAAGTTTAGACTCTATAGTTCAGACTCCTTGATGTTTTGTTTTTAGGTTACTTAGATATAATTAAAACTTCCTTATAATTATGCTTGGGATTAGACTGCCATTGTTCTTTGTATTCACGTGTCTTTATACTCTTGTATTTAGAGACCATTTCTCTATCAAATAGATTGAACACACATTCAAACGTATTTTCTTCTTGCAGTAACTTGTTCCTTTTAAATTGTACATTCTTGGTTATCTTCTTCAAACTTCAGTACTGTGCTACCAGATTTGTCTAAAACTATAGTTTCTCATAAAATCAGCTGTGTAGTTGTTAGACGGACTTTATCCCCTAAAAGTCGATAGGAATTTATCATTTACTTAGGTTCCTTATATGTAGTTGGGGATCTCATAAAAGGGTTTAGTCAGAAGCAACAAATAAAACCTGTGACCTTTTGCACTATGTTAGTTTGAACTAGGATTTGGGTTCTGTAGTTAGTGATAATTAGAGTTACACAAGTTAGCTAAAAGCTGCTCTTGGTTTTTAATGTCAGACCGTTGTTCTCAGGACTCCAAATAAGGTATTTGAAAGTTATTTAAAGTATTGTAAGATAAAGTTAACACATTCTGAGGCAATGGCATTGGCAGGCAAACATTTGGTTTTAATAGGATATCTTTTAATATTTTTTGTGACTTCCCTAAAAGTTTCTACATTAAGCATGCATTTTATTCTTTTAGCTAAGGAACTACATCGTTATCTGTTCTCCCCTTTCAGTCTCTTTTGATACTAGTCTGCTGGGAGCAAAAGGTTCAACACTTTAAATGGTTCCTTAATTACGAAGTTCTAGTGTTATTTTTCACCCTTAAAGTCTGTTATTCAAAGAGATAAACACTTTACCTAAATATCACCAGCCAGAATGAGATATTTCAAGAATAAGTGGACCTATCAGCAGTTTTGTCATATAATAATAATAATGAGGAAGAGATTATATGTTCAATAACTATTTCTGAGTAAAATACAAAAAAGACGTAAACGAGTGGCATAGACCATTTTGTATATTCTTGTTGGGCTGCTATGTGCCACGGGGTATATTCCGTTGAATCCTGATCTCTTCTTCTGATGTGATAGTTGATGGTTCGAAATGGATAAATCCGTAAGGTGGCTAATACGGTTACAAGTATATCCTGTATGTATATACAGAGAATCATTGGAGTGGAATGAATCATAATTTTCATTTATTATGACATGACAGAATAAAACAAAATTATCATTTGTTCTCATTTTTCTCAGAGAAAGTGAAATGAATGTAGATGATAAACAGGTTTTATTATTTTCATTTTATATTCTGTTTTGGTTTATTCTATACAATTTGAGCAGTTGATCCTTGTATAGAATTGAGGTTCACCCATCCTATCCAACAGTTGTCTCGTCAATTCCTTATCAACAAGAGCTGCAAAGGCAGTCAAAATTGTTGGTGTGTGGTGCGCATGTAGATTGGCCACGTCAAATGTTGTTCAAGAGTGATCTCTCTGAATTAGGAGAGATTAATATTAAACTCCATTTTGGTTTCTCTGTCAAAAGCCGTATTTGCAGGGACTGATAAGTGATTTTTTCTTTGTCAACAGTGGTTGTAATGTTGGAAAGGCAATTCTGAAGACCAAGTTTAAAGTTTAAACGTCTAGCCATTGATGAACTAACCCTTTTGTTCCCTTTCCAATTGTGGGCGGCTTCGGTACACATGGCACTGCCACAACCCACGCCACGTGCTTCAACCTTGTCGTTTTAGGCTTTTGCTCAATGTTTTGATGGGGATTCCTAGCAAAATGACATGAAAGGTTACCATCAACAAAAAGAAGAATGACTGAAACTACAGTGCATACCAGATGATGATATGCACTTCAACACCACACAGCCTCCTCAGTGGTTTCAGATAGGCACAACATCACTCTCATTAATTAGTCAAATTTTCATTATGTAGCTTTGAATGGAAAGTAACCGTATTTGCATGTTATAGACAATGGATTTAGTTTTTAGGTGCACCAAGTGAATTAGACTTTTCAAAACTCTAGGCATAACCAATTATCAATAAAATATATAAATAAAGCTATTGGATTTGGATGCATAACCATGTTCTTATCATTTTCCCTTATGGATGTGCACCATTGTTCTCCAAATTTTGAAATTGGACACCATGTCATAACTTTTGCGTTTAAAAACACTTTCTTTATGTGCTTTTAGTAGTGCTGATCTTTGATCAGAAAATCAGAAACAGAGTTTTGTTTTCTTAAGTTAATCTAATTTTATTACAGACATTTATTATGCATATTACCAGTTTTAGTTGCAAACAGTCTAATCTATATATAATCATACTTTTAACTCCAAATATGAAGTCAGTCCAAAATCATAAGTGTTGGCAGAACACAAAAACTAATGACAGAGCATTAATATGCACATGTGTGTGTAATGAATCACGCCTGAATCAAAAGTAAAATACCTTTTACTGCATCAAAACAGGATATAGTTGATATTATTAGTCATCTGGGGTTGCTGGTGTATATGTTAGAGTAATCATTATTAGGAGTCTAATACAATACTGACTATCACATCATTATTAGGATCACTGGTATTCATCCTTAGACACATAAATGTAATTAAAACTCTAATTTTGATTCAACAACTGCAACTAAAATAAACAAGATTCCATAAAAAAATTATTCTAAACATCATTCATGGTTGGCTATACAAATACTGCATTGACTCATGATTACTTTGAAATGAAATCATTATTATGATATATGGGAGTTTAATTTGTCTGACACTGTTGACGCTGTCACTTTCCAGAATCTAGACCTTGCTTAAACCAAGATTCTTTTGGCCTAAAAGCACCAAACTGTGTATTGGATGCCAGTTTATGATTGGCCAACATGGAAAATCAACCCATTTTATCGTTAGATTATTAGATATTTGGAGAGTTTGATCTGTGCTATAGCTAAGATTCTGCACTGTTCCCGAGAAATATCCAAGTGCATAAGAGAGTCTTATTAGTATGTGTGTGCCTTTTATTGTGTTGTGAGTGTTAACTTTAAGTAGTGGTGTGGCAGTCTTTCACCAAATTTATCAGAACGTTGAACATGGTTCACATTTCTAACTTGAAATTTTATTATTCACACACATATACACTAATATAAGAGAGCCATGGCCTACTTTCTTTGACAAAACTATAACAACTGTTCCTCATTCCATCTTCATAATGCTCGCATGCAAATGGTAGGTCTGGAGTAATTAAGACAAGTACATTGATGTTGAGTTTGTCTTCATATTTCGAACTGTTGTGTCACCTAGCTCAGACCATGGTTTGGTTTCTTGTGCAGTGCATGATTTAAGAATAGGTTAATATGTTCAGAATTTTTATAAGCTTGAATTCAGGATATTTTTTCCTCCACATGCTTACAAACAGGTTATGTTCAATATTTAAAATGAGCATTTCTGTTTAAATATTTTCTTGTTTTTAACAGCTCACCAAGCCAACATTGTTGAATCATAAATAGGTCAGGTCTAGTAGAATGCATAGTACAATTGCCAAATTTTGGATCCTTATACTGATAGCATGTCAGAAAAAAATATGTTCAGTCCAACATTTAACTAACAGCTGGTGCTTTACCAAATCGCAGCATTATCTTACCTTTTCTCTTTTATACAGATCAAAAGATAACATGATAAACAAATTTTCAAATCCATTTTAGGAGAGATAACTCGCTTTTGTTAGTGTTTGTCAATGATGGAACTTTGGAGAAATCACTAAATCACCCGGTAAGAAGATTTTTGATATAGGTACTTATTTAAGTTGTCATCAACATTAGTAGGTTATAAACATTAACTTTCGGTTATGAGTCTTAAGAGAGAAATTATGAGTCTTAAGAGAGAATCTCGTGAAAAAGAAACAATAATAAAATATGAGTTTAATTACACGAATGTTAATATTATTTTTAATTCAAAATTTTAAAATGACAAGTTTATGAGAATTTTATTTTTATATGATGTTCAACTTTTTTTATTTTTATTAAAGGTGAAACTTAAACTCATATCTAGATTTTTCAAGAGATAGTATGTTTATCATGGTTGTTTCGAAAATTAATATCTCTCAAAGGGAAAAAGTAAATTACAAGTGTTCTAACTGAGATTATATATTTTTCAGCATTTCATTCTTATGTTCTTGAGATGTTTTTGTCTTCTAATAGTGGTAGATCCCCTTATCCAAATAAGGAGAGTGTAAAAAGCACTCTCACCCTGGCTAGTGCAAGATCTTTATAAGCAATTAATATTATTGAATGTGATCTCATACTTGTAAAGTTAACGAGTTTTGATGGATATTTTATATAACTGGGTATGTATTTACTGGTTTATAAACCATAATGACCTATGACCTATTATTGCTTTATTAGCTGGTTTAGAGACATAATTTTGTTTATTTTTTTAAGTTTCAAGTTGTCTAAATATATGGGGTTTTCTCCTTTAAAGATGTCTTGGTCTCGAATAGTAAAAAAATTTATATAATAATAATATTTGAATAAAATTTTCTATAAAAAAAAGTACAAAAAGATTATTATTTTTTTCATAAATACAACAAAATAAAAAGAAAAGATTAAATATATTTTTTCAGAAACGTAAATTAATTTGTGTAAAAACTCATTTTCAGAATTTCATATAATTTCTCTAAAATTTTAGTTTTAAGCTGTGCATAAACTAATTACAACTTATGGAAATCTCATTTCCTTTTTTTTTTTGAAGTGCTTAAAATAATTTTATCTAAATAAATTCTGTAGAAAAAATTTATACATTAGTGTTTTATATTTGTAAAATATGGTTAAGAATTGGAAAGGTGAAGATTTTTTGGAGTTTACATAATGAGAATGATGATTATACATTAATTACATTGGTTTGCAATGTTTGTTAATATTAAAAAGCATGATGAAACTAACACAAACAATTTAAAAGCTTATTTGCATGAGGGAATCATTTGTTGACAAGGGGAAAACATGTTATTGTTGTTGTTGTTGTTCAAAAGAAAACTCAGTATTTCCATGGTGACATTTATGGTTTACACGTGACCCTCTCACTCAAATTCAATACCTAAAACTGGGGAACCTGCATTTACCTAACCAAAAAAATAAAATTGAAATAGTCAAAATTTGCACCAATTGCCTCATCTGCCAAAGTTGTCATCAAATTCCCTAATCTCCACTATTCATTGTTTTTACATGATTCTGATATCTCACACGCTTTTGTTCCTCTTTTCAACTATTCTTATTGTTCTTATTATATTACCTACATGCAATTTTCTTCTCTCCCTGTTAATGGATTCAATTTGTCAATTAAGTTGACTTGGAGGAACACTCATAAACAAGTTCCATTCACAATCAAATTCACGTGTGCCTCTATCTTCATCATCATCATAGACCAAACCTACCTATACTTTCATAGCATACATCAACCAACCTTTCAATCTACTCATCATAATCATATCCTTAAACACTTTTCATTAATTAGTTCAATTTCATATATAATATGTCGGTGTTTTATATAGGATATCTAACATCGTTTATTGATAAAACTAAATTATAATATAGAAGTTTCGTGGCTCAGTATAACAAGGTAGAATTAGGCGTAAGTTTCTCTGCTTTTATATAATATGAGAGTCATAAAGATCTATCTTAATCTATATTTGAAACTATTGTGCCATTGAATATCAAACTTTTCTTGATTTTCGTAATAATTGTCACGTGATATCAAACTTTTCTTAATTTTTATACTATCTATTTTCGGCGTAAAGGAATACGTCAAAGGTTCTATACGTGTAACATCCCAATTTCAGCAGCTTAAAGTTAATAAAAAAATAGGGAGTTTCATCATAGTTCCAAAACAGATAATTCAATGTACATAATATATTAATATAGTCTTACAAAAGATATGATTATAAAAATATATCACTTATACACTTAAACTAAACTAATAAACTCTATACTTAAACTGACCACTGCTAAAGCTCCCACTGGAAACCTCCTCCTCAACAAGAAAAATGATGGCTCTTCATCCTCCAGAAGTGCCTTTGACACTGCAATCACATTTGTTCCCACCGAATAGGTGATCATCGCAAAAGAAAACATACAACACAAGACAGGAACACAAAAAGCAAGGGTAAGCTAATCTGATTAAAGGAATCATACAGTTCAATTATAAACAGAAATCATGCAATCTTTCTCATTTTCACCAGAATCACATAGACCACCACAAACACAATGCATATATATTACTCTAGACTCGATATCTGGATTATGTAAGCGACATTGGATCTCTTGGTGGCGTGCACCTGTGACGGTTCCCAAACTCTGCAGAGTTGGACACAAGGAGTTATCACCTGACCGCTCACAAGGTAAGTCCCATTCGCGTCTAAGACTTGATCAAGTCCAAAAATTAGGACCTCCTGTTACTCCTCACGACATAATCCATTCTGCTCTACCTGAGCGTGAATGATTATTGAAGTTTCAGGATACCAACCAAATTAGGAGTCCTCATGTTCTTACACATACACTAACTTATTCTCTAGAATTCCCCTCTAAATTCTAGTGCAACCACACCTTCTGATGATCTGATTTTATACAATTTCTACCACATGTACTACCAGTCACAATAATCCAAGCATAATATGAATAAACATCACATTAAATCATTTATTATAGCTTCTAATAATTAAAATAGAGGAATAATCAACAATTCTGTATAGGAACTCGCCTGGGCGAGAGGGTCATTCTCGCTTAGGCGGGTCACTCTCGCCTGGGCGAGACTCAAACAGTGGGCAACTCTAAAATTGAACGAATTCTCGCTCAAGCTAAGCTATTTCGCTTAGACGAGAGTGTCTCTCGCTCAGGCGAATCCAGCTCGCCTAGGCGAGACCTCACGCAGTTGCAGGGGTGAATTTCTGGTATTTTCGCTCAAGCGAGAGCTGCTCGCCTGGGCGAAATCAACATAATTTTAATCTATCTTCACATGCAGAGCCACACAATTCATACCAGAAACCCAATTTCCATACAACAATTAATCCAAACATCAGTCAAACATAGGATCATGCAAATCTAAGTTCTCATAGAAGATTTCTATTGAATTTGAGCAAAAGGCTAGCTTCCCTACTGTTATCCTGTTTAGACAGCTTTATAAACGTCAACGCCTTAAAAACGTCAACACCTCTAACTCCACAGGATGCTCTATCTACACATAGAAACATCACAAGAACGATCAGGACATACCGTTATGATCACTGATCAGCAGAGACTCATACTGATGATTAAAACGTTACATGCAAGCGAAAGAGGGCTTGTATGCAACGGAAAACAGAAAAAGACTAAAAAAAGAGCGGAAACTCAACTTACGCGAATAGAGAAACTAATCGGTCCAATTTGAAGAGCTCGCCGAGAGGATCAATCCTACGGTCTCGGTTCTTCAATCAAACAACCAAAGAGACAGAACCTCTAGAGAGAAGTCAGAGAACTCTAGAAAAGTGGTTTCTAGAGGGATGTTGTGTTTTAAAATAATGAAACTCGTTTATAACAATTCTATTTACACTAAAACATTTTAATATTAAAATAATCGATTTTCACTATTTTTAAACCACTATCACTTTTAAAATACCATTTTCTAGGGTCTTATAATATGGACTAGAGAAAAAACTAAATCATAGTATATAACCATCTTCTAACTTTATTTGACATATGTTTATTTTTACAAATTATAAGATATGGAGATCACTATTTTGATTGGATCTCTGACGATGAAATGAAGTATTTATTTTTTCTTTCACTATTACTATAGACATATTACTTTTTTGCATTACATTGTAAGTTCGATAAATGTAGCCCTCACAACCTAGTTTATCTTCAATTATTGAAAAAAATATAATGCATATTTTTTACATCTACCTTCAAAGGCATGATGAGGTATTTAACATGTTTGAAGGGTTAAAATAAAGGTTGTATACCTCACTGGTCATTTCATCTATCACAAAATATCTTATTTAATTTCTTCTCAATTCTATTCATTAAAAATTAGAGTATTTAATAAAGAAAGTTATTCAATTAACTTATATCTTTGTTTGATATAATTATTTTTCATTTTTATCTTCAATATTATAATAAGACCTCCACCCCTTTCCCCCCTCTCCTCCAATTCAATAAAATTTTGCAATATTCATTCTAATTTTAGTATTTTATTTTTGGAAAAAATCATAAGAACTCAAAATTAACTAAAAAAATATTATTATAATTACTTAAAAATATATGCATATATATATATATATATATATATATATATATATATATATATATATATATATATATATATATATATATATTACCTTAAAAGTGGAAAAGGTTATTGTCCATATTTTACCTTAAAAGTTTCGATACATATTACATTTTTTATTTAAGAAATTGGATTTGTAAAACGTATGGAAACGAAAGGTTTTCTAGTTAACCTAGTAGTAGGTTTAAAATTTCATAAAATAATTATAATTGGTTCATGAAAGAAAAAAACGCAATAAGGGATTAGTTTTTATCCCGTTCCCAAGAGTTGCTCTAAATATACTAGCCAAATTTTATTCGAAAAATAAGTATATAAATATAAAACATTGTAGAAAAGGCTAAAGAAATTCTAATTTAAGAGAAAAGATTATATAGGACCAATTTTTTCCTTCTATTAGGAATATACTTTTATATCTTAGAAAAAAGTAAATTAAAAAGTTACTGAACACTGGTTTAGAATGTTCTTAAGGGTGTTTGACAACAAATACTTTTTTCTAAAAGTAATTACTATTTTTCTATTGTTTCAATCTAGTAAAACAATCTTTATAATGTGTTGAACTAAACATTTTTTATTTGATAAGAGGATCTGAGTTTATTATATATGGCTAATTTAAATAACCTATTATAATATATTAATTTGATTAAGAGAATTTAGGAGGAATAACCCTTTTCAAGTGTTGGGTTAACAGCAAGATTTGAATATATATAATTAATGAATTGATGAAAGCATATTTTTACCGATTTTTTTAATCTTGTGACGAAATTGATCACCTAACGTCCTAACTCCCTTGGCCTCCTATCAAATTTCAGCACAAAATATACTCTTTAGCCTTTGTGTCTTCATATGCATATAAACTATTCGACATAATAACCCTTAAACAAAATTAATATCAATATAATCACTCTGCTTTGTTTGTTCCAAATAAAGGTCATTCAAGAAAATTCTTATGGATGCCAGCTTATCAACAACCAATACAATTGAAAAGAAAAGGGTGTGAGAGAGTAAGAGAGAGATTATATATTTCTAGTTTTTTTGGGCAAAGAATATGAACAAAAATGTATAGTTTGTGCGAAGATAAAATAAACAAATTAATAGAAGGGGAGAGAGATGTTGCAAAAGTGGACAAAATTTAAATAAATGCCTATGTCATCTCTCATCACCACTGTGTTCATTTGAGACTGGCTGCTTATGTGCCAACTCTCTATTATTATCCTCACAAATTCATGTGAGAGTTATATGATTGTGTTTATCTCTCTGTTTTTGTGACATATTTACCATACTTCTTTTAACATTATCTATGATGCAAAATACAAAAAGCAATCTATGATTATTGTGTTATTGAAGTTGAACAAAGTATGTTTGATAGTGTAAATTGTGATGAATGAGTAATTTGGAAGTGTGAAAAAGTATGCTTTTATAGTGTTTGTGATAATGCGAAGATGAAAATAAGTTGAGAGGAAGAAATGAAGGAGTTGGGAGTGATTGGTTTGTGCACGTCATCATTCATTGTGTTGAGACGCAGAACTTAATGACCATCCTACCCTTCTTCAATGGTAACAATTACATGTTGACTTAGCCACTTGTGATCCATCTCCATTTATATATACTCCTTTCTTCTCCTCCTTCCTTTATTATACTTCTCCAAATTTCTCACTTCAACTTTCAACCTCTTTCCTCTGTCATCTTTCTCTTTCTCTTTCTCTTTCTTCTATCCACACCTTTATTCAAACCAAAACATGAGCAACATAAGCATGGTAGAGGCAAAGTTGCCACCAGGGTTCAGGTTCCATCCAAGAGATGAAGAGCTTGTGTGTGATTACTTGATGAAGAAGGTCACACACAATGATTCCCTTCTCATGATAGATGTTGACCTTAACAAGTGTGAACCTTGGGATATTCCTGGTGAGTAGTATTCTTGTTCTTATCTATATCTATATATGTATATCATGCATTCTCTGATATAAACTATTAATCATGTTACATGCCATGTTTCTTATAACTTCTCTATACGTATGATGATTAGAGTTTTGATACAATTCATTGTTTAGTTTTTCTTCTCATAAGTGAAACTGGGAAAGATTCTCTTGAGCCAGAAACTTTGTTTGGTTTTCTTCACCTCACAGTGAAGGCCAAAGCCACCCCACATGATACTTATAATGGGCATGCAGCATGCTTGATCCATTCCAGTTTTCCTATTACGGTTGATAAAGTACAAAATGAGTTGTTGCTTTCATCTGTTTGAATTCTTGTGATGAGGGTAAATTCATTATGTGGGGTGAGGTGATGATAGCAACCGCAATGGCTGTTATAGATCCCAATCTAAACATGCACTTCTGATAGTGCTCTGATGCCAAACAATATATAGCTGCCATCTGTGACTAGTGAGACATTTCAGAATACCTCTAATTCTCACACATCAAATTCATCAGAAAATTATGGTTCATCATCAACTTTTCATCCTTTAACCTTCTGGTTTATGATATCATCATTCTGTTTGCTAGGTGAAAGAACAAGATCAAAACCGTTATTCTTTCATCTCTTTTTTCTTTCTGATACATCAGTAATTCCATGTATGATGTATGATCCATGTTAATTGAATATTTTCTTCCTTGTTAATAATTGAAAAAACATCACTTGTTTTCGGTTTGCATTTTCTTGTGGGACATAACTTTAATTTCAACCCCAGCCACATTCACACAGATAGGTACAGGTGGCTGCACTCCTGTACTATATATTATATAATAAACATAAATATATATTGGAGAAAATTGCTGTTATTTTTATTTTAATAAAGAAAAAGAATTTGTCTTCCGTACTTAATAATTATTAATGATATATATGAAAATCTTAATAAGAAATTGTGGATGCAGATACAGTGCTCTCTCATTGAAAGGGATCTTCACAGTTAGGTTGGAAACTTTGAATGGGAAGCTCTAAAAATCATATATGTGCATATATATATATATATATATATATATATATAGATTTTATATACGATAATATTGTAATATTATCCAACGGTTAATGCATGGTATACATCACCTTCATAGCTTTTTTTCAGTTTTGAAAATTTTGACTCATTGAATTTTGTCCTATTATAAAGTGTTTGACAGTGATTTTTTCACCAAAATAATTGAAATATTAATTTTCATTGCAACAACACACCTGCACATGATAATCACCCCCTTACATGTCATGTTAAAGTGATTGAACTCTCCCAAGCCTTATCACTATTCTAGCTGGATCTCACCATGTTCATAGTACTTTCATGTAAAAAACAATTACACTGTGAGATTTGACTTATCATAAGCAAAACAATTAGATTTACATTTTCTCTTTAACTGTCTTGTCCTGTTTGCCTTTGTTTTTTCCCCCTTCATCAGTTGAATAATTTCAAGCAACTGTTACTTTACTGATAATTTAATCCCTTCTGTAAATTTTATCTCCATGCAGGAAAAATGATCTCTTTCCTTCTTAATTTTTAAATATTTATAAAAAGGATTTCAAATATCTGTGTATTTATTTATTTTGGTACTACATGAATAATTATTGAGGTGCTTAATAACAATTTTTTTTTATAATAGTGATTTCTGGGCCTGATATGATGGGTCAACATTGCTTTGGTGTGCTAGGCCATGTGTTATAGTTTACATTATTATAGAAATAATACCAACTGTTTGATTATGAAATCAACATAATTAATTTTGTATTTTATATAAACATGTCATATAGGAAAAGAAACTGATAAGGATAGGTAAATCAGAAGAAACAAGAGCAATTAATGGAAGAATTATAACCTGGTTATAAATAGGGGCCTATCTGAATAGTAACCAGAATAATTTGCATCAGATAATAATAATTGCTTCTCATCAAGAACTATTTGGTTTTTGTATTTTTCTTTAAACTGCTTTCTGATTAAGAGTATTATATATACGTGTGTGCATTTCTAAAATAACATAGACTCTATTATACAATGGAATAATACGCATATAATAACTTTTATTTCCTTGTTCTGCCAAATCAAAATTTTCAATTCTTCTAATAAGACAAAGTAAAGAAAACCGTACTCATTTAATTTAGGATTATATTATAAACAAAAGATAACATTGTTAATGTGAACAATTGTTTTTAACTAATCATAGTTGACTTGAACACACGACACACCTTATTGACCTAGCTTCACATGTTCCTCTTCTCACCGAAATCAAGAGATTATACATCAGCAGAAAAATATAAACACCCCTTTCTTACACAGTAACAAGAATATTCCTACAACACAAAACATACAACTTTTTTTCTCTACAAATTACATATAATGTATCATTATTTAGGCAATGACGTTCTTAGATTGTTGATAATAATAATTCTGTGTTGAAATGATTATGCAGAAACAGCATGTGTGGGAGGGAAAGAGTGGTATTTCTACACACAAAGAGACCGTAAGTATGCAACAGGGTTACGCACAAATCGTGCCACTGCCTCAGGGTACTGGAAGGCCACAGGGAAGGACAGGCCTATCCTTCGCAAGGGCACCCTTGTTGGGATGAGGAAGACTTTGGTGTTCTATCAAGGAAGGGCACCCAAAGGTAGAAAAACTGAGTGGGTGATGCATGAGTTTCGCATTGAAGGGCCCCATGGACCTCCTAAAGTTTCTTCTTCTAAGGTATATATATCCCCTAATGGAATGAGTTTAAGTCTTAGGGTAACATTATTTATTCTGACTGAATATATGAAAAGGATTTAGTTTCTTTGTTCTCCCATCATGAAAAGTATTTTATTGGACCAAAATGAGTAAGTAAGGGGGAACTTGTTTTTCCATAAACAACTGTGAATGGTGAGTAGTATATACATAGACTTTTGGGAAGGACCTTGTTTGGTTTCCTTTGCATGCATCAGGGAGGCAGCTAGTGATTTCCAATAAAAAAAATTGAGGACTTTTGACTTTTTGGGATATGTTTTTGCTCTGTGCCAAAACCAAATTTGTCTCACTTGGCTATTGGCTAGAATGTGACTACATAAGATATATGGGGTAGCTGACCTAAGAAGATCCTATTTCATTTTTTTATTTTGCACTTATGTAAGCCTATATCAAAGCACCAAATTCTTCCATGTGTTGAGAGCAGCCACTGCATCATGTTGTTTTCCTTTCACTTTCTTAACCTTTTTTTTTTTTTTTATGTCTAATCCAAAATTAAATGCAGGAAGACTGGGTTTTGTGTAGAGTGTTCTACAAAAACAGAGAAGTATCAGCCAAAGTTAGCATGGGTAGCTGCTATGAAGACACAGGGTCTTCATCTCTTCCTGCATTAATGGATTCTTACATTAGTTTTGATCAAACTCAAGGTCATGCAGATGAGTTTGAGCAAGTGCCCTGCTTCTCCATTTTGTCTCAGAACCAACAACAAAACCCCATTTTCAATCACATGACAAGCATGGACCCTAAATTACCTGCAACTTCTGGATATGGAGGAGCACCAAATTTGGGTTACTGTTTAGACCCTTTATCCTGTGACAGAAAAGTGTTGAAAGCTGTTTTGAGTCAGATCACAAAGATGGAAAGGAATCCTCTGAACCAAAGTCTGAAAGGCTCTCCAAGCTTTGGAGAAGGAAGCTCAGAGAGTTACTTATCTGAAGTGGGTATGCCTCACCTTTGGAACAATTACTGATGTGGGACTCTTCTCCAATGCAATTAATCCATTGTTTTAAGTGATGGTGAGTGCCTATGTTTTTTTCCCTGTGCTGTTTGCCTATTACTATGATACACATCCCTCCATTATGTGTCCCAATATATTAGGAAAAAATGGGACTTGTAATTCAAACTTATAAATATTTGTAGTTAATTCTAGTTAGTGGATGATTTTTTTTTTTTTTTTGTTGCCAAATTCTATCTTGAGCTATATCTTATGAATATCTTTAAAAAGATTTCTCTTTTTGAGATGAAAAAGTTTGAACTTAGATTTTTTTAATAAGTTTTTGGTATTGTATTTTTTTTTGTCTCTAAAACACATCGAAGGACATTGATGTTAATATTTTAAAATATGTTAAAAACTTTTTTCATATACTAACATCAATATATTTACAAGACTTAGTAAAGAGATAATACCAAAATATTAACAAAAAAGTCTAAGCTGAGAAAGTTTTAAACAAAAACCCTTATATTGTGTAAAAATAAATCATTCTTTCGCTTAAAAGTTTTCTAAAGATAAATAATATTTCAAACCAAAAATACAATGAGTCTAAATTTAAGTTAAATATTTAAATTAGAAATAAGAGATCGTTGAATTTGAAGTTATCACATCTCAAATCTCTAACTATTGGTGAGTTTTCTTTTTGTTTTGTGTCACTAAAAAATTTACAGCACCTAAGAAGATGAAAAAGAAAAACAGAGTTTTATGTTAGTACATTATTAGAAACAAGGTAATGTTACTACACTAAATATTAAAATAAAAAAGATAAATGGTGAGCCTTACAAAATTAGAATAAATTTATGTGAATACACTGAATATTAGAAACATTATGTCACAACATTATTTGAACCTCTCCAAAAATGAAAAAAACCGATTAGATTTCTTGTTGAAAGTGTTGCTATCATGTGTCATGGTGTCATTTTAATGGACCAAAATATATTATAGTTCCTATAAAATCTTCTCCACAACCACCACAATAATAGACTGAGGAAATGAAAAAGAGTAAACTAAATGTTTTTTGTGTGCATATACTAATTATAATCTTTGAAGTAATTATCGATTCATAACACTAGTAGTATACAGAAAATGATTAATAACTAATATAAAATTATGGCTTAAATACCTTTTTCGTCCTCATTTTCGTAGTGTTTGTTGTGAATGGTCTTCATTTTGACAGAATGTTTAAAATGGTCATCATTTTTACCAAATGTTTAAAATGGTCCTCATTTTCGCAATTCGTATTTTATTTGGTCATCTTCTGTGACGCCGTTTAAATCAGTAATGAAACAATCTTTTACAGTACACGTAACACACCCCAATGTAACGTAATACAAACAGTGTCACCTATACAGTGTTCCGTTACTGACTTAAACGACGTTACAGAAAAGGATCAAATAAAATACGAATTGCAAAAATGAGGACCATTTTAAACATTCGATAAAAATGAGGATCATTTTAAACATTCTGTCAAAATGAAGACCATCTACAACAAACACTATGAAAATGAGGACGAAAAAAGTATTTAAGTCTAAAATTATTAAATTTAATAGTAGGTTATATTTTGAATAACAAATTACAAGATTGGTAACTTACTATAGCAGCATAGAAGATATTTTTGTTGAAATGTTTTAACCCTTTGGATTTTTAATTTGTTTAGGTGAAAAAGTTTGTGTGAAGTGAAGTGCAATGTCAAACACATTAAAACAAAGGAAAGTTAATGATCTTAAAAGTGTCCCTTTCGTGGGGCTGATTAATTAGAAGAGACAATTAGTATGAGAGAAGACTAAATCACTATGATCTCAGCTTAAGGATTCGCTGACTTCTTTGGTGTTTTCTTCTTCATTTTTTTAATTAGGGTTTTCATCAAATGTAAACAACCCACATTACCAAATACTTTGATTACATCTTCAACTATGAGACTTTTAGTTTCATCTACACTTAAAAATCTCTAAAACATCACTTTTATCATTTCATGAAATAACATCTATCAATAACTAAAAACTATATTAATGTACCTTATGTTCTTGATCAATTTTGAAAAACTATTCATCCTATTTTGTAATCTAATGAAAGGACATTAATTCAATAAAGATAAAGATGTATTAATAAAAGAAATTATATAATTTCTAATATATGATATTTTAATATTGGAAAATAGGTATTTAATAATATTGATATGTTCATGATTATTTCATAATCAAGAATATTATATATATTATTTGATTTTATATGATTGGTATTATTGATTTGTACGTAATTTAACATTTACCTTCTAGTAAGATAAGACGATAAATTTAATAAAAAAAAAAGTTATTCTTCAGATAATTTTTTAATAATAACATCATATTGAAAAATAGACTTTAAAGTTTAAGTTAATTTTGCAAAATTATTTTATCATATTAAAAAATAAATTTTAAAATTTAAGTTAATTTTGCAAAATTATTTTATAAAATGAGATTTGTACTATTATAATACCTCTTATTTCAGGTCAACGTGAAATCTTCTATACATACAAATATTTTGTACATCATTTTCTCTCGTATAATTTAGCTTATTATTTTGTTGTTACTTTTCCTACAATTTGTTTCATTATTTTCTCATAAAATTTACAATTAATTCAATATTATTTGTCTTGAAATAATGTTTTATACTCACTTAAAAAATCCAATAAATAAATTTGGTACACAGTCTCATCTCAATTTATAATTATTTTATGAATTTTATTATCTGAGTTTTTTCATATCTTATTTCATAACTTTAACACATTTTACTAATTTCTTAAATGTTCAAAAACATATTGACATTATAAAAATAGGCAATACTAAATTACAACAATGTATAGAAAGAAAAAAACGTCATCATGATGATATTTTATTTTTTAAATCTTTTATCTGAATCATTTTCTAACATATTTAATATTTAATATGTCGGCAAAATACGTACAAATTTAAAGATATAATAATGAAATATACGAAAAAATTACAAAATGGTGAGAATTTTTTGATAAAATATATCATTTAAGTTTAACTTTAAAACACGAAGTAATAGTAAAGCTTAGTTAATTATATAGTCCATCAAATTTATACAGTTGCTAATGGTGAATAAATTTTGAAATTCAATCTTAATAATATCCGTAATTATAAAATTTTACATTAAATATTAGCACAATTTACCAAAATAAAATTTTAATTAAAAAGAAAGAAACAGTAGTAAAACCTTGTAGTGATCCAAATAAGCACATTGATACGAAAAGGTAAGAATTGAAGTATTTGTAGAATGTAAATGTTGTGTTAGTCAGAGTTCTTAAATAGTTATTTATTACTGCCACCGACAATTTAGACTATTTTTTATTTTTAAATAATACTCAATCACCTTGACCATTAATATTTTCAATCCAAAAATAAATAACTGAAGTCACTTAACAATAATCTAAAGTGCTTTCAATTTTGAAACAGGTGTAAGAAACAAGTGGATCTATATTGCATGTGAGGTCAAAACGCAATAAATGTTAAGATCTCATTAAAGCTTTAATGGAAGATAGATACAATTATTAGACAAATTGTGATAAACAATTAAGTTTTTTTTTTTCAAAAATAATAACCATAAAAAAATTACGTCTATTATAAAAAGTATCACCTCATCATTTTCGATGACAATCGTCAAGTAACTATCATTCAAAATGTTATAAATATTCAATTTTGTGCTAGTAAAAATCTAAAGTTAAAATATATATTTCCTTATTTTTATTTAATTTTGTTATTTTAGTCTTAATATTTTTCTTTTTCAAATAGGTTTTGATTTTCTTTAATTTGATTTTTTTTACTAACATCGTTAAATAATTAATGATAATAAATTGTAACTATCATGTGTCATTTTGATTTTTTTTTTAATTTTTAAAAAATTGTTCACGTCTTGATCCAAAAATGTGTCATGTGTCAGAATCAATGTTTTTTTATTCAATTTAGTCTCTATATTCATTCATTACTTTTGGTCAATATAATTCCAATTTTTTTTAAATGGAACAATTTTGTTCCTTTTCAAATTGAGATGAAATTTAATTTTTATATAAATGTTCTAATAATATTTTTAATAAAATTCACATTTTTATCAAATATTTTGGTTTAAGGTTAAAATTAGTTTAAAATTTTATTTATTAAATATATAAATCACATTTTTATTAAAGACTAATTTTAAAATTGTATATATATCACTACAAAAAACATGAATTTTAGTGGATGCTATATTTGGTGTTTTCAGGGTTTTTTTAACCCCCAATAAGTGCATTACCCACGGTTTACCCTTCTTCTGGTAGAACCACCGTAACTAAAAGATTAACTTGGATTTTTCATAATCTTTGGAAACGTGAAACTTCCCTGGGGTTTGAAAACCCCCGGTATTTTCTTGGGGTTTGTAAAACCTTTACTAGTCTGTGACATTTGTGAAAACCTATTACTTTTGGATTCCAAAATTGCAAAGATACAAATTTTCACAAAAGCATCATTATTTTAGAGGTTTAACATTTGCAAATCCAAGCTTAGATGAATTTCTTGAGATATAGAGGTTTTCTCATACAAGTTAATTTGGGAATGTGGTAAATATTTGATTTGGCACAAATAATTACAACCAAAGAAAGATAAGGAGATTCTTTTTTATATTACAAACTACAGATCCAATAACATAATAGGGCCACAATAAATAAATAAATAAATAAATATATATATATATATATATATATATATATAATATAATATGTATACGTGTGTGTATGAAGGAAAAGATACATTGAGAAGCATAAATACTATTTGGTAGCATATGTGCAGCTGAACATTTGGCCCCTGCTGCATTTTGACACTATTGAGGACTTATAAAGTTCTCGGCTATTCCAACAATGAATGTCATTTGATTCGATGGTTGAGAAGAATTCTTTTGTTCAAATCCTAGTTATCATGGCTTCATTTTATCCAAATCAACCACTGCATTAAATTCAGTTTTGCAAACAATGAGTCATTTTATAGCCAGAAAAAATGAATCCATTTTTTGCAAAATAGAAATAGAAATGTGAAATGAAATTTTAGTTTCGCATCATTCCATAGGTAAGAATCTTCTTGAGTTCCATCAATAACAGATATTGTAATATCCTGGTCGGATATTACTAATTTAAATAATTAAAATAGAGAATAAGTATAAAATCGCATTTATGATAATTCCTTTTTCTAAAATACTGGAAAATTTAAAACATTTATTATACGAAAATAAACCAAAATCCACAAACTATAATTGTCGATTACAAATTCCAAGTTTGGTAAGATAAATGTTTACAAAATGTTTAAAATCCATAAAACAAGAAAACATCATAAAGGCTTTTCCCCAAGCTAGCCCCTCTGCGAAACATGCTTCACCAGCAACACCTGTAACATCATTTGCTCCCGTGTAACACATTACACGATCATCGCTAAACACAAGCAGATAGGGTGAGCTCAACAAAATAAAACTGCACTACACAATATAATAAATAACCATACAATATTCCAACAATTCTAATACTCCCAAGTCTCATCACATAGTATACTATTCTCTCATAACCAACCGGTTTCCTTTTCTACGCCCTAACGCATCCTGGGAAGAACAAGCAACCACCCTTGCCTTACTTGTTCACCAAAACCGGGTAAGAGCATTACTTTTCTTAGGACTTACAACCAACCACCCTTGCCTGCTCACTAAAACCCAGCAAGAGCATAACCCTTACCTGTTCACCAAAAGCCGATAAGAGCATTGCTTTTCCCAAGACTCACAAGCCATAATCCTTAATCCTCGACTTCCAAATAATCCTTTGGACGTCTCTTGATTCTACACCCTTTGATGATTACATTGATTGATATTTGCTGCCACGAGTGTCTACTCGCCCCTCTGACTACAGGCCACCACCTAATAGTCCACACGCGGAAATAAATTTGCCACGATCCGAGACACCAAGTGGAGTTCCCCAATACAAACCGCAATCCGTATTTGTCCCAAGACTACCAAAGTTGTCGGATAACACCGAGGAGGGCAATCTTCCAGAACCCATCCGTACGAGTCACGATCTTGCACACTCAACTGGACTTCCAAAACCACCAGGCTACAACCTTGAGTGGCCATGTGTTACCCCAATACAAGTTGCACTCGTAACTGGCCCCCCAGGAAAGCAATGATGGGTCACAAAGAGAACTCAATACAATGGAAACCACAAGTATACGCATACTCTCTCTAAAACAACATAAAATAAACATTAAGAAGTTAAACGATACAAGAATTTGGTTCAAGAGAAGACTTTCATGCATCAATATATATAACGCAATTGCATATAATATCATTAGAACAGGAAATGGCAGCTCCCCTAACCTGGATTTCCCGCTCCATTTGTGCTCCTAACGTCCCTTCTTGGCCCAAAATTGCCTTAGGTATTTTCTCCTATACTTGAGTGCACCTTCTCCCCTCAAACACTTCCCTTTTGTTCAGTTTTGGTGTTTTGGAAAACCCTCTTAGGTAGCCACACGAAAATACCTCCTCTCATACACCACCTTTACTCACTCATTAAGCTTTCACCTAGTAATTACTACATTAATGTCCAAAAGCCAAAACAATGATTTAAATGTGATTCAAGTACAATTAACTGGTGGTTTCAGCTCATCAATTGCCATGATCCTTACCTCTCTAGCTTCTTTGGAGACGGCTAGGGTTTCTTGATCACTTACTAATGTAACCAAAAATAATTCAAGCGTAAAAAGATCTATTTTATGCTAGCCAAGGTTCAAACTCGCATCCACCCAATTATCAATTAGCATATGCACAACCATCAACCTATAGATGTTTCTTGACATATCATGCACACATATACTCATAACATCATGCCACATGTTCATATATGTGCCCACAATAAATTAAATAATTAAAACATCACATTAATGGCATACACAACACTTGAACCCAAGTCCCCCTCAAATGCACCAAGCGTGTCTAACCACTTGAGCTACAATTTCTCCTTTATCATAAATCTCCATAGTAATTACTTTATAGATTCCTTCCCTCACATTTATTAAATAAATATTTCTTTACTTACTTAATTTTTTCGGGTCTTACAGATATTGCATATGGTTGAACATTTAGTGTACTTCTATTCTTGAACATTTCCCTAACCTTTAACATAAGAAAACTAACCTTTAACATAAGAAAACAAACACTTAAGACATTGAAAGCATAGTTAACAAGATCAGAACATGAATTAACAAGATAAGAATAAGACAATACATTAAAAGCATAAAACAAGTTGATTTTGGGTCAATTCAAGATTTAAGTCTACTACAAGATGTATTAAAAAAATATTTTGGGCAGTCCACAATCATCCAACTCAAGTATCAATTTTCCATATTTAAAATAAAATAACAAGAATGTAGATTAAATGACAAAAAGGAGGTCAAAATCATGGTTAGGGAATCATCAATTCACATAGAGATATAGATAAAAGGAGGTAAAAAAATGTAGATAGCTCTCTCTAAGGACAAAATGTGCAGAAAATAAGAATGGAGATCCTGCAGAAAACATAATACTCCAACTTCTCCCTGTTTGCTTTATTGGATTTACATCCTATACTATAAACATTGCTTTTATAGATTAATTAGAGTAAATAATTAATAAAACTGTAGTTACTATATTATAAATGTTCACAATTCACTAATTTTCTTTGTTACCAAGACATAATGATGGAAGTAGTTGTTGTGCTTCCTTGTCTCATTTCGATTATTAGTACAATGCAAGCATTTTTGTTAACTGGAAACACTGCTACTTTTACCTTTGTTACATTAATTGCCTAAAACAAATCCAACTGAAGTTTTACTAAATAAGGCTCAAGCAAGAGATAAGATTGAAAATGTCATGTTTACTAAATAAGGCTCAAGCAAGAGATAGGATTGAAAATGTCATGTTTCACTGCACAATGACAAGATTTTAGATGAACTGAAAATGAACAAATTTACCACTCTAGTCAAAGTTGTATATGTCTACTAAACTTGATCATGAAAAGAAATATAGAAATATAGACCATGAATGCCTTAAAACAATTGGGATGCAACAGTCATGTAAATGAATCCAATTAAAACATTACCAAAACCTACATATGATGATTAACATTCATCATATCTATATCTAGAAGTCAACCTACACATTGTGATGAGATGCCTTGAGCCAAGGGACCTACAACAAGAGTCATGGCTAGGAGAATACAAGAGGAATGAGCCCTAAATACGTATGCAAGACCCAAGATGAACTTCACATGGGCCAAGGAAGATGTGAAGACCTAGCCTAGGACATTTTGCTTGTAAATACTAGATTATGATTTTATTTTGGGCTTTGTATTTTGGGCCCAGTAGAATAGGCTTTTCTTTGGGCCATGTATTGGGCCTTAGAGGAAATTGGGCTTTAGAAGTAATTTTGGACCAAAAAGGAGAATTGGGCCAAATGGGCCAAGAGTAGTGTGTCTACTCTAGAAAAGCCTAGAAGCTTCTCAAACTTGCTCTCCAAGGATGAGAGTTAGCTTCTCATGGCAAGACAAGTGTGACTTGCTTAGGTGGCAAGTCACACCTCCCACATGCTCCTTTTTGGCTCCAAAATTCAACTTTCTAGACTCCTTTTTCCCTCCACTTTTTGGAGACTCCTTGGTCTCATTTTATCCTATAAATAGAAGGCTTAGGAGATGTATTTTTCAGCTTGAAATTGAGTAATGAATTGCTGCCCAAATTTGTGCACAAATCTCTTTTGAGCTCACCTTAGAGTAAACTCTTGTCTAGTTTACTCTAGTCTTCTTCCTTAGGAGTTGGCCTCACCTCTCTTAAGAATCCTTTCACCTACACCAAACCAAACACCTTAAGCTTCTTTCCTTCATGCTTCCGCGTCCAACACCATCCATGGAGCCTCCATTCTTCATGCAAGCTTCAATGGAGACAAGAAGAAGTCATCATGTGGTATCATGAGCCTTGGTTTTAGTGAGTTAAGTGCTTCTTCTCCATTTTTCTTTCAATTTCATGTTGTTCATCACTTCTTCTACTTGTCTTGCTGTTTTTGTTCATTTTATTTTGATTATTAATGTCCTTTTACTTTGGTTCATCTTCATTTGCTTCATCTTGAACTATCCTTGTGTGCTTTAAGTGTTCTATTTGGTTTCTACCGTTTACTTTTCATTTTAATTGAGTATTTGTTGTTTTTGTTCAGTTCATTCTCTTGTTCTTGAGTTTATTTTGATTTTAAGATCCATATGTTTTGTCTAGAGTCATGTTTAGTCCATATATGTCATTAATTCCTTGTTTAGCTTTTAATTTTCTTTGAATTTATTGGTGATGTGCTGCTGAATTTTGTTTCAGATTTGAGTGCAATTTTTAATCCTTAAAAATTAACACTCTCTTCTCTCTTTGAGCCTTGGAAATGAACCTTCACATCTAGATAACCTTAGTTATCTTAATGTCCATTGGGAATTTTTCTTATGCTTGCTTAACATCACCATAAATCACACTAAATTTCCTTTCAATTAATTGTGCTTTGGTGCTTTTTCATTTCTGTTTTTGAGTTCAGATTGCTATTTAGATCTTATCAATGTTTTAGAGTCAATTTCCATTGTGTTTCATTGTGTTTCATGATCTTCTTTTGATTCCTTTAAGTTTCCTTCTCCTTTGTGCTTTTTGTTTCCATTAAAATGCAAATGATCAAGCATGGTGGTGATTCTGTTTTGTGGTGGAAACTAGCTGCTGTAAGAGCTATAAAAAGAAAGAAAAAGAGCACAAAAAGAATACAAGCAAGTACCAAAAAGAATCAAAAGAAAGTGGCAAAAGAAGTACACTAGAATCACTACCATCACTTGAGTTGGAGAGCATTATTTTGATGCATTTTACTGTTGTTCCAGTTTCTGTCTGACTGCACACTATTTGTATTTGATTTATCATAAAACATTGGCCGGTGCAAATCCAAATATAATTTTTCCCTCTTTTAGCTAAGACATAGACGAAAAAGTGAAAAAAACAATCATTGAAAAATTTTGTGAAATGAAAAAAATGAAAAATAGCTGAAGCAGAGGCTTGAATTCACGTTTTTGGACTGGCAGTGAGTGAAAAATCAAATTTCAGTGTAATTTTCTAGCTTATTTTGGTTGTTTTTCATCCATTCTAGTGTCATTCATTAGGTAATTCATTTGAGTGCTTATCTTGTTTCTTTACCTTATTTCTAGTTTGTCATTTCTTTGGTAATCCTTTGAGTTTGTCATGGCATTATTCACTTTTGGTTTAGCAATTATAATTTTGTGCTTTTCTTGCTTTATTTCTTGACCTCTTTTTGGTTTGGTTTCTATATTTGGTGCATACTTCTTTTTGGAGGTGATCTAATTTTCCTAAGGTAGCATCCTAGGAGGTGGAGTACCTAGTCCCGAAAGAGAACCTCTTTGGTGAGATCAAGAGGAAGTGCAAGAGTGAAACACTTGTGAGGACCAAGCCAAGAAGACAAAGCCAAGAAGACCTTTTACATTTTGTGCACTTTGATTGTATTCAAATTGAGTTGTAAAATTGTAATGCTTTCCTTCTTGTATTCATGGCCTAGTTAGGTGTCTTGGGGGAGTCTTAGGTACTCAATCTCATCTCCTAACTAGAACCTCTTCTATACATTTGTGAAACGCTTTTAGTGGTGAAGTTTGAAGGTTCCAAGTGCCTTCTACTTCTACCAAAACTTAGGCCGCATATAGCTTATAATCTTTCTTGTTTTTAATTTTCTTGTTTGATAGTTTAGTGTGTGTCAACTTAGTCTTTGAATTAATTTCATTTAAGAAGTTTTGTACAAAAGTTTCAAGTTCCCTTGGCTAGGAAAGACTTGGTATGTAAGCAATCCAAGTGATTCACCTCTCTTTCCTGGAGGAGAACTAAAAGCTTTTGCTATTTACTTCTTCTTTGAAATTTTCTTTTAAAGACCAAAGTATTCTTAAAAAAAATTGTCTCAACCTCTTTCTCAATGTATGAGTGCTTCAAATGAAGAAGAAATAAGTTTGAAACAAATTGCCTTTGATTTGAGAGCACTACTACATTGGAAGGAAGATGAAATAATTGCAAGGGAAAGGGAAAAACAAGAAAGAGATAGGTTTCATCAACTTTTAGATGAAGAGAGGAGGGGAACAAGAAATATGGAAAGGTTGCATGAGAGGATGATTAATAGGAGTCAACATTTGTACTCCCACACTTCAACACTAGTCACACACTATGAAGAAGAAGATAGTAGACTAGTTGACAACTTTTATCAACCTCCTCCTCCTCTAAGAAGAGAAAGAGGAGAGCCTAGGGAACCAAGAGCCATTAGAATAGACCTCCCTCACTTTTATGGGAAAGATGATGTTGAAGCTTATCTTGATTGGGAAATGAAGGTTGAGCAACTCATTGCTTCCCATCAAATAAGTGAGGAGAGGAAAGTACCCTTAGCTACCCTTAGCTTCCAGGGCAATGCTATGTATTGGTGGACTGCCCTCGAAAGAGATAGGAGAATCAATCAAAGTCCCGAGGTCAAATATTGGAATGACCTCAAAGGAGCCCTTAGGAGAAGACATATTCCCTCCTACTATCATAGAGAGCTAATGGATAAGCTACAAAGACTTCATCAAAATAAAATGAAAGTGAAAGAATATAGACAAAAGATGGAGTTATATATGATGAGGGTTGGGATTAGGGAGTCTGAGGATACCACCATTGCAAGGTTTCTTGGTGGCTTAAGTCTTGAGATAAGAGATAGAGTAGAATTGTTGCCCTACCAAGACTTAAATGACTTGGTTCAACTTTGCATAAAGGTAGAGCAACAAATTCTAAGAAAATTTTTTCGAAATGACTACTCTAACTCTTATACCAAGAAATAATTCAAGAGGAAAGGTAAGCAAGTCAAAGAGGAACCCTCCAAAAGTTTTAAGGAAAAGGAGAAACCAAGGGAAGGCACATCTTCACACACTCGCACTAGTGAAATCAAATGTTTCAAGTGTCTTGGTAGAGGTCATGTTGCATCTCAATGCCCCACTAAAAAGATCATGATCTTAAGGGGTGTTGACCACTATAGTAGCCAAGATGAGCAAGAAAGTGAGAGTGAGACGTCTAGTGAGGAGTCTAATGATGAGTCTAAGGAAATTGCCTATCGTTGTGAAGGAGACCTTCTAATGATTAGAAGACTTCTTAGCAACCAACCCATTCCAAAAGAGCCAACACAAAGAGAGAACATCTTTCATACAAGATGTAAAATTTTAGAAAACATGTGTTCTCTCATTGTTGATAGTGGTTCATGTTGCAACTATTGTAGTACAAGGTTGGTTGATAAGTTGGCTTTGACTATTATTCCCCATCCAAAACCTTACAAACTGCATTGGCTTAATGAAAGTGGGGATTTGACAGTCTAACATCAAGTGAAGGTCAAGTTATCCATAGGGAAATATGAAGATAGTGTGCTAGTGATGTAGTATCTATGAAAGCTTGCCATGTTTTATTGGGAAGACCTTGGCAACTTGACAAGAAAACCATGCATAACGGTCTTACCAATGAAATCACCTTCACTCACAAGGATAGAAAATTTGTCTTGCATCCTTTATCACCATCCCAAGTGGTAGATGATCAAATCCAAATGAGAAAGAAGTTGGAAAAGGAGAGAAAAGAGGATAAAAAAAAGTCCTCCCTCTCTCCCAAAAAAGTAACTAAAGATGAATCTGAGGTGGGAGAGATTGGTGTTCCTTCTCCCAAGGTCATTCAACATGAGAACATTTTGACTATAAAATCTTTGAACCAAGTTCTCAATGATGAACAACCTTCATGCCTCTTGTTGTGTAAAGGAACACTCACATGCACTGCCACATTTCTTGAACTTAAGAGTCTACTTCCTAAAATTGAAAATCTTTTGAAAGAGTTTGAGGATATATTCCCTAAGGAAGGGCCAATTGGGCTTCCTTCTTTTAGAGGAATTGAGCATCAAATAGATTTAGTGCCTGGGGCAAGTCTTCCGAATAGACCAGCCTATAGGACAAATCCTCAAGAAACAAAGGAGATAGAGTCTCAAGTGCAAGAATTGTTAGAGAAGGGTTGGGTTCAAAAGAGCCTTAGTCCTTGCGTTGTGCCTGTTTTGTTAGTGCCTAAAAAGGATGGAAAGTGGAGAATGTGTTGTGATTGTAGGGCTATAAATAACATCACCATCAAATATAGGCATCCAATCCCTAGGCTTGATGACATGCTTGATGAGTTGCATGGGTCCCTCATGTTTTCTAAAATTGATCTAAAGAGTGGTTATCACCAAATAAGAATCAAAGAAGGTGATGAGTGGAAAACCACTTTTAAGACCAAATTTGGACTATATGAGTGGTTGGTGATGCCCTTTGGGCTTACTAGTGCACCTAGCACATTCATGAGGCTAATGAATCACGTTCTTAGAGAGTGCATAGGAAAGTTTGTGGTTGTCTACTTTGATGACATTTTGATCTATAACAAGAGCTTGCATGAGCACATAGACCATCTGAGGTCTGTCCTTACCATCCTTAGGGTAAATAGTTTGTTTGCAAATAAAGAGAAATGCACTTTTTGTGTAGATAGTGTTATTTTATTAGGTTTTGTAGTAAATAAAAATGGGGTCCATGTTGACCCTACAAAAATAAAGGCCATCCAAGAATGGCCTACTCCTAAAAATGTTGGAGAGGTTAGGAGCTTACATGGTTTGGCAAGCTTTTATAGGAGGTTTGTTCCTAACTTCTCTACTTTGGCTTCACCCCTCAATGAAATCATCAAGAAAAATTTATCTTTTAATTGGGGTGAAAAACAAGAGTCTGCTTTTCAGCAACTCAAGGAAAAGCTCACCAATGCACTCATTCTAGCTTTACCAAACTTTTCAAAAACCTTTGAGCTAGAGTGTGATGCATCCGGTGTAGGAATAGGTGCTGTGTTGTTGCAAGGAGGGCACCCAATTGCTTATTTCAGTGAAAACCTTCATGGTGCCTCCCTCAACTATCTCACTTATGATAAGGAATTGTATGCCTTAGTTAGGGCCCTTCAAACTTGGGAACACTACCTTGTGTCCAAAGAGTTTGTCATTCATAGTGACCATGAGTCGCTAAAATATTTGAAGGGCCAACACAAGCTGAATAAAAGACATGCTAAGTGGATGGAATTCTTGGAACAATTTTCTTATGTTATAAAGTACAAGAATGGAAAAAGTAATGTGGTGGCTGATGCCTTGTCTAGAAGGCACACCTTGTTTTCAAAATTGGGAGCCCAAATTCTTGGATTTGATCACATTCCAAAAATGTATAATTAAGATTATGAGTTTTCCTCTACTGATGCTGAATGTGTGGAAAGACCTCAAGGAGGTTTCTATGTGAATGAGGGGTATTTGTTTAAAGAAGGAAAAATTTGTATTCCCCAAGGTTCACAAAGAAAACTCCTTGTTCAAGAAACACATGAAGGGGGATTAATGGGTCATTTTGGGATAGAAAAAACCCTAGGTCTTTTAAAAGAGAAATTCTTTTGGCCCCATATGAGGAAGGATGTCCAAAGGCATTGTAATAGATGTATTTCATGCTTACAATCTAAGTCTAAAACAATGCCTCATGGATTATACACCCCCTTGCCTGTTGCTTCAGCCTCTTGGGAAGATATAAGTATGGATTTTGTCTTAGGACTCCCAAGAACACAAAGGGGTTTTGATTCCATTTTTGTGGTGGTAGATCGTTTTAGCAAAATGACACACTTTATACCCTGCTACAAAGTGGATGATGCTAGCAACATTGCTAGGCTTTTCTTTAGAGATATGGTCAAGCTTCATGGTATACCCCGCACCATAGTTTCTGATAGAGACACCAAGTTCCTTAGCTACTTTTGGAAAACACTTTGGTCAAGGTTAGGAACTAAGCTTAATTTCTCTACTTCATGTCACCCACAAACTGATGGGCAAACGTAAGTTGCTAATAGGTCTCTGTATACTATGTTAAGGGCAATTTTGAAAGGGAACCACAAATCTTGGGATGAATGCCTTCCCCATATTGAGTTTGCCTACAATAGAGTAGTTCATAGGACTACTAAAATCTCTCCATTTGAAGCTGTTTATGGCTTTAATCCTCTCACTCCTATGGACTTACTACCACTTCCTACATCTTTTGATTTTATTCATAAAGAAAGGGTGGCAAAATTTGATTTTGTTAAGAAAATGCATGAAAAGATTAAAAGCCAAATCCAACAACAAACAGAGAGGTATGCTAAGTACAACAATAAGGGGAAGAGGGAAATGATTTTTGAAGAAGGGGATTGGGTGTGGCTACACCTTAGAAAAGATAGATTTCCTAAGCAAAGGAAGTCTAAACTTAGCCCTCGAGGTGATGGTCCCTTTAAAGTGCTGAAAAGAGTAAATGATAATGCGTATAGGCTAGAGTTGCCTGAAGGCTATGATGTGCATGCCACCTTTAATGTTGTTGACTTAATACCTTTTGCAGGTGGTACAGATGATGAGGCAGAGACTACATATTTGAGGACAAATCCTTCTCAAGAGGGAGGGAATGATGAGATGCCTCGAGCCAAGGGACCTACAACAAGAGTCATGGCTAGGAGAATACAAGAGGAATGGGCCTTAAATGCGCATGCAAGGCCAAAGATGAACTTCACATGGGCCAAGGAAGATGTGAAAACCTAGCCTAGGACATTTTGCTTGTAAATACTAGATTAGGATTTTATTTTGGGTTTTGTATTTTGGGCCCAGTAGAATAAGGTTTTCTTTGGGCCATGTATTGGGCCTTAGAGGAAATTGGGCTTTAGAAGTAATTTTGGACCAAAAAAGGAATTTGGGCCAAATGGGCCAAGAGTAGTATGTCTACCCTAGAAAAGCCTAGAAGCTTCTCAAACTTGCTCTCCAAGGATGAGAGTTAGCTTCCCATGGCAAGACAAGTGTGACTTGCTTAGGTGGCAAGTCACACCTCCCACATGCTCCTTTTTGGCTCCAAAATTCAACTTTCTAGACTCCTTTTTCCCTCCACTTTTTGTAGACTCTTTGGTCTCATTTTAGCCTATAAATAGAAGGCTTAGGAGATGTATTTTTTAGCTTGAAATTGAGTAATGAATTGCTGCACAAATTTGTGCACAAATCTCTTTTGAGCTCACCTTAGAGTAAACTCTTCTCTAGTTTACTCTAGTCTTCTTCCTTAGGAGTTGGCCTCACCTCTCTTAAGAATCCTTTCACCTACACCAAACCAAACACCTTAAGCTTCTTTCCTTCATGCTTCTGCATCCAACACCATCCATGGAGCCTCCATTCTTCATGCAAGCTTCAATGGAGACAAGAAGAAGCCATCACATTAGGAACCAACAGATTCAAAAATTTCAATAAAGATCAAACACCTAAAGGAAATAAAGAAACTACCTCCACTCCTATGGATGATCCAGTGGAAGAAGCTAGAAAGATAATGGAAAAATACAAGTAGGAACATCAAAGTTAACATATCGTGAAGCTCTAAAATTTTGCATCATAAATTTTTAGATCATATTATAGTCTTGGTCCTTTCTTGAAGTTACATATGACAAGACATCAAATTTATATGCATTGCTTATTGTAGTCCTTGACAAAATACTTAAACCTTGTAACTTTTAGTAAAAGTAACGACAAAGAACATAAACTTTTACAAAATATTTGAAGGCACCATAACCATATATTTTATACTATTCTTTGAAGCATCACAAGACATTTATTCTAGTGTGATATTATGTCAGGTGCATAAATATTATATGCATGGCTATAGAAGTAGCTTAAATCAATGCAACATGAATTGATCATTTTAGCAAGATCTATTGTACAAACAATCTCATAAAAATAATATTTGACTTGTGTAGTGTTTATATATGTTAAACAGGTTGATAGTACTTTTTAACCCGTATATCAAATACATCCATTGAACTTCATTGGATGTCTATTAGAGTGAATGGCAGAAATAGAATGAGTGGCCGTTTTAGTAATCTATCCTTTTCTACTTTCCTTTTTTCACCTCATTAGCCCCTATCATCTTCCGCTCACATTTAATAACCCATCTTTCATATGCATTCCCTATCCGCCTCTTCATGCTCCAAACCATATGTTCATGCCTCTCAATCTTCACTATTTAATTATAGAATAACACTCACTTCTTCATTCTAATTTCTCTTTAAATGGAAGGACTAGAATCTGTGATGGTTACTAATAATTTCATATATGGTAGCAAGTAAAAATTATAGGACTTCAACTTACCATAGTAGATCCATGAGTTTTATCACCTATTGCACCCTCCCTTACAAGACTAAAATCTAAAAATTTAGGATGAAAATGCTTGTCGAGTAACACATTTCAAGATTTGAAATCTCGGCAGATCACCTTCCAATAGAAACAAAATTAAAACAAGACAAGATTATAAACAATTGAAACAAGTACAATGTTCAATTAAGACAAGATTAAAACAACTATCTTAAAGGATAATCAATTACAAATGTGAAACATGTCTCAACTACAATGTACCTAAATAACTAATCCCTTGTGTAGATAATACAATCCTTGAGCAACATCGAGCATGTACCTTCCAAACCACTATTTCAATAACATCAATGTAGGTTAAAGTTAGACTTGAGAGAATGACAAGAAAGGATTAATTGAAAAAACCTAAAATAAAATATAATTTTTAATCATTCGAACCTAATACACCACACTAATTTCAAAATTTGTCACACCACTGAAACGAAGATCCTTACCAGGAAGATTCTTACATGGTAAGACAAAAAAGAGAATAGAACGCTCCATAACAGAGAGCCCATGGCATTAGCATAAACCCGATGAAAAATATCACAGATTCGTAGAGCATGAGTGCCACTGAAATCCCCAGAAGCAACAATGTGAACCCTACCGGCATTATCTTAGCCCCCGCCTGTGAGCGCTTGACAAGAGACTCTGGTATGAACGATAGAGAGCGAAGGAGGTTGAAGACTAGAGTCGACAACTTACAGAAAACCCTAGATCGTTGATCTCCCAATCCTCTGGTGGTATTCAATTCTTAAAGATGAAGAGACAAA
This sequence comes from Vigna unguiculata, assembly GCF_037176805.1. Lineage (NCBI taxonomy): Eukaryota > Viridiplantae > Streptophyta > Magnoliopsida > Fabales > Fabaceae > Vigna > Vigna unguiculata. Next base: position 12,275,386 of record NC_140792.1, read on the forward strand.
GGAAGAAATACGAAACACCAGAAAAGATGAAAGAGGGAAGCTGAAAAAAATAAGTAGAAACCTATTAAAATACTACCTACTCTAATTGGGGTTTGATAAAAAACCCTCGTTAGTTGTCAAGGGTTTAGAAAACCTCAGATATGCATGTTACTTCTTAGAGGTTAGCATATCCTCTCTTAAATAACCCCTTTTAAAATTAAATTTTCTTGTAGTGTATGGTGGTAGTTGTCATCCTTAATTTTTTTTTCCAATTTTAAATTAATAATAACCTTGAACCAAAAATATTTAATAAAAATGTGAATTTTAATAAAAATATCATTGTAAGTTCTATATAAAAATTAAATTTGGTATCAATTTTGAAAGGGACAAAATTGGTCAATTTTAAATAAATTGGGACTAAATTGGACAAATATAACTAATACAGTGACTAAATTGAATATAAAACATTGACTACGATACGTATCACACTGCTAGATTGACACATGGACATTCTTTTAAAAATTAAAAAAATTAAAAAAAACCACAAAGTGACAAGTGACAGTCACTGTTTATTACTGTTAGTTATTTAAACGACAATAGAAAAAAATGATCAAATTGAACAAAATTGACGAAAATTATGACTTATTTGAACATCAAAAACAATATTAGGACTAAAATAATAGAACTGAATGAAAATAGAAATATATTTTTTAACCAAATTTCAATTAGAAATATAATATTTTTGTTGGTATATACTATTTTTAATTTTTAAAAAAATATTTCAATTCTATACTTCTTTTATCCTGAATATAAAATATAATTTAGAGAAAAAAAATGGTGGTGGTTTCTATGACGCATTTTATAGTTTTTATAAAATTAATGTTTTTTTCCTTCTTTGTTCCTATTCAATTGTATAAGTATATATTTTTTATTAATAAATAATGCCTAGAGATGGCAAATAAACCCGTCTCCGTGGATATTGCTCGAACTCGTCCCCGATTTTACGGAGAATCCCCACATTGACTGGGTATGGGTATGGATATAGGGAATTCCCAATTTTTTCAATTGGGTATGGGGATGGGGATAAGGATGTACATATCCCCGTCATGATACCCGTCCCCGCCATATCTCTATCATCATTTAAATTATTAAAATATTCACAATTAATTAAGTAACTATATATGTATATATATATATATATATATATATATATATATACTTTCTATTTTTTATTTCTTTTAATTATTTGGTTTGTTATGAAACTCATTCGCATCTCCAATATATTTTTTATCTTATGTTAAAATTATGTATGTCAATTAAAAAAATTGTACTTATATTTGAATATTTCTATTATTTTTTAATATTTTTATTTATTGTATATTTTCATTTCACATTAGAATGTTTAATACTCTCAATTTATTTGTTTAATAACATAACCTTTTCATTTACTAGGTAATATAAAAAAAATTACTTATTATTATTAATTTTTGTTTCATTTGAAATTTTTTTTTTGTTTCGCTAAAACATTTTTTGTTATTTCTCAACCATTGAGTATATATGTTGATATTGGAAAAGTTTTCTTAGATATCTAAGATATTTTTCATCTTATCATACCCTTAATTATACATTTCTTTTCCTTTGTGCGATTCCTTTCAATAGTCTCTAAATTGTTTATAAGACACACATTTGTTAATTTTTTAATTTTTTAATTTTTTATTTATTTTCATTATGTAGAATACTATTTCGATATATTTTATCTAATTATTTTTTATTTTCTAACTCATTACAATCATACTTTAATTTTTTCGCTATAATTGTATACATAATTTTTATTTACTATAATAAAAAAAATTTAATATAATTGACATGAATATTTTTTATCACCATCCAATATATATTGGAGTTCAAAAGATACAAGATCTATGTTAAAATTTTATTATTTATTCTTTGCGTCATTTTGATCAAATGATGTATTATAACTTTTATTAGTGTATAAAAAGGAGATTCATTATAATTTAAAAAATTGAAGTAAACAAACATTTAAAATATATTTTAATTTGAATATTTTTTTTCCTTATATATATATATATATATATATATATATATATATATATATATATATATATATATATATATATATATATATATATATATATATATATTTTTAAATAATTTTAAATTTTATCAACAGGGTTTCATTAATGTTTGCAAATTTAATAAATGTTTTGGTTCTCAAGAAATTTTATTTAGTATCTAAACTATAAGAAAACAAACACCTATGGATATTACCCAAATACCCCAACTTAAATCATTGACACATGTCCTTTTTTCAGTTTTTTTAGTAATTTTATAGGTGGATATTACCCAAATACCCCAACTGAATTCATTGACACCTGTCCTCTAAACTGGTATTTTGGTCAAATAAGTTTTGGCACTGATCTGAAACCCAAAGCTCAGTATTTTACTGTTGTAACCCTTTTCTACAGATTGAATTTCGTTTAGTGCCCGGGGTTAAAAGTAATTTTGTATTTCCTGCCTGTTAAGTGTTGGAAGAAGGGAAACTATGCATGAGTTGATTGATGTTGCATGCATTAATTATCTCAACCGTGTTTGAAATCGTTTTTTAAGGGTAGTGTTTAGTGGTTTGGTTTTTTCATATGGTTCTTGCGTTTTCTTTTCTCCGGTTTGGGTATGGGATTTTTTTTTCCAGTTTACTGTTTAAATTTTTCCTTCCATCCAGTACCCTATTTTCTCTGATATCGTTATTGGTTTTCTTTGTTGTTGTGTCTGACTTTTTGGTTTGATGGTGTAGTTGAGTTGGCTTCAGATGATTTTTCGTTTCTTTCTTTTGGTTTGATTCTGTTTATTGTTTGTATTTTTAGTGCATTGTTGATTATTAATTGTTAATACTGTGTTTTGGATGTTGTTTACTGTGATCGTGTATCTCAGTTGGCATGAGATAATTTTTCTTTTCTTCCTCTTGCTTCTATCCTCTTTAATATATTTTCTAAAATTATTTTAGATTTCGTGTTTGTATTTTTTAGTTCATTGTTTGTTATTTACTGTTATTGTGTTTTGGATGTGTTTAACGCTTTTGGTTTGTATTTTCGTTTCCCCAGTTACGTGAGGTATGATCTTCCTTTGCTTTGTTTTTTAGTTTTATTTTCTGTTATTTGTATACTTTTCGGGTTGTGTAAATGGATTTTATTTCGTGTGTGCTTTTTGAGTTCATGTAGGTTGTATTTGTTGTCTTCAAATGGCTAGAAAATTTGATTGGATCAAAGAAATAGATGAGAAGAAAGAGACTTTGAAGCTTGTTGTGAGAGTAAAGGATTTGTGGTTTGTTCAAAACTGGGATATGAATCGTCATATGGAGTTGATTCTTTTGGATCAGAAGGTAAATAAAGTTTGTTGTCTTCTTTATTTTTTGGGATATGGAATGATCTTTACTGTTTACGTTATTTTTCCAGGGGGATATGATTCCTACAATGGTAAAAAAGGAAGATATAGGTTTGTGGGAAGAAAAGTTGGTTGAGGGTCATACCTACATAATGCATAATTTTAAAATCATGAAGAACCAAGGACAATTTCGGGTTTGTGACCACCCTTACAAGTTATTGTTCATAGGTGCAACAACTATAAAAGAACAACCAATTTCAAGTATTCCTCTAAACAGTTATAATTTCAAAAGTATCGAGGATATAGTTGATGGAAAATTCTCTGCTGATTTGGTGTATGGTAGGTACATATACTAATGCTTTTTTACTTTATCCTGTAGAAATTTAATGATTTTGTTTTCATGGTAATATTGGTTTTATATATTATTGGAGTGGTGGATAATGTGAGGTGTAATCCCCAGTCCAAGAATGTTGTGTTTCATATAAGGGATTTAAGGTTTGTGTATTTGATATAAGTATAGTGTTTTAATTTATTAGGGTTTCATATATGTGTTGTTGTTTATAATGTATTGTTGTTTCATTTTACAGTTCTGCTGTTATTGGGTGTACGTTGTGGGATTCCTATTACTTTAAATTTATGAGTAATTGGAGGGGAGAACCAGATTCCTTTATTATTGTTGTTATGTTGACTCAAGCTAAGATCAAGCCGTCTTCAGGTTTGTGAATTTAAATTCATTATTTTGTGGTATTTTGTAATCATTTGTAATCATTATTCTTCTGATGGATTTAGGACAGTGGCCAGTGTCAATATCAAATTCCTGGAATGGTTCAAAGTTGCTTATGGGTGATGAATGTTCTGAATTGGTCAGGTTCAAGGAGCAATGGATACAATATACATTTCTTGAATTACTTAGTTCTTAGAACATTATTTTCCATTTATTATATTATACTAACATACATATTGGAAGTATAGACGTTTTGGCAATAAAGTTAGTCAAAGTCAAGAAGCTAGCCAATTGAGTTCATCGTCTCAATATAGTGAACATGAGAAATTTATTTATAAAGCTGTTGTGAGTACAATATCCGAAATCACAACAATGAAGGAGGTAATATAGCACTAAGTAATGGTTTTAACATCCTTATTGAATTTTTAAGTTTGTTATTGTAATGACTTTTTTTATGTATATAGGAAGTGTATTGTGTTACTGTTGCAACTACCGTCAAGTTTAATTTAGGGAATGATGGATGGTGTTATCCAGTATGCAATGGTTGCAGGAAGAAGACTGAAGAGATAGGTGCTTTTAAGTGTGTCATGTGTGGGTTTAATAATGAAAAACTTGGAATTAGGTTTGTATTTTTTTTTTAGTATTGTATATGTTAATGTATGTTGTATGATTTTAATTAAAAAAGTTAATTTTGTTGTAGATATAAGTTGGAATTACAGGTCTGTGATGGAGATAGTTATGCGAATTTCGTTATATGGGATCAAGACTGCATTAACTTGATTGGTGTATCAGTTGTTGAGTTAATGAATAAGATGATTGAGGTAGTATTACTATGTTGATTTATTAATTTAACAAAATTTTAGTGTTAATGTCTTTTTCTTTTGTTAGGATGGGGAAGGTGATCCGAAATGTTTTCCAGAGGATCTAGATGTTATGCTGGGATGTACTCTTGCATTCAAGGTTAGAGTTCAACCAAAAAATAGATCTTCATCGGTCATGAAAGCTTCAAACAATCTTGAAACCATTGCTTTTATTAGAAGTAAACTTGACTCAAAGATGGTAACTCATTTATATGATGCTTTAAGTTTAGATACCCTACTGGAATAGTTACATCAAATTAAATGTTTTTAATTACCCAATTTTTTATTCTTCATATGTAGATTAAAGACTCCAGTGCTGAAGCTACGTCTGATTCTAGTACTGAGGAAAATTCTAAGGGCAGAGACCAATTACAATAGGTGAAATAATTTATGTCACTAATTGCTTTGTATGTAGTTTTTATGATGTAATAAATATTTGTCTAAACGCACAGGGTAAACAGTCTTTTGATCTACTTGTATATGACTCTAACAACGAACAAGAATCAATTCCCATTATTAGTTACGAGTCTTAGACAGATGTGGTTAGACTCATTTAAATTTATGTTAGTCATTTATTTGCGACACTAAATAAATGATGTAATAACTGTTGTTATAGAAATTATAGAATAAGGAGTCCAGTCCCACATATATATGTGGTTCCAGGATGCAATCTATGGCGGTTGGTTTGATTAAAAGTGGATCTCGTGGAAAAAATGTATGTGTACTTTAAACTATATGTATACTTCTTTGTTCAGACTAAATTTCTAATGAGGTACTTTTATGCTAATTTTAGATTAAAGAGTCCAGTCCCACTGCAATATGTGGCTCCAGTACCCAATCGAAAGCTACAAATCCGATTAAAACAGGATTTCATGGAAATAAGGTATCTGTACTTCAACCTATTTTTATAGTTTTCTATTGACACTAAATTTATGATATGCTATTTTTATGCAAGTTACAAATTAAAGAGTCTGATCCTGTAGATCTAAGTCCTTGCAGTACGCAATCTAAAACACTTGCTTCCATTAAAACTCCAAGTCATACAGGAAAGGTCTCTATAATTTAAACTGTTTGTATACTTATTTCATTGCACTAAATTTTCTATTTTCTAACCACTTTATTTTTAAATGGACAGATTAAAGAATCTAGGGGTAAGCCAAGTGTTAATAAAAATACCGAAGCTGACAATTGCATGGTAAGATAAGATATGTAATTTTATTAAATATGAAATGTTTTATAACTAACAAAATGGATGTCATAGTAATACTGTTTTGATATGCTGCAGTTGACTGTGAGTGCTTTAGCAGATCATGATCCTTATATTGATTTTTGTGTTACCCCTACAAAGGACTTATTGCTGGACTTTGAAGTTGATTGCGACCACCTTGAAGACATACCAAGTGTAGAATTTTCGAGGTCCAAGACTAAGAAACGAGTGAAACAGGAAAAACACTGATGTGGGCCACTGCTGTTTGTAATTAGACATATATATAATATATATATTAAATGTGGGTGGTAAATGCTAACTTGGGTTTTGGAAACCATAGCCATGTTAATGTTTTTTGTGGTGGACTTGGGTGTATTTTGTTGGAGTTGGCTATCAAGGATGCAAAATGGTTATAATTAATGTTGGAAACACCAAAGGATATCGCACATTGGATATGTAATGTTATGGTAATTTTATTCAAAGAATCATTATACATATATTTCGGGTTAAAGGGTTAATTATTGATTATTGAATGTGATATGATACAACTGTTGTTACAAGTTTAAATGTTATATGGACAAGAACCCAAATGAGATACTATTTGGTGTAAAAGTACGTTGATGGTAAAATAGTATGCAAAATATATGTATAGGTAATAGTTCATTAAAGATGTTTACAAAATGTACGTAATGTTTTGAAACATATGATCAACACCGGAACTAATTTTTTATCTCAATAACCATTAAAATTGGTAAATCACGAACTTCGTTAAACTATATTCTTGAGTTTATTTTCTTAATGATCAAATTAATATTAATACTTAACATGGACCATTACGAGATCACAACGAGAAGCATAAGGAATCATTTAGACAAATAGGATGCAATATATATATATATATATATATATATATATATATATATATATATATAGCTAATAGTTCATTAAACATGTTTACAAAATATAACATATGATGAAGACCGGAACTAAATTTTTATCTCCATTACATGAATATACATGCTTAGGTCTCTATCAACACCAAGTTGGATCATAGTGCCTTCCTTGAATCCATTTTCATTGCAAAAATCTTTCCATCCACAAGTTAAATAACATTGACTGTTATTTCTTCCAGACCATCTAATTTTGCAAGGCCAACAATCACCTTCTGCATTCACCAGTAAATAGCGCTTCCTCTATTTAACCAAAGCTTTTCCAGCAAATTCAGAATCCAAGTACTGAAAGAAGTTTGAATTTTAATAAATTAGAACACATCAAACAAATTGATAATTCAAATAACCAAGTTTAAGAATCCGTTACCAATGAAGAAGATTTTGCATCATTTGAAGATAAGCATTTTGACATTGAATGGTAGAAGTCTGTAGGATCATAACCTCCATCATTTGAAGATAAGGCTTCCGAATTATTACTACTGACCAATTGCGCAGTATAATCAATTTCAATTGCTTAAGTAGAGAAAACCTTGAATAAAAACGTATTTTTGTCAACATAATTCATATGTATGGCTTTGTTTTCCTTCAGATTGTAGTATTGACATATCTCTAAGACACCTTTATGTATTATAAAATCTCCATTCTCTAATTTCTGGATACTAACATCATGTTTCTTCTGACGCGGATCAATAAGTTTAAATTTGTTGATAGTCAATTCATGTCCCCAAAAAATAACAAAGGAGTCGTCTAGGCGAATGATTTTCTGCAACCAAGTTAAACATAAACAAATCATTTAAAGCAAATGTTTCAGATAATGAAATACAATGATTCGAAGTTTTAAATAGTACCTCAGATACCAATATCTCGAATCTAAAACAAGTCATAAACCTTGAAGAAGACAAAGTGTGTTGCGGCATAGGAACCATGTTGGGTGCAGGATAATATATTTCTTCCATGGGTAAACTGAAAATTCTAAATTGGAAATACCGGTTTCCATAGTAAATGATCACTAACCAGTAAAGATCATCCAACTTATAAAACTTTGCAAGTTCACTAGCTATCCGAAATTTGCGGTTTTCCATCAAAGAATCTTCAAATTCAACCATAATAAAATTTCCTACCAGATCACGAAAATAGATTGGGCCCATTAGCATGTGTTGTCCCCAGTAAGCAAAGAAGGTTTCATCAAACTCTACGAATTCCTACAAACAATTACAAAAGCCAACAAAAATGGAATTTTTAGAAAAGTGATAAGTATACACGGTCTAATGGTTGAACATTTCATGAAAGATTGATTTTTCCAGCAATCTAACAATAAAAGAAGCGTTAAAAGTAAATGAAATCACAACTTTAAGACTTACCCATTGTGGATGAACCAAAGTCATTGAAGTCTGGAACCAGTTCTTGAAGGAGTAACGTTTTGCAGAGTTATTTTCATTTTCCTGAGAGGTCACCATTGAAGAGGTCGCCAAACAGAAAAAAGTAAAGAATATAGAAATGCTGAAACGACGCAAGGGGTTATCCAAATGGAACGTTCTATCGTTACACTTATTTTTTTTAATTGAAAAAAAAACCATAGAAATGAAAGCTTAATTAATGGATGTAGACATTTACATCAAGTACATTCTAGAAAAGCGTTAAGAAGTCGAACTGCCCCCATACCATGCAATCAATCATTTCTATAAAAAAGGATTTCATAAAATTTATTTAATAATTAAATTATTTTTGGCGCGCATTATGCATGGACCGTGAACGAAAAGCTTTTTTAGGAAGTTCTGTTTCAAAGCTTCAGACATCAAAAAAACTAATACACACAACAGCGGGCAATGTAATGGATCAAGTAGCCAACCAGTAAAGTAAATGAAGTGTGAGGTACAAAAATGGATTAAATGCTATTTTTAATGTTTGGTTCTTGCACATATTAGACATCTACCTTGTCTTTATTCCATCTTCGAATTAATTTTTCAACATTTATGTTATGTCAATGTGTTTGTGTATTGGGATAAATTTTAAAGTTCTCTATGTACACCATTAATGACTTTACCTTTAACAGATTAATGTGAATGTGCAAATTGCTTTTGTTTCAGTTCCAACTTTTATTGCCATAGTAACCAATATGAGTGATTCGAAGGTGCTATCAAATCTAGGTTGTGCAAATGCAAGACTAAAGAGAAAGTTAGTGCTAAAACAAAAGAAAATGAAGTGTGCACAAAAGACTCAAAGTCTCCTACTTGACGAGGAACAGCGGAAGAAAAGGAATTTCACACCATTATATGATATAATAATGAATGCTTTCCTCAATCAAGATACTCCAACACATAATGATATCAGTGGCTATTATAAAGGTCAACCACCACAGAGAAGAACTAACGAAATGAACCACAGATTATTTCATCAGAGTTCTCATCGTCAAAATTTATTTCGAAAGTTTGAGGTTGTTGGATCCATAGGTCAATCATCTTTCCAGAGAGTACTAAAGGATACTACAATATGTCCAAGTACAAGTACTCCAATCGAAAATATGGGTACAGGTAGTAGTTTCTAAATTTCTGCGCATATGACTATACATTCTAAATTAAATTTTATACTTTATTATTTACTAAAGAAGCATCTGTTGACAAAATAATGGAAAAGCAGTCTGGCAAGTTGCAAAGAATAAATGAATTGCACACTAGCAATTTAGGATTTCAATATCCTTTACTCTTCCCATATGGGGAAGATGGTTATAGACATGATGTCAATCATCGACAAAAACCAGGATTCAACAACAAAAGGAACAGACTCACAATTAGGGAATGGTTTTGTTTTAGATTACAAACGAGACAATCTGAAGCACAAACTTTGCTTAGATCTAGACGACTTTTTCAACAATTCATAGTTGATGGATATACAATGATGGAGTCTGAAAGATTGTCATTCATTAAATATAATCCATCGAAGTTAAGGGTTGATAAATACAATAACCTCTGTCAGGCTTCCACCAGCTCACAAACTCAAGGATCACAACAAGGAAAGAGGGTTGTTCTTCCGTCATCTTTTATTGGTAGTCGCAGATTCATGGACCAACTATATTTTGATGGAATGACTATTTGTAGTTATATGGGATTCCCAGACCTTTTTATAACTTTCACATGCAATCCTAAATGGCTAGAAATAACCAGACTACTTGCTAAGCTAAAGCTATCTCCAACAGACCGTCCTGATATAGTTTCAAGGGTCTTCAAGATTAAGTTTGAACAACTTTTGACAGACTTAACTAAGAATCATCTACTAGGCAAAACTATTGCATGTAAGCCATCCCTTTTTGTAATCATCGTTCTTTAATATGGTTTTCTATCAAATCAGTTTGGATTGTTTTTTTTTTGTGAATAAATGTCTTTTGCTTCATTTGCAGTCATGTATACCATAGAATTTCAGAAGCGTGGTCTACCTCATGCACACCTACTGATTTTTTTGCATCCCAGTAGCAAATACCCAACTCCTGATGATATTGATAAGGTAATATCTGCAGAAATCCCTTGTCCAATAAGTAATCATGAATTGCATAAATGTGTTCAAGATCACATGATTCATGGACCTTGTGGAATGTCAAACAAATCTCTGCCTTGCCTGAAAAACGGAAATGCTCACGCCTATTTCCAAAAAAATATCAAAGGACAACTACCATATCAGAAGATGGTTTTCCTCATTATCGTAGAAGGAACGATTCATTAACAGTAACCAAGAATGGGGTTTGCTTTGACAATCGTTCTGTGGTTCCTTACAATCCACAATTGTTGTTGAAGTACCAAGCACATATAAATGTTGAATGGTGTAATCGTAGCACTTCCATCAAGTACTTATTCAAATATATCAACAAGGGTTATGACAGAATAACGGCTGCTATAGTTCCCGAGCAAAATGAATTCTTTTTGAACAAAGAACCAATAGATGAAATCAAGCAATATCTTGATTGCAGATATGTATCTCCTTGTGAAGCATGTTGGAGAATATTTTCGTTTCCAATTCATGGACGAAATCCAGCAGTAGAAAGATTGTTTTTCCATCTTTTTGGAGAACAGGCAGTATACTTTAAAGATGATGACGTGATTGATGATATCATGGGAAAGACAACAGTTTCAGAATCAATGTTTATAGGTTGGATGAAATGTAATAAGAAATACGCAGAAGCCAGGGAATTAACATATGCTGAATTTGTTTCTAAGTTTGTATATGTCAAGAAAGATAGATATTGGAAACCAAGGAAAATGGGGAATACTATTGGAAGACTGATTTGGGTTCCTCCAAGTACTGGAGAAGTATTTTATCTTAGAAGAATGCTAACCCATGTAAGAGGACCAACATCCTACATTGATATCAGAACAATTAACAATGTAATATATTCTACATTTAGAGAAGCTTGCTTAGCTTTAGGAATATTAGAAGATGATACAGAATATGTTGAAGCTATAAAAGAAGCAAAGGATTGGGGTTCCGGACATTATCTAAGAAAATTATTTGTCACTATCATGTTGTCAAATAGTATTAATCGACCAGAAGACCTATGGAACAAGACATGGGAGTGGAGTGGTTAACAGATGGAATTCTCTACCGAGAGAGAATAATAGCAGGAATTTCAGGTTAGCTCCAATAAATTGTATTCATAAATATATAATGCAAAATTAAATATCATAATGTTTTTGTGTGCAGAACTGAATCTTACTCCAGAAGTAATCCAAAATCTAACCTTGATTGAGATTGAAAAGATCTTGGAATCTAATAGAAGCAGTTTAAAGTTCTTCCCAACAATGCCATACCCAAATGGATTCGTTACCCAAAATTGTGGAAATAGATTGGTATATGCAGAACTTGACAATAACACTGTTGACCAACAACATTTATTCCAATCAAATTTCAAATCCATGACAAGTTAAGTATTATTATCGTTTTTTGTACTTGACTATTAAATCGAATTACATTATACAATCAGTTTGAATAACCATTCAATTACAGGTGAACAAAAAAATATTTTTGAAAAGATCAAGCAAGTAGTTGTTAATAAACAAGGAGGTGTATTCTTTTTGTATGGGTATGGTGGAACTGGCAAAACGTTCATGTGGAAGACACTTTCAGCAGTAGTTCATTCCAAAGGTAAAATTGTACTCACAATAGCTTCAAGTGGAATAGCTTCTCTATTATTGCTAGGGGGAAGAACAACACATTCTAAATTCAAGATACCGGTTCCAACACTAGAACATTCAATTTGTAACATTTCACAAGGATCTGAAGCGTCAGAGTTGTTAAAGAAAGCATAACTAATTATTTGGGATGAAGCTCCTATGGCACACAAATTTTGTTTTGAAGCTCTGGATAGAACTCTAAATGACATAATGAACGGTATTACAAAAGAAGGTTCAGTTTTTGGAGGAAAAGTCATAGTATTTGGAGGAGACTTTAGGCAAATATTACCTATTATACCAGGAGGGTCCAGATCAGATATTGTCAACGCCACAATTAATTCATCTTATATATGGGATCACTGTGAAGTTTTAAAACTGATAAAAAACATGTGTCTATTACAAGAAGGCCTACAATCAACTACTGCATCAGAGATTCAAGAATTCTCAGACAGGATTGTTCAAATTGGTGATGGTAAGTTACAAGAACCTAATGACGGTTTAGTTGAAATTGAAATACCTGAAGAATTCCTAATTTCAGAGTTCAATGATCCTATAGAAGCAATTGTGTCTGCCATTTACCCAAATTTGATACAAAACCATACGGACGAGTCCTATCTATAGTGTAGGGCAATATTGGCAAGTAGGATTGAGACAGTCAATGAAATCAATCAATACATGTTATCACTAATTCCAGGTATATTAATCTACATCCCCAAACTGATGATTATAATTTGGAAATTTAGTGTGACTAATGTTATTACTAATACAGGGGAAGAAAATGAGTATCTTAGTTGCGATTCAATTGATGAAACAGAATCTGCTTCAAATGATAGCTACAACACTATAACTTCCGAATTCCTAAATTCTCTCTCTACGTCTGGCCTTCCTAACCATAGAATCAAACTGAAGATTGGAGCACCAATAATGCTTTTGAGGAACTTGGATTAAGCAGAAGGTTTGTGCAATGGGAGCAGATTAATAATAACAAGACTTGCAAACCATGTTATTGGAGCTAAGATGATTACAGGTAATAAAGATAATCAAGACATTTATATTCCACGAATGTCAATGTCCCCTTCACAATCCCCATGGCCATTTAAGCTAATCAGAAAAAATTTTCCTATCATGCTATCATATGCAATGACAATAAACAAATCTCAAGGTCAATCACTACGTTTTGTTGGATTGTATTTACCGACACCGGTATTTAGTCACGGTCAGCTATATGTTGCAGTCTCTCGAGTTCAAAGTAAATCTGGATTAAGAATCCTAATCCATGATAAGGACAACAAACCTTCGAATACAACAACCAATGTTGTATACAAAGAAGTGTTCCCAAATGTATAGTTTGTCTTAAGACAAAATCTTTTCTTACTATTTACTAAACATTTTGTACAAGACTGTCAAAGAACTGATTAGAAAAAGATATATTATTGTATTCCGATTCCATACAAAGAAGTTCGATCTATTATTTAAGTTTATAGGTGATACCAAAATACATTACCAAAGATGCATAAAAATTCTTACCTTTCGAGTTAGAAAGAACCATTGCAATAAGCTTATCAAGATCTACCCATGATAAAACCTGGAAATCCCAATTGCAAACAATGATACATGTCTCTTCGCAAGTTTAACTGCAAAAACGAAAAATCTTCAATAAATTCTGAAAAAAAACATCCAGATCCCGTCTAATATGGTTTGCAGAGTAATTGATCAATATGAGATTAAAAAAAGAATAACCAATTCAACGTTATTGAGGCCACAAGAACTCACCAAAACAGATATCAAGCTCCTTCCATTGTTCCAACTTTTCAATTGTTCCCAAAAGCTTACAATTTCCCCTATATGAACCCGTGACCAATGACTACTTTAGAATCTTTTCAGGTTGACCATTATTTTGTCCTATTGCACCACACATGACAATGCATTTAAACTGAAACCAACAAACGTACCTAACTTATATTGAAGTTTGATAACAACACCACCAAAATTGATTTCTGCACCACTACGATAAAATTTATTATATTCAGTTTTTTTTTCAAGTCCAGCTTTTATTTACAACCATACATCTTCCAGTATGTTTTGTTTCACGATCCATTGGGGGTACGTCAACTTAGAACCCAATCCAAATTTTCACTAACCACACCACCACAAGTCTTAGCTACAAATATACCATTAGCCATGACTATAATATCGGTACACAACTGGATCATCGCACTTAATTATTTGATTAACATTAAGATTAAAAATTTTCGTTATTAATCAATTATTGCAGTTAAATATTTTCATCACATTCCTACAAAGCTTTGCTTTATTAATTAATTTTTGGGATTAATTCTCTTTTTAATAAATTTTCTCTGTAACTTCTACAATTTTTATATAACATCCAAAATTATACAAAAATACACATTATTTTAATTAGTACCGCTCAATTTATTATTTTAATTGTTACATTCAAGTAATTTAGTGCCCACGTTAATATACCAACAAAAATTAAACAATTCTATACCAGATAATTTATTACTTACTACATTAAAACCACGTCAACCATTTTAAGTAATGAAATATTATTACATATAGTCTCAATCAATATCTAAAACATTTTAACGATATTTAATATCAACCTGGACTACTTGGTCAAATATCAACGTCGACTACTTGGTCAAATATCATCATTCAACAAAATAACAATCCACAATTAAACACGAGTTCACAAAATAGACATTGTCCTTGCAAAAAAAGCAAAAAAATAAATTAACCAACACAGCTAAACCTTTACAACATGGATGATATTTTTCTTATCATCGTCTATTACAAATTTTATGCCATCACCAGCAGCTAAGCCATTGTCCTTACAGAACGTCTTCCATCCACACGTCAGATAGCATTCAAAATTGCTCCTTCCAGTCCAACGAATTGAACAAGGCCAATATATAGCAGTTTCATTTATCAGCAAATAGCTCTTGCGGCTTTTATCCAAAAACTGTCCAGCAAAATTGGAATTCAGATACTGCAAACAAAAATTCCTCTGTTCAAGACCAATTCCATAACAATACAACTATGAGAAATATACATCCATAAACATAAAGTATACCAAACATGAACTTCGAACATCATAATGAGTTAAGTATTCCACCACTCCATCATCACTAATAGGTGACGCATTATCAACAATAGCACTAACATCAGCATTATCAGGAATGCCACTACCATCAGGTTCATTAACAACATCATGCTCTATATCATTTCCACTCACTGAATCCCTACAGTACACAATTTCTACTCCTTCAGGGGAGAAAAACTTATGGATAAATTGATTTTTTCCTACATAACTCAAATGTAAGAAAAAATATTTCTTGAACCCATAGTACTTCAGAAATTCCGCCAACCCAAACAATACAATAGTGCCTACATCTGTTGTATCCACAGACAGCTCAAACTTTTTCCTAAGAGGATCATAAAGTTCAACTTTACGATCAAGTTTTAGTTCATCCTAAGAAAACATCTAAAATTCTTCTGGGAGAAGAATGTATGGTTGTTCAGAAGCAATACAAGTAAATCAAAAATTAGTAAATATAGATATACCTGCACAAAATTAATCAAACTATGTAAGGAATATAACACTTTACCGTCGATCGCAGCAACTTCACTCTAAAACATTGAAAAAATCTTGGTGAACCCAAAGGATCATAGGTCATCCCAGTCCTTGATTGCCCTACCACAGGATACTCAACTTCCTTCCAATATGAGTCAAAGACTCTTAACCGAAAGTACCTATCTCCACAAAACAGAGTGCACACGTAACACATGCATCACAAATTATAGAACCCTAATATCTGAAAAACACCACGAAATTTCCTCTATGCCACCAGATTTTCATCAAACTTAATGTTAAGCACATTTCCCGAAGGATCAGAAAAATAGTTTGTCCCTATTACTAGTGATTTACCCCATTCCAAGAAGAAGCCTTCATCAAACAATAAAAAATCCTGGGAAAAATAGAAACAGAAAGGAATGCGTTCAATAATTTTTGTTTTTAAGAAATTTCCTACTCTCAAACAAAATCACATTAAAAACGATTGCTTTCAAACCAAATCACATTAAAAAGGAAAAAAAACAAAAAACAGACAACTGAATTAACATTAACCTCAGAAGGATCCAAGAACATGACCGAGTTCTGGTAAAAAATTTTGAAACTCAAATGTTTGGAACCTGACATTTTCCCTTCTGCCCAAACGAAACACAGACCTATGGACTTTGAAGGGTTTTCTTTTGTTCTTCTTTCCAGAAACCGAACAATACACTTAATAAATCGTTTCTCTGCTCTTTTACTCCAACATTTCATTTCCTCCTTTAATCAAATCGAGACGCCACATATAACAAAACGCCACATATTTCGAAAACATAAATAATAAACATAATAATACTACTTCTGTTGTGAAAAAAATATTATATTATAATAATATTTTCCCTTTTCAATTAAATTTATTACCTAAAAACCAATATCTATAATTAAAATTTCTATTAATCAAATAATTCCATATTTACTTACATAAAACATAAATAAATGTGAAATCCAAAACCAAAAACACAAAGAAAAAAGAATGACCCGTGCATACGCACGAGTCTCAACCTAGTTCTAATATAAAATGTAAATAATTATAATTTATTTCAAAGTATTTGATATCGAAGAAACAACTATCCTCCTAATATTGAATATTTCATAATATTATATTTTTTTTACCGTAATTTTTTATTATTTCATAAAAATTAATTAAAATTAATATTAAAGTAGTAAGAAAGCGGGTACGTGTATGGGTACGAGATTATACTCATTATCCGGTGGGGATGAGGATGGGGATGAGACAAAAGATTGATACCCATTAAGTTTAGGTATAGGAATGGGGATGAATTTTTTTACGAGGATGGATATGGGATAGCGAAATTCGTCGCCGTCCCGCCCTATTGCCATATCTGTCTAAGCCCAAACATATATGCTTAAGTTTGATGACTGCAGATAATTAATAATAATAGTTTTTATTGGTTAATGTTTTTAAAATTAATGAACAATGAAAATGTACGGCCAGAGATTGTGTTCTTATTTTATTTTATTATATATTTTTACTTACAGTAAATTGAAATTTGAACATTAATTTCCATAATAATAAGTTTATTAGACATTTTTTTTGTTTAAATATTATTAGGGTTAATCATAATATTTGAGACATAGTATATTTTAGAATTTTTAATTATTTCTTATTTTGATTTTTAAACGATGTTAAATTATTAAGTTTTCCAGCACTAAAATGGTTTTTATTGTTTACTTTAATATAAAAGTTCCGTCATGATTTTGATTTTAAAAAACTTTTTCGAGAATCTATTATTACTACTTAAAACAAGTATTGTACTATGCCACTTGTCAAATCTTTAAGTAATTAAGTTTTCCCGTTCCATTTATTACGTTGTTCTTTCTTTTCTTTTCTTTTTACTTTTCAAAATATTACCATTTAGCTCTCATCTTTTTTCTCGATTGTGTCATTGGTGTAGGTTGTTTCGACAGTTGGATTCTTCATCGACACAATTATGAAAGCTTCAAAACTCGTCGCTCTATAATGGTGTGGTAAGCCTTAATATTTTCATTTTTTTTTTCCTTTTACTCTCATCTTCTTCCTCGGTTGTTCCGGTAGTAGAATTCTTGTATCGACACACTTGTGGAAGCTTCAAATTACATAAGTTTTTATCTAAATATAGTACAACTTGATTATCATTATTTCATTTTTCAAACAATTTATATATATATATATATATATATATATATATATATATATATATATATATATATATATATATATATATATATATATATATATATATACTTACGTTATGACAGATGGGTCATGCTTCCAAATTTTTTTTATAATTAATATAATTTATTATATAATTTTAAATATATTTTTACAAATTTAATATTTTTAATATATTTTATGTATTTGATATTTAAAAATAATTATATATCAATATCAATAAATAATTTTTTATTGTCCATATTTATTTTTCATTTTGATCTTTTGAATATTTTTTAAATAAAATTATTTTTTTTAATATTATTTTTTAAGTGATCATTTATTTAATTAGGTTAAATATATTTTTGGTCCCTTAACTTTCAGTGAATTTTGGAATTAGTCCATTTCGAAACTTTGTACTAATTTAGTCCTTCATCTTTCGAAATACGTGGATTTAGTCCTTTTAATCAAATTTTGTTAGGGTTATTTGATGTTTCGTATGCATTTGAGGATTGTGTTTGAGTTGTTTATATTGTTTGACACATTTTTGCTTTAATGTTAAGTCAAATAATATTATGAAACGCACTTGAAATGTCAAATAAACTTAATAAAATTTGATTAAAAGGACTCCACGTATTTCGAAAGATGAAGGACTAAATTGGTCCAAATTTCGAAATGGACTAATTCCAAAAATTCAGTGAAAGTTAAGGGACAAAAACATATTTAACCCTATTTAATTTAACCATCTTTTTATTTAATTATTTTTTTAAACTTGATTACTATAAATGAAAATTAATTATATTAAAATTATAAAAATTATTTATATTTAATTTATAATTATAATAATAACAATAATTATAAGTTTATTATATTTTATTATCATAACAAATAAATACAATGTTTTTACTAGTTTATATAAAAGATTTGGGATTACTTTTTTTGTTTTTATTTTAGTTAAAAAATATCAAGTTGGTCCTATAGTTTTTTTTAGTTCAATTTGATCCCGATTTTTGAAAAAATGATTCAATCTGGTATTTTTTTTTTTGTTAAATTTCTTGAATTGGATCAATGTTTTTCCATAAAAATTGAAATAATGATGGTTTTCTTTGTTGATGTAATTGACATAATCCTAATGTCAATTTTGATGAAAAATCCTTGCTTCACTTCAAGAAATTTAACGAGAAGGATCTAATTGCATCAATTTTTAAAAAATCGGAACCAATTTGAGACTAAAAATGTAACGTCCCATTTTAATAGATAAATCTATCCAAATAAAACATCGTACATATTACAATATCCAAGGGCACGAGACTTAAAGTATAAGGATTTCGCAGCCATCCGAGTATTCAATAAAGAAAACTAAGGCACACCAATGTACCCTTAACAAAACAGAAAGATTCAACAGATGACCAAAAGCTTTCTCATAAGCAAGGGATTACAATATAATAATAACTCTTCATCGTGGGCTCAACAGCGAGCCCAACACCAAACCCTGCCAATTAGGCTACAGCATTCCCGTCGCCACTACGATCACCAGGAGTTCCCACATCTACTCACATCAATAAATTGATGATCATCGCAAAAGGAGAAAACCACACACGAGACATACAAGCAAACGAAAAGGGTAAGCTAGAGTAAAAAGGTTTTATCATACAATTGAACATATGAATTTAAAAGCCGAGAACACATAAATCACTCAATCATGTGATACCAACCAACAAGACCCTACGACACATTTATCCGAATACATAGAATCAGTCGGATTCACTAGATGCTTGCACTTGTGGTGGCCTCTACTGCTCTGCAAAGTCATTGCCAATGGGTTTCACCCTACCACGCACAAGGTTAACCTTCAAACATTTAAGGCCATTATCCTGCCAAAGACTAGGGCTTCCTACTACTCTCACCACTTGAGTCAGTATGCTCTACGTGAGACTAACTGACTCTTTAGAGCTTCAGGATGTAATCCTTACTTGAATCACTTCTTAATTATGTACTGAGGCACCACCACGTAACCTTACTAAGAAGTTCGTGGAATTACGTCCATTACCTGAGGCACCACCATGAGCTCTCACTAAGAAGGTCATGGAATTACGTCCTTACATGAGGCACCACCATGAACTCTCACTAAGAAGGTCATGGAATTACGTCCTTACATGAGGCACCACCATGAACTCTCACCAAGAGGTTCATGGAATTACATCCTAAACTATGAGGCACCACCATGAGATCTCATCAAGAGATTCATGGAATTACGTCCTAAACCATGAGACATCACCATGAGTTCTCACCAGGAGATTCATGGAATTACGTCCTAACCTATACCATTATCATGTCTCACCAACCAAACATAGGATTATCATGCATACCAATCTCATGCCAATATATAACCAACCATCCAATCATGTTTCCTACGTATAATCATACCAAACTCATCAATTCTAGTCCATAAATCATATAATACATGCATATTCACACACTTCATACTTTACATAAGGTAATCCAATCAATCATGTGACCAATAACCACACAAAGAGAAGAAACTGCACTGGAACACGTCCCTACCCAGTTCTCGCTCAAGCGAGAGAAATCCCTCGCTCACCAGCCCTTGCCTGGCGAGACTACAAACAAAGGGTGTGTCGATGTCTCACTCAAGCTAGCCTAGCTCGCTCAAGCGAGACTCCTCTCGCTCAGGCAAATGGCCTTCGCCTAGATGAACCCTCGAAACAGAAGGAGGGTGAGTTGTTACTATTCTCGCTCAGGCGAGAGCTCCTCGCTTAAGCGAGAGCTTTCTTTTTTAGCGACCAACCCCCTCGCTTGGGCGAGTCCAGCAGAACTCACCTGCTCTCACACATGCCGTCGCGACCAGAATCACACCAGAGCATTTTCCATATCGTCAACATCACCATACAAGCATTCAAGAATACCCAATATTATGATAGTAGATAAAACAGTATAGAAACACCAAACAACTTGAAAATAATAGAACCCTAGCTTCCCTTACCTCAACAAAAGCTACTGCGAAGGAGGTTTAGACTCTAGCGAAAAGGCTCCACAACTTCAAGAGTACCAGAAACTGGAGAGGAAAGGAACACCAGCACGAGGGTAAGGTTCTGGAAAGAACCTATTTTCAAACAAGAACAATAGACAGTAAAAAGAAAGGTAAAAGTTGGAGCTTAACTTACTTGAAGGGAAAAGCACTACTGACTTAGAGGAAAAGAGGAGCTAACTAAAACCCTATCAGAACTCTTTGCCTCAACAGTGGAAGGAGAAAGGGTTTCTATTTTCTAAGAATGAGGTAGAGTGAGGGCTGGGAAAGGGTTTTGGGGCACCCTATGGGCTGGCGGCCTAATAGTTAAGGCTAGGTCCTTAGACATTTAGGACAGGAAAAAGTGGGTCTTACATTCTCCCCAACAATAAAAATTTTCGACCTCAAAAGTTCACTGATGAGGTAGGAAGAAAACTATGTTTTCCTCATTTTCTCTAACAACCACCACTTAGACACGACTGATATAACGACTCCAACACCCATAGTCACCAGAAACTTTGCCTCTATGTTAAGCGATATGTGTTCAATTGTGTAAATTTGTTTAGTCACTACTCTCGAAGCTACTCTCTACCTCCAACCTTAAAACTGGAATGCTCCTTCATACCTGCCCAACCAACTTGTATCTGATATACTGACTCGCTTACCCTATGCTCTTCACTCCCCTTGTAGGTTTTTACCAAACTCTCTATTGACTTCAAGTCTCAAACTAAAGCATGTTAGTTAACACTTCACATCACCTTGTTCTCTCCTTTAAGCATCACTCCACTGACTTGATTAAACTTGAGTTTTGGCTTACTGCCCCACCATTTACACTCTTGACCACTTTATGCATAACTACACCCATAACATCTTGTTTCCTTTGCTGACTTTGACCAAGGCAACAAAGTTCACTATTGAGTTATCCCATTTCCAATTTAAAACTTTCAACGGTTTCCATCCCCATATCGTTTTGGCATCCTATCTTCATTTCTGATCCCTTAACTTATAACCATCATTCCACAAAACCTCAGAACTACAACTTTCTTTAACTTCAAAATTTCTAGTTTGGTTTGTACTAATCCACTCTACGATTCACCTCGAACTAATATTGCCTGATTTGTCTTCTTCTTTTTTCTTTTCTTTTCCAACCTTTTTTAGAAACTCGCCCATCCTAGTCGAATGACTAGAACAATGAAATCTCTTCACATCTTCTCCTCCCAACTCAAACACTTACTTCTCCACCAACTCCTTACTCCTACCTCGTCAAACCCAGATCTTGAGTTCCCTTCTTTAGCTAAGCACCTACTCTTACTTCCTTACTCCCAGGTTGGCACCCTAACTTGAAATCATAACTCAAACCATCTCCTACTTCTCTTGTCCAACTTCCTCTGAGTAACTCCACAATTCCAACTTTGAATGATCATTGAACACCCTTAACTAATACTCATAAGAAAGATACCTTAGTTGTTTTGAAAGGATTGGTTACCGTAGTAACCTCTAGATCGTTAATAAGATAGTTCTTCGCAAGCACATCTTACTATTCATAAGCATCACTTGTCACCATTCCATTGCGCTACTTTGATCCACATACAAAGTCACTTATTTGTTTACTCAACATGATGCTTCCTTCATGTCTGCGTGACAAGGAAGCAATCATCGTTAAGAAACCTTCCTCTAAAACATCTATGAAACTTGCAAAACCCTTTAAACTCTCATTTTCTCAACATCATATCCACCCTATTTAGAACCATATGTCCTTCTAGCCACTCCAACCTTAGTCAATACTCTTCTTGAACATTCTGAAGACTCTCTTCACACTTGAGAAACTTGCCGCTAAACCTTGATGACACCATCAACCTATTTGAAATTTCTTGCCTTCATCATGTTTCCACTTCTTTAAAACCATAGGCCCGTAAATTCAATCCTTCCTTATCCAACATTTTCCTTTGATCAGTCTATCCTACCACTACCTCTCCTCTAAGATTTACCAAACTTACAAATAACCAGGTTATCCTACTAAGTCCATGCCACTACATCCTTAACAATACTCCTTTTACTTCACACTCTGAGCATGAATGTCCAATTGGGAAAAATTGGCATTAGTTCTACTTCAAACACCGACGCATTAGTTAACACCACCCCTTCCTTGGTGGAAATTCCAGTACTTGTTTCAAAGCCACGTTTAGAAACTTTTCCATAGCTAAGATCCTTTGTGTCTAATCTTCCCCCGCCTTTGTTAAAATCCTATGATTCGCATGACACTATGCCTCCACCCTTCAACTTATCCTTCTCTTGATACAGAACCACTGACTTGTCTCCTTGAATCGAAGAACATCACTTCGTTGGGTGTCACATCTAATAGGAATGAGATTCGAAAAAACAACCAATTCATCCTTGATGTTATATCCCACCCTTACCAAGGGAACAATTCAAATCGACTTGAATTTGAATCCTTTGATCACCACAGGACAAATCACAGACTTGAGCAGTCTTCACTTGATAATCAAACTACCATATATATATATATATATATATATATATATATATATATATATATATATATATATATATATATATATATATATATATATATATATATATATATATATAATGATTTTGTTAAAAAATTTATAACAAAATTAAATTATAATTGTAGATAAAATTCTTATTAAAGGTAATATTTATAGTAAATATTACCATTATTAGTATATCAACATATAATCACAACTTATTTAACATTTTTATTTAGTTTTTATTTAGTTAATTATGTTTTTAGTCTTTAAACTTAAACATGAAATTGAAATCCATTTATATCTTAAATTTTAATATATTTTAGTCCCAAAACTTAAAAAATAAATGAATATAATCATTTTAATCTAATAGTGTTAACTTGTTTTTACGTGTTAAACGATGTTTTAGGCTAACCTTTCAGCTGAAATGTGTAAAATATGATAGACAACTCAAATGTAAGCTTGAAATATTGTTTAACATATCAACAAAATTTTATGTAGTTGGATTATAATGTCTATATCTTTTGATTTTTAAAGTTTGAGAACCTTACTATATCAAAGTTTGAAACATGAATGAATTCTAATTTTATATCTAAGTTTTAGGACTAAAAATATATTTAACCATTATCTTGTATTACTCTTACATTTTTTTCTAAGAAAATAAATATTTTTTAACTTAATTTATTCAACTGATTAAATATTATACATTTCAATAATACTTAATTTTAAAATAATTACTGCATACATTTTTTTTTTCATTATATATTATGTGTATAAGTATAAAACAAACAGTGGTGTACCTTCAATTGACAGAGGGGCATGTCCCCAAATTTTTTTAAATCTATATATTTTAATATATAATTTTAAATATATTTTTTTAAAATTTAATATTTTTAATATATTTTATATATTTGTTTTCTAAAAATTTTTCATATATCTGTATCTGTATATATAAAAGATTTTTTTTTTCACATTTTCAATCTTATCTTTTAAATATTTTTTAAAATTAAAATAATTATTTTATTAATTATCTTAAGTGATCAGTGGTTCAATTTAACTATATTTTTATTCTCAATTTGATCTCGAATTTTTTAAAAAAATATGCAATTTGGTCCTGTTTTATTAAATTTTTATTAGGTCAAGGTTTTTTTAATCAAAATTGAAGTTGTGAATAAGGATGATTTGTTTTGTTGGTGTAATTAAAATAATTCTAATGTCAATTTTGATGAAAAATCTTTGCAAAATTTCAAGACATTTAACAAAAAAATCAAATTGTATCAATTTTAAAAATCAGAACCAAATTGAGACTAAAAAAATTAGAACTTAACATTTTTGAAAAAAAATAACCAAAAAAATAATTCAACCAAAATTTTGATACCCAAAAATATTAATTGAAGATCTGCCACCAAACACAAAGTAAGTTACCTGTCATACTAGTTGAAAAAGAAAAATATGCTTTTAAATTATGAGTAACCTCATCTTCTAAAAACTATTAAATGTATCATAACCATATTTATTACAAACCATTGGATTGAATGTGGAGAGAAGATTATTTCCCCTCATTTGGCTCCAATGGATGAGTGTTAGGTAAAAACTCCCGCAACAGTGTTTTATGTCTCATCCATGAGTTGGCATCAAATCAAATGCGAAAGATATACGCATAATTTACCATAATATTTATCACAAGATATTCTTTTAACACTGTTTGTTACTTTGATTTTCTTTTTATTTTATTTGTTAATATAAAAAATATTATATGATTGTTTTACTAAAATTTATATCTTGTCTCATATTATAATTGCAGTCAAAGCTTAAACACAACATGAAATTCAAACTCAAATAGTTTATATTACGTGTATGTAAAGTTTATGTATTTAGTGTAATTTGCTTTTGTAATTGCAAAAGTGGGTAAGTTAAAAACAGCAAAAACTCAACTGAACAATACCACTTGCTGTATTTTATTTTTGTTATTGTAAATCTTTTTTTTTCTTTTTGAGAAATTTTTGTCTCAATCATTAAGAGTTTATCCATGTAGATGAAGTGAATCCTTCAATTTCATAACATTTAGCCCTTAAAAAAATATTAAATAGTTAAAATTTACTAGAAACATTATTATAAAAGAATATATTACGAAAAAAAATACTTCAATTCGTTAATAACCAATGTAAAAAATATGTGTGGTAAGCTTTCTTAATATCTTAACCATATTTTATAGAGTTTGTTAATGAACAATACAGAAATATATTTCTTTGTATCGACAAAACTTTTTAACGGATGTGAAATAAAAGGGATTTTCTACCTTTAAAGAACAACTGTGTAAAGATAATAATTTATGTTTTTTAGACAAATTTCTCTATAAATATTTTTAGGATAGGAAAAAATAGAGGATGGAAAAGAAATTAACTTACTCATGATTTAAAATAGCTCATGCACAAAAAAAACTCTTAAATAATTAGTGACAAAAAGTTATTAGTTATTATAGTGACTTTTTTAGATATCAATTTATAAAATATAATTTTATTGGTTATTAAAATAGTCACTATTATGAATAAAAAATTATAATTAGTCGTTAAATTGGTCACTAATTAATTATAGACTAATTTAGAAGTTAATTCTTTTGGTAGTCAAATCTTTGGTAGTTAATGTTTAATGACCAATTTATAAACTAATTTTTTTGGTAGACAAAACTTTGGTAGCTAAATTTTAGAGACCAATTTATTTTGTAAATTGTTATATAAATTAGTTACTATAGTGACTAACAATTTTGTCACTAAAATTAGTTATTAATGGAGGATTTTCTTGTAGTGATAAATAAATTAATTTGCAAAATTTATCTCATTTAACTTTCTTTATATGATATGTATAAGCTGATTTAATTTAGAAAAAAAAATCATTTTCTTTTTATGGTAAACAAAAGGGTTAGAGATAATGTGAGCATTTCTTCACCATGAAACCAACGTATATTATATACAACAAATTAATGTTAATATAAAATAGGTATAAATACACATTTGGTACCCAAACTTTTTCGGAAAGTTCAATGTGGTACCCGAACTTTAGGAATGTTCAATTTGGTACCCCAATTTTCTAAAGAGGTTCAATTTGGTCCTCTCCGTTAAGTTGGAGTTAACACCGTGTCCGTACAGGACACGTGTCAAGCCATGAAATTTTTATTTTTTTTCAAAAAATTATTTTTCTTTTTCAAAAAATTAATTTTTTTTTCAAAAAATTTAAAAAAAACTGCCACGTGTCAGTTTATCATCGTGCCACGTGGCAGCTTACAAGCATGACACGTGGCAGTGTAATAGTTGTTTTCAATTTAGTACCCCAATTTAAATTTTTGGTTCAATTTAGCACCCCAATTTTTTAAAATCATTCAATTTAGTCCTCTTCCATTTGAGACCAAATTAGTAAATAAGCTTAATTACAACCTATATATACATGTTACAATAACTTCTTCTAATATATACATCAAATCATTTCACCTAAATACTTAAATTATTTTATTTTTTACATTTTAACCTTTGTAATTTTTTATACATGAAATTTTTTACACTTGTAAAAAATAAAATAATTTGAATATTTAGGTGTAGTGATTTGATGTATAAATTCAAAACAATTATTTTAACATGTTTATATAAATTATAATTAAGCTTATTTACTAATTTGGTCTCAAATAGGAAAGGACGAAATTGGATCATTTTAAAAAATTTGGGTACTAAATTGAACCAAAAATTTAAATTGGGTACTAAATTAAAAACAATTATTACACTGCCACGTGTCATGCTTGTAAGCTGCCACGTGGCACGATGATAAATTGACACGTGGCAGTTTTATAAATTTTTTGAAAAAAAAATTAATTTTTTTGAAAAAAAAAATTAAAAAATAAAATAAAATTTCATGGCTTGACACGTGTCCTGTACGGACACGGTGTTAACTCCAACTTAACGGAGAGGACCAAATTGAACCTCTTTAGAAAATTGGGGTACCAAATTGAACATTCCTAAAGTTCGGGTACCACATTGAACTTTCCGAAAAAGTTTGGGTACCAAATGTGTATTTATACCTATAAAATATTAGTAACTAAAATTTGAGTATTTCCAAGAACATTTTTTTGGGCTGTTGTCCAAATTTCATGAGTTATGCCCTAGAACAACTATTTTCTGAAATTTGAGGCTCCATATTGAATTAGGGCTAAATATGTTTTTGGTCCCTCAAGTTTTAGTAAATTTTGGAATTAGTCCCTCATCAAAACTTTATACCAATTTAGTCCTTCATCTTTCAAAATGCGTGAATTTAGTCCTTTTAACCAAATTTTGTTAAGTTTATTTGATGTTTCAAGCGCATTTCATGATAGTATTTAAGTTAACATTGAAACAAAAATGTGTCGAATAGTGTAAATAATTTAAATACTATCATGAAATGCGCTTGAAACGTTAAAAAAACTTAACAAAATTTGGTTAAAAGGACTAAATTCACGCATTTTGAAAGATGAAGGACTAAATTGATCAAAAGTTTTGATGAGGGACTAATTCAAATTTTCGCTAAAACTTGAGGGATCAAAAACATATTTAACCCTATTGAATTAATTAAACCATGCGAGACATAATAGTTTTTTGCTTCCCATATATATGGGATGCATTTCATAGCACCTTGGCATAATATTATTAAATTTGGGTGTGTTTTCATTGTTTTTTTTATAATAGTGACATTTTTTGTCAAATAAATAAAATATAATAAAATTAATATATATATATATATATATATATATATATATATATATATATATATATTAAGTTAAATATGTTTTTGGTCCTTTAACTTTCAGTAAAAATTGGAATTAGTCCGTTTTTTAAAGTTTGGAGGCATTTAGTTCCCTAACTTTGAAAATACATGAGTTCAGTCCTTTTAAACACATTTGTTAAGTTTATTTGACGTTTTAAATGTGTTTCATGATAACATGTGTCTCATGATAACATTTCAGCTAACATTAAAGCGGAAATATGTCAAAATGGTGTAAAAGAACTCCAATACTATCATGAAACTCATTTGAAACATTAAATAAACTTAACAAAATTTCGTTAAAAGAACTAAATCCACACATTTCTAAAGATGGAGGACTAAATTAGACTAAAGTTTCAAAGAAGAACTAATTTTAATTTTTACTGCAAGTTAAGAATCAAAAACATATTTAATAAATTTTTTTTCTTTGTTCACTATGAAACCAAGGTACATTATATGCCATAGAAGGGTTGAAACCAAGGTACATTATATTGTTATACAAGTTTTCTCCTTCTTTTGTTCAATATCATATATTACCATGGATCGTGATTTTCCTGTTTTTCTTTTCTCTCTCTTCGTCCTCTCATATTACCAGAAATTTTGCTTTTAATTTAATATAAACATGTTTTAAATATTAGATTTTTTTTAGTAATTTTAATGTAATAAAGATTACAATTAAAATGATATGCTAAAAAAGATGTCGTATTGATAATAGCATCCTAGGAAACAAACACAACCAAATACTAGGTTCTTCCAACAAGATTGCGTAGAAATGAAAGATATAAAGTGGCTATATATATAAAAGTTGGAAGATTATTTTCAAGTTCATGCATATGTAGTAAGTTTCTTTTTCAATCCGCACGATTGGAAGTGATTGAAAACTTATAAACATGTGTAACATTTTTCTTCCTATGATTTTGATGTCAAACATGGGTGAACAGTTGTAACATAACGTTGAAAGTAAACCCTAGATTAGGTATATGTGTATGCATCAAGTGCATGAGATTCTTTGAAAACAACTAATAACCTAACTTAGGATTGGACCACATTAAACTATCAACAATTCACACCAATTTAAAAAATCATGCATTATTAAATTACAACCTTTTATAAGTCTTGCCACTTTTCAATCTAGCTAGTGATATAGCTAGTATATGTAGGCTTTATCTCCTACCTCCATAGACATACAAGTGGCCTGTGATGAACATATCAGTATATATTATTAATATTCCAATGTATACAGAAAAAATATATATGATTTTTTTTTTTTTAAATACATTGTATACCTTTAATATTTAAAAAGGTACACTTGTTTTGATATTTTAAATTATATTAATTTTTTTTGTTTATTAATATCAATGTATTTTGAAAACTCAGTACGAATAATACAAAGAAAATTAGCAGAAAATCTGGACTTAGAAAAGTTAATATTTGCATGTTTTAGAAATCAAAAGAGGCATGTTGATTTCCACACAAAGAAGTTCCCCAAAGCTCAGGTAGATGAATAGTCACAACTTGTGTATTTGTAACCCTAAAAAGTTTGTGGAAGAAAATCACAAAATGTATATTTGGCAAATTGAAGCTTTAGTGAATGATTTTTTGGTGATAATGACAATTAGTTAGTCGTATTCTCTGTTGATGTTGGAATACATTATTCATTAAGATCCAATTAATGATAATTAATTGTTGCTTTACTTTAAGTCACCAACGAATCTGAAAAGTGAAAAATCAAATCATTAATTTATCAAAATCAAATTATTTATTAAGTTACAAAAAGTTCAATAAAAATAAAATCACTCTCTATGTTTATGTGTCGAGTAATTTTTTATAACACTTAAAGCAAAATCAACTCATCCAATTTCCACTGAAAAAGAATTCACACAAATAAAAATAACTTATTTTTAATTACATAGTTATTACTATATAAAAAAATTAGAGACTTCTCCTTCAAAAATTATTTTCAGGTCTATACATTATCATTGGTGTTATAAATATATTCAAAACTGTAATATATATATATATTTGTTTTTAAAGACATGGATATGGCAATAGTTAAATAAGAACTTAATTAGAAATAAGTGAAAAATTTTCGACGTCAAATTTCTGTATACACAGTTAAGATTAGTGTTTAGTAATTTCATCGCGGATTTATTTTTGTAATTAAAGGAGAAAATTATTTATAAATTACTTGTAGTCTGAGTGTTTAAGGGGTGTGAAGTATTTTAGTTATTAAAACAGTATCAATACAATGCAGCACCACCATACATTGTTTAAAACACAAATAATAATTTGTTCACTTCAAATTATTCTGTTTTCTTTATTTTACAATAACAACATTGGCATTTCTTTATTTAGTTCTCTAAAATAAGAATATACTCTACAGAATAATTTAATAATTTACTTTTTTACATTTGAAACTCCAAACTTTAAATAAATAAAAAAATTATCATAGAAGGTGTACAGTGCCTAGTAGCTAAGATTTAGGCACCTGGAAAAGGACAGCACAATGGAGTTAGGTATGGTGTGGGAACTTTGTTGTGCTTTTATATTATCATCGTGAATTTGGTCCTATACCCAAAATTCAATGAATGAAGCCACTTTTATCTATTTTCCATATACAAAATGCTTAATATCTATCTCTTGTCATTGTTTTAGAATGGTGGATTCTAAATCCTAGATACTATTTGAACTTTTTCTTTATTAAATTTTATCATGAAAGAAAATTAAGAAAAAAATTAACATTAATTTCTTCATAGAAGTTGTAAAGTTTTTATATTAAACTAGTGTGAAGAAGCTTATTTCATTTTTTTTCTTTCCTAAAAGTTCTTACGATGAAGCTTGCTCAACTATATCCTTGGTTTATGTGTGTTTGATTTGAATAAACACACATTATTAATATTAAATTTCATTTTACTCAAAACTAGTCTCACAAAACATTAATGTTGAACGAAATTTAATGATGTTTCAAACACACGTTTCTTTCGTTTATATTTTTAAATGATTTGAAATTTTAGTTAATATTTTTTTTTACACTTCCTATTTTGATTTTATATTAAAAAGGTTATTCTTGACTAAAATTAATTAAAATAGTTGAATTGATCCAACTACTATACTCAAGAATAAGATATATAATAATTTTAAACTGAAATAAATGTTAGTTCCGAAAAAGAGAGTTTGAATAAAGTTTAAGAACTACCTTTAAATATTTTTACAAATAAGTCCATTGGACACTGATAAAGGGCTCTTCTATGGTTTCATAATTAAGTTGACAATGTTTTTCGGCAACATTTTACAACAAAGGAATGCAAAATCATGTCTAATGGAAAAAAGTAGAAACACTTTGTTTCTATAATAGTTCACTCCTAATTCGAGCTACTTTAAGTTCTTCGGCACAAAAAAAAAGCTTCCACTAATAAAAATAATGTTTTACAAAAGATTATGTTTGTACTTCTAACTTATAATAAGTAACAAAGTCACTTATGACTATCCTATAAACTTTCCATGAGTTTTATTCTAATCTCAAATTCGCTAAGTGACATCGTTAGGATCAATTATCACATATGAGGTATTGTCCGTTTTAGAACTTGGAATTCCGCTACGATTTTATCCTTAAAAGGTGTATCAAAAGGTTGAAGGAGGAAGATGTATTTAAACCGCCATTGGCCTCGACCCCTAAGGAATGTGAGATTATTGGATGTACTAGAACAAACTCTCTTTTCAAGGGCTAGGGGAGTTTTCGTCCCCATAGACAGCGCCAATATTCCGATCCCAAGTCTGGCGAGTGATATCATTAGGGTCAATCACCACATTCAAGGTATTGTCTGCTTTGAAACTCGAAGTTTAGTCACAATTTTGCCCTTAAAAGGCCCCTCAAAGGGTTAAAGGAGGAATGTGTATTTAAATTGTCCTTAGCCTCAACTCTTGAGTGATGTAAGACTTTTTGGTGTATCTAAACAAGCCCCCAGTTAAGGACTAGGAACATAGATTTGACAAGAACAAATTTAAACACAAGAAGAACTATTTAGAAAAAAGCACAAAATCTCTTGAAACTATACTATAATAAGTTGTTTATTTACAAAGTTCATACTAAATGAGTAAATATAAAATATAAGTTCTCTCTACTATCACGTTATAGTATTGGTTCACTGCCTAGCTTCATCGTTATTGTACTCTAATGAGTGATGGGTTTCATACCCATTTTGCAATTCATGAAATTTAGGAAATATGCTTGAGATGTTCGGTGAATTGAAACGAAATAGAAAAGGATGAACCGATTAAACAAACACACAAATGGAACATTGATTAAAAAGGGAAAACACAATCATGGATACTTAATGAGTTGTGAACGTAAGCAGAATTGAATGCGAGAATCAAATAGAAGAATGGAATGGGTGGGGGAAGCCACACCAATTGGGGATAACACTAATATTAATGAAAAAGAGTCACCACTTGAGTTAAACACTCATGATAAGACCTAAGAGAGACTCACTCCTTTCTCACATAAAGGTGCAAAGAAATTCTCAATTCAATATGGTCAAATTTATCTTACAATGAAGGTCAAACCCATATTTATAGTGGAAGGTAAGCGAACCTAAAATTAAGTCAAAATAAACAAGGTTTATCCCCTAATTACAAGACTTAATTAAAGAAAACACAAAACAACATATGCAGGCCTTTTAGAATGTGTATGCGCTCACTAGGCATCATTCCTATTGATGGGCATCGACATTGGCAAACATTGGCCACAAACTTCATCCTCGTTGGGCAATACCCTCTCATCATTGGGCGATGTCGTCCCCGCAGGTGTTGATTGGCCACTAACTTGAATGGGTGCACCAGTTCTTCCCGTTGTGCACTATCTGTTGGAGTGGGGGAGAATGCTGTTGAAAGCCCTTAATGCTTACTACATTGAGTGCCACTCTTCTTCATGCAATTCCTTCTATGATTAGGCTTTCATCATCCTTCCCTTCTTGGAGAGAATTTGCCCACGAATTCTAGAATATTCTACACACAAACATAAGTCAAAGAAGACAAATCTTGGTAAGAGGAGTGGTCTCCAATTTTCTCTTTTGGAGTCTCCACCTTAGTATTGGAAGTTATAATCTAATTGATCATATGAGTAATTCAATAGATGACTATATTCATTTAAAGCTCTCAAATGTCTTGATCATATTATGGATACGTTGTCTCTATCTTGTTCTTGCTCTTTTAATATTAATTGAGTTTTAATATTATTTGAAAGCAATATTAAATTATTTGAAATGGTTAATCTGATTATCAATAGTTAAAATATTTTTATCAAGGCACAACGATTAAAATTATCTTTTTATAACTATATTCTAAAGAGAAAATGTTTTAAATCAAACGATTACTTTACATGCACATGTAGAAACATTTTATGTGATTGAAAATTAAATTGATCTTGATTGATATTAGCAAATATTATAATACTAACAAGATATTTCAAAATATGATGCACAAGTTTCCTTCAATAGGTAAATTTAAATATTGGAGGGAAGAACAAAATCAAAGGATACCAACTCAAGCTCTCTCTAATTTAAGAAAGGAAGTAAAAGAACTAAGAGTCTTAGTGAAAGCAATTCAAAGACTTGAAGAGTCAAACAAAAGAATTTATCAAGCCATTCCTTATAAAGCACAATTACCAAGATGTTGATCAAGGTTATGAAATTCAAAGTCCTCAACAACTATCATTTCAACATTTATAAAAAGGATGACAAACTAATCATGGAAAAGAACAACAAGTGTTACATACATGGGAAAAAGAATTACCAAGTGCAAGTTTGAAATAATAATGAGTTCATATAGTCAAATTTAGAGAAAAGAGTCTTCAGAGAAATACAATTGGGTTGCATGCTTAAATCATTGTAATATTTTTCACTTTGTGAAGTTTTACCTAGTGAGATAAAATTGTGCTATCTTTCTTTGAGAGTATTTTTCTCATCTTATTTTAGATTTGTTAATCTCAATAGGAGATTAAGAAGGTTATACTTGGAGAGGTTGATACTTGTGGTACCTAGAGAGGTTGATACTCGTGTTACTTCGAGAGGCTAATTGATGGAAAAGCTCCTTCCAAGTTATATGACTCAAGCAAGGTGGAGACTCCCAAATGAGTGGCGGTTTGCAGAAGCTTGATGGTGGTGGAAATATGATGTGCATATGGTGGTTTTGATGTGATGAAATGAATGCTCTTCCTCCAAGCTATATGACTCAAGAAAGGGGGAGGCTATGGTGGTGTTTGAGTGCTCTCAAGAGAAGTTGGGCCAACTCTTAAGGAAGGGTGGCTAGAGGAAACCTAGAAGGGGTGCTCAAGCCTTGGTGACCTAAGTTGAGTAGTATGGCACAAAATTGGCAATATAACTTTACTCAAATCAAAGGTGGCTTACATGGGGGAGACACCTTTATTTATAAGTTTAGGTAACCCTAAAGGTGTCTCCAAATTGTAGAAGAAAAACCCTAATTCTACTCCTTGGATAACAAGGCAAAAATCCTCTCCATTAAGAGGATGACACATTGCCACTACTAAGGAGGAAGTCCCTCCATTAGGAGCATGACACATGGCAAGAGCATGTGCCTCACAAAAGATAGCAACTTGGAGACCACTATAAACAAAGGCCCATAAGCTTCTAGAAGGTTTTGCTCTCTAAGCTAGGTTTTTACCCTAGATCCATGAGTCTCCTTAGGGCCTATCTCCTCTAGGCCATAAACCCTACAATACAACCCTAGGCCAAAATATAAGACCCCAAAGAAACCTAGACTAATTGGCCCATTATATAAAGCATAAAATAAACCTAATCTACTAAGAACTCATTGATAACCCATGATGATAAGAGCTTAGACCCACCTTTTGTAACATCTCGGTCAGATATTACTAATTTTAAATAATAAAAAATAGATATAAACAAAACTGCATTTATTATACTGTCTTTTCCCAAAATGAGGGAGAATTAAATACCATACATCAATTGTCATATCAACAATAATCATAAATTAAACTCCAAGTCTTACAATTTCAAAACTATTTATAAAACCAAGTTACAAAATAACTAAAATAAGCTGAAATCATAAAATTCCCATGCTGCCTTGCTCCGATCTATGCCTCACTAGCACCACCTGCAACATCATTTGCTATCGTGTAATGCATTACACGATCATCACCAAACACAAGCAGATAGGGTGAGCTAACATATACATATATAGATACAATTCAAATATATATACACACACTAATCAAGGAAACACTATCCTCTGATTCCATACCACATGGTCACTACCATGTTATCCATGTTCTACATCTTTTGATGATAACCTCAAGACACCCTTTGTTGCCACCACCTACAAGCCACAACTTGAAGAACACGTGAGGGAAATCATGCTATGGACCACACTCTGCAAAGCTAGGTGGAGTTCCCAATACAAACCATAATTCGTACTCTTGACACAAGATTATCACATCATTGGCCATAACCTATGATTGCTTAATCGAGTGGAGACCTTTCGTACGAGCCACAACTAGCACACTCACATTGGTAACACACACAATTCTAAGCCAAAACTCAAGGAATATCCCGTGTCCATCCTCTATCTTGAGCCACAACTTAAAAGATGTCATTCTAAGCCACAACTCAAAGAATGCCACGTGTTTACCCTCTATCCCGAGCCATAACTCAAGGGATACCATTACGAGCCATAACTCAAAGAATACTCCAGCAAGTCTACCTTTAAGGTACCATCCAAAGCTTTGTAGACCACGCACATCCAAATCACACAAGCCTCTGCCCATGCACTATCGTTTGGTGCTGCTCCAGAGACGCCAGGCAAAAGCCAATTCCAGATCGCCTGGTAGAAGCCTCAGCCCGCCAAGCGCCACGAGTTGTAGAGCCCAATGTTATTCCAATCATCGCCTAGCGGAACGTTCCTGTCGCTAGGTGCTAAGTGGTCCATACCTCATTGTCTTTGTAGCTACCTATTAGCACTCCAATTTTGGTTAATTTTCCTTTCTAAAAATTTAGTTTTAGTTTAAATAAATATTAGTTTGTCTTTAATTAACTAGTTTTTGCTAATTGCTTAGGAAATTTTAGTTTTCAAAAAAATGTGATAAAAAGGTTAGTTTTAATATAGTTTTGTTCTTGTAAAAACTCCCCTTTTTAGAATAAATTTGTTCTGTTTGTCAGGAAGTCCTCTAATTCGTGCTCAATTGCATATGAGCCCCTACCTTGGTCAACTCAATTGAGTGGTCAAAATGCAAAAGGAAGGCATTGTGCATCGTGATCCTTTGATGCGTGAACCCTTGATGCACTAGGAAGTTTCTGATCCAAGGTGGCACGACTAAGAACCCAAATGTCGTGATCAAGGGAGAGGATTGGAAGATCAAGAGGAGAGGTTGAGGGTTGAGGTGTGATGAAATCGTGCTAGAGTCGAGATTGCGTGATCAAAATGGAGCAAGATCAAGTCTGACTCGAGGGCACAATGTCAATTGGTGCAATATTGCGATTCTGGTTTGAGAAATGGGTTAGGTCTAAAAAGGGTAGATTTAGGATTTGTGGGTGATGTAAGACCGAGAAAATTAAATAATTATTTAATTAATGCAGGTAATAGAAGCCTTTAAGGAATTTAATGCGGAGTGTTGTGATGTGGAAAAGTACTAGCTCAAGTGGTTGAGAGTGCTTTGATTGTGTGAGAGGACTTGGGTTCAAGTCCAGTGTATGCCAATTGTGTGTTATTTTAATCTATCCTAAAATTATAGAAATTATCACGAAACATAATTTGGTTGAATGGTTGTGCATTAACTTTGTAATTAGGTGGTTATGTGTTCAAACCTTGCTAAGAACAAAACTAAACTTCCTTTTTGCCAACTTCCTTTTTGGCATGGATATGAAAGGGTTTAAGAACCCTAACAGCTAATGGAGAGGCAACCTAGGGGATGGAAAACACTAGGTTAATACTCATTGAATGGCCTTAATCATCATTTTTTTATTTAAAATTCGTTTTAATGAATTAAAGGGTAATTAAGAGAGAATTAATCTTGAGAAAGAAGGGAATTAGAGAAAGGAGTGTTGCATTTTTCGTGTGAGGGTTAGGCAGAGGTTTTCCAGAGTAATTCATATTGTGTGGAGCAAAGAATTGGAGTGAAAACCATTGTTGGAGAGGGAGCAAAGGCAAGGGAGCTTTTGGGTTAAAGACCCACACACCCAAATTCGAATTTGAGCGAGGATTCCAGGTAAGGGGAGCTGTTCTCACATGATTTTATTCATATTTGATGAATTGTGGTATGATATGATCGAATGCATGAGAAATTCTCTTGTTTGCGCTGATTCTCGAAGGTTTCTGGGTTTGTGGCCAGAAATCGCCTGATGGAAATGCTTGTGCCGCCAGGTGACTCAACTCATCTGGCCCATTTTTCACGGGTTCTAGTATGAACTGCCTGGCGGTGAGGGAGAAACCGCCAGGCGACATGTAGTGGTTGGTTGCAGTCTTTTCATTTCTGTGAAATTGTCCGTGAAAGAGTCTCTATTGAATGGCTATATTCATGTATTTACTTGAGAATGATATTTTTGTTACTATTGTACTAATTATGTATGAATTTGGAACTTACAAATACGAGCGGCAAGGTTCATAGAGTAGGACTACGAGCGGGGAGGTTCGTAGAGGCAGGACCACGAGTGGGCATGTTCGTGTGAGCATCATATTCCTGAGTCCAAGGCTAACTATTTGTGTGATTAAAGGTTGAAAAGCCTTGGGGATTAAGATCTTGGACAAGAACTAAGTAGAATGAATAAGATGGGTGCCTTATTTATATATTCTATTAATTTATATAATATTTCTAACTTTATCAGCTCACCCTTTCTGTTTGTGATTGGTGATGATCGTGTGATTCGTTACACGGGAGCAGATGATGATATAGGTGATGTTGTGGATGCGCAGACGACAGAGTGAGGGCTAGCTGGGATTAGAGCTAGGAGATTTTACTATGATTTCATTTATGTTAAAGGATTTTGGAAGTTGTACATTTTTATTACTACTACTTTATAAATGTTGGTGCGTTGTTTGAACATTTTAAATATTTCCTGCGTTTGAGAATAATAATATTGCGACGTTTTAATTTCTTTTCCTTTATTTATTTATTTACTTAAGTAATATTCCTTACGGATGTTACAGGTGAGCCCTAGCGTGTGCGCGAAGAGATATTTGTGTAGAGGCTAGGGTTCGAGGAAGGTCTGGCGCGAGAGTGAGAAGAGTGCATTGTAATGGGGTTCCTCATTCTCTGATGAGCACAAAGTAACCTTCAGAGATTGAGGTTTTCTCTAGTGTGTTAGGTAGTCTCACATAGCGAATCACGACCGCAAAGTGGTTGGGATTGTGCTAAATCTTACTTACCTTCTATTGAATTCTTATTTTCATTGCTTTAAATCTGTTTAGGTGTTTTAGTTCCTCGATTTTGATTTCACATGCCTAAATCTAGTCTTTTTTAGTGTTTCTTTTGTTTTAGTTGTCTTTTAAATTTTGTTTTGGTTCTGAATTTTCTAGTTTCATAATTGTGTAGTGCTCTCACACACATTTGCATTTGCATGTTCTAATTTCCAGGTTTATTATACTACATCATTCATATTTTCTTTTCCCTAGCATATCATGCATCTAGAATGAATTAGATTAGATAATGCTACATGTTTCTTGTTACATCGTCCACACTAGCATTGGGTCTAGAACATGAGCTTAGTGGACTTTGGTTTTGCTGATTAATCTTTCTACTGCCACATGGTTTGATGCACATTCTCATCTAGTCCCATTTGCATTCCTTACTGTCA
This sequence comes from Vigna unguiculata, assembly GCF_037176805.1. Classification (NCBI taxonomy): domain Eukaryota; kingdom Viridiplantae; phylum Streptophyta; class Magnoliopsida; order Fabales; family Fabaceae; genus Vigna; species Vigna unguiculata. Next base: position 12,314,590 of record NC_140792.1, read on the forward strand.
CAGACCATTTGTGATGCAAGGTTCAATCAAATTGGTGGGCATAATGCATTTCTGTTTTATTAGGTCAGCGGTTGCAGATTCTGCCTTGTTGCTGCCATAGCATTTTCACACATGTTCACTTGAGTTTGGCAGTGCATCTTTCAAATTCATTCCATATTTAATTCAATTCACCATCCCACATTCCATTAGATTCTCCCCATGCATTGCATTTGAAAGTGAATGGAATCGAGTGTGCTACCATCGTAAATTGGATATATAAAATCATGTCCAGCTGCACTTGGTTTCATTTCAGTTTGTGATCATACACTAGTATTTTGGGTTGCATATGAGATTGTATCTATAGGTGTTCATATTTCCATTTTTGTTGAAATTTCGGAATTGATGGATGGGTAGATGTAGCGTATTATTTCTCAATTGAATTTCATTTCAAAAATATAGAATTGTTGGATTAAACGTTTTGAAACATTTTGATTCATAGAAAATTGTTTTTTCTAACATTAACCAAACTTACAATTTTTTGTATTAAAGGAAATAACATGAAACCAAAATGGAATCTCAATTAATTTTCTATCTTAGATCCAATGAAAGCCTATAGCCTTTTTGGAGGAATAGAATATTTTCTATCTCATCACTTTTTTTATTTACTTTTTGTTATTATTATACACTTAGTCTAATTAAAAATTAATTAGATATGAAATATTATAAATTTAGTTCACTAAAGAATATATGTGATCACTTAATTTTATGTTTTTAATAGATTTAAAGTAATATGATATCAACATTTTTCAAATATACAAAATTCTCTCTCTAATGTCAAAAATTTCCCATGGGTGTAATATGCTATCTTTTCATTGTTTCTTCTTAACTATTTTTAACACTTTAAAGATACAGACATTTGCATTGTCAAGTTAAACTTTAATAGGTATAAATGGTAGTTTATACCTATTGATAATATTTTGTATGAAATTCAGATTCTAACCTTATATTATTGGTTTTGTGGTGAAATTGAATCATTAGTTTATTATTTAGCTCAGTTAGACATTTTTTTCTTCATAATTTTTTTTGTCTCTTAGTTTTTTATTCCCTTACTTTTGTTCTTCAAATTAGTTATGTTTAACAAAACATATCATATCCTTTTAAATAGATTATATATAATTGTAGAGTTGTCAAAATGGGTTATAACTAAGGATGTCAAAAAAATTCGTACCCGCGGATATCCGTGGATAAAACCCGCAATAGGTAAGAAATTGATATTGTAAATGGATACCTGCGGGTAACGGGTACAGGTATTTTTACCCGCATGTTAACGGGGCGGGTACGAATATTATAGTATTTGTACCCGTGGATACCCGTACCCGCTATACTCTAATTTAAAATATAAAAAAAAACATGCTTAAAATATTAACATATTGATTTTGAATGAGTTATTTTTTTATCAATTAGTTTTTTTAAAAAAAAAATCATTTTTTTGTAAATTGTCATTCAATACTATTTAAATAAGTTATTTGGACTTTGTTTAAAATTTATGAATGTTATGTATGATATTTTATTTGAATTTATGATTCAAATGTGTTGTTAAATATTTGTTTTTATTTTTTTTGTAAATACTCATGGGTATCCGTGGATATCCGTGGATATTAAAAAATTATGCGGGTACCCGCATAATGGATACCCGACGGATATGGGTACGGGTACAAGGCATATATTTCTACAGTGGGTAGGATACGAGGGAGCTACTACCCGTACCCTACTCGCCCCATTGACATCCCTAGTTATAACCTGCGAGCCAACCTGACCCACCACAGGTTCGGGCCAAGTTGGGTTGAAAAAAAATTACAAATTTTGGTACGGGCCAAAAATGGACCCTACCCACTAAGAACCTAGCTCACTGACCCACCCATAAATTTTAAATAAATATTAAATTATATAAAAAACGAAAACCCTAATTGTTATTCTCTTTCTACTTCTCGTTTCCTCTTCTTGATGACTGCCTCTACATGCTTCTCTTTTCGTTTCTCTCCTCTTCATAGACTCCTTTTTGCTGCTCTATTCGAAGGTGATGGTGATATAGTTCTTATTCAAACACCCTAACTTCATCTTTCATGACTCTATCTCTCATCTCAACCTCATTTTCTATTTTTCTTTCTCCCTCATTACAATCTCATCTTTCTTGCATCTTAAATTTATTTGGAGTTAAATTTTTCATTACCATATTGTAATTGTACTGTTATGAAAAGGAAATAATATAAGACACAACAAATGGTGAACAAGCCTGCACATGCTAATATTTATGTCGAAAAAGTTTGTGACAATGAAGGACTCAACCACTGGATGTGAAACAATTAATTAATTAATGTTGAAACTTATATTATTGGGTGATAAAGAGAACCAAACAATCAGATGCAGATTCTTAAATTCTACTATTTGTATATTTAAAACTTGGAAATTGTTAAATTCATTAACACGTCCACGAGGGTAACTCCACTGCAACTTTATTTTTCTTTCATGTCATAGCAGGCTCATGAGTTCATGCATTGTGCTACAAGAGCGTAGATTTTATTTTATTAATATATGCTAAGATTTCTTCTAATATTTTATGGATTTTATTGTATTGAAATTTATGTAAATTTTAATCAGAATTATAATTAGGGTATTTTAGGATTGAAAAAAATTATATTTTTTTAATTAAGTGATCCAACCCGTTTAACTCCCCAACCCGTGGTGGGTCGGGCCGGGTTCGAATTTTTTTGGCTCGTTAATAAGTGAGATGGGTTGGGTTGACGTACTAAGTGATCAACCCGTGGTGGGTCGAATGACCCATTTTGACAGCTCTATATAATTGTATATTTGTAATTTAAATTTTTTTGCACCATCTTATATGTTTTCCTTCTATAATCACTTAATGATATTATGCTAATTGATTGATTACACATGTTTAATTTGATAGATGAATAAATATTAGATCAAGTGCCTTGTAATACACCAGAGTATTTAGTGGCACTAAATAAATTTTTAGATTTTTCCTTTCAACACGAAGCAAGTGCTAGCACGATAATATGCTCATGTAGTAAATGTGGCTTTACGAAATGGAAAACTCGAGAAGTAGTGTATGACCACTTGCTTCTTAAACCCTTGCTTGAAAGTTACACATTTTAGTGTCATCATGAGGAGACAATATCAGGGGAGCTTATATTGATAAATGGAGATAGAATGACAAATATAGAAAATGAAAATCCAATGCAAATAATGATAAATGATACATTTGGATTCTCTTACATGTGTACCAATGAATAGTCACATGCACAATTATTTGAACGTAATGACAAGGTTAAAAAAAATTGTTTGATTTACTTAAAGATGGGAAACAACCACTCTATAATGGATGTACCAAGTATTCAAAATTATCTTTCTTTGTGAAATTATATTACATTAAAGTTTTGTGTCGAATTAGCAACAAAGCAATGAATATGATCATTGACTTGTTGCATGATTCCTTTAAACATGCAAGCATCCCTTCATCTAATTACGAAGCAAAGAAGCTTCTCAACAAGCTTGGTCTTCATTATAATAAAACACATGTATGTCTTAATGATTATATGTTATATTGGGGAGAGAATGGAGGTCAAAAGGAATGCAAAAAGATGCAAGAGATCTGGGATGAAAGCAAAATGGTCATGGAACTGCTAGTGAACACAATTTGATAAATAAAAACAAGAACAACAAAAACGTTTCCAACAAAAGTTTTACACTACTTTCCATTGATCTCGTGATTGAAAATGATGTTTACGTATTCAAAGACAACTAAGAGTATGAGTTGACATGTTCAGAACAATAACAATGATTGGTTGATAAGACATCCTAGAGATTCAAAGGCTTGGAATACTTTTGATATAAAATATCCCGATTTTCATTTAAATCCTTGAAATGTATGACTGGCTTCAGTAAGTGATGGTTTTAATCCTTTTGGATCTTTGAGCAATAATTATAGTGTTTGGCCATTAGTTATCACTCCATACAACACTCCCTCATGGATATGTATGAAGGAAACAAACTTTATTCTCTCAGGCATAATTTCGCGAAAGTGAATGTCAGGTAACGAAATTGACATCTACATGCAGGCCTTTGTAGCAAAGTTGAAAAAGTTATGAGAAAAAGGTGTTTAAACATACGATGCTTCAAAGAATAAAGTGTTCATGATGTGAGCATGTCTATTATGGACCATTAGTGACTTTCTTAATCTTGGAATGCTTTTAGGATGGAATATTTATATTGGTCTAGTTGTCCATCTTGTAATATTTGTGCAAATCCACTTCTTCTTCCATTTAGCAGTAAATGGTGTTTTATGGGTCATTGACGATTTTTGTCTAGATGGCATAAATTTCGATTGAACCAAGTCCAATTTAATGGAAACATTAAGGATAGGAACCCACCAAACCAATTATTTGGCTTGTAAATTTTGGAGCAAGTCAAGAATATAAACATTACATTTAGGAAGAAACCAAAATCATTAGCTAAACAAAAGATAAATTGTAAAGAAAAACACCACTACATATCAAACACAATAATGGAAGAAGAAAAGAACATTCTTACAACTTCCATATTGGGAATTTAATTTGTTGGGACACAATTTGGATATGATGTATATTGAAAAGAATGTAAGTGGCAACATAATTTTTACGTTGATAAATGATAAAGACTTGAAAGGACTTGTAAGCAATGGGTATAAGAAGAGAACTTTGGCCACCAAATGATGGAAAAAAAGTTTCATGCAACTTTGTTTATACTAGAAAAGGAAAAGCTAGACATTTTGTTATTCACCTTGAAAAATGTTAGGGTGCTAGCTCGATATTCAAGCAACATTTCTAGATATTAATCAAAGAAAAATTTCTTGGTTAAAAAGTAATGATTGTCACATTCTAATGGAGCAATTATTGCCCTTGTTAGTTAGAAATGTGTTGCCTATCCAAGTTGCAACTATTTTTATTGATTTGTGCAAATTTTTTAAGTTACTATGTACTAAAGTGCTAAGCCATGATGAAGTAGACAAGCTTAAAGAACAAATTTTTCTTATAATGTGTATTGTTTCCTCCATCATTCTTCACGATTATGGTTCATCTTATGGTGCATCTAGTTGATGAAGCAAAATTTGGAGGAATAGTATATTATATATAGATGTATCCGGTAGAAAGGTATGGCCACTACCAAAATATGAGTAGAGGTAATTTGTATAATCATAATCATATGAGAGCCGATGGGACATACATAAATGAAGAGACTCAAATTGTTTGTGTCGGTAATTACTTATTTGTATGTTTTGTTCATTTTGTTTTTAAGTTATATTTATATCATGTAACTTAAATTATACAGGAGAAGATTGTTGAGATAGAGAATCAAGGAACTACTTCTATGGAATTCTTATCTAATGATTCCCTTGGTCAAGTGTTTAGAAAAGAACATTCAGATCGAGTACGAGGTTTGGGAGACAAAGTTTATCCATCCTAAGTTTTTGGACCATCACAAACCCACGATTTGGTGGCATTCCTACTTATGCTAATTTAGGTGAGCAAATATGTGTTTAAGAACTTCAAATTGAAGTTCAAGAGTTGAAAAGTAAAATAGAGACAAAGAATGGGAATATGAAAACAACGGCTACATTACTTGTACAACTCCTACAAAATTCATCAATGTCAATTCTTCATGAAGAACTTGATGTTGTAGTAAGTTTCTCCAATCATATATCATAATTAGTTATAAAACTTCAATCTATTCATAGAAATAACAAATTATTCTTGTACTTTTATTATTTCTGCAACAAGAAAGCTCAAGTGATCATCATTCATCATCAAATGTTAGAGCTAGTCAATCTTAGAAATACTTTAAAGCTCTTACTATATTAGTATTTGTACATTTGATGTTTTAACTAGATTGTGATTTAGACCTTATGATGTTTTAGAATGTTTTGAAAAGAAGATCAAGAAGTAGGATTCAGGATCTTATGCTTAGTAGAAGGACTGAAGATAAAATGTTGACTTATGATGATGATACACTGGCTAAGTTGTTATGTCCTTTCTGATGATTATACTTTGTTGTCATCATTTTTTGATAATAGTTTATATTTTCCATGTAGTGTAGCTTTTTCATGATTTTGATGAGATATTCAAACAAAGATAGAGAGTAAGGAAGTGATATGGTGAGAATTTGTATCACTATTATGGGATTATAATGGTGAGAATGGTCACAAAAAACTAGTAGCTTATAGAATCCCCTTCCAAACAAAGAGAGAATTTGTACACAAAATAAGGTTAGGACTAATAGTTTTTAAGTGGTATCACTTTGGAGATATTTAAATGTATGATAAAGTGTTGTATTATTTTGAAATATTGCTCTTTCTAATATTATAACATTTGATGTGGAGACCTCAACCATAAATATCATACCCAAAATATGATCTACATATTGAGGGTGTTCATGTAGTTGTTTACAGTTTTAGCATGACAATAGGAACGTTGCACGTGCATTAAAAGCATATGACATGAAAATTAATCAATGAAAAAATAATTTTGTGAGGAAAAGGAATGCATGAAACAATGTTTATTTTCATATAATTTTATAGGGGTGCGTAAATTGCAGTGCTTTTAATTACAAGAGACAAATTACCAACCCATGATAAATGTTAATGATGACAAAATTAAATGAATGTTATTGTGAAAGACCACTAGGAACTGAATGGATGACCCAAGTTTCCATAGACCATTGCTCTTATTTAACATTTTGAAAAGTTATACTTTTTGACATATTTTTTCATTTTACATAAATTTTTTTTCTTTATTTCTAGTTGTATTTTGGTTATGTTTTCTGCATTTATTTTTTATTTTAGAAAAGTTATGATTTAGTGGCAGTTAGAATTGTCACTAAATATTGAAAAGATTTTTTAAGGGTGTTTTTAATCTTTGAACTTACATATGAAATTGGAATTCTTCCATCTCTCAACTTTGATACATTTTGATTCTCAAACTTTAAAAATAAATGAATATAGTCATTCTAACATAATGATGTTTATTTTTTTGGGCTTGTTAAACAATTTTCAAACTGACATTTGAGATTGAATGTATCAAAATGGTGCAAACAATTCAAAAGTCATCCTAAAACATATTTGACACAAATTTGTTTTAATGCGATCGTGTTAAGAGGACTATGTCTATTTATTTTTAAAGTTTAAAAATTAAGATGTATCAAAGTTTGAAACATAAATGATATCTAATTTCACATCAAAATTTTAGGACTAAAAAATATTTAACTTAAATTATGATTTTGTTGACTGACCATCACTAAATATGATTTTTTTTTCAAAAGAATTAGTTATATTGACAATTATAACCATCATTAAACATTGGATGATAATTTTTAAAATTAATTTAAAGGCGGCAACTGTCTCTAATATTTTAACGACAATTATTCTAATATTTATATTAAATCGATGTTATTACGCTTTTATGACGCTAAACTCTATATTGATTAAATAACTAACGAAAATAAAGTAAATGGTGGTTACAACCGCTGCTGAAAAATATATCTAGTCAAATTAAAGAATTAAAATTTTAATGATGAAGAACGAAAGAGAAAATTAGAAAGAAATTTTTTATAATAACTAATAAATTATGTTATTATTATTATTTCTCTTGCTATGTTGTGTTCGTACGGAGAGAATAACACCATTCCACAAATCATTTATTTAGGTTTAATCAAACTTAATTATTAGTTTTTTATATTATTCTTTATAAATTGCAAGTCTTTGTAAGAAAGAAATGGTGAGCCCAGGATCTAATTATTAGTGAAAATATATTGGTTTGCTCTTCCTTCATCCCCGTAATTTCTATTGGTACCCCCACAATTTTAAAATAATTATTTTACTGTCTATAAAAGTGACTGGTGGAATAAATTTTCTACAAATTTCAAAACATGCCGGATTTTAGGAATAAAGCTTTTGTAATATACTTTTTTGAAAACACATTAAATGTATTCTAGAATGAATTTTCCCAAAAAAAAAAAATCTAATATGAACATTTTGAAACATATATGACACTAAGGTTTTTGAAACAATTAACATAAGAGATGAATTTTGGAACAACCTTTTAAAAAATATATTTATTCTTTTATATATATATATATATATATACATATATATATATATATATATACATATATATATATATATATATACATATATATATAAAGGATTCTTTTTCTTTGTTTACATTTGCTTCTCATTTTACTTTTTAAATATATATTTTTAAAATAAATTAATTATTTTATCAATTTTTTACCCTTTTTCTTAATTTAATTATCTTTTTTATTTGACCATTTTTTTGTGCAAAATAAATAAAAATTATTTACAATAAAATTATTACAATTTTTATATTTAATTTAATAATTATATAATTAGTTTTTATTATCATAGAATAAATTACATATGTTTTCACTGTTAATACGTTTTGTACAAACTTCTCTTCTTCGTAGTGCAAACAGTGATAGAAAATGAAACTGTAGTTGAAATTGGTGACTGGGACGACTAGTCATCTTGTATTGGTTCGATCTGATTAGTCTATTAATTTATGAGTCAATATGTTTCTCATTCGTTGGTCCAGTTTAATTTTGATTTATTATTTTTTTAAATTACAATAAATATAATTAAAAGAATTAATTTCTTTTATATTAATTTTGTTAAAAATGTAAATATGTTATACTATTATAATTTAAATTATTCATACTTACAAATTAAATTCTAATTATTAATATATTAGAGTAATTTAATATATAAATATAATAATTATTTTAATTTATTTAATTAAAAATATTAATTAATTAATTAAAAATTAAAAAAATATTTATATGATTAAATATGTTTTAAATATTTATTTATAAATTTAAAAAAAGAAATAGAAAAAAAGGTTTTGGAACATCCTGCCAACTAGTTTTTTTATGGGACATATTGCAATTTATGATCCATATCTTTTGATGGACCAACCTGTTTTTTACGAGCCAAAGATAGGAAATGGGTCATACAAGACGAACTAACTCGTTTTACAACCGTAGCGGTGATGTAGTGAGTAGCAAAGAGAATATTTTAGTTTTTTCACATTGAACAAAGGGTATTGGTAGTAATCATTGGTGCGAGAAAAAAAAAAGGACAATTTTTTTTACAATTATTTTCTTTAAAATATGAGAATTACTTATTCATTCTATCATTTTCTTCGTACACTCCATCACTTCTCATATTACTTTCGAAATTTATTTTTTAAACACAATAAGCAATTTTAGATTTTTTTTTTCAGAAATCAATCACCCCTCCTTTTACAGAAAATATTTTTCAAAATATTTTGATGGAGTGGGAGTAAAGATATCAAAATGGATTCCAACTCGTGATCCAACTTCATTTTTTCAAGAGTTGATTAAACTGAACCTGACTCATTTAACTCACGGGTTAAATGGGTTCAAATTGGGTCGGAAGTGGGTTAACCAGCAACCCACCACCACCAACACTATAATTTTTTTTATAATTTTAATTTTTTCATTATAATTATTTATCATAGAGTTGTCAAAATGGGTAATCTGACCCGACCCAGCTCGACCCCACCACGAGTTGATCACTTAGTTAGCCAACCCAACCCGACTCACTTATTAGTGAGTCAACAAAATTTGAACCAGGCCCGACCCATCACGGGTTTGTGGTTAAAACGGGTTGGCTCACGGGTTCACTTAATTAAAAAAATACATTTTTTTATTTTTTCAGTCAAAACTAAATTATAATTCTAATTAAAGTCTAAACAAATTTTAATACAATCCAAATACAAACCAAAATCACAAAAATACAAATTATCTATGTGTTGATTAAAAAAAACAACCTAACATGACCCAAATGCAAAGTCCAACTTAATGAAAAACACTTGTGTGACCCTTTATTTGCACCAACCAGGCTCACCACGGGTTCAACCCGGGTGAGCCAGGTCAAAAATCAACTCGTATTGAAATTTGTAAAGTTTGAGGAGGATCCTTGATTCTCCTTCTTATTGCTCTTGAATTGAATTCATCCTTTGGCCTTCATGGACTTTGTGAACTTCTTTATCATGAGACTAAGGTTCTCATCACCATTAGAATCTTTCTTCTTCTTTTTGCTTCTTGCCTTTGACAACTTCAGTTTTGAATGCAATATTCTTCTTTCTTCCTTGATCTTCTTCATCATTCAATATGCCCAGTTCAAGCTCGTGCTCCCTCAGTTTTACAAAGAGAGCCGCCATGGTCATTATTGCAAAATTTTGTGACTCCGTGATGGTCATCACCTTTGGCTGCCAAGTCCTATTCAAAGATTTAAGAATTTTTATGTTAAGTTCATCAATATCAAAGGTTTTACCTAGCCCACTCAGATGGTTGACGATGTGTGTGAACCGCTTTTGCACATCGTAGATGGTTTTTCCAAGCTTCATGTGAAACATTTCATATTCTTGAATCAAAGAGTTCTTTCTAGCCCGTTTGACATCATCAGTTCCTTCGTGAGTCACTCGAAGGATTTCCCACATCTCGCGTGCACTGGTGCAAACAGAAATTCTATAGAACTCATCAAGAGTTAGAGCAGATGATATGATGTTTCTAGCTTTAACATCATATTGAGCTCGCCTATTTTCATCACCAGTCCATTGTGCAAAAGACTTTAGTTCATGCACTTCATTAATGATGTTAACAGGAACAAATGGTCTCTTCAAAACAGCATCCCAAGTACCCTTATCAACTGATTCCAAAAATATTTGCATTCTAACTTTCCAGAATGGGTAATTTTACTTGTAAAAAGTGGAGGTATATTGATAGACGTTGTAAGACCCGAGGAAATTGAATAACTAGATAAATAATTATTTAATAAATACGGATAGTATGAGCCTTTATGACATTTAATGTAGATTGTTATGATGTGGAAAAATACTAGCTCAAGTGGTTGAGAGTACTTAAATGTGTGAGAGAACTTAGGTTTAAGTCCTATGTGTGTCAAATTGTATGTTATTTTAATAATTGCATCATTTTTAATGTTATGTTGAATGTGAGTAGTGATAATGTAATCCTAAAATTATAGGAATTATCACGAAACATGATTGGTTGAGTTAGTTGTGCACTTGCTTTGTGATTGAATGGTTGTGGGTTCAAACCTTGCTAAGAATGAAACTATACTCTCTTTTTTGCCAAATTTTATTTTAACTTGAATATGAAAGGGTGGAGAAAACTCTAACTGCTAAGGGAGAAAACCTAGTGGGTTGGGGGACAACCAAATAATGGTTCTTGATTAACCACTAACCTAAAACTTAATGGCATTTTCGATTTTGGGGTTAATCATTCTTAATTAGGGTAGTAATTGAGAGAGAAAAGGATTTTGGAGGAAAAAGAATGGTTGCTTATTGTGTGAGTGATTGGGCAGAGATATTTTACAAAAGAGTGCATGTTGGTAGCAAAAAGAGTGAGGGAGGAATCCATTGTTAAGGTGGAAGCAAAGACTAAGAGAGTTTTGGCTAAGGACACACACCAAATTTGAATTTGAGCAAGGAATCTGGGTAAGGGGAACTGTTTGTATATGTTTATGGTTCGTGTTTAATGTATTGTGATTTGCAATGATCAAACTACATGAACACCCCTCCTTTTCACACTGCTTTTTGAGGTCTTTGGGTTTCCGCCCAGAAACCGCCTGACGGTGATGATGGTGCCGCCAGGCGACGCATCAGCTCTAACCTAGATTATGGGTTTTGTCACGAATTGCCTAGCGGTGAGATGGAATCCTCCAGGCGATGTATTATATATGTTGTTGTTTCGCTGTGTTTTTGTGATTATCCTTGGATCTTTTAGTTTGACTTTTATGTCTGCTATTGTGTTATACTATGATATTCTTAGTATTGGGTGCTTGTGGTTATCAATGGAGATGTACACTTGGAGAGTTTATGTTAGAATTAATAATTCATTTAAATTGATGGATTAGTGGCTTATCGATACGTGATTGTGCGCATATGATACCAATTGGTGCATAAGTAATAAACATTGGATGGAAAGCGTGTGTATTCCAGTATTGATATAACGAAACTATGAGAAGTAGAACATGATTCTAACGGGTGCAGAAAACCTAGGTTTTTACCTAGGAACTGACATGCCGCTTGGCGATATCTTATTAGCCGCCAGGCGATAATGGAGGACAAGCATTGTTCTGGAAAATTGGCTTTCTGACTGTAAGAGAGGATGCTAGGGAATTGAGTTGAGAGCAAATTCATTGTGATTAGATGAAAAAAATAAAGAAAACATGGGCGGGTTAGTGATGATATAGGCAATGCATAGATTGCGTAGGTGTACTTGGGATGAAGGGATGCCAATAAATAAGTGATGAAGTTCAGGTATGGATCAACAATCCTACGTGAGTGAACAGAGAGGAAGAGACTAACTGAATTGAAATGGTGGAATTCTGTGGTTATGGAGTTGGAATTCAATGAAAAATTAATGGAATGATATATTAAATTTGGTTAAGTCTAATAATTGAAAATGTGTGGAATATAGTGGTGGAAGAGATAAGGATTTAATTTGGTATGAGTCTCATACTACCTAGGATTATGGTTGATTTATAACCCTTAGTTAAAGTATGTTCACTGGATGGATGACGAGGGCGATTTGTGGAAATATTAATTGGCTATTATATGGAAATTCTGGAGTTGTATTAGGCATATGTGGTGGCAAGACGATGTTAACAATTGCTAGAAGAGGGAATAAGGGAGTGCAGGTCATATTCATAAGGTTAACTAAGGCATGATGTAGGTTGGAGTAACTAATGAGTAATTTAGTCAACAAGGAGTTATGTAATCAAGTTAAGGTACGATATTACATGTGAGAAGGCCAAGTACCTGGAATTAGACAAATTATTTGAAGGGAAGGGTGTAGGTTGAAGGTATTGCAGAGTGGAATGGGTCCGATTTGGTGTCAAAACCAACAGGGACGAGTTATTGGTATGGCGTCTGGCGGCAGGGTGTGGTCCGCCAGGCGACAGACTCTAAAACAATGGGTCTATTTAGGGCTTGGCGCCTGGCGACGGGAAGGTCCCGTCAGGTGGTCTGCACAGGTTTCACCTGGCAGCGCTTAGGCTACACCAGGCGATAATGATGCGGTTAGTGGCTTGCATGTGATGCTTTTACGCAGTTATGTGATACTTGGATCAAGGGATGTTGTGCCATGAGCAGGTAGGTTCAAGGATGCTAGTGAACACGTGATGATATGAGCGGGGAGGTTCATATCCTGTTACTCTCGTGTAGGGATACGAGCGAGGTAGGTTCGTATGTTTCGTGCTCACACTTGAGAGATGTTGTGTGCGGGGAGGTACGTAGCTGGTGGATCACGTGTGTTGGACTACGGGCAGGCAGGTCCATAGAGTAGGACTATGAGCGGGAAGGTCCGTAGAGCAGGACTACGAGCGGGGAGGTTCGAAGAGGCAGGACCACGAGCGAGCAGGTTCGTGTGAGCATCATAAATCCTGAATCCAAGACTAACTATTTATGTGTTGTGAAGGTTGAAAAGTCTTGGGGATTAAGGTCTTGGCCAAGAACTAACTAGGATGAATCAAATGGGTGTATTGCTTTTATGTTGTTAAATTACATGTTATTTTTATTTATTAGCTCACCCTTTTTGTTTGTGATTGGCGATGATTGTGTGACTTGTCATACGGGAGCAGATCATATTCCAAGTGACGTTGTGGATGCATAAACGACGGAGAGAGGACTAGCTTTTGACTTGAGCTAGGGATTTTGTTATGTTTTCATTTACTTTATCGGATTTTGAAATTTGTAATAAGATTATTATTTAGTTATGTTTAAATTATGGAGCGTTGAAAAATAATTTGAATTTTCCCGCGTTTTGGGAATTATAAAATTGCGATGTTTGAATTTTAATTTTTTATTTATTTATTTATTTATTTTAATTAAGTAATTTCAAGTAGGGACGTTACAGAAAGACCTTGGGGTTTAAGGTTTTGGCCAAGAAATTAATTAGAATAAAACAATTGGGTGTATTGTTAATTTTATTCAATTAACTGAATGTTTATTTTTGAGCTCACCCTTTTTGTTTGTGTTTGGCGATGATCGTGTGATTTATCATACGAGAGCAGATGATATTACAGGTGATGATGTTGATGCATAGGCGACGGAGAAAGGGCTAGCTTGGGGACTTAAGCCAGGGATTTTATTATGCTTTTCACCATTTTTTCGGATTTTGGAATTTTGTAATACGATTATTACTTTAGTTTTAATTAAATTTTTGGCGCCTGAAAATATTTCAAATTTTCCCGCGTTTGGAAATAATAAAATTATATCGATTAATTTTCTATTATATTTATTTATTTAATTAAGTAATTTCTAGTAGGGACGTTACACTATGCATCAATGCAAATTAATATAGCATTATTACCTCTCCTATGCAATAAGTTAATTTATATTGACACACATGCATTCCCCAATAAACCAATTCTCAACATGTGACTAACCCAAAAGAACATTCAAATTCATAGAGACTTACAACATAACCCAATCATGCTTCATTAGAAGTAACTTGAAATTATGAAGAGCTTATTCATGTATTTTAAAGACTTCAAAACCAGCAATAATGAGTAACATATATCTCTAGTTATTGACCTCCAAATTAAATCTCCACCGTTCAAAGTGAAGAACAACATGTTATGGACCACTTGTCAAAATTTCACCTAAATCAGATTGTTAACGAATTGGGAAACGCAATTTTACGAAAACTGTGCAGATAAAAAAATCTATGGTGCCTAGCGCCTAGAAATCAAGAGTCTGGCGCCTAGCGGTTCTTGTTGCGTGAAAAGTACGAAAAACAGCACTTTTTTCATGAAAAGAACACCAACACACATCGCCTGGCGGCAGCTCTTCACTGCCAGGCGGTTTCTGGAAAATTTCCAGAAACTTATTTGACTCAAGAGGGTTCTCCTCGAGGTCTACGATTTCATCAAAACAACATGCATGGATTCTTCAACATTCAAAGTTCTTCCATGAAAAACTCTATATGCTTTACTAGTAAGAGAATATCCTAGAAATATTTCCTCATCAACTTTAGAATCAAATTTTCCTAAATTTTCTTTTCCATTATTTAAAATAAAACATGTGCATCCAAAAATTTTAAGATGAGCACCATTTGGCTTTCTTCCTTTAAATAATTCATAAGGAGTAATTTTTAAAATAGGCCTAATAAGCATTCTATTTAAAACATAACATGTAGTACTTACAACATCAACCCAAAAATACTTAGGAACATTATATTCATTTAGCATTGTTCTAACTAGTTCCTCCAAGGACCTATTTTTCCTCTCTACAACTCTATTTTGTTGAGGTGTCCTATGTAAGACCCTAAAAAAATTAGACTACGGAAACACATGGAAAAAAATTAATGGCTTGATTAATATTGTTGATTTATTTAATTTAATTAGGTTATTAGATTGTGAAATATGAAATAATTAATATTTGAGTGATTTATAATAAATTTTAATATCATATACATAATGTTGCGAATATGTGTTTATAAAGTTGTAGTGCGCAAGTTATCATTGAGATGCACATAGCGTAATGGTTTGTCTGTGTGGTAGTAGTGTGAAGGTGCTTGAGTTTGAACCCTCTGTAGCCTATTGTACCGTGCAATAATTATTTTATTTTCTCTCTTCTCTTTTGGTGGGGCCCACGAGAAATTTGTTTAGTTTTATCTCACCTCATTCACGTGTAGTATTTTTTCTCTAAAGGGTGCATGCTACAGTTTTTATTTTGTGGGTCTTTACATATCCTTATTGCCATTCATGCACAAAAATCTGATTCTTTTATTTCTCCTAAAAAAAATCGTTGCAGCATTTACATTCTGTTTTTATTTTCAAATTTTTGATGCTATGAGAAAATAATAAAAAGGGGGAGATTTTTAATTTATAGAATCTTAACCAAATATTAAAAACCCAAAACGGGAAGGTATTAGTATTAAGTGAAGGCTAGGGTTTTTGATAAAAAAACCACTCTAGGTTATAAGTTTTAGGAGGTAGAGAGAAAGGGGAGTGAACGATAGAGAAACGTGAAGCATACAAAGAGACGTGAAAGAGTCGTTGGTGCAACGATATTAGAAGAATTAACCAAGTAGGGGAAGCCAACCTTGTTTTCTTCTCTTTTTTTTCCTGTAGTTTGTTTGATGGATGAAGTTGGAAAAGCATACATGTGTAGGGAAAGCCAACCTTTTGTGTCTTTATTTAGACCTTGATCTCCTTTTCTTTATTGTTTGGTTGATTTGATGAATGATGCTTGCATGTGATGAGTGTGGTTGTGTCGTTTGTTGTTGAATCATGTTCTCACCAATGATACTTGTTTGCTATGAGTGTGGGTGTTGTAAAAGTCCATGGTTTCCATAGTTTTTGTGTTTCGAATGTGGTGCAGCGATGATGGTTTCTAATGGTGTTGTTGGGTGTTGTTTTGACGTGAAACTTTGAGAGAAGTGGATGATATATTCGTGGGTGCATGAATAACATGTTGATGTTGTTTCTGAGGGGGTTCGTTTGATGTATGAGGGTTGCTCTCTTTTTGCTCTTTCTCTAGGCTTTGCATAGCTAGTGCAGGGATGTGTTTTGTGGTTGGATTTCTATGACTTGGTTGGTCTTCACCTTTTTTAGACGTGGACAGTGGTCTATCATAATTCTTCCTTGAATTGCCATAGAGCGTGTAAGATAGATTTATTTAATTGCTTGATCGCAACATTGTCGCTATTATTGAACCACTCCTTGCATGGGTTAGTTTGCCGTAAATAGATGTGTGTTAAGACAATTAAGGTTTTGATGGGCAATAGAAAGGGTTACGTAACCTCTGCATTCATTCCATTTACTTCTAAAAGTTTTTATTTAAAATAGAGTATTGCATGATAATAAAAAAAAGGGTGAACCATAGTCTTCCATGGAATCCATAGGATTTTGTTTCCTATTTTATGGTGCAGACCCTTTCTTCATTTGCACACCACATTGCTTTTCTCTTTCTTCCTTAGCTTTTCTCTTTCAAGTAAATGTGGGTGCAGACCACCACACGTAAATGTGGGATTAAGGGGTTATTCTCTTTCCTCCTTTTCTTGTCTCTTGCACGTAAATGTGGGTGGCTTCTAGTGCTATCAAAATTTAGCATGTTGGTTGGGAGTCCAAATTCTCTACTGCTTTTTTTGGCGTTGTCCTCTGTTGAGCATTAAAAATACATTGTGTTGGTATTTTAAATATGTTTTTAATATATTTTAAAACGTCAAAATTAATGGTAATTAGTGTATTATGAAAGCACAGTAGAGGAACAATACAAAAAAATCCAGCAGAAAATCCAAATTCGTTGGTTGGTGCATGGATGGGGTCCACGTGCAAAGTTTTGCTCTCTTTTAAGTTGTTGGTTGCATTGAATTGTCATGGGATTGCTTTTCTCTTTCTTCCTTTTTCTATTCTCTTTCACGTATGCATGATCACATATAAATTACATTCACTTTCTCTTCTTTTCACTTTGCTTGCGTCGTGGCTTTGTGCAACCATGTATCTTTAGTGGTTTGGGTCTTGCTTGCATTAGTTTTGTTTTTTCTCTCTATCTCTCTCAATTATCATGTATGATTGTAAGTTGGATGGGTCCTCATGCAATTTTTTTTCTTTAGGTGGCTTTAGTGCAGAGACTGAAAAAGGGTAGTGTAGGTCACTTTATCATTTTGTCTTTTATTACATGGAAAAATACATAGCATGCAGCCATGGTGCATTCATGTTATTTTCTCTTTCATCTAGTTGCCATATATGTGGGGTTGTTGGTGTTCTTGATTGGAATGATATAAGCTTTCATGGGTTGCATGGTTATGGAGTTTAAGTGGTAGTTTGAGGATAATTATTTGTATGTGATGTTATGGCTGTGTTTGAATGAATGTCATTCGTTGAGTTTGATGCTTAAATATATTGTTTGGTAAGTTGATGGGCTTTGATGGAACTTTATTTTCCATGCATGATGTGGTGGCGTGTATTTTGTTGGCAATATGTATTCTTCATGTGATGCATGTGGGGAGTATTTTGCCTTGTTTGAAGACTCTTGGTGAAATTAAGTGTTGTGTGAGGTTTTCCGTACCTAGGAACCTAGTGGTGACTCTTTCGCCTATGTGAAGCAGTGGAAATGGGTCCTCTTCGCCTGTGTGAAGCAATGGTAGAGGATTGGTTCGAGTGTTGTACTCTCTCGCCTATGTGAAGTAGTGGGGAGGGGGAAGATGTTTTCACCTTATTTTGGCTCGTTGCGAGTATATTGCCTGGTGTGTGATGCATCAACGTTTTTACTCATAATTCCTTGAGGAATAAGGGAGACAGTCTGGCTGCGATAGTGGGACACATTGAACCATCTGTTTCTAGGAAACTAGATGTTGTTGTGGGGTAAGAGGCCGCGAAAAACCAAAGCTTGATTATGATCACTATGTTTAAAAGATTTTATATCATTGTGATACTATGTTTGGTTTGGTATGATTGTTTGGATTTTGGGGTTTGTGTGTTCAAACCAAGGATTGATTGTGATCATAATGCTAAAGGGTTACTTGAATGAGATGTTGAGTATTAATTGCCATGTTTTATTTACCAATTTCTTTTATATATCATTGTTTATGGTTAGCTTACCCCTATTTGTTTGTTTGCGTGTTTGTTGTATGTGCGATGATCGTTATACGGGAGTAGATGATATTGCAGATAATCTTGGCATGGAGTAGATTGACGAGAGGCTGGGGTGGACTTGGGAGTTTTTTATAATTTATTTAGTTGTTTTAAATCAGATACTAAAAATTATGTAATTTTATTTTGTTCGTAATTGTTATTTGAATTTTTTTGACAACTTGATCTTTTGAATTATGTAATTTAAATCAAATTAAAAGATTTTTTATTAGTACATTTTCAATGATAATTCTTTTTCCGCTAAACGCGAAAATTTTCTAACTTTTCGTGACATCCCAAAATTTGGGTGTTACATCCTAGGTGCAGAGAAATTATGCAAAATTCCATTTTCATCACAAAAATTTTCAAATGACTCATTTTGAAATTCCTCACCATGATCACTTCTTAAAATCTTGTTTTTCAAATCTTTTTCATTTTGAACCAATTTTGCAAATTTTTTAAATGCTTTAAAGGCTTCACTTTTTAAAGTAAGAAAGAATGTCCAAGTAAACCTAAAGTAATCATCAACAGTAACAAGAGCATAATAATTTCCTCCATAACTTTTAATCCTAGAAAAACAAAATAAATCTGTATGCAAAAGTTCTTATGTCTTTGAAATAGATATAATATTTTTTGAATGAAAAGATTATTTTACTTGTTTTCCTTTTTGACAGGTAGCACATAATTCATCTTTTTCAAACTTTATTTTTGGTAAACCAATTACTAAATCCTTAGAAATCAATTTATTCAAGTGTTCCATGTGAATATGAACAACTCATTTATGCCATAACCAAGGATTTTCTTCTTTAGCAACTAGATATGTTATATTACTAGATGATGCATTATCAAGATCAATTAAATAGATATTGTTATGTCCCATACCTTTTAGAGCAATTTCCTTAGAATTCTTTTGGTGGTTAGTGCAATAATCACTTTCAAAGATGACTTTGAGACCTTTATCACATAGTTGACTAATACTAAGGAGATTGTGCTTCAGTCATTCTACAAGTAGCATATCCTTGATCTCCAAGGTATCCCCTCCACCAACTTCTCTAGTTCCAAGCATTTTCCCTTTGTTGTTATCTCCATATGTAACAAATCATTGATCTTTTGAGATTCTTGATCTTCCTCTTATCACTAGTCATGTGTCTTGAACATCCATTGTCAAGATACCACATTGATTTTTTGGATTTGGAAGTTAACTACAAAATAAGTAAAATAATTTCTTTAAGTCCTCATTAACTTTATTGGGTCCATGGGGTTAGAGAGACATACTAACTATCTAAACAATAGGCATCTAAGTATACTTCCCATTTGGAACATCATAATGTTTAACATTGCATTTATTTGATGTATGCCTCTTTTTCATGCAATAAAAACAAGTAGCTATACAAGTATTTATAGAGTAAGCAGTTCCTTTTCCTACCCACACTCTACGAGTTCTTTTAATTTTATTTTTAGGAACATACTTGTTTCTACTTAGATTCTTTTTCTTAAAA
Organism: Vigna unguiculata; assembly: GCF_037176805.1. NCBI lineage: Eukaryota > Viridiplantae > Streptophyta > Magnoliopsida > Fabales > Fabaceae > Vigna > Vigna unguiculata. Next base: position 12,334,825 of record NC_140792.1, read on the forward strand.
ATTTGTTTTTCAAAAGATTTATTTTCTAAAGCATCTTCAAGTTGTTTTTCTAAAATCATTAAATCAAGCATATAGCTTTTGCAAGATGCACATTCAATTGTCTTAATTTCTCTATTTTCCAAAATTAAAATTTTATCTTTCAAGACCTTTTCTTCTTTATGAGATTTTTCAAGATTTCTCTGTAATTCTTTAAAATCACCTTTTAATTTTTTGTGAGAAATATCTAGTTTACTAGATTTAGCAAGCAATTCTTGAGAGGCATCATAGAGAGAATTATAATCATTTTCATTATCAAAGGAGCTTACCTCACTGTTAGAGAGATCATTATTGGCCATTAAGCAAAACTCTGCTTCTTCCTCATCATATTCACTGGACCTAGATGAACTTGAGGCATTATCTTCCCATGTTATGTATGTCTTTTTCTTAAAATATTTTTTGCCCTTTTTTTCATCACTCCTTTTTGAATTTGGGCAGTTTGCTTTTACATGACCAGTTTCTTCACATCCATAGCATTTAAAGTTTGAGGAGAACCCTTAACTCTCCTTCTTATTGCTCTTGAATTGATTTCTGCCTTTGACCTTCATGAACTTTGTGAACTTCTTTATCATGAGACTAAGGTTCTCATCATCATCAGAATCTTCTTATTCTTTTTGCTTATTGCCTTTGACAACTTCAATTTTGAATGCAATATTCTTCTTCCTTCCTTGATCTTCTTCATCATTCAATCTACCTAGTTCATGCTTGTGCTCCCTCAATTTTCCAAAGAGAGCCGCCATGGTCATTGTTGAAAGATTTTGTGACTCTGTGATGGTCGTTACCTTTGGCTACCAAGTCCTATTCAAAGATTTAATAATTTTTATGTTAAGTTCATCAGTATCAAAGGTTTTACCTAGCCCACTCAGATGGTTGACGATGTGTGTGAACCGCTTCTGCACATCGTAGATGGTTTCTCCTTGCTGCATGCGAAACATTTGATATTCTTGAATCAAAGAGTTCTTTCTAGCCTGTTTGACATCATCAGTTCCTTCGTGAGTCACTCGAAGGATTTCCACATCTCGCATGCACTGGTGCAAACAAATATTCTGTAGAACTCATCAAGAGTTAGAGCAGATAATATGATGTTTCTGGCTTTAACATCATATTGAGCTCGCCTATTTTCATCAACAGTCCATTGTGCAAAAGACTTTGGTTCCTGCACTTCATTAATAATGTTAACAGGAACAAATGGTCCATTCAAAATAGTATTCCAAATACTCCTATCAATTGATTCCAAAAATATTTGCATTCTAACTTTCTAAAATGGGTAATTTTCACCAGTAAAAAGTGGAGGTCTATTGATAGACACACTTGCACCTTTAGCAAAAGTTTGGTTTAACCCTACCATTTTCAAAAAATTTGAATAACTATCAAAGCAAACTCTGGTACCAATTGTTGGTATCACGCAACGAAATGACTAGATAGTGGTCAAAAGCCAAGAGGAGGGTGAATTGGATTTTTATAAAACTTAACAGATTTAAAAATTTTCTCAAAATTTTAATGATTAACTTAAAGTCACAGTTACTTTAAATGCAAATGCAGATAAATAAAGAGTTTAGGGAAGAAGATAAACACTGATATTTATACTGGTTCAAATCAAAAGACCTTACGTCCAAATAAGCCTATTACAATAAGAATTTTAAATATACAATGTATTGTCTTCAATATCTTCAAGTATTTTCTTCAATCTTTATCATCATTAAAATTTTTTTAATCAATCTTTTTTTTTTGTCAACAATGTTAATACTTTAATCTTTAACTACTATTTTTATAATAATAATTTGAGAACATTAAATGAATATTTTAATTTTAATATTATAAAAAATAAATTGAGTTAATTCACTTATAAAACAAAATATTATTTTTAAGTGAGCCAACTTATATGAACCATGCTGACCCACTTCAACATTCCTAGATGGAAGGTGAATTCTGTCGGGGTGCAGGAAGCTTTAGCCTAAACATATTCATGATAGTGGGCTGAGAGGCCGAATCAAGCCTGTCCAAACGGATGGGCCAGACCCATTAACACCACCGCCTTAATTTTTCATAGAACATTGTCCGTGTTTCCCACAAAAACCCTTGATCTATTTTTCTCCCTCTCTTCTTAGTAGATACACGTTAACGGCTTCTCATTTATCAGAATGACGTTCTGAAAACCACGTTTCACCGTTCACAACACTACCACCATTACCAGTGGCAACGGCGTTCTCTCGCAGCTTCAAATTAGTGTACCCTTTCACTCTTGAAAGATTTTCAAATCTCTTTTCTTCTTCAATTGCTTCTTAGGGTTTCACGCTTTCGCATTTGCTCCCGCAGGTTTTTCTAGGGTTTCGAAAATGGCGCACCTAGGTGGAGGTGCGGAAGCGCACGCGCGGTTCAAGCAGTACGAGTACCGTGCCAACTCCAGCCTGGTTCTCACCACCGACTCTAGGCCGCGCGACACGCATGAGCCCACCGGTGAGCCCGAGTCTCTCTGGGGGAAGATTGATCCCAAGAGCTTCGGCGACCGCGCCTACCGGGGCCGACCGGCGGAGCTCGACGAGAAGCTTGAAAAGGCGAAGAACAAGAAGAAGAAGAAGGACCGTGATGCCGCCGCCGATGCCGCCGTCTCCGTCCCCTCAAAGCGGCGCCGTGTTCAGCATGACAGTGTTCTCTCCGCCTCCGACGACGGCGTGTACCAGCCGAAGACGAAGGAGACGCGCGCAGCCTATGAGGCCATGCTAAGTGTCATCCAGCACCAGCTCGGCGGTCAGCCCCTCAGCATTGTCAGTGCTGCTGCAGATGAGATACTTGCTGTGCTTAAAAACGATACTCTTAAGAACACTGACAAGAAGAAAGATATAGAGAAGCTTTTGAATCCCATACCTAACCATGTTTTTGACCAGCTAGTTTCGATTGGGAAGTTGATTACTGACTTTCAAGAGGCTGCTGATGTTCCGAATGGGAATTCGGCTATGGATGGTGAGGAGGGGCTCGATGATGATGTTGGTGTTGCTGTTGAGTTTGAGGAGAATGAGGATGATGACGAGGAGAGTGATTTGGATATTGTGCAGGATGATGAGGAAGAGGAGGAGGATGGGGTGGAGCAGAATGGTTCTGGCGCTATGCAAATGGGGGGTGGGATTGATGACGAGGATATGGAAGATGGCAATGAAGGGATGAGTTTGAATGTGCAGGATATTGATGCGTATTGGCTTCAGAGGAAAATCTCTCTGGCTTTTGAGCAGCAGATTGATCCGCAGCAGTGCCAGAAGCTCGCGGAGGAGGTGCTCAAGATTCTGGCTGAGGGGGATGACAGGGAGGTGGAGAGCAAACTTTTGTTTCACCTCGAGTTTGATAAGTTCAGCCTCATTAAGTTTTTGCTTAGGAATAGGTTGAAGATTGTGTGGTGTACACGGTTGGCAAGGGCACAGGACCAGGAGGAGAGGGAGAGGATTGAGGAGGAGATGAAGGGAACTGAGTTGCAGCCCATTTTGGAGCAGTTGCACGCTACAAGGGCATCCGCAAAGGAGAGGCAGAAGAACTTGGAGAAGAGTATAAGGGAGGAGGCTAGGAGGTTGAAGGATGACACTGGTGGAGATGGGGATAAAGAGAGGGACAGGGGCAGGAGAGGGCTTGCTGATAGAGATGGAGAGAGTGGATGGTTGAAGGGACAGCGGCAGATGCTTGATCTTGATAACATTGCTTTTGCTCAAGGTGGTTTTTTCATGGCTAAGAAGAAGTGTGACCTGCCTGATGGGTCTTACAGGCATCTCAGTAAGGGATATGAAGAGATACACGTGCCTGCCTTGAAAGCTAAAGCGCTTGATCCAAATGAGAAGCTTGTGAAAATATCATCTATGCCTGATTGGGCACAACCGGCTTTTAAAGGGATGACACAGTTGAATAGAGTGCAGAGCAAAGTATATGAGACTGCGCTTTTTAAGCCCGATAATCTTCTGCTCTGTGCCCCAACTGGAGCTGGAAAAACTAATGTTGCAGTTCTCACTATACTTCAACAAATTGCACGGCATAGGAATCCTGAGGATGGCTCTATTGATCATAGTGCCTATAAAATTGTTTATGTTGCACCTATGAAAGCTCTTGTGGCTGAGGTAGTTGGGAATTTGTCCAATAGATTGCAGGAATATGATGTTAAAGTCAGGGAGCTCAGTGGAGACCAGTCACTAACCCGGCAACAGATAGAAGAGACTCAGATTATAGTGACAACCCCTGAAAAGTGGGATATTATCACCCGAAAGTCGGGAGACCGAACTTATACACAGCTTGTAAAACTTCTGATTATTGATGAGATTCATCTACTTCATGACAACAGAGGACCTGTTCTTGAAAGTATCGTTGCTAGAACAGTAAGGCAAATTGAAACCACAAAGGACTATATTCGTTTGGTGGGACTGTCTGCTACGCTCCCTAATTATGAAGATGTTGCACTGTTCTTGCGTGTTGATCTGAAGAAGGGTTTGTTTTATTTTGATAATAGTTACAGACCTGTTCCACTTTCGCAACAGTATGTTGGAATCACAGTGAAAAAGCCACTTCAGAGGTTCCAGTTGATGAATGATATCTGTTATGAGAAAGTTATGGCTGTGGCTGGGAAACATCAGGTGCTTATATTTGTACACTCTAGGAAAGAAACTGCCAAAACTGCTAGAGCCATCAGAGATGCTGCGCTGGCAAAGGACACTCTTGGTAGGTTCCTTAAAGAAGATAGTGCAAGCCGTGAGATTCTTCAAACTCATACTGATCTTGTGAAGAGCAATGATCTTAAAGATCTTCTGCCATATGGTTTTGCTATTCATCATGCTGGTATGACCAGGACAGATCGCCAGCTTGTTGAAGATCTTTTTGCCGATGGACATGTTCAAGTGTTGGTATCAACTGCGACCCTTGCGTGGGGTGTTAATCTACCGGCCCATACAGTGATTATTAAAGGAACACAGATTTATAATCCCGAAAAGGGGGCCTGGACTGAATTAAGTCCTCTTGATGTGATGCAGATGCTGGGTCGTGCTGGAAGGCCGCAGTATGATTCATACGGTGAGGGAATAATTGTTACTGGTCATAGTGAGTTGCAGTATTACCTCTCTCTTATGAACCAACAACTTCCTATTGAAAGTCAGTTTGTGTCCAAGCTGGCTGATCAGCTGAATGCAGAGATTGTTCTTGGTACTGTACAAAATGCTAGGGAAGCTTGTAATTGGATTGGATATACTTACTTGTATGTACGCATGCTGAGGAATCCTTCATTGTATGGTATAGCACCCGACGTCCTAACAAGGGATATAACATTGGAAGAGAGAAGGGCTGATTTGGTACGCAACTCAACACTCTAATATCTCATCTTACTATAGAATACAATTATCTGAGCTTAGGTTGATGTGATTGTAGTTATTTGCTTTATTATTAGGTGTATTTCTTTCCTGCTTTTTAGCGATCTTTATCTGTTGTGCTTCAGTTATGTTTGTGCTTATCATTGTCAATATTACTGTAGATTAGCATGACAAGGGAACCAAATCGACATTGGTTGTGAAAAATATTCATTCTAGTTAGCAATAGGTTCTTGGCCTCATAAATAGTTTTGCATTTCTTACTTCAAATCTTTTTCTGAATGAAAATATGATATTGTTAGGAACAAAGAATTTAAATAAGAAAGAAGAAAATGGTTTTTATTGAATAGGATGAAAAGAACAATGAATATGAGATTAAACTCTAGCCGAGTTTTCCCTTCATAAAGAGCCATTGCTCAATTTACAACGACAACAAATATTAGTCTGTCCTATTCTTCTACCTCTTGCCAACGAACTAACTCATTATCTAGCTATCTTAACTAAGTCCTTCTCTTTATACCCTAACAGATATTCATTGTTGAAGTTTTATGTTGTATATTGCCTGTTCATAATGTTGTATTTTTTTGGTGGATATTGATTAATCTATTTTTGTTGAAATCTTGCAGATCCATACTGCTGCAACCATCTTGGATAGAAATAATTTGGTGAAGTATGATAGGAAGAGTGGATATTTTCAGGTCACTGATCTAGGCCGTATTGCTAGCTACTACTACATAACACATGGAACCATATCGACATATAACGAGCATTTGAAGCCTACAATGGGGGACATAGAGCTTTGCCGATTGTTCTCATTAAGCGAAGAATTTAAGTATGTAACAGTAAGGCAGGATGAGAAGATGGAGCTAGCAAAACTTTTGGACCGTGTACCCATTCCCATCAAGGAAAGTCTGGAAGAGCCAAGTGCTAAGATCAATGTTTTACTGCAAGCATACATTTCACAATTAAAGCTTGAAGGACTCTCACTGACATCTGATATGGTCTTTATAACTCAGGTTAGACCTCGTTCATTCCCTTGATTGATTAATTTTGGAAATGTCTGTTTTTTGACTTGCTGATTCTTGTTTACCCCCACCTTTTCTTTTCAGAGTGCTGGACGCCTTTTACGGGCACTCTTTGAGATTGTTTTGAAGCGTGGCTGGGCACAATTGGCTGAGAAGGCTTTGAACTTGTGCAAAATGGTGACCAAGAGGATGTGGAGTGTCCAAACTCCTCTTCGTCAATTCAATGGAATTCCAAGTGATTTACTAACGAAATTGGAGAAGAAAGATCTGGCTTGGGAAAGGTATTACGATTTATCATCACAAGAGATAGGTGAACTCATTCGAGCACCGAAGATGGGAAGGACACTTCATAAATTTATCCATCAGTTTCCTAAACTGAACCTTGCAGCACATGTGCAGCCAATTACTAGGACAGTTTTGAGAGTTGAGCTGACGATAACTCCGGATTTTGCATGGGATGACAGAATTCATGGATATGTTGAACCATTCTGGGTGATTGTGGAGGATAACGATGGAGAATACATTCTTCACCATGAATATTTTATGCTGAAAAAGCAGTATATTGATGAGGACCACACACTGAATTTCACAGTGCCAATTTATGAGCCTCTTCCCCCTCAATACTTCATCCATGTGGTTTCAGATAAATGGCTTGGGTCCCAAACTGTTTTACCTGTTTCTTTCAGACACCTGATCTTGCCTGAAAAGTATCCTCCACCAACTGAGCTATTGGATCTGCAACCACTTCCTGTGACTGCACTGCGAAATCCATCATATGAAGCTTTATATCAGGATTTTAAGCATTTTAATCCTGTTCAGACACAAGTTTTCACAGTTCTATACAATTCTGATGACAATGTCCTAGTTGCTGCTCCAACTGGGAGTGGTAAGACTATATGTGCAGAATTTGCTATTTTGAGGAATCATCAGAAAGGTCCTGATAGTGTCATGCGTGTTGTTTATGTTGCACCCATTGAAGCTCTTGCCAAGGAGAGGTACCGTGATTGGGAGAGGAAATTTGGGGGAGGTCTAAAACTAAGGGTGGTTGAGTTGACTGGAGAAACTGCAACTGACTTGAAACTGCTTGAGAAAGGTCAGATTATTATTAGTACTCCTGAGAAATGGGATGCATTGTCCCGCCGCTGGAAACAGAGGAAACATGTTCAACAAGTTAGTCTTTTCATCATTGATGAGCTCCACTTGATTGGAGGTCAAGGAGGTCCCATATTAGAGGTTGTTGTTTCCAGGATGCGATATATTGCTAGTCAGGTAGAAAACAAGATTCGCATTGTGGCTTTGTCCACCTCACTTGCAAATGCCAAAGATCTTGGAGAATGGATTGGAGCTACCTCCCATGGTCTTTTCAATTTTCCCCCGGGTGTTCGTCCAGTGCCTTTGGAAATTCACATTCAAGGTGTAGATATTGCTAATTTTGAGGCAAGGATGCAGGCAATGACCAAGCCAACTTACACTGCTATTGTTCAACATGCAAAGAATAGGAAACCTGCACTCGTATTTGTACCTACTAGGAAGCATGTTCGGTTGACTGCTGTGGATCTGATTACATACTCAGGTGCAGACAGTGGAGAGAAGCCATTTTTGTTGCGGTCCCCAGAAGAGCTCGAACCTTTCCTTGACAAGATTAGTGATGAAATGTTGAAAGTTACTTTGCGTGAAGGAGTAGGATACCTGCATGAGGGCTTGAACAGTCTTGATCATGACATTGTGACACAGCTATTTGATGCAGGCTGGATTCAAGTTTGTGTTTTAAATAGTTCCATGTGTTGGGGGGTGACATTGTCAGCTCATTTGGTTGTTGTGATGGGCACACAGTACTATGATGGGCGGGAGAATGCACAGACAGATTACCCTGTTACTGATCTCCTGCAGATGATGGGTCATGCCAGCCGTCCTCTGGTAGACAATTCTGGAAAATGTGTCATCTTGTGCCATGCTCCTCGTAAGGAGTACTACAAGAAGTTTTTATATGAAGCATTCCCTGTGGAAAGCCATCTTCATCACTTCTTGCATGATAACTTGAATGCTGAAATTGTTGCTGGAATTATTGAGAACAAGCAAGATGCTGTAGATTACCTTACATGGACATTCATGTACAGGCGGCTCACACAGAATCCCAACTATTACAATTTACAAGGAGTTAGTCACAGACATCTTTCTGATCACCTCTCAGAGATGGTGGAAAATACATTGAGTGATTTAGAAGCGAGCAAGTGCATTACTATTGAGGAGGATATGGACCTTTCTCCTCTCAATCTTGGAATGATAGCATCTTATTATTACATCAGTTACACAACAATTGAAAGGTTTTCATCATCTGTGACTTCAAAAACAAAAATGAAGGGTCTGTTGGAGATTTTGTCTTCAGCTTCAGAGTATGCTCAGCTTCCAATACGACCTGGAGAGGAAGAGGTTGTTCGCAAGTTGATTAATCACCAGAGGTTTTCCTTTGAAAACCCTAAGGTTACAGATCCGCATGTAAAAGCTAATGCCTTGCTACAGGCCCATTTCTCTAGGCAATTTGTTGGTGGGAACCTTGCATTGGACCAGAAGGAGGTGCTTCTTTCTGCAAATAGACTGCTTCAGGCAATGGTAGACGTGATATCAAGCAATGGTTGGCTGAGTCTGGCTCTTCTTACGATGGAGGTCAGTCAAATGGTGACACAGGGAATGTGGGAACGTGATTCCATGCTACTACAGCTTCCTCATTTCACAAAGGATCTGGCTAAAAAATGCCAGGAGAACCCAGGGAAGAGTATCGAAACTGTGTTTGATTTATTAGAGATGGAGGATGATGAGAGGCGTGAATTATTGGGCATGTCAGATTCACAGTTGTTGGATATTGCCCGATTTTGCAACCGGTTCCCTAATATTGATTTGTCATATGAGGTGCTGGACAGTGACAATGTTCGAGCTGGGGAGGATGTCACTTTACTGGTCACTCTTGAGCGGGATCTTGAGGGAAAGACAGAAATAGGACCCGTTGATGCTCCCAGGTATCCAAAAGCCAAGGAGGAAGGATGGTGGCTTGTTGTTGGTGATACCAAAACCAATCTGTTGCTTGCCATTAAACGGGTTTCCCTGCAGAGGAAGTTAAAAGCCAAACTGGAGTTTGCAGCTCCTGCTGATACTGGAAGGAAATCCTATGCGCTATATTTCATGTGTGATTCATACCTTGGTTGTGATCAGGAGTATGGTTTCACTGTTGATGTTAAGGAAGCTGATGGTGATGATGAAGATAGCGGCAGAGAATGAAAAGGTAGCTTTCTGGACCCCTCAAACATGATTACTATGGACATTAATTAGCTTGTTTTATTTAATATGCATGTCAAAAAGATCTAATAAGATGTCAAGAGTTAGCCTACATTACCTCTTATATACATAATGCTTGAATGATTGTTTGATTACGATAGAATCCCCTGTCAGTAAATTTGAGACATTTTCATTCGTAGTTAGCCTACATTATTGACAGAACATTATCTCGTACTCGGTGGCAATGATACTCTAGAGCTCCCTTGATGTTCTTCTCTTTAATGACTCGGAATTAGACCTTGTGCGTTTTGGTTCTTATAATTTTTAATTATTTGAGACAATAATAAAATGCAAGGCAAGCTAATCTTTCACTCTGTTATAGTTGATTATAGCAATGAACCAAATGAAATAGTATTACAGATCGTCAGAGTTTTGTAAACGTTAAAATTACAGACATTATTATATAGAATTAATAACGAAATATCGATTATATATTGAAATTGTGGGAGTAGAAAGTTTCATTGATATATCTTTTCAAAGTGGATTGTTTGTCGGTGATGGGAAGATGAAGTTGAATCCTAAAAATTATTTGTTAGTTATTAGTTTTTAAAGTATATTTGGTAAATGTACATGTACTAAAGAGTACTAACACTACTCAATTTATAAAGCATAATCGACTTTTACGTGCAATTAAGTTTATTTAATGCTCTTGTTTTCTTACAATAAAGATTTTTTTTTTCTAAATTACCTTCAAAATTATATTTATTAGTATGATGTTCAGGAACAAAGATAAAGTCATTTTAAATTACGAAATTAAAGCTAAAGATGATTTTTTTTTCTTGTATTTGCGTCCAGAAAGATTATAATATAAATATATAAATATGTCAATCCTAGTCGTTGAAAGGGATCAACTGTTTTTCTTGAACTATTTTTTGGGATTGGATCACTCTGCATTTATACAAAAAAAGTTACATTTCCCTGCCTGCCAGTTTGTGTTTTTGATGTGTCTCTGTTTGAATTCTTTTTATTTGGTGTCTTTTACAGTTTCGTGAGGCGACAAATGGAGGGACAATCATTGCTGAAGATCGTGCCTTGTATTGTATGTACGATTTCTTGTTGATTAGTTGTAATTGCATGCTTACAATTGTGCATCGTAGCAGGCAAAGGAGATATTTGCAGTAGTAGGAAGTGAAGTAACATTAGGAAGTACACTGTAGCTTGCTTATTGAAACACCGTAGTTTGGTGGCTCCATAGTTGCAGCATCATTGAAACACTCTTGTAAGATTTTGCACTAATTATGTCACAGAAAGAAGAAACAGCAGAGATATTGGAGAACTAATTATGTCTTGATGCATGTTTTGCAGCACCTTGTATAGATGTTTTTGTTGGGCTGTTTTCCGAGTTCATTATTCCCATCACATAAATTTCATTTTGAACTCTTGGGTTCACTTTAGTTGCTACTCACTCTTCTCAACCATTTGATTTTTGTTTTCAATAATCTGTATTAACACATCGAAACTTGTTCTACCTATCTCTTGTTGAGGGAATTTCTTTGAGATCTTTCTCGGTTCCTTGTTGGAGTGAGTCATTACTTCAAATTAACCATAAATCAATTTTTTGAAGGCATTGCATTGTAATAAATAGTAACAACAATCATTTTATTAGAGTAATTTAACTTGTCAGAAGTTTTTTTTTTTTATTTCTATTTCTCTGAATTGATTTTAAATTCAAACGCAGGCTTTTTCTTTTAATTTCATTTCACTCGATTTCAAGCGAAGGTTGAGATTGCATAAGGCATTAACATCAGTGTTGGATTACAAATGAAGTACAATATTAGCCATTGAACGATCCTTTCATTTTCATCGTGAAAAACAAAACCAAGTGAACGTGATTTCCCCAAACATAAACTTTAAAAAACAGGTCATATGATCATAGTTAAGCAATCGTTTAAGTTGTTTTGTAATGAAAAAAAGAAGCATAACAGTAAGATAAATGTTAAAAAAACATTTACTGGTTTCCTTTGTAAAGAAAGTGGTATGACAAATGGAATTACATGGAACGAAGATGCATGCATGATTATAGTAAGGAAAATATTTTTGACATCCAGGCATTTATAGAACAGAAGCAACAGCAGATATCCACAAAGTAGTTGATGAAGAATTCTAGAATTTTAAATAGTTACATGAACTAAGTTGTAACATAAACATGGATCTGCAAAGTCTATTGTGCCAAAGCACTTGTGTTGTAGACAAGAAGTACACCACCAGCTAGCAGACCAAGTAGGGTTACAGCCCAGATAGCCAAACCAGTCGTACCTGCCATGTGGAAACACAGATGAATAAGAAACCACAAGGATTCTCTAAATTTATAATATATATATTGCTTTAGAGGAATATATTCCAATGGACAATGAGTTAAAATAATTTGATATGTAGATTATAATATATATTTCATGCTGATTTTTCTTGGATGAAATTAAGGGTTCTTACCTCCAGTGTAGACATCACCGGTTGGAGACCAGTCCTTGGTGTCATAGATAGGACTGCATAATAAATAAATCAGGCAAATGCAATTTGAATAAGAAATTTAAATGCACAAATTATTTGTATTTTCAATATCTAAACTTTAAATAATATAGATCTTCTTATTTACCTGTATCCATCAACATTAGCACCGTATTTGTCAACAAATTGGTACACACCCTTTCCCTGAATTCATGTTTGACAGTCAGATGAATAATCCACTAAACACTACCAACAATCTCAAAACAATGAATCAACTTTAGATTCCTTTATCAGAGACACCCAAACTCTAGAGTTATTTAATAAATTAACAATTTCAAAATCTTAAACAAGAGGTAAACAATTTCAGTCATTGATTAAGAAAATCAATAACCAATGTCATACACACATACATGAAAGTATTGAAGTGTCAGTTTTTTTTCTTATCAAGCAGATAACATACACAACAAATCATGATACACTTATCAATTAATTTCTTATCAGTCATTATCACATACATGCATGTTAAGAATTTAAGAAATGGATTTTAAGTCTGACTTAATTCCAAAAAAACCAGTTTATAAGGTTGATCGCAGATGAAACAATAAATTCAAAAATTAACAAATTTCGTTAAAGATAAAGTCTAAGTCGCTGTGATACCATATCATATCACATAACAAAGAACAAACACGCAGCAAACAAAGCAAAAAAACTGATATTGATGAAAAAGGTCTGTTACAGAGAGAAGCCAAGGCAGAGGATTACAAACAGAACAAACAGAAGGTAATAGAACAAACCAGAAAGACTAACTAAGGTTAAATAAACTTTAACCAGGGTCCAGAAATAGTCATACACAAAGCAAATCATGCAGAAACTTGAGTTTGAGTTAATTTTGTTTTGAAAACAAGTGAGATTACTGATGAGTTAATTATGCTCTAAGATCCAATCCAAGATGGGAAATTAAAAGAGAAGCACAAGGGCACAAACCTTTCCTTTCCTGCCAGATGCATCAAGTCCATCCCTCAAGTCCATGCCACCATTAATTCCTGAAAAAACATTCACAGAAAAATCATTATCAATGTTTTGAATGAGTATTTCAATGTTTTGAAAAGGGCATGTGTGAAATCAAACCATAGGGCTTGTCAGTCTTGATCTTCTTGCCACCACTGGCCACAACTCTGAAGGAAGAGGAGTTCCTTGAAAGGGAGGGAAGTCCTCTGACAGAAGACTTCTCAACAATGAAAGGGGCAGGTTTAAGGGCCACAGATGCCATCACTGAAGAGGCCATTTTTCAGCTCAGACTAAGTGTTGCTGCTTCTGCAAATGATGCTTCTTCTTTGCTATGGGAAACAAAACAAGTGCCACTCATAGTAATAACAACAATAGTGTGGCCAAGGATTTGAGATTGCTTTTCTCACACGTGGCATTGCATTTGTGGTACACTCAGGGATATGATAATGTAAACATTATCTGAATAACATTAATTTTTCACCTGTTGTTCATCAACATAAATATGCAAACAAAAATCTTCATGAAAGAAAAGTGGATATTCCCAGAGGAAAAAAATCATTTCTTTTTTTCTGGTGGAAAAAAAACAGAGATTTTGCAACATGTGTTTGTGTGTGTTTTTTAAGGTCAAAATTACTGCAGAATTGCACTTAACAAATATTCACTCAACAACGACGAAAAAGTTATTATGGTTTCGTTTTGCCTTAGCTTCCGTTGACACAAGATTTATTCAGTATAAGTTAAATTATTGAGGATTTGTAAATTTATTTGTGAAACAAATTTTCGAAAATTACTTTTCATCTTCGTTTATTGTTTTATATTGATATAACTCATAAAAATAAAATACATGTTGGACAACTAGATAAAGAAAAGCAAATAAATAATTAATATGCTGAATAATGAATTAATTTTTTTAAGTCATTATTACTGGATGAACTATTTTTAGCCGATAAAGTGTAATTAAAATTTTTTTCTCAACCGGGACTCTTCTACGTGACCTAATAATTAATTCAGTATTATAAGTTTATAAATACTTATTTCGAATTAGTTCCTTCGTTAATAATTATCAATGAAAGAAAAAGAAAAAATAAAAAACAAATGAAAAAACTTCTAATTAAATTAGAGTTATTACACATTAATTCTTATTTTGTAATTTATATATAAATTAAGTTTAACTTACAAGAATTTATTTTATTTCTTTTCTTATTTCATTTTATGAAAAATTTGTTGGAGGAAACATGTCCTCCTTATTCCAATCTACCATGACAATCGTGATTATAACCAACAAACAAATCACTATTAATTTGAAGAGTAGTTTTTCTCTAAATCCCCATCTGTGTCTTCAAAAAATGTATTATTACTTCTTAGTATCCAAATTTACTTAGTAAGTTGATTCATTCAATATACAATCATTACCTTGATTTCTTGCCTTGTCATAGTGCTGTCTTAAATGTGTTTTATTTAACTAAAAAGATGTAACGTACTCACAAATATAGTTGATCTTGCCATCATCTAGTTAGTGCACATGACAGATGCTTTACCTTATTATGCTTACAATACAATGATGTCTTAAAACAATTTTTTAACATGAATTTCCCAGAAAAAGCCAATCCCAAAGGACTTAAGATAGCAAATTTGGATTTTCTAATGGAATTTTTCGTATTATCATCAGGGTATTTTTGTAGAAAATAATACAAAAAAATTCAGAAGAGAATCTGGACTCGATGATAACAAAGGCTCCAACTATAAAGAGCTGACACTATCTCTAAGCTTTAATGCAGCTGCCAAACCACTATCTATGGCACCTTCAACATTAGGACTGACACAGAAGTCTCCACAGATGGCTAGTTTCTTGTTTCTATCCCAAAGACATTTTTCCTCTGGGGCAATACTAGCAGCTGGAAATGCACTCCCCCTGTAAAACCAATCAACTTTGCAACATAAAAACAAAACCTTTCTCATCATAATCAGAATGGAAATAGTTGCATACAGCATTATTTTTATGATTGAAATTCTATGCAGTTTCTAATGATAAAGCAGATAAATAGGAAACTAAAATATAATGACGTTGTTTTAAACATCATTGAAGTGCATGTGAGTTGTTGTAAACTCTTTTGATACCTTTGTGTTCAAATCATATAAATACAAACTAAATCAGTACAGTGGTCTTTGACAAGCTAGCATTCTTCTATTAATCGACACTAGTTATTATATACTTGTCATCATGTAAAGCCGTGATCTAAAATAGTTTGCAGGTTTTCACAAAACCTAGATTCACCTTAGTAGTTATGAGGAAATTCCTAATTCTTTGACGACTAAAAAAGTTCATTTTGCAGAAAAATTGAAATTAGCTTTTAAATGGACTAATATGCTTGATGGGTATGGGTAGAGAGATCTATTACCGAAGAGAATAATGAACGAGTTCAACTTACAAGGAAACCCGACAGGAATATGAAAAAAAAAAAAGTTAATATTAAATCCTTCAAAGTAAGGATTTCTAAAAAGCACTAATGAGTTTTAAAGGCCTTTTTGGAATGTATATGAAGTTCAAAGTATAAGGTGATGCAATTTTGCATATGTGTGTGATGTAATTTTATCTTAAGGTAGTGATGTATTGCATGAGCTTATTTGGACCTAAAATAAATGCAAGGATATTTGATAGGTTAAAACTTTGTTAAGAAGAAAAAGGTTTTCCAAGACAAAATTCATAAATTATGAACCATAGGTAAAAGCAACCGAGTTTCTGAAATGTGAAAAAGATTAATGAATAAGAAGTGCAAATGGAGCTGAATAACCATCTAATGACAACGTATAGTAAAGCTCTATAACTCAAGATAGTTCTTTCAATCTTAGTGTTTGATAAAACACAAGTGAGAAAAAGTTAGAAGAGAATACTTTATTGAAAGTATGAGATCGAGAATTTTCATCTTTACAAAAGAGACATCGAATATATAGAAATATTAAACTCATACAAAAACAAGAAACATAATCAACATAAAAACTTAAAAATATAAAATCATAAACGTAATAAGCAACAAAAGATATTAACCATATCTCAAAAGATATTAACCATATCTTTATCATCCCCTCAAGCTAGACGTATGGATGGAAAAGACCAAGCTTAGAAATAGCAACTTGGAAAGGTGAAGGCCGAGAACTTGAGAAGACCCATAACCTTGACAAAGTCGGCAGGTGAGAAAGTTGGCACCTTGAGAATTTTTCTCTTTTTCATTGCTGATAACTGTTATCAACAATAATTTGTTTTTCATAGCTGATAAATGTTATCAACAATAATTTTTTTTGTCATTGCTGATAATTGTTATCAACAATAAAGATATACAAGAACAAGTGCATTATTCTCTCCAAGATGAAGAAATAAAGGGTGAAAAGAAGCAAAGCTCGCCATGAGTGAAATGGCAAAGAGAAGATAATGGCAGAAGGTGTTTTTCATCTGATATCATATTAGTGTTTGATAAAACACAAGTGAGAGAAAGTTAGAAAAGAAATACTTTATTGAAAGTATGAGAATGAGAATTTTCATCTTTAGAAAAAGAGAGGTATCGAATATATAGAAATATTCAACTCATAGTAAAATAGAAAACAAAAGCAACATAAAAATATAAAATCATAAAGGTAATAAGCGACAGAAGATATTAACCAAATCTTAGAAGATATTAACCATATCTCTATCATTCAAGGCACTAACTCCATGGCATGATAAATAGCAGTGAGCTTCTATACACATTAATTCTTAGTTACTTACCATCTATGAGCTTTCTTGAAAAATGGTTGAGATATGACAAGCCCTGTGCTTTGAAATTCTTGCAAAAGCTGTTCAGCCACTTTGTTGAGTGTAATGTCTGAGGGCTTCTTAAGTCCAGTTTGAGCAATTATATCCTCAGCGTATTCTGGTGTAGAATGAAGAACCCATCTTTCACTGTAGAGATATCAGTTACCACCTTATTAACAATTGAAACTTAGATATAAAGTATATTTATAACACAAATGCAACATACCTTGCAGTAGAACGACCAGGCTTGCTGCTATCGCAATAAGCCCGACTTAAAACTTTAGAATTTTCAAAAGAAAAGGCTTTGACTGGAATCTGAATCATAAGATGAATTTTGTGGACTAAGATCCTCAATTATATGTCAGAAAAATGGTACTGAACATAAGATTAGAATACTCATTAAAACCTTAATCCAACTAGGTTGTTTTTCATGATAGCTAGTCTGTTTTATGCTTTTGAATCTTTTGGTCATAAAAAATTAACTTGCTTAAGTCATTTTTCAGTTGTTTTATATTGTAGATATCAAACTACATAACTTTTTCACAAGAAGAAGACATCAAGTCACTAAAAACTGAAAAGGAAATCAAGAACCATCATGCCAAAACAAAATGAGCCATATGCAATTCATATATTTGTAAGGTTATTGAATTCAATAAGAGCTTGGGATTTGTTTGGCTATATCATACTGTAGATAGAGGCTCTGCAAATGCCAGCATAACAATGAAACATGGCTTAACAGGAAGGTTGAGCAGCTTTTCTGACAACTCTGGCACTAAATTTGTATCTGCATCGCTCACATGAGTGTAGACATAGTCAATAATACATAATCCATACTTTCTAAAATAAAGACATATTGCAGAGTCCAACATTGTCTCCACAAAAAGATAAAATAGATGTGAAATAACATTGGAAAAATAAAGAGAAACAGGAAAAGAAAACCATCATACACATACCAAGTAGTGGCAACCGTCCTGTTACTTGTGTAATCCTGGGAGAAACTATGTTCTTGTCTGATGCAACAAGCCCCTTAAACTGACCAAGATTTTGCCCATCCACTCCTGTCAGTGACCACTCTTTCTCATCATGCAACCATTCAATTCTTCCAATACCCACACCAAACTTGCTTTCCACACCTAACCATGACAAAACTAATGAATAAACTTTCTACTATCTTCATGGTCAACTCTGAACAATAATACTAAATAATGAAGAGAAATTTGATACCATTCTCACTTCCCAATGATTTGCAGATAGCATTCATGCCTGGAACACCTACATATCTCTTGCTTAATCCTTCCTAATAAATATTCCAGTCACAGAAACCACTATTCAAGAAAAAGTTATCTCAGATACACAAGGTTTTGTCCAAGTGGTCTACATAATTTGGATTAGTACATAACATTTTGAATGGAAGTAAAATGTGAGGAATTTTCCAGAAAATAAGTTTTCTAACATCTAAATTCTCATGTGCTACTATGATATATACCTTCATATTTTCACCATATAGTAGTATTAACATTTATAAGGCGCTGCTAAGATATACATTTTCATAATCAACACCAAACCTATGTCAAAAGTCTACATTTGCCATGAGAACATGAAACACAACTTTTGCATTTGCATACCAAACATAATTCTTTTTCAATAGAAATGGTAGATCCAATTTGGATAAACTTCTCAACAAACACTTGTAAAAAAACAAAATAGAATGAAATCAAAGATGTAACATGAAATAAAGTCCTTAAGAAGGTTAAAATCAACCTATACACCTCAACTTTGTTACAAGCTTTGTAGTGTAACTTTTCAATGTTCACCTATTAACTTAACAGAGCTCAAAATAATTTTTTCAGAAGTCTTAGATAGTAAGATTTTATGAACTTAACTTGACACCAATGACCAATACACAACTTATACTGCATAAAACAATTTGAGCATATGAATAATACTTGTGAACCTGTTCTATGTTGTTAAATTTATGGGTGTGAAAATCAAAGAAGCCAAATTTTTCTTTCCATTCAGCTACAAGACCCCTTGATTCCCACTCTTCAACCAGGCGTAACACTTCAGAGTTGCCAACCGAGAAAAATGGAGCACCATGGTCAAAATGCAGCTCCTTCCCATCTTCAGTTTTCTCCCTGGATTGCATGAAATTGACAAAATTTAGGACCCTCTTTCAAATTATCAGCAAACTAATGAAGGAAAATCCAGTATAATTAGTGAGAAAAAAACAATATTAACTGTGCTACAACTTAAAAGTAAACTAATTATCACTAAATATCAGTGTCACTTCTTTGACAGTCAGCAAATTATCTCAGAAAATAAAATAAAAAACCTCCATAAAACATATTAGATGCTTAAAACAAAACAACCTAAAACACTGAAAATTGAGATAAAGATTTCCCAGAGAGAGATCAAGCTACATGCTACCAATCTGAAGATGTGAAAAACATAAGCCGTGACAAACCTTCCTAATTCCACATATTCAGAGCAAAGAAATACATGTACCAATCAGAAACTTCAAATCTGTTTCTTTTTTGTCCCTTAAAAAATAAATACTTTTTTCAAGGAGATGAAATAAAAATACCTTCTTTGGGACATGCGTCCACCAGGGCCTCTAGCTGACTCAAAGAGAGTAACAGAAACCCCATTTCTGGCAAGAGTTGAAGCACACACGGCTCCTGAAACTGTCAATATTCCATTTTTATTATCACTATTTTATTATTCAAAATTAGTTCACTAAAAACCAAAATAATGAATGTAAATAAACAAATAAATACGAGTTGATTTCAGGTGAAGTGGGTGCAGTGCTTACTTCCACTTCCCAACACGGCAACCTTAAAGGATGTGCTACTCATCGTTTCGTTTCTTTGCTGCTAACAGATTCTGAATATGAAACATGGTAAAGAGAAAAGGAAAGGTTTAGGAAATAATTGAAACATTTGCCAATGGTCGTGGTGGTTGGACCAGTAAATGCATATGGATCTTTGGCAAAGAAAATCCTAGTTTTTTTTTTTCTTTTTTTTTGAAAAAATTTCACAAAGTTTATAACATCTCTTCTGTTTAAAAAAAAAATGACACAGAAAATGCTGAAAATGGTTATTCCATGCAATTATAGCTGAATTGACAAGAGTAACACTTACTTATACATACATATATATAACAGATGTTTAAACGATATTTTCTAAAGGAATATTTTGTAAGGATGTTTCTAATTCTTAATAGTTTTAAATTTGTATATTATTCTATTTATACATTAAATTATTTTAATTATTTTGCTTAAAATTTTTATATACTTCTTCGTAGGGATGTTAAAAAAATCTGTAATCGCGAATATTCGTGGATAAAATCCGCAACAGGTAGGAAATTGATATTGTAAATGGATATCGTGGCTAACGGGGACGAGTATTTTTAATACCCGCATATTAACGGGGCGGGTACGGGTACGGGTATCATAGTATCTGTACCCGTGGATACCATACCCGCTATACTCTAATTTAAATTAAAACAATTTAAAAAACATAATTAAAATATTAACATATTGATTTTGAATGAGTTATTTTCTTTTATCAATTAGTTTTTAGAAAAATGTCAATTTTTGGTAAACTGTTATTCAACACTATTTAAATGAGTTATTTAGACTTTGTTTAAAATTTTTGAATATTATGTATTGTATTTTATTTGAATTTACGATTAAAATATGTTGTTAATTATTTATTTTTATTTTTTTTAAATACCTGTATGTACCTGTGGATATTAAAAAATTATGCGGATACCCGCATAACGGATACCTGACGGATATGGATACCAGATATATATTTATCCAACGGATAAGGTATAAGGAACTATTACCCGTACCATATTATATCTGCCTCGTTGACATCCTTAGTTATTCATATTTAGGTTGTTTTTATCAATTACATACAATGTTCACAATATTTCTATAGAAATTTAGAATAAAATAAAAAGAACGTATTTTTGAATGAACATAAGATATAATATAAAAGTATTTGAATAACAATAATAAATTTTTATTATTGTCCATATTGTATTTGTTAAAAGATTAAAAATAATGATATTTATCTTTTGTAAGAAAAAAAAAATCTCTATGAAAAAGAATTAAATTATAAAAGAGAAAAAAATAAAAATAAAGCATATACTAAAAGAACAAAATAAAAATAGATATGAAGTAACTTGAAGCTATCATTTAGACAAAAGTTACTTGTAATAACAATAAAAAAAGTTCAAACAAAATCTCAAATTTCTCCTAATGAAGTATAGGACATAACACGAGTGTGGATTCAAAGAACTGTCTAACTTGGTAGCTAATTTGTCTCATTATCAATGAAAACTATAACAAAACTATCGAGGAAGGATTAGAACATGATTAACTAACCTAAAATGTCAAATGGAACTAATGCAAAATCCTAAATATGCATAATGAACAAATGCCTAAAATCTATAATAATGCAATGTATGAAATAAGGAAATACTTCAAATCACTACGTAAATGATGTAATGTGATGAATGAATATGTAAAACACTAAGGAACCATAAATAGAATAGAATGTGTTCTAACTTTCTCTAAAACGGCGCCTAAATGCAAAATCTAAACATGTTTGATAAAATTCCTTAATGAAAACCTAACTTCTACCATATGTTTGATGAAATGCATGTGAATAATAAAGATGTAAAATGAATGATCAACTCAAGCTAATTACTCCAATTCCTCAAAATCATTTGTTAAACCAAATCTGACAATAAAAACGCTAAGAATGGTTTTTGAAAATAAAATTAATTATGCAGATTTTCAGTCAATATGAGATGGTATGCATAAATGTATGATTCTAACGTCTAAATGCTTCATATAATGCTAATGAACTTCTAAATCGAAAACTATATAAAAAGAAACAATGCAAATAAAATCCCTAATTCAATCTAGAATTGAAAACCTAATGTCTATGAATGGGTTGAAATCCGGAAATTGAATGTACAATGTTGGAATTAAAAGTGCATATATGATTCAAATATCGAAACAAACATGTATGTATGTTTGGAACATGAAAGGAATGGCAGAAAAACGAAATCACATTGAAAATCAAAGGATGAACAGTAACGGGAAAATCAACTATGATACCTAACTATCAAGAAAATAAAGGATTTTGATTTCTAAACCTAAAACTAATGATTAAAACATGTTATAGATAAAAAAAACTTATTAGAAACAGTAAGAAATATTGAAAACAAAGATTAAAAATCAAAATTATAATGTGCGTTACACCATAGAAAATTGAGTTTTGTCGGGAAAATCAAGAACTTGATTCTTGATCAATAGTGTAAGACCCAAGAAAATTAAATATAAATAAATGTTTAATTTAACAGTAAATGGGGAATGGAGACACATTTAATAAAATTAATTGGGTCAATTATAATAATGAATAGTATTAGTTCAAGTGGTTGGAAGTACTTGGTTATCTAAGATGATTTGGGATCGAGTCCAATGTATGCCATTAGTATGAGAATTTAATTAATTAATTGTTTTGCAAGTATGCATGAAAGAGTGGTTTATGTATGGTAGAATCTTCTTAGTGTGTTGAATATGTTTTCTGTGATGTTCGTTTTGCAACATGGTAGATGTTGTAACTTGGGTTTTTATTCACGTAAGTGGGCATCGTTGGGTTTCAATGGGATAACATATCTCTCATTTTTGAATTCCCTTGTGAAAATCCATGGCATGCATTAGGGGGTTGCTACTGTTACGATGCAACCATGCTTGTGTTGCTGTAGCATTTCACCTTATTTTAATTTAGTCTTGTACCTTTTGGATGGAGCTGTCATGTTTTATGGCATTTTGGGGTGTAAGACTTCATGTGGTTTCTACCATTGCATCAAGTTGGTTTTCACATGAAAAACTCATGTAAGATTTTTCTCGTGGGACGCTTTATGGTTCACGTAAAGGAGGTATCAAGAGTTGAGTCGAGGAGAAGTGTTTTGTTTTGGTTTCTCTTTCTGCTCCTATTTTACATTGCAGTGCAAAGACATCCTTGAGGCAATAGCCTTTCCTTTTAACATTAAAGTACCTAAAACATTGATAGGATGTTTCATTGTGGTGGACCTTTTTATTTTATTCTATTTCAATTATTAAATCAATGACATTTTCTATGGTGGCATCGAGGGAGGAAACTTTTCCATCTTTCACGTTGTTGCAACTTTAGTGTTTAAGTGTTATGATGAATTGTATTTATGTTGTAAATACTGTTGGGTAATATTATAATGGTATATTATAATATTAAATAATATTATTTGATTTTTAATAATTTCTGTATTTATTAGTTAAACTTATCTTTATTATATATATATATATATATATATATATATATATATAATAAATTGACTAAAACACTAATCCTAAATATCAAAACCACTTTATATATATAAAAGATTATATTTTTGTCTGATAAATATTTTCATATTAGTCACCTAAATTGTATATTTATCAGACAAAAATATAATCTTTTATATATATAAAATGGTTTTGATATTTAGGATTAGTGTTTTAGTCAATTTATTATGTGTTGGTAGAAGAAAAGTTACAACGACATGTTTTAAGTATTGGTCACATGGGTAGTTGGGTATTTAGGTTGTTATTTTTCTTGTGATATTTTGACAGTGGAACAATTAATTTATTTAATATATGTATACATAAGAAAAGTAGAATAATATAATTGGTAACCAGGAGTATTACCTTTTGATATGAAGTGGGATTCACGTAATTGGATAATTGAATATATTTTAAATTAAAATAAGATGCAAGCGATAGTCACAAACCAGTGGGTCTGGAAGTGTTTGGTGCTTGGCGGCAAGAGGTTTCCACTAGGCGGTCTACGTTGGAACTTCGCCTAGCGGCGCTTAGGCAATGCCAGGCGATAGCGCATGGTACAATGTGTTGGTTTGGTTGTGTTTATCTGTTTTGAGATGTCGGATCTAGACCATGAGATGCTTGATTTTTTTTCACGAGTGGGTAGGTTTGTGACTTGTGTTGGAATGCGTGATTAATATGAGTTGGGAGGTTCATATTAGTGATACTCTTGTGTGAGATTACGAGCGGGGAGGTTCGTATGTTCCGTGCTCACACTTGAGAGTTGCTACGAGCGAGGATGTTCGTAGCTGGATGGATCACACGTGTTGGACTAAGGGACGAGAGTTGAACTACAAGCGGGGAGGTTTGTGGAAGCATGATATATCCTAGGTCCATAGGCAAGTAATTGTTTGGTATGTTTCAGAATACCTTGGGGCAGCAAGGTTTCAAGAATAAGCATTAAGTGGAGTTAGAGTATTTTGGGTGGGTATTCATATTATTAAATTGTGTGTTCATGTTGATTTGAGTTCACCCTTTCTGTTTGTGTTTCACGATGATCGTGTTACATGTAACACATGAGTAGATGATATTTCAGGTGATGCTAGAGACGCATAGAGACGAAAGAGGGCTATCATGGGAGTTTATTTTATGAACCATTTATGATTGATTTATTTAATTTTCAATTGATTTAGAACTTGTATTAATAATTACTATGGATTTATGGATTTGAATTTAAGCCCGATGAACAAGTTTTTAAATTTTCCCTCATTTTGGGAATATTATTTTATAACGATTTGAGTTTATTTACAATTGTCTATTTTATTAATTAATTTTCAAGTAAGACGTTATATTTAGTTTTTAGCTTTTGACACCAATCAATTTATTGAGAATCATTGGATTAGTTAGTAACATTGAAAATGATATCTTAAATTGAGCCTATAAATGTGGATAGAGCTTTAGATGATGAAAGTTGGACATTGGTGAGTCCTCCCAAAAATAAAAGCACCGTTGGAACAAAATGGGTATACAAAAACAAGCTTTATGAGCAAGGTAAAGTCATAAGAAACATGATACGATCCTATCCAGGAAAGAGTATGATCGTTTCTGAATTTGAATCCTCAAGAGGCATGACACGAATAAATAAGAGAAGAACACAGAATAAGACAGAGATGGAGGACACCACAATCTAGCAGATTGATAAGTCAAGTGAAGATTCGCCACAAAGATGTTAATCTTTGATAAGAATCGGAGGCCTAAGCCAAGAACAAAGAGAATCCTCTCTTTAATGAAATCAAATTCAAATATATGACTAAAAGTGTCTACAATAGTTTTTGGTACCTCTATATATAGGCACATGAGTTTAAGAAAACCTGAAAATCCTACAAGAAGGCCCAAGCCAAAACATAAACTAATTTATAAAAGAAAGTCTAAAGCCCAAAAACATAGAACATAACTATTTTCTAAAAGAAAACCCAAAGTTAAAAAATATAAACTAATTTCCTAATAACTATCCTTCAAAAGTGCTCCAAGCCATGATCTTCATATCCTTTGAATTTCCACTTGTAGTTGCTTGTAGTATCAAGAGCCTTGAATAGATGTGATTTTCCAATCTCTTGCTCCTTGCCCTTGTCATAGGTCCTTTGAATTGTAAAGGTTCCTCTTCAAGTTCTTCTTGTATGGAATCTAGGGATAGTCCTCTATCATTCCCTCCTTCTTGAATCGAAGTTGTCCTCAATTTCGAACCTACATCAAATGGAGACAAGTCATTAATATTGAAACTAGAGCTTACCCCATAATCTTCAGGTAGATCAACAACATAGGCATTGTCATTGATTCTTTTAAGAACTTGAAATGGTTCATCTTCCTAAAGTGAACCCACACCCAATCGCTAGGTTCAAAATTGATCTGCTGCCTCCCTTGGTAAGCCTTAGAGGCTAACTTTTCCATCTTCTTTTCGATTTGGGCCTTTACCTCTTTGTGCAAGTTCTTGACAAAAGTTGCTTTGGCAAGTCCATCTTTGTTAGTCATAGAATCAATATCAGGTTAAGGTAACAAATCTAATGGAGTTAAAGGATTAAAACCATATACTACCTTAAAAGGAGACATCTGAGTAGTAGAATGAACTACCCTATTATAAGCAAACTCCACATGAGGTAACCACTCCTCCCAAGTTTTCAAATTTTTGTTTACAAAACATCTAAGGAGTTGCGAAAGAGTTCTATTTCCCACTTCTGTCTGTCCATCTGTTTGAGGATAACAAGTTGTAGAGAAGAGAAGCTTTGTACCTAACTTCCCCCATAAGACCTTCCAAAAATAGCTAACAAATTTGACATCCCTATCTGAGACAATGCTCCGTGGAAGGCCATGTTGATATCGCTGTCGTTAGGCGATCAAATTACCACTACTTTAGCAACTTCAGTATTGCCAGTTTGTAGTGAAGAAAATAGTTAGGGTTAAGATAACCCTGAGTCGTCTCACAACGAATACGGAATTGATCTCAAATATTTGATTCTCAAAAATGCAATTTAAAACTAGCAACTATAAAAATAGGGGGGTTTTGATATGCAAAGAAAATGACACGGAAGATTGTAAACACAGTAATAGTAAATAGGTCAATTCCACTGCTTTTTCTAAATAAGATTCTTCATTGGTTATCTAGAGATTATTGTTAAATTAATTATTGTTGTTGATTTACAAATAAATCAATGTAAAGACTCAATTCATTTGTTGGCATCCTCACTTTTAATCAAAGTACAGTCTCAATTAAAAGTGAGAATTATTAGATTGTCCATAGTAAATTCAATCAAAGTACAGTCTCAATTAATTTTACTATGCCTAATCATGTCTATTCCTTTGTTTCTTTACCAAATAGAAAACTTAATTAATCAAAGTAAAGTCTTGACTAATTTTAGTTAAAGTAATTACCTCTAATCAAATTAAAGTCTCAATTATTGGCAAAAACTTATTTAATCAAATGAAAGTTTCTAAACAAAATCAAAGTAAAGTCTCAATTTAATTTAAAAACCTTTTAACTCATATGATTAGCATGCATGTAGATTTTAAATCATTATTTTCTATTCGATTAAGAACCAAAGGACATAGATAAACAAAAACCACAACAATAATCAAAATAACAAAACATATAAATTCATCTAACCTCAGAATCCATTTAAGAAATTACAGTGGAATCAACCCTTAAAGCTTAGCCCTCCATGGCTTTGATGGAATACATGATAATATGATGAAGAGAAAATAAAAGAAAGAATGAGAGATGTGGTGGAGATGGTATCTGCCAAAACCAGAGAGTTCTAAGTGTCTAAGCTGTAAGCTGTAAAAAATGTCAGTTCCCCCGTTTCTGCTCCCTTAAGTCTATTTACATAGGCTTCCACTGGACTTTGGGCTTTATCTGTCAGTTGCTAAAATCATTTATTTTTATTTAATTAATTAGCAACTTAATTTCTGTCCAATTTCCAATTCTGCCCCTCTTATTTAAGCATTTTTACAAAATTGACCAGAATTTGACTGCTGACTTTGACCAGTTGACCAGAGTTGACCAGTTGACCAGTTTGACTGTCCAATAGCAGTCTGACACGTGGCGCGTCTCTCTCCAGAACTAGGGTTTCTCTCTCACACTCTTCCTTGGCTGCGCGGCTGACGGCGGCTGCTGGTCACGGTGGGTGCTGCTGCGACGGCGGCTGTGTGGAGGTGTTGCAGAAGGTTGCGAGAATGGAGAGGATGGTTCGCGCAGATGGTGGTGCGTGGTGCGGCGGAGCTTTCGCGATCTGTGGTGGCGCGAGGAAGAAGATGGCGGAGCAAGGTTCGTGGTGGCGGCACTGCTGCAGTCGCGGTGGCGTCGCGATGATGGTGGCGCTGCTGCGGAGATGACGGCGCGAAGGCTGTGTGCTCGCAGAGATGCAGGTGTAGGCGCGGTGGAGATGGCGATGGTGGTGGCGTGACGGCGCGGTGGCTGGCTGCGGGATGGGTTGCGGCGCGATGGAGGAAGAAGGTGGCGCTGTCCGTGGTGGCCGGAACTGCTGCAGTTCTGTATGGAGGTGCTGCGTCGCGGTGGTTCTGCAGTAGATTGTGGCGGCGCGGTGGCTGGCTCGCGCAAATGCAGGTGGGCGACGAGAACGGCGGCGCGAATGGTGGTCCGGGTTGGCGGCGGCGGCTGCCGTGTGAGGGTGGAAGGAGAGGAGAAAATTAGGGTTAGGGTTTTGGGAGATGAAGGTGATGACGTGGCAAGATCTGAGTGGTCAATTGGGTGAGTGGAGGATTATGACACGTGGCGGCTTATGGTTGGCTAATTTTAAAAGGTGAGGATTGCCACATGGCATGATCTGGTTGAGTGGAGTTTAAGTGGTAGGAGGGGTGCAACTTAGTGAAAACTGGGGGTGCAGAACAGGTTTTTGTGGTCCACTTGAGGGAGGAGTGTACAAATAAAATCTGAGGGTGCATTTAGCTCCTGATTTATTCTTTTTCAGAATTTCTTGATTTTGGACTTATTTTGTAACTTTGAATATTTCAAAATCACATTATTAATTGACTAAAAATAAATTCTAGCTGCATTAACAAACGTTAGAATATCCAATAATATTTTATGAAACTAAAATCAATTTTTACGCCACTTTTACCAAACTTACTCAATAAATCCAATAATCACAAATCCTAATTAAATCAATCTTTAAGCACAGAAAATTCAATTAAATCCCCAAATTTAAATATTAAATGAGGGCAAAAATTTGAACTCATCACATGTAATCTTACACCTTCTTTGAAAAATAAATTGGCCACATGATTGGCATCATCGCTCTTGTGACAAGGAATCTTTGAGAACCTATCAAGCACAACAAAAACATAATCTTTTCCCCTTTTGGACCTTGGGAGACCCAAAACAAAATTCATAGAAATATTGGTCCAAGGAGAGTTAGGAACAGGTAAGGGCATAAACATCCCATGATGCATAGACTTAGATTTAGCACGCTTACAAGTGATACATTTACTACAAAAAGAATGCACATCATGTTTCATGTGAGGCCAAAAGAAATGATCATACAATATGTCTAAGGTCTTTAGAACCCCAAAATGTCCCATTAAGCCTCCTCCATGAGCTTCTTTTACAAATAATTTCCTCATTGACCCTTTAGGCACACACAACTTAGTTCCTTTGAAAAGTGTCAATACCCAATTTCGTCCGGATAACAATGATAAAAATAATAAATAAAAAAATTTAATTAAAGTTCAATTAAGAAGAATAAATAAATAATTAATAAAATAAAAAAGGGTAAAAAATATGTTTTAGTTTGAGAAAAAATAAATATCTATGTTTATTTTATTTATTATTATTATTATTATTTATTATTTATTTTATTTTTAATTTAATTTAATTTTGTTTTGTTTTATTTATTTATTGGTGCTTTTTATTTTTATTATTACTATTATTACATTACTTTTCTTTCTGTTATTATAATTCCATTTTGTTTTACGCCTCTCATTCTAGTTTAATAAAAAAAAACAACAAAAGAAAAGTAAAAAAAAAAACAACAAAAAGAAAAAAAAAGAAAAAAGAGAAAGAAAGCTAGAGGAAACGTAAGGTCTATGTTATCAGACCCATGCCTGCTATGCTATCATGGTTTTTGTATTAGGAATGACCTGTAATAGCTAGCTGGCCATGGTCATGATGGATGAAAGAGCAGGAAGCAACATTTGCTCTCAGTCTTATCCCACATTTCGAGATTGGAAGGTGCAGAGAAAAGTGAATAGAACAAATGAGAGAGTTACATAATAAAAACAGGAAGATTCATGAAAGGGGGAGGGATTTTTTTTACTACAGAGGGGAGAAGGCACTACAAATCAAAGAGGGAGAGAATGAGTCAAAATTGAAAACAGAAGCAAAGCTGTTAATGCATTAAGTTTTATTTTCACGGTAAGTGTTCTTAACTCCTTCTTATCTTATGTTACCGTGACTTGATATTGCTGTTGATGTTCATGAATGTATGAATTGAAACTTCTGTTACCATGACTTGATATTGATGTTCATGACTTGATATTGATGTTCATGAATGTATGAATTGGAGATGATTTGAGGTGTGCATAGTTACATTTGTTATTTATTTTGTTTATTCCCATCGCACCTGCGAAAAAAAAAGAACAAAACACGATTCTTTTTTTTTTTATCTGCCATTGTTAAGACATGTTCTTATTCCATATTTGCTATTGTTTGGGTGTTACTGCTACCTCATTCTCAAACCATTCACCTGTGTATTTCTTCCCTTTCCTCTCCATAATCATCATCTCCTTTCCTGCCACATTCAACACGAATTTTATCCCCCTCTTCCAGCCACATTCAACACGAATTTTATCCCCCTCTTCCAGCCCTCACTCATTTTCTTCTCCTTTCCATCTGTTGCATAAAAGCAGAACCACTCATAATTTCAATCCAATATCACTGTACTCTTTCCACCCACCAGTCTTCATTATCAGCTTCGACCATCTCCCTATTCCCTCCATTCATCCAACCTGCACAAAATAATTAAAAATAGAGAACCGCCATAACATCAGATCCACTCCCTGAACCAAACCAACCACAACTTCAACCCCCACATCAACAACCTTCATTTTCTCTTCACCTGAACCAGCATACACAATAAACAAAGCAATACAACACTCCAAACCCACCCTTCTACCTATACCATCATTCATCACCCTCAAGCCACTGATGGCGAAACACCCAAATTCCCCACAACAACCCAGCATAAGGCAGAAGGCGGGTCAGAGCTGGAGCAGAGAAACATCTTGGCCACAGGTTCCAATGTTTTTTCGCAACAGAGGAAGAAGAAAAGGTCTCACGCAAAAGAAGAAAAAAGAGCAATGTAGTCGGCTCTAGGTGTCGCCAACGAGGGCAAGCGGTGATGGCGATGTGGTTACCGTGTCTCGATCCAGATTTTGCAGGAAGAGAAGACGTTGTGGACATTGCTGTAGGAGTGCCTCACATGAGGTGAATCGAACGACGGTGTCGTTGCCGGCAACACTCGCGACGGTGGCCTACGTCGTCGTCGGTGTTGAAGGAGGAGCAGACGTGCGTCCCAAGGCCTGGAGTTGTGATGGTGGCGTCGAGAAGAAGGAGCTGCGGAGGGAATAAGCTCTAATTAGGGTTTTCTGAAAAAAAGAAAGAATAGGGCTTTGGGCCTTGGACCCTGCATTACCGCATGCACCCCTGTTTTTTATCTCATACACCTTCATGTTTATCATTTCTTTTCTTCGTGCACCTCCATTTATGACAATCTTGCACCCCCGCCTTGTTTTTTTGTTTGTTGGGCTTTTGTTGCATTATTCACTTCCTCGCGCACCTCCAAAATTACTAATCCCGCACCCCTGCACACACTTTTTACTCCTATCTTGGGCTTGATTTATATTTTACTCGCTGCACCCCATCTTTTAATACACACACTTCATTTACTTCTTACACATCCCACATGTGATACTCCTGCACCGCCATATCTTTGTCTATTGTTTTTGGGTCTGTTATTGTATTTATTTTGTGCACCCCCATTAACTACTCATGTACCCCCATATTTTTGTTTTCCACTTTTATCCTTCTTAAATAATTTCATCCTTTTATAATTTTTTTTATTATTTAAAAAAAAACAACTATATTTGAAAATTATAAAAATTAAAATATAGACAAAAAAATCAAAAAAGGTTCTCTTTCATTGTGTTTGTTCGGTCGCTCACGTCTTGTGACACTTTCTTCCAAATAATTTTAAAAAATACTAAAATATTTTTTCTTTCCCTTTTAGTGTCTGTCCGACCGCTCGCGTCGTGTGACACATATTTCCAAGTAATTCAAAAATACCAAAATAAATATGAAATTTCAAAATATAAAAACATCAACATTTTCGAACAAACTAACTTTTTAAGAACTATGTGATCCTTAATTCTCTATTGTGAGATACGTAGGAGTAAGGTTACTCCTTGTCAGGTTCACCTCCAAAAAATCAAATCATTTTCCAAATACTGTTTTTAAATATCTTTTCAAGAACTACATAACCTTGATTTCTCACTTTAAAATGAGAATACGTAGGACCAAGGTCAATCCTTGTCGGGCCCAAAAAAAAAAATTGTTTCTTTTTAGCATTTTTGTCTTATTTTTTTTTTGGGAAAATTAACATTTTGAAAACCACATCGACTTTGCATTTTTAATTAAAGGTACCGCCCTCGGGCAGGTGCGTAGGGTGCTAACACCTTCCCTATGCGTAACCGACTCCCGAACCCAAAAATTTGGTTTTTCCGCAGACTTGTCTTATTTTCATGGTTTTCCATAGTTTTTCAAAAATAACTATGGTGGCGACTCCAAATCTCTTTTAAAAACACGTTTTCTTTTTCAGTTCACCTTCCCGTCGCGGTTCTGGTTGCGACAGCTGGCGACTCCACTGAGGACATCCGAGAGTCAAACCATTTAATTAGATATGTGAACTGAATGTGGTTTTTCCCTTTTTCTTCTCTCTTTCCCCTTTCTTTTATTTGTATATTTTTGTCTATGTTTTTATTTGGATATTCTTGTCTCTATTTTAATTTGTATATATTTGTCTCTTGGACTGATTGTGTGTAAATTGTTTTGCATATTTTGTTATATATTTGTTTGGGAAATTTTCTAGTTGTTTTGCAGGTGGGGGTTTTGGGTATGCATCATTCTCCCTCCATACACACATTGTACATATCATGAGTGGGGCCCTATACCCGGGTCTGTGTAACTTAGAGTTAGAGGAGATTGTGTAGCAGTGCCACAATGGATGAACTTTCCAAGTGGTCATTGTAAGAACCCCAGCTAGAGTTTGTTTACTTCTTTGGTACTCACGCATCCTTTTGTGTACCAACTATTGTGGGAAATGCCTAGAAGTGGGCCATAGCTATAGTGACCTTGATCCTTAGGTATTAGGAAACCATCCTAGCGAGCACATGTATTTTAGCTTAAGACCATTAGCTGCCGAACCTTTGATAAGGCACAAGGGGAGACATGTGCATTACCTTAATTCTCATCTTGTTTTTCTTGCTTTATTTGAACTAGCAATGAAGTCATGCATCTATACATTCTTGCATGGCATCATTGCACGTGCATTTTGATTATTTGTTCATACATAACATGTATTTTGTCATGACATGCCATAACATTTTTTGTGATTCTAGGTCAGAAATTTTAAGGCTGTGATTGAGTTTGAAAAAAAAACAAAAGAAATTACATTGGGATTTCAAGTCGGAGGGAATTTAGGGTCGGATGCCTTGAAGAAGAAGTTACCTATCAGGGTTGTAGATAGCAATCTGAATGGTCTAAGGGAAATAATGCAACAAATAAAGACTATACAGAAGAATGCTTTCAAGAAGCGGTATGGGAACTTATTGAGGTTGTTGAATGTGGAAGTCTAAGCATCAATAGTCACCGCTTTGGCCCAATATTATGATCCGCTGCTAAGATGTTTCACCTTCCAGGATTTTTAGTTGGCACCAATAGTAGAAGAGTTCGAGCATATTTTGGGTTTGTCAGTGGAAGATAAAGTCCCTTACAAATATTCCGAGCAACATGCATCTATCTCTACGTTCGCAGGAATCTTGAAGGTACACCCTGCTGAGCTGGAGAGTGAAATGGCCTCCAAGGGCAACTCGAAGGGGATTCCCCAAGGGTATTTAGAAGGGCACTTGTGTCGTTTGGCTGAGAAAGAAATAGGGAAAACCTTCATGGATGTGTTGGCTCTCACACTATATGGAGTCATGCTCTTCCCTAACATGGAGAATTTTGTTGATCAAGCGGCCATCGATGTGTTTGTTGCTTATAAGATTCATTCAAAAAGCCCAGTCACTGCGGTTCTAGCTGATGTGTACGAGAGTTTGAATTTGTGATATGCACTCAAGAGGAATAAGATTTTATGTTATGTACCTATATTGTACGTATGGTTTATATCCCGAGTCCGCTTGGGTACAGTAAATGCTGAATGTCAGATTGGGGAATTGCCACATGGCGGTGTTGAAATTCGAGGGGGAAAAGAATGGGCCCAATTTTGTGCAAGTTTAAATGGGGGAAAGATTAGATGGTGTGTACCTGGGCTGCCCAAGTCGCATGTCATTTCTTATGGGAATTTCCCTAACGCCCTTCTGATAGGCACCAGAAGTTGTGTGAATTATAATCCTATTCTGGCTCAACGACAGTCTGGGTGTCCAATTAAGAGCTCTCCAAGTCCAGAATCTCTGGTTTCCATATGGACTTATTATGAAGAAGGAATTTCCCAAGATCTAATTCGACGAGTTTGGAGTGCTTGGGTGAGGTTCTGCGAGCATAAAAAGACCCAAGGCCATGGTTAATAGATGGGAAGATATCTTACCGACGATGGATTCTAGAAAGGGTTAATGTGATCAAGTTACCCTTCAAATCGGACTCTCCTGCTCCAGAGTGATTGAAACCTACTGAGTCTGAGGAGGTGAAAGGGCTAAATGAAGAGATGGAGAAGATGAAACTAAAAAATGCCAAATTAATTAACGAGCTTCAAAGTCTTTGACACGAGTATGTGGATCTGAGGCGTGATAATGAGGAAATGAAAAAGGCGTATGAAGGGATTCTTAGGCAACAAAGAGAAGAACGAGATCATGCTTTCAGAGTGAAACAGGATTTGGCCACAACAAGCAACACATTAAAATCAAGGGACCGAGAGAGAGATGCAACAACAACATATAAATGCCAAAGGGATCAATTGTGTGAAGAATTTAAGAGAGAGAAAACCGAAGCACTGAGACGGTTGCACAATGCCCAAATGAGAATCAGTGAGGTTGAACGACAAATGAGGGAAGTGGTGTCGACCTATGAGGTGAAGATGGACGAAGAACGTTGGCATAGAGCTGAATTGGAAAAGGAACATCAAGAGGTGATCAGTCGGATGAATGAGTACGCAGTGGAGCAGAAAATGACTATAGAACATTGGAATAGATGTTTCTCACAGCTGGCTGCCTTGGTAAATGGAGCAATTGAAGACATCCCACTATTATTAGTTGAAGCAGAGACTGCACTACCGATGTTCAATCCGCCAAGGGAGAGAGTTGGCTGCTCAAGTTGAGCCACCTCTACTTGATAAGGAGATGGTGGCGACATTTGTAAACACACTGCATTCACCATTTTATGAGCATGTGTTGGGGAACATGTCTTCCAATTTTGCTGATATCATTATCATAGGGGAAATAATAGAAATTGAGTTAAAAAGTGGAAAGATTGCATACGGCCCATTCGCGGCTGCAACTCCTAAGAAACCCAATTTTATTCCAGGAAAGAAGAAAAAAGCGGAAGTACAGGTGGCCTCAGTGATGCTTGTGTGGGAAAGTCGTGCTCCTAATAATTATCGACCACACTTGAACCAACCTCCTTATGTGGCTAATGCAGTGTTTGTTCATCAAACACGACCTCAACAACAAGGGTTTTATCAACTGTCAAATCTTTATCAACCACAACATGCTCCAAATAATGTTTGGAAAATCGAACCTAACTCGAATTTCAACAGAAACGCGGGCCAAAACTCTAATCTAAGGAGGAATCAAGAAAGGAACTTCGTTCATTTCACTCCTATTCCTATGTCATATACGAAATTGTTACCTTATCTCCTCCAAAAGCGTTTGGTGGCCATTTGTCTGATGAAGCCTGTGCAACCTCTGTTCCCCAAGAATTATGATCCAAATGTCAAATGTGATTATCACGGAGGGGGAGTTGGTCACTCTACTGAGAATTATGTGTCCCTTAAACACAAGGTGGATGCTTTAATCAACTCAGAATGGATAAAGTTCAACGAAGACAAACCCAGTATTGAGGCTAATCCCTTTTTTGGACTTGGGAACCCTTCGACAAATGCCATTGAGGTTAGAAAACACTGACTGGTGAGGGATGTGAGTGAAATTCGGAGCTCCAAGCGGTTTGTTTTTGAGACACTATTGAAATTTGGTTTGTTAAAAGGGGAATATAACCTGAGTGAAAAGTGTGGATTCCATCCGAGTGCTAAACATTCTATCGATGAATGCACCGGGTTCGAGGATGTTCTACAAAATCTTATAGACAAAAACTTTGTGCAAGTATGTCACGGGGATATGGAGGAAGAAGTATTTGCATAAGATGGTTTGAAACCCGGTGTGACTTTGCCAGAGCCATTGGTGATTCATTTCACTAGATCCACCTCTACCCCGACAATTCAAGAAAGACAATCTATTATTATCCAAGCACCATCCCCTTTTCCCTACAAAAGTGAGAAAGTTATCCCATGGAAATATGGTGCATGCGTGTTGGGTGAGGAAGAACAGGTAGGTGGCCAACCTATCAATGGTGAGCTAGTGGTGAAAAATATATCAGGCATCGGTGAAATGACGAGGAGTAGTCGAATCTTTACGCCTCCAAACTTGGTGAAAGATGGAGTTGGTAATAATGAATCAGTGAATAACAAAAAGGCTAAGGAACTTTTGAAAGGGAAGACCATCCAAACCGACGAAGGTCTAAGAAAAGACAGTGGGAAAGAAGTATCTGATGAGGAGGCTTGCGAGTTCTTGAAGTTCATACAACAAAGCGAGTATAAAGTGGTCGAACAGTTGAACCGCATGCCTGCTCGAATCTCACTTTTAGGACTACTCATGCTTTCAACCTCCCATAGAAAGTTGTTAATGAAGATACTTAGTGGAGCGCATGTGGAGCAAAATATTTCTCTGGACAGTTTTGAGGGAATTGTTAGCAATATCACTACTAACAATTACCTCACTTTTACTGATGAGGAGATACTTACTAAAAGGAGGGGACACAACAAGGCCCTCCATGTCTCTATAAAATGCTTGGATCATGTCATAGCATATGTATTAATTGACAATGGATCTTCCTTGAATGTAATGCCGAAAGCAACATTGGGAAAGCTACCGTGTGAAGGTATTCACATGAAACCAAGCACAATGATAGTGAGAGCTTTTGATGGGAGTAAAAGAGAAGTAATGGAAGAGGTAGAATTGCGAATCCAAATAGGGCCATGTGTCTTTCAAATAACTTTCCAAGTGATGGACATCCTCCTAGCATATAGCTGCTTGTTGGGTCGTCCTTGGATTCACTCAACGGGCGTGGTACCTTCAACCTTGCACCGAAAGTTAAAATATGTCATGGGTGATAAATTAGTGATTGTTTCAAGGGAGGAAGATATTTTGGTGAGTGGATACAAGCCTACTAGAGAGGATAAGAGGAGGCTGACGGAAGAAAGGAGAGAGCGCAGTATGACTCAAATCCAAGGAAAAGAATTGGGGTCAGGAAAGATTCACATCTGCGACATCAAAGATAGCTTCCATAGCGCGGGATGGATTAACACTAGTCAGATAGCAGCTGTCAAAGATGAAGATGAACCTGAAAGCTCGATTTTTGTGCAGCCTTGTGCTCCAAATGCACTACTCAATAATTGGGAGACTTTAGATCTACCCGTGATGTTTAATTTGGTTAAAATGTAATATTTTTAATTTATCCTACTGCTTTACCCGGAACTTTAGGATTCATGACTTAACGGGCTAACACCTTTTCCTTTATGCTCAGCGTGATAATCCGTTTGTGTTTGCTACCTTCATTATCTTTGTTTGTACTTTTCACTTTTGTTTGTTTATTTATCATTTTTTTATAAACTCAAATAATGCATATATGATAATGAATGTTTTGAAAATAACAATGTCGATATCCCTAATTTTGAGCACCTTGTCGATAATATGGAAGATGATTATGAAGGTGATTCGAAACCCTCCCCCGAACTAATGAGATTAGTGGAGCAAGAATCTAGGGAAATAAAACCTGACCAAGAAGATGTTGAAGTTCTCAATGTGAGTGAGGGGGATGAGAAGAAAGAAGTGAAAATTGGCACTAGTATGAAGAAAGAAGTGAAAGAAGAATTGTGTATGTTGCTAAAGGAATTTAGGGATGTGTTCGCTTGGTCGTATAATGATATGCCTGGTTTAGATACTGATATAGTACAACATAAGCTTCCACTCAAGCCGGAATGTCCTTTAGTCAGACAAAAGCTAAGAAGGATGAAACTAGAAATGTCATTAAAGATTAAAGAAGAAGTGCAAAAGCAATTCGACGCTGGATTTTTAGCTGTGGCAAAATACCCTCAATGGGTGGCAAATATTGCACCAGTGCTCAAGAAGGATGGGAAGGTTCGGATGTGCGTTGACTATCGAGATTTGAACCGTGCGAGTCCAAAAGACAACTTCCCATTACCGCACATCGATACATTAGTGGATAATACAACCAAGTTCTCACTATTTTCGTTTATGGATGGCTTCTCGGGATATAATCAGATTAAGATGGCACCTGAAGATATGGAAAAGACCACGTTTATCACATTGTGGGGAACATTTTGCTATAAGGTGATGTCTTTCGGGCTTAAGAATGTTGTGGCAACCTATCAAAGGGCCATGGTGGCACTTTTTCATGATATGATGCATAAAGAAATCGAGGTTTATGTAGATGACATGATCGCCAAGTCTGAGTCAGAAGAAGAACACATCATCAACCTAAGGAAATTGTTTGAGAGATTGAGGAAGTTTAAACTTAAACTAAACCCAGCTAAATGCACATTCAGTGTGAAATATGGAAAGTTGTTGGGTTTTGTTGTCAGTCAAAAGGGGATAGAAGTCGATCTCGACAAGATGCGTGCGATAATCGAAATGCTTGCTCCTAGTACGGAAAAGGAGGTGCGAGGTTTCTTGGGCAGACTGAACTACATTGCTAGGTTCATCTCCCAGTTAACCACCACTTGTGAACCAATATTCAAGCTATTGCGTAAAAATTAGGTTGTTGAGTGGAATATAGACTGTTAGGTTGCTTTTGACAAAATTAAACAATATCTACAAGATCCTCTTGTGTTACGCCCACCTGAACCGGGGAAGCCACTCATTATGTATTTGACTGTACTCGATGAGTCAATGGGTTGTGTGTTGGGTCAACATGACGAAACTGGAAAAAGAGAGCATGCCATATACTACCTAAGCAAGAAGTTCACAAAATGTGAGCAACGATATTCATTTTTAGAGCGAACTTGTTGCGCATTGGCATGGGCTGCCCATCGTCTAAGACAATACATGTTGAGTCATTCTACCTGGTTGATATCCAAGACTCACCCTATCAAGTATATTTTTGAAAAACTCGCTCTCACTGGAAGGATAGCCCGGTGGCAAATGTTATTGTCAGAATACGACATTGTGTATGTCACTTAGAAGTCCATCAAGGGTAGTGCTTTGGCTGAATATTTGGCCCAACAATCCGTTAACGATTACCAGTTGATGCAACCCAAATTTCTCGATGAGGACGTCATGGGCTTGTTTGAAGATGATCAAGAAGATCAGAACATAAAGACATGGACATTATTATTTGATAGAGCTTCTAACGTCATCGGACATGATATAGGGGCAATACTAATATCTCCGAAAAATCAATACATTCCGATGACGACAAGGTTGTGTTTTAATTGCACAAACAATATCGCTGAATATGAAGCATGCGCTATAGGCATCAAAGCCGTAATTGAATCAAAGGCAAAATGTTTGAATGTGTATGGAGATTTAACGTTGGTTATCCATCAAATAAGGGGAGAATGGGAGACTAGGGATCATAAGTTGATTCCCTATAGAGCTTATATCATGGAACTGGTGGAGTATTTTGATTTCATCGAATTCCACCACATTTTGCGAGAGGATAACCAATTGGCAGATGCCTTAGCTACCTTATCATCGATGCTCGAGATTAATCAGGATGAGGTAATGCTGATGATCCAAATGAAGAGCCATGAAGAACCAACATATTGCCATTTCATCGAAGAAGAGTTAGATGGTAAGTCGTGGTATTTTGATATTAAACACTATCAAAAAACCAAAGAATGTGAGCACAAGCAAGCTTGAAGCAAAGAATTAATAAAGCCATGTGCATGAAGATCTTAAGTGTTTGATGAAGATTGATGAAGATCCATTTGAAGATTATGTTTTTAGTGTGTTAAATCTGTATATAATGTGTTAAATGTAATGTGTTAGTGTTATACATTGTTGATAGGCTATATGACATAGGTTAGATGTCTTGTGTGCCTTAGTGTGTCTCTTTTAATATGTTAAAATAGGTTTTAATAGGTTAAAAGGCTTGCTGTATATAGTTTTTGGTGTGAATGCATTCAGTTAGTTGAATTATTTTTCAATCGACTAATTTCACTTAAGTCAGGTGAAATCAGCTGATTGTACGGAAAATTCAATCGACTGTTTTCACTTAAACCAAAACTATATAAGCTGTGTTTTCGCAAGCATAGGTGCGAATCTGAGTTTTTCAGAACGACATCGTGTCATTCATCTCTGGGAAGCGTTCTCTCTGCAATACACAACTGCAACCCGTGTTTGAAGATCTTGGTTGATCTTGGAGGCATTTTGACTTGTGAGTAGCTTGAAGAACACATGTATGGTGTGCTAGGGACAACCACCATCAGGTTTGGATGTTCTTGTGCCTCTGGATGGTTTGCCTGATGTGATTTCAGGTCTGCAAGTGTGATTCTTGTAGGTTGTAGTTCTAGATTTTTGTGTGAGTCAAAAATATTGTGTGCTTTGTGTTCAAAACTATAACCTTGGTGTTTGATTTGTAAAACTTTTGAATATAGTGGAAACCAGGCTCAGTTTGTCTTGGAAAACTGAATGTAGCGCTGTGATTGAGTGAACCAGTATAAAAACAGTTGTGCATTCTTCTTTCCCTCATCTCACTCTCTTTGAAACTCTTTAAAAACTCAAGAAAACCAAGCAATTTGATCTTTGGTGTGATTTAATGCGTTCTTATGTAATCTGAAGCTTTGTACTTGTTATAAATATTGATTTGAACGTGTCTTGCCTGTAAAAGATTGTTGTTTGAGTTGAATTCACGAATTCTGTATTTTGCATAATTCTCCAGTATTTTAGTCGACTGATTTGTCTTTTTAATCGACTGTTTCATAGCATCAAGAACAATTTAGTCTGCTGTTTTATATTTTAATCGATTGAAAGTGTATTGGTCTGCTGCATTTACATCTAAACTTTCCAGTCCGTTAGATTCAATTGAAAAGAGATTTAAGCTTTCAGAAAAGTTTTATAAAGCCAATTCAACCCCTCTTCTTGGCTAAACTCACCATTTCAAAACTAACAATTGGTATCAGAGCAAGGTTCTTGAAAGGTATTGAAGTTTGATAAAAAATCTTTTGAAATGGCTGAAAGTAAACTCCCTTTTGCTGAAGGTGCCTCTATTCATAGACCACCTATGTTTTATGGCCTAAACTATCAGTTTTGGAAAATAACGATGCAAATTTTCATTGAATCTATAGACAAAGGAATTTGGGATGCAATAGTTAATGGACCATATACTCCTAAATGTGTTTTTGAAAATAAGCAGGTGGACAAGCCTTGGAGTGAATGGACTGATGAAGAAATGAGGAGAGCTCAATATGATTGCAATGCCAAAAATATCATCACTTCATCTTTGAGCATGGATGAGTTTTTTAGGGTATCCCAATGTAAGAATGCAAAGGAAATGTGGGATGTCCTAGAGGTTACACATGAAGGAACAAGTGAAGTGGAGAGAACAAGGAAGCATGC
This sequence comes from Vigna unguiculata, assembly GCF_037176805.1. Classification (NCBI taxonomy): domain Eukaryota; kingdom Viridiplantae; phylum Streptophyta; class Magnoliopsida; order Fabales; family Fabaceae; genus Vigna; species Vigna unguiculata. The sequence continues at coordinate 12,376,270 of NC_140792.1, forward strand.
CTTGATTCAAGAGTATGAGCTTTTCAAGATGCAAAATGGAGAGTCCATAGATGAAGTGCAAAAGAGGTTCACTCACATAGTCAACCATGTCATGGTTCTAGGCAAAGAATTTGACAAAGAGGAGCTAAACATCAAAGTGCTTAAGTGTCTTGATAGAAATTAGCAACCAAGAGTGACTGCCATATCTGAATCTAAGGATTTATCTATCATCACAACAGCTGCACTGTTTGGTAAGCTTAGAGAGCATGCGATTGAAATGCAAAGGCTAAGTGAGCTTGAAACAAGTGAGAAAAAGGTAAAACTCATAGCCTCGAAGGCTAGTTCTAAGAAGAGTGATGAAACCGAGGAAGAGGTTGCTGAATCTAGTGACAATGAGAACTTAAATCTACTAGTAAAGAAGTTTGGAAAGTATCTCAAGAGGAAAGGCAACAAAGGTAATCAAAGGAGGTACAATTCTAAACAAAATGATTAAAGTAATTCTTCTAAATTCTCATGTTATAATTGTGGAAAACAAGGACATATCAAGATTGAATGTCCTAATGTTAATAAAGAGAAGGAGAAGGTTGATGATAGGAAAAAGGAGAAAAAGGGCAAGGAAAGACGTGCTTACATAGCTTGGGAGGACAATGATGATTCAACAAGTACTTCATCTCAAGAAGAAAGTGAGGAAGCAAATCTATGCCTCATGGCCGGATATGAATCATCCTCATCAAGCCAAGTAAGTTCCTTGTCATCCAAAGATAAGAATGACTATTACCAATTGTTGCATGACTTTGAAGAGTTGAATAGTGAGGCAAACAAAATTGTTGTCATGAACAATCGGCTAAAAGGATTAAATATCTGGCTAAAAAACAGAGTTAGCCAACTAGAATCAGAAACAATTGACTTAAAAACTGATTTCGAACATTTGGAAATGATTTACAGTAATTCAGTCGATTGCTCTGAAAAATAGCTGGCTATAAAACCTTGTGAAAACTGCACTACTTTGAAAAATCAAGTGAAATATCTTTTGAAAACATGTGCAAAGTTCACAAGAGGAAAAGCAAACTTCGAAGCTGTTCTTGGCTCTCAAAATTGTGTTTTTGGAAAGGGTGGACTTGGTTATACACCTATCCATGAAAAGAAAGCCAAGAAGTTCTCTAGTTTCTTTTCCAAGAGTGAGCCAAATGCTATGCCCTTCATTTCTTGCAACTACTGTATGAAGAAAGGTCATATTCTTAAGAATTGTCATGTTAGAAAGTATGATGTACCTAAAGGATTTATGAAATGGATCCCAAAAGGGTCTAGAAAGGCATAACCATGTTGGACCCAAACTATCAAAGGGTACCATGTAATACTATGTTGTTTTGCAGGTCATAAAACAAGAAAAGAAAGATCTATGGTACCTAGATAGTGGCTGCTCAAGGCATATGACAGGAGATAAGACCAAATTTGCAAAGTTAGAATTGAAAGAAGAAGGATTTGTAACCTATGGAGACAACAACAAAGGAAGAATCCTTGGAAATGGAGTCATAGGCAATGGATCCTCCTTCAACATCAAGAATGTGCTGCTGGTAGAAGGGCTCTAACATAATTTGATAAGTATAAGTCAATTATGTGACAAAGGCTTTAAAGTGATGTTTGAACCAAATAATTGCTTGATATATGATGCACATGGTAGTATTGTTTTGATAGGAAAGAGAGTCAACAATATATATCTACTTGATCTGCATCATGCATCATTTAGCATCCACTGTTTGCTTACAAAAGAGGATGACACTTGGTTATGGCGTAGGAGACTTTGTCACATACATATACAGCATTTTAATCGGCTAAACAAAAAATAGCTGGTTGAAGGTCTACCAAAACTCAAATTTGAGAAGGATAGATTATGTGAAGCTTGTCAAAAAGGAAAACAGACTAAGGTCTCTTTCAAACCCAAAAATGTTGTTTCAACTAAAAGACTTTTAGAGATGGTTCACATGGATCTATTTGGTCTATCTCGAACCATGAGCCTTGGTGGCAATCTTTATGCATTAGTCATAGTAGATGATTTCTCTAGGTACACATGGACTTTGCTCTTAGCTGCCAAAAATGACATTTTTCATGCTTTTAAAAGACTTGCTAAGTTGCTTGAAAATGAAAAGAGTTCCAAGATAGTGTCTATTCGAAGTGATCATGGTGGAGAATTTCAAAATGAAAAGTTTGAACACTTTTGTGAAAAGCATGGCATTAAACATAATTTCTCTGCACCAAGAACCCCACAACAAAATGGTGTTGTTGAAAGGAAAAACAGATCACTTGAGGAACTAGCTAGAACTATGTTAAATGAGAATTCACTACCTAAGTACTTTTGGGATAATGCAGTCAACACTGCTTGCTATGTTTTAAATAGAGTGTTGATTAGGCCAATTTTGAAGAAAACACCCTATGAACTTTTCAAAGGGAGGAGGCCTGTTTTAAGTCACCTAAAAGTATTTGGATGTAAGTGTTTCATTTTAAACAATGGCAAAGAAAGTCTTGGCAAGTTTGATGCAAAAGCGGATGAAGGTGTTTTTCTAGGCTATGCTACACAAAGTCATGCATATAGAGTCTATAATAAGAGATTGATGACTGTTGAAGAGTCTATGCATGTTGTATTTGATGAAACTAACCCAAAATTGCAAGATCATGTGCCTAAGATTGCAGATGAAGAAGAAACAACACTGAAAAAGAAATCTGCTGAAGAATTGGAATCTGTTGCAGGAAATCAGTCAGCTGAAAAGGAAATTCAGTCGACTGAAAAAGCTGCAGACAACAATTTACCCAAGGAGTGGATTGAACCCAAAGGATTATCAAAGGACAACATAATTAGTGACATAGAACAAGGAGTATCCACTAGACGCAAGCTTGCATTCTTTCAACATGTTGCATTTGTTTCTCAAATTGAACCTAAGAATGTGAATGATGCATTGTGTAATAGTAATTGGGTTATTATTATGCAAGATGAACTTAATCAATTCACTAGGAATGATGTGTGGTCTCTTGTTCCTAAAATGGATGCAATGAATGTGATTGGTACAAAATGGGTGTTCAAGAATAAAATGGATGAAAGTGGTAATATAGTTAGGAATAAGGCTAGGCTAGTTGCTAAAGGTTATAATCAAGAGGAAGGCATTGATTTTGATGAAACATATGCACTTGTGGCTAGGCTAGAAGCTGTGAGGTTATTGTTAGCATATGCATGCATGTGTAATTTCAAACTTTCTTAAATGGATGTGAAAAGTGCATTCTTGAATGGTTTCTTAAATGAGGAAGTGTATGTATCACAACCTCCTGGCTTTGAAGATCACCTCTATCCTAATCATGTTTTCAAATTGAAAAAGGCTTTATATGGTTTGAAACAAGCACGATGACAATGATATGAGAGGTTAAGAAACTTTCTTTTATCTAAAGGATATGCTAGAGGTTCTGTTGATAAAACACTTTTCATTAGAAAGCATGCAAGTGATGTAATACTTGTTCAAGTATATGTAGATGATATAATCTTTGGATCAAATAATAATTCCATGTGTGAAGAGTTTGTTGCAGCTATGCAGGGAGAATTTGAGATGTCTATGATGGGTGAGCTAACCTACTTCCTAGGGCTGCAAGTGAAGCAACTCAAGCATGGGACATTTTTAAGCCAGTCAACATATTGTTTTGATCTACTGAAAAAGTTCAAAATGGAGGATTGCAAAGAGACTGCCACTCCAATTGCTACAAACTGCCTTATGGATGCAGATGAGGCTAGAAACCAAGTTGATTCAACCAAATATAGAGGGCTAATTGGTTCCTTGCTATATCTAACTGCTAGTAGGCTGAATATACAATTTGGTGTTTGCTTGTGAGCTAGGTTTCAATCCAATCCAAAGGAATCACACTTCAAAGCTGTAAAACGGATTCCCAAGTATCTGAAAGGGACAACTAATGTTGGATTATGGTATCCTAATGAATCTAACATTGTTCTTAGTGGTTTTTCAGATTCTGACTATGCAAGGTGCAAATTGGATAGGAAAAGCAGAAGTGGCACATGCCATCTACTTGGATCAAGCCTAATCTCATGGAATAGCAAGAAGCAAGCTTGTGTAGCACTCTCTACAGCTGAGGCTGAGTACATAGCAGCTGGACATGCATGTGCTCAAAGCATATGGTTGAAGCATCAACTTATGGATTATGGTGTAAAGCTAGAGAAGGTACCTCTTTATTGTGATAATACAAGTGCAATCAATCTAACTAAGAATCCAATCCAGCATTCTAAAACTAAACACATTGAAATCAGGCATCAATTCATAAGAGATTATATTTAAAAAGGTGATATTGAAATCATGTTTATGAAAATTGAAAATCAATTGGCGAATTTATTCACTAAACCACTTGCACGTGATAGATTCAATAAGCTTATAACTGAATTAGGTGTTCTTGACATGAAGAATATATGTTGATATCTGTTTGGATTGTTAATCTTATTAGATTATGTGTGTGCTGCATTTAAAATGACAAAAATCTGCATAATTTGAAAACTGCCAGAATTTCAGTCAGCTAAATCTGCAATTTCAACACATAGATTTCATTTAAAATGTCAAAATCTGCATAATTTGTGTTCTGGAACTGTTTCAATCTGCTAAATCTCACAAAATAGCACATATATTTGATTCAAATTGGTCTGGTGTGTATTTCGTGAAATCTGAAATTTTTAGTTAGCTAAAACTGCAAATTTAACACATAGATTTCACTTAAAACTGCCACTGCACCAAAAATCAGTTTACTGGTACATTTTTAGTCGACTAACTCTGTATTTTTATGTGTTAAAATCACTTATGCTGATATGGAATTGCTTGAATTGATTTTAATTGATTGACCCAGTCAAAGTATGCATCACATGACCATTTTTGGACTGTAGGAGCAGTTGTAACAGCTATTACATCAGCTAAAATTAACTTTTCAGATTGCATTGACCATAAAGTGCTTTAATTACATGATTTCCAATGTGCATGCATTAGATGTGAACTATTTGTGAGTGGATTGATCATAAAACGCATGGGAAACATATCACTGCATTTCTGATTCAGATTCCCTCACATTTAATTGTTGTGATTTCCTTTACTGCATTGAAAAACTGAAAATCTGCACAATTCAATTGACTGATTTTGAAAATCAACATGCTGATTCTATAAATACTTACATAAGCATCATGCATTGGCATTATCATTTGCTAGTAAGAGCCAAACCTACATTTCGCCATGCCTAGAAGATCACGAGCTGCCCTCTCAGATGATGAAAGCTCCACCCCACCTACTACATCCTCTCCAAATGCAATGAATCAAGGAAGGCTTGAGATATGATTTGAAGGCCATGAAGACAGAATTCAAACCTTCTTGATTAAGATCAATAGGAAGAAAATCATCCTTCCTAAGGTGATTCGTATGTCATGGCTAAGGGTAGAAAACTTTGGCAACCTTGAGCAACATCTCAAAGCTCAAAAATTGAAGACTTTCCTTGAGCTTTCGGGTAAGGTGTATCCGAATTTGGTGAAGGTGTTCTATGCCAACCTCAAGTTCAGCAATGGTGTTCTCAAATCAAATGTCAAAGGTGTGGAAATGGAAATCACTAGGCAAACATGGAAGGATGTGGCTGGCCTAAGGCAAAGAGGTGTGCAAGTCCGCAAAGGTGAAACTAGTGCAGTGGATGAGTTCAACAAGGTGCACTACTTCAACCAATGTGTGAGAAATCAAGGTGAGCAAGTTAGAAATTTCCGTGTGGGAAGGCTTCGTGTGGAGGAAAGGTTGCTAGCCATGGTGGTGACCAAAATCATCATGCCTAGGGGGAGCAACCATGCTACCTTGAATGAAGGTGATCTAGTGGTGATGTAGTGCATTCAAAATGGTGTGATGGTGGATTGGACATACACAATCCGTGACCATATGATGAAGGCAAAAAGGCTCACGGATTTCAAGCTTCCATATGTGGTGCTCATCTCCAAGTTCATTGAGCATTTTGGTGTGGATGTGGAAGGAGAGCTTGAGGAGTCTACTAGCCTTCTCAATCATGTTTCAACACTGAATATACACAAGATGGGATTCACCAAGGAAGCCAACACTTGGATAGTTGAAGGATATCAAGGTGCAAACATTGAAGTTGGAGCAAATGACCATGAAGCGGACACTAGTGGAGGAAATCAAGAGGAAGATGAACCTCAGCCAATGGCAATTGAGCTATACAACCCTTTTGAGAATACTGGACCTACATACTCCCAATTTGAGAGAATGGTTCTCAATCAACTTCAAGACCTCAACATGGTACAAAATGCACATCACATGTACTGCACAACAAGGTTTCAAGACTTGGATGACCAACTCCATAATGTTCATGACCTCTTATCCAATGTCTACAACAAAGACAACCCTAGGAATGAGTGAAGGGGATGGCTCATAGGTCATGCATTGCATTTTCATGTTGCATTTTGTGTGTTTGTTATCTGTTCCAGTATTTTAATTGGCTATTTTCTCATTTTAGTCGGCTGATTATATCAGTTTTTAGCTTCATGATGTTCTGTAATATCTATTTCTGTTTTGGTGTGTTTGTATTCGCACCAGTTGCCCTGGTACACCCCTATGTTAATGCTTTAATGAAAATTTTTATCTTTCCAAATTGATCTATGCATTTACTTTCATTTGATGAATCCAAAGGGGGAGAAAAATGAGTGAAAATTAAGTAAAATTGTGTTAAAATTGGAAAACCTGAAATAAATCTGTTGTAATCATATAATACTGCAAACTTAATCAAAAATCTGAAGTTAAATCATATTATTAATGATAGGGGGAGCATATGCATATGTGATATGTATGTATGCTTGTGTGCTTTTGCTTGGTTGTATATTTGGAATATTTGTATCTTGTATGCAAAAGCTTTTTCAGGTTTCTCTATGGATCTTAGCTCATCAATTCAGCTAGAGGATGTTGGCTTCATCAATTCAGGGGGAGATTGTTGGCACAAGCAAGCTTGAAGCAAAGAATTGATAAAGCCATGTGCATGAAGATCTTAAGTGTTTGATGAAGATTGATGAAGATCCATTTGAAGATTATGTTTTTGATGTGTTAAATCTGTATATAACATGTTAAATGTAATGTGTTAGTGTTATACATTATTGATAGGCTATATGACATAGGTTAGATGTCTTGTGTGCCTTAGTGTGTCTCTTTTAATCTGTTAAAATAGGTTTTAACAGGTTAAAAGGCTTGTTGTATATAGTTTCTGGTATGAATGCATTCAGTCAGTTGAATTATTTTTCAATCGATTGATTTCACTTAAGTCAGGTGAAATCAGCTGACTCTACGAAAAATTCAATCGACTGTTTTTACTTAAACCAAAACTATATAAGGTGTGTTTTCGCGAGCAGAGGTGCGAATATGAGTTTTTCTGAACGAAATCGTGTCATTCATCTCCGGGAAGCGTTCTCTCTCTGCAATACACAACTGCAACTCGTGTTTGAAGATCTTGGTTGATCTTGGAGGCATTTTGGCTTGTGAGTAGCTTGAAGAACACATGTATAGTGTGCTAGGGACAACCACCATCAGGTTTGGATGTTCTTGTGCCTCTGGATGGTTTGCCTGATGTGATTTCAGGTCTGCAAGTGTGATTCTTGTAGGTTGTAGTTCTAGATTTTTGTGTGAGTCAAAAATCTTGTGTGCTTTGTGTTCAAAAGTGTAACCTTGGTGTTTGATTTGTAAAACTTTTGAATATAGTGGAAATCAGGTTCAGGTTGTCCTGGAAAACTGGATGTAGCTCTGTGATTGAGTGAACCAGTATAAAAACAGTTGTGCATTCTTCTTTCCCTCATCTCACTCTCTTTGAAACTCTTTAAAAACTCAAGAAAACCAAGCAATTTGATCTTTGGTGTGATTTAATGCGTTCTTGTGTAATCTGAAGCTTTGTACTTGTTATAAATATTGATTGGAACGTGTCTTGCATGTAAAAGATTGTTGTTTGAGTTGAATTCGCGAATTTTGTATTTTGCATAATTCTCTAGTATTTTAGTCGACTGATTTGTCTTTTTAATCAACTATTTCAAAGCATCAAGAACAATTTAGTCTGTTGTTTTATATTTTAATCGACTGAAAGTGTACTGGTCTACTGCATTTACATCCAAACTTTCCAGTCCGTTAGATTCAATTGAAAAAAGATTTAAGCTTTCGAAAAAGTTTTATAAAGCCACTTCAACCCCCCTTCTTGGCTAAACTCACCATTTCAAAACTAACAGAGAATACCCCGAAGAAACATCTGAGTATGATAAAAGGACACTAAGAAGGTTGGCTGCAAATTTTATCCTAAGCGGGGATGTGTTGTACAAGAGAAATCATGATATGGTTCTCCTTCGATGCATGGATGCAAAAGAGGCCGAGTCAAAATTAGAGGAAGTTCATGACGGAACTTTTGGCACACACATGAATGGACACTCGATGGCTAGAAAGATCTTGAGAGCTGGTTACTTTTGGTTAACTATGGAGAATTACTGTTGCACACACATGAGAAAGTGCGAGAAATGTTAGAAGTATGCAAATAATATTAATATGGCGCCCACTACTTTAAATGTAATGTCTACCCCATGGTCGTTTTCAATGTGGGTGATAGATGTCATCGGAGCTATAGAGCCAAAAGCCTCAAACGGACATCGCTTCATACTAGTTGTAATTGATTATTTCACTAAATGGGTAGAAGCTGCTTCGTACACCAGTGTGACTAGGAAAGTTGTGACTAAATTCATAAAAAGAGAGTTGATTTGTAGGTACGAATTGCCTAGTAAGATAATCACTGATGATGTCACCAATCTAAACAATCAAATGATGACTGAGTTGTGTGAAGGATTTAAAATTCAACATCATAATTCTTCTCCATATCGTCCAAAGATGAATGGGGCAGTCGAGGCTGCTAATAAGAATATCAAGAAAATTGTACAGAAAATGGTGGTCGTATAAAGACTGACACAAGATGCTTCCCTTTGTTTTGCATGGGTATCGCACCTCAGTACGTACATCAACTGGGGCAACATCTTTTTCTCTAGTGTACGGAGTGGAGGCAGTACTACCCTTCGAACTAGAAATCCTATCCTTACGAGTGTTAATGAAGATCCAATTGGAAGAGGCAGAATGGTTTCAGGACCGATTTGACCAGCTGAATCTTATTGAGGAAAAAAGACTAGCAATGATGTGTCATGGACAATTATACCAAAGAAGGATGAAAAAAGCATTCGACAAGAGGGTGCGCCCTAGAGAGTTCCATGAAGGCGAACTAGTCTTGGAAAAGATCTTACCTATACAAAATGATGAAGGATCGTCTCGGATTTGGGGGTGGAAATTCGTCTAATACGAAAAAATGGGTATGAACCCTAGAACGAATGGGGAAAATGGAGGATGTCGATTTGGGGGTTTTCGGAATGGGAGGAATTCACGCCACTTGGAGGAGATTCCAAGATAAGTGAGGAAGATCCGCCACTTTGAATCGGAGATTCAAAGATAAGGATCGGTGGTTCTGGGGAGAACCTCGAGACTTGAGAGAAAACTCACTGTTTCATAAAACTCAAATCTAAATACAAATGTGTCTCACAATGGCTTATATACTATGGGCCGAAACACCAAAAAGGCCCAATATAATTAAAGGTCTGGTAAAGCCCAAACAAAAACATTGCAAGAATTATAAGAGTTCCTATTCTATGATCTAAAGCTAATCTGAGATCTCTTTAAAGGTCTTGGGCATGATCCCATCAACTGCTCTGAAAACCATGTGACGATCCCGGACCACGCCTCCATCACTGCCTCCAGGTTGGAGAAAATTCGACCTCGAATTTTAGCGCTTTATTACCTACAACCAAACACACAAACATAAGTGTGAACGCACACAAAACCATAATAGTCTAAAGACAGAAATGAAAGGCTATATAAAAAAAAATGAGATTGGAATCATAAAAGAGGCCAATCTCTTATTATCAAGGTGTTTGGAGATTGTCCTCCTGGATCAAAGATAAACCTGTAGAACAAATCAAAGAGTTTAAACACAATTGTATTATCCACAGTGAAACAAAAAGGAAAACAACCCATAGTAATCATAATAGAAAAAGAGTGTCCTTGGAATCCCTTAGGATTTTCAGGACAGGACAAACACACAAGCAGATGATTAAAGGCAGGTTCATGTGTTGCCCATGTTGTTGTTGCCTTTTCTATCATCCTTTCCTCACCCCATTGCTTATGCCATTGCTCCTTAATGTATAAGTCTTCCCTAGGCATTAAGACAAAAAGAGAGGGGTTAGTAAGTGTTCCCAATGAAAAATCATGATGTGAATGGGAACAACAATTTAACACATTATCATCCCCCTTTAAGGATTTCATCTCAACCATGCATGCCACGGGTGTGAGGAGAGACTCATTCTCGTGTTTCTCTCTTTGTTCTTTCTCTTCTCGCTCTCTTAGCAGTTTTTCTTTTCTTTCTCTAAGCTCTTTCATCTTTTGTTCTCTTAGCTCTTGCTCCTTTCTCTCTTTTAGCTCTCTCTTTTGTCTTGCTTTTTCCCACATTTCCTTTAATGCTCTTTCCACCTTTTCATGCTCCCTTTTTGCTTGTTGCTCTTGCCTAACTTCGAGCTTTCGCCTAACACTCCTCTTTATCTCTTTCAAGTATACAATGTAATCCTGGAGTTCCTGAAGATTCATGTACTTTGCGTTCCAATTAGGACATTGATAATTTTCGTGTCCATAACCTTCACACTTGGTGCATCTAATAGCACTTGTTTTGTCTTTTGGCAATGATCGTCTTTCTTCATGGTGCTCCCTTTTAAGATTCCCAAGTTTGCTATTCAACTTGATAATTCTGGACACAATGAAGTTGATATCTTCTATCAAGGTTGAACGTGTATGGAACATTCTGGAGTGCTCAGAATTCCTAATTCCTGCAGTGAAAGAGAGGAAACAAGAACTAACACAAAACACAGTAAGTGGTTAGCAAAAGTAATGGGGATAAAATTATTAAATGGGCCTCACCACTCCTTACGTGTTTACACTCAATTCCACTCGTGTTTCACTCTCAAAGTGTATTCACTCGCTCTCAAGTTCCTGTTCAATTCTTCAAAGAACCTCCAATCAACCCATCAAGAATTCAACATCAAAGTGAAAGATGTAACAGATCTAAGCCCAACTCAGGAGGCCAAGGAAAGAAAACTCTAAGACAAAACCAAGGAAATTTGAAGACAAACTACAAAAGCACCAAAATCAAGAAAGGGCTAAACCAAGAGGAGTAATATGTGACAAAACTAGGACTATGACAACGAGAAAAGCACTTTTAAAGACAAAAGTAATCTAAACAGCTATTTAGAATTACTACTAGAAATGTGAAACAAAATACTCAAGCTAAAATGTGATGATTAATTCAAACTCCCACAAGCAATACTTCCAACAATTTAGCTCAAGGTACATTGCCCCACAACACAAGAAACCAAGGAAAATCAAACTCAGAGAAATGATGGACAAGCGACTCAAGCAAAGCAATAATGAACAATTTCTAACTCTAAATGATAAGAACTAAGCAAAGCAAAATGCAAAAAGTGCATCACAAATTCAACTAGAAACATGACTAAAGTGCCCCAATTTTGCACCAAAGAATACCCCAAAACAGCACCAAAAATCACCTCAGGATAGCATCCATGGTGGTAGGCCAAAGCAGCAGTAAAAGATGAATAACACGCATGAAATGGCTGCTGTTTCAAGCTTCAAATCAGCACCAAAAACAGCCAGGACAAATTCTGCACTGCTTCAAAAAGCACATGTAACTAAGCCACATGCACCAATTCAAGAAAAACTTACTGCAACACTTGAAGCTAGGGGTGTGGTTGTCACGTTTTGATTCAATTGCACCGAGTGGAGCAAGGAGCCAACCACAATGACCAAAATATCCCACCACCTTTTAAAGAAATATGTTGAACCCGCAAACAAATACTCCAACCAAATTCTATCCATTACACCAAGGAATCTAGAAAGTATTGGCACCGCTTGGACTAAAATTGGTTGTTGTCATTTTCCAGAATTTCCAAAAAACATGTTGCTGCAAATTGTTTCGCTTAAGCGACGGGGTTGAGGTCCTGCACCAAAGTGTGTAGACTAGCTGTTGTGAATTGCAAGAGGCAAAGGAGGCTGCTACCAATTCTAGACAATTCAGGTTCTGCTGCACTAAAACTCTACGCTGCACCGAATGACAACTAGAAGTGTAATCCTAGAAAGGCTGCCACTGAATGCCACGTGAAACATCACACCCATTTAGCGGCACCGACTGGATTTTAAGTTGTAATCCTTAGCACTAAACTCCTGCACCGAGAGAAAATAAATGGAGTTGCTACCAAATCTTGAAACAAAAGTTTGCTCCAATGAACCGTTGTCCAATTTCCCTACATAAAACAAATTTAGCTACTGTAATTTGCGCCGAATGGACCAAGAAGATTATGACATCACAAAGAGAGAACCAGCTGCTGCCACACGTGTTCAAAAATCAAGTTGTTCTGCTTAAAAAATTTAAGACTGCCACTGAATCAATTCAGAAAACTGCACCAAGAAAATTATAGATGTTTTGCTTCCAAGCACCATTTCACTGATGCCAATCAAAGGTTACAGTTACACCGCTTAGGCCAAGGGGTTAATTTGGCCAATACTTCACCTAATAAGGCTGCCAAATAAACAAAAGAGGTGTTGTTGTAACGTGAGGTTGCTGCACCCAATTCCAATACGCATTACTGATGCAATTTATGTAGAAACAAACTTGGAAGTGAACCAATTAAGTGGACCATTCAGCTTTGGAAAAAGGCTGGAAATACTCTTCAAAGTGGATGTTGTTGTTTGCAGGGTTTAAGCGAGGGAGGCATAAATATAGCTGCAGCCAATTAAACGTGTTGATGCTTTTGAACATACTCCACTAAAACCAACACTTGTCTCTGGACCAACTAAAATCCACCGCTTCAAGCACAAGTCCTCCACCTACAATCACAATTGTGTCACACCTCTCCAATGTGATATTATTGGACCCTTTGCTGCCAAAAGGAATCGGAACTCCATGCTACCATCACTTGGATTATGTGTAGCTCTTCACCACAATGGACATCAGGAAATTGATTGGCGTCAAGCATTGCAGACCAAAGGATGATTAAATTGTTTCTACACGTGTGGCTAAAGTAATTAGTGCATCCAACTTGGAAGGATATAATTTAGGTAATTGCAAAGGTCTGAACCGAATGAGGCTCTAGTAATATCAATATCACGCTGCCGCTTCCACACCAAAAGACAATTACCTCCAATTTCAATTTCCATCAACGATCTACACTCCACCTAGCCAAATGAACTAATTTCTCTCTGCAGCAAATAGAAGACTTCAAACTTGCGCTTAATCTTGGGCACTACTAAGCAAAAAGAGAGTATTAGATTTGCACCGAGAAGCCAAACACAACGTGGTAATCCAAATTCACTACACCACATCAAAATTTTCTTTGGAAACCAGAATGGCTCTCTCCACTTGGCCAACCTTTGTCGCGCTTGTCACAAGTAACTTCAATTTCACAATTTATCTCCGCTGAATCAATTTCACAAACACATGGGCTGCAACCAAATTTCACCAGTTCAATTGATCCAAATATTCTCCAATCGCCACAGATCCAACTAGCACCTGCAATCTCAATTTCTCCTCCAAAGATCTGCACTTAACTGAACCAAGATGTTGCAACGCACTCAAATCGGTACTGGTGTGTGCCAACCAAAAGTTCAGTTGGGCCACTGATTATTGGTCATGCGGAAGGAGAAACAACAACTGCCTTCTACTTGATATGTTCTAGAAATCACTGAATCAATGCCCGAGAACAAACACGAGAATCCAGAATGCAAAATAACACAACAAGAAACGCACGACGACCCACTTCGGAAGGAAAAACGTGAAAATACGAAACAGAACACAAAAGACTACGAACCGAGCTCTGATTACCAGATGATGAAGGATCGTCTCGGATTTGGGGGTGGAAATTCGTCTAATACGAAAAAATGGGTATGAACCCTAGAACGAATGGGGAAAATGGAGGATGTCGATTTGGGGGTTTTCGGAATGGGAGGAATTCACGCCACTTGGAGGAGATTCCAAGATAAGTGAGGAAGATCCGCCACTTTGAATCGGAGATTCAAAGATAAGGATCGGTGGTTCTGGGGAGAACCTCGAGACTTGAGAGAAAACTCACTGTTTCATAAAACTCAAATCTAAATACAAATGTGTCTCACAATGGCTTATATACTATGGGCCGAAACACCAAAAAGGCCCAATATAACTAAAGGTCTGGTAAAGCCCAAACAAAAACATTGCAAGAATTATAAGAGTTCCTATTCTATGATCTAAAGCTAATCTGAGATCTCTTTAAAGGTCTTGGGCATGATCCCATCAACTGCTCTGAAAACCATGTGACGATCCCGGACCACGCCTCCATCACAAAAGGATCATAGGGGCAAGTGGGCTCCAAATTATGAAGGCCCGTTTATGGTGAAGAAAGTATTTTTTGATGGGGCGTTAATTCTCGCAAGGATGGATGGAGAGGATTTATCGTTACCGGTCAATTCTGATGCGGTTAAATTTTTTTATACATGATGTTTCCTTGATAGGAGGTGCTACTAGGGGATATTGACATTGTCTCCAAATTTTGTTGTATTCTACTTTGTTTTTCATTCAATAAACACCTTTTGGTTTTCTCCATAAATTTAAAGCAATGGATGTCACACTGAGTTCGTAAATAGAATAATAAACAAAAAAGAAGGGAATAAAAGTATATGCACACCAACGAGGCATCACGAGTACATTCACTAAGAGCAGACTCATTTTTGGAGGGTGTCGTGGAAAAAATTAATAAATAAAAAGGAAAAAAACAAAAGCTTCCTATAAATTTTATACATGCATTCATGCATTTATGCATCCTCACCGCATTACATCATTTGCCTAAAGATTGAATCTCGCCAATGCTAAGCATTCAAGCAGTGTTTACTAACACATCAAAATCGAACTTCGGGTTCTCCTTTCATATATAGACCCTCTCCAATGGGATGATCATTAATTCTTTTTTTTACATCAAGACCCTTTCCAATGGAATGGTCATTGATTTCTTTGCCACATCAAAGCCCTCTCCAATGGAATGGTCATTTATTTCTTTTTTCACATCAAGACCCTCTCCAATGGAATGGTCATTGATTTCTTTGCCACAATAAGGCCCTCTCCAATAGAATTGTCATTTATTTCTTTTTTAACATCAAGGCCCTCTCAAATGGAGTGGTCATTGATTTCTTTGTTACAGTAAGACCCTTTCCAATGGAATGGTCATTTATTTCTTTCTTCACATCAAGGCCCTCTCCAATGGAATGGCCATTGATTTCTTTGTTACAGCAAGACCCTCTCCAATGGAATGGTCATTTATTTCTTTCTTCATATCAAGGCCCTCTCTAATGGAATGGTCATTGATTTCTTTGTTACACTAGGACCCTCTCCTTCGGAATGGTCGAGTCTGTTTTCTTCTTTAGATCACGACCCTCTTCTTTGAATTGGTCATTGTATATGCTTGATTTATTTTTTTCTCTTTTCCTTTGAAACCCAAATGAAATTAGTGTTTTTATCTTTACTCATCTTTTACTTTGATAACCTACGAAAGTTAAAATTTCATATTATAAAGTAAAATCTAAGTAAAGAGGGACAGCTGTCAACACCCAATTTCGTCCAGATAACAATGATAAAAATAATAAATAAATAAATTTAATTAAACTTCAATTGAGAAGAATAAATAAATAATTAATAAAATAGAAAAGGGCAAAAAATATGTTTTAGTTTGAGAAAAAATAAATATCTACGTTTATTTTATTTATTTATTATTATTATTATTTATTTTATTTTTAATTTAATTTAATTTTGTTTTTTTTTTGTTTCATTTATTTATTGGTGCTTTTTATTTTTATTATTACTATTATTACATTATTTTTCTTTCTGTTATTATAGTTCCATTTTGTTTTATGTCTCTCATTCTAGTTAAATAAAAAAAACAACAAAAGAAAAGTAAAAAAAAAAAGAAGAAAACAACAAAAAGAAAAAAAAAGGAAAAAGAGAAAGAAAGCTAGAGGAAACGTAAGGTCTCTATTATCATACCCATGCCTACTATGCTATCATGGTTTTTGTATTGGGAATGACGTGTAATAGCTAGCTGGCCATGGTCATGATGGCTGAAAGAGTAGGAAGCAACATCTGCACTCAGCCTTATCCCACATTTCGAGATTGGAAGGTGCAGAGAAAAGTGAACAGAACAAAGGAGAGAGTTACATAATAAAAACAGGAAGATTCATGAAAGGGGAGGGATTTTTTTGTTACTACAGAGGGGAGAAGGCACTAGAAATCAGAGAGTTAGAGAATGAGTCAAAATTGAAAACAGAAGCAAAGTTATTAATGCAATAAGTTTTATTTTCACAATAAGTGTTCTTAACTCCTTCTTAGCTTATGTTACCGTGACTTGATATTGTTGTTGATGTTCATGAATGTATGAATTGAAGCTTTTGTTACCATGACTTGATATTGATGTTCATGAATGTATGAATTGGAGATGATTTGAGGTGAGCATAGTTACATCTATTATTTATTTTGTTTATTCCCATCACACTTGCGAAAAAAAATAATAAAGAACAGAGCACAATTCTTGTTTTTGCTATTGTTTGGGTGTTACTGCTGCACAAATGAGTGCTGGAAAACAATTTACTCATCAACCTCATTCTCAAACCATTCACTTGTGTATTTCTTCCCTTTCCTCTCATTGCCATAATCATCATCTCCTTTCCTACCACATTCCACGCGAATTTTATCCCTCTCTTCCAACCCTCACTCGTTTTCTTCTCCTTTCCATCTGTTGCATAAAAGCAAAACCACTCATAATTTCAATCTAATATCATTGTACTCCTCCCTCCCATCAGTATTAATTATCATCTTCGACCATCTCCCTATTCCCCATTCATGCAACCTGCACAAAATAATTAAAAATAGAGAACCGCCATAACATCAGATCCACGACCTCCTCGAACCAAACCAACCACAGCTTCAACCCCCACATCAGCAACCTTCATTTTCTCTACACCTGAACCAACATACACAATAAACAAAGCAATACAACACTCAAAACCCACCCTTCTACCTATACCATCATTCATCATCCTCGAGCCACTAATGGTGAAACACCCAAATTCCCCATAACAACCTAGCATAAGGCAGAAGGCGGGTTGGAACTAGAGTAAAGAAACATGTTGGCCACATGTTTGAATGTTTTTTCGCAACAGAGGAAGAAGAAAGGGTCTCGCGCAAAAGAAGAAAAAAGAGCAATGTAGTCGGCTCCAGGCGTTGCCGGCGGGGGCAAGCGGCGACGGCGATGTGGCTGCCGTGTCTCGATCCAGATTTCGCAGGAATAGAAGACGTTGTGGACGTTGGTGTAGGAGTGCCTCACGTGAGGTAAATTGAATGACGGTGTCGTCGCCGGCAACGCTAGCGACGGTGGCCGGTGTCGTTGTCAGCGTTGAAGGAAGAGCAGACGTGCGTCCCAGGGCCTGGAGTTGTGATAGTGGCGTTGAGAAGGAGTTGCGGAGGGAATAAGCTCTAATTAGGGTTTTCTGAAAAAAAGAAAGAAAAGGGCTTCGGGCCTTGGACCCTCCATTACCGCATGCACCCTTGTTTTTTATCTCATGCACCACCATGTTTATCATTTCTTTTCTTCGTGCACCTCCATTTATGACAATCCTGCATCCCTGCCTTGTTTTTTTGTTTGTTGGGCTTTTGCTGCATTATTCACTTCCTCGTGCACCTCCACAATTACTAATCCCGCACCCTTGCACACACTTTTTACTCCTATTTTGGGCTTGTTTTATATTTTACTCGCTGCACCCCATCTTTTAATACACACTTCATTTACTTCGTACATCTCCCACATGTGATACTTTTGCACCCCCATATCATTGTCTATTGTTTTTAGGCCTGTTATTGTATTTATTTTGTGCACCCCCACTAACTACTCATGTACCCCCATATTTTTGTTTTCCATTTTTATCCTTTTTAAATAATTTCATCTGTTTATAATTTTTTTATTATTTAAAAAAACAAATATATTTGAAAATTATAAAAATTAAAATATAGAAAAAAATCTAAAAAAGGTTCTCTTTCATTGTGTCTGTCCGGCCGCTTGTGTCGTGTGACACTTTTTTCCAAATAATTTTAAAAAATACTAAAATATTTTTTCTTTCCATTTTAGTGTTTGTCTGACCGTTCGCGTTGTGTGACATATATTTCCAAGTAATTCAAAAATACCAAAATAAATATGAAATTTCAAAATATAAAAACATCAACATTTTTGAACAAACCAACTTTTTAAGAACTACGTGATCCTTGATTCTCTAGTGTGAGATACGTAGGAGCAAGGTCAGTCCTTGTCAGTTTCGCCCCCAAAAAATCAAATCATTTTCCAAATACTTTTTTTAAATATCTTTTCAAGAACTATGTAACCTTGATTTCTCACTTTAAAATGAGAATATGTAGGACCAAGGTCAATCCTTGTCGGGCCCAAAAAATTAAAAAAAAAAAATTTGTTTCTTTTTAGCATTTTTGTCTCATATTTTTTTTTGGGAAAATTAACATTTTGAAAACCACATCGACTTTGCATTTTTAATTAAAAGTACCGCCCTCGGGCGGGCGCGTAGGGTGCTAATACCTTCCCTACGCGTAACTGACTCTTGAAGCCAAAAATTTGATTTTTCCGCAGACTTGTCTTATTTTCATGGTTTTCCATAGTTTTCCAAAAATAACTATGGTGGCGACTTCAAATCTCTTTTAAAAACACGTTTTCTTTTTCGGTTCGCCTTCCCATCACAATTCCGGTTGCGACATTGACCCTTTAGGCACACACAACTTAGTTCCTTTGAAAAGAAATGCATCATGCTTGAAAAAATCTTTAAAAGCTCCTTTTTCACAACTTTTATAGATTTCACCAAAATCATGGTCATCCACATACAATTTCTTAAACAGTTCAAAACTAAGTGATAACGTTGTAGTTGACGCGATCAAATTAATACTACTTATCTTATAACAACTTCAGTATTGTTAAGAAAGTAGTAAACAAAATAGTAAGGGTAAAGTAACCCAAAGTCGTCTCCCAACGAACACGGAATTGATTTTTAACAAATTAGTTCTTATAAAACTATACAAAGCGGTTAGTCAAACAAAATAAAAAATATAGGGGATTTAGATAAATAAAGATAGAAATAAAATTTAAAAGATAAAAAGAAATAAAAACAATAGAAAAGAAAATAGATTGATTCCATTGCCTTTTCAAAATAGATTCATCATCGGTTATCTAAAGATTATTGCTCAATTAATTATTGTTGTAGATTTGCAAATTAATCAATGTAAAGTCTCAATTAATTTGTTGGCGTTCTCACTTTTAACCAAAGTACAGTCTCAATTAAAAGTGAGAACTTTTAGATTATCCATAGTAAATTCAATCAAAGTACAGTCTCAATCAAATTTTACTATGCCTAATCATGTCTATTCTTTTATCTCCTCACCAAATAAAAAGCTTAATTAATCAAAGTAAAGTCTCGATTAATTTTCATTAGAGTAAATACCTTTAACCAAAGTAAAGTCTCAATTATTGGTAAAAACTCATTTAATCACATGAAAGTTTCTAAATAAAATCAAAGTAAAGTCTCAATTAAATTTAAAAACCCTTGACTCATATGATCAATATGCATATAGATTTAAAATCATTATTTTTTATGTGATTCAAAGATAAAAGACATAGATAAATTAAAACCTCAACAATAATAAAAGAACAAAGAAATTAATTCATTCTAACCTCAGAATCCATAATGAAATTACAATGGAATCAACCCAAGAAGTTTAGCAATTCATGGAATACAAAATAAAAAGAAGAATAGAGAGAAGAAAAGAGAGAGAAAGGAAACGAAATTAGGCACCCCTAAGGGTTCCAAAACTCTGAAATCCCGAACTTGTTGTTTCTGCTTCTCCCTTGGTCTCTTTATATAGGAATTGGAATGGGCTTTTCTATTGCTAAAATCTCTCAAATATCTTTTAAAATAAAGATAAATATAAATATTTAAAAATATTTAGAGAGATATATACTATTTGACAAATATAGTTGGTTGATAATATCAATATCTAATATAATTAAATTAATTAATTACTTAAAGATATGTGATAAATTATCACCAATTAGTATTTGTATTAATTTTCCAAATTAACCCTTTGCAATCTCCTTAAATTATCTTCTAAATAATCCAATATCTTCAAGATATATTTGTTTGTTGTGGAACTAAAAAGATTCAAGAAGATCTTGTCATATTTAAAAAGATTTGGTAGTTATTATCTTTTAATATTTTATGATATAATTAAATAAGATAATTATTTAAAAATATCAAATAAAATATCTAAAGATATATTTTCCCAAATTATCTTCTATCATAAAGATAAAGAAAACCGCAAGGTCCAATTTTGTTGTTCCTCTCTTCTTGGTTTAGCCAAACTTCTTCACTTTTTCAAGTTTTTCTTGTCGTCTTCATGCAATGCTTGGCCTGAATTTTTTTGTGCTTTTGATAATTTCTTATTCTTTGATTTATCTTTAAGGTGTCATGAAGCTTTAATCAATTTATTTCCACACCTCTAAATGAGCTTAAAACTTAACTTTAGCTGCATCAACAAACGTTAAAATATCCAAAAATAATTTATGCAGCTAAAAATCACTTTTTAAGACATTTTTATCACACAAGCTCAAACAACCTAATTATCAGAATTATCAATTAAATCACTCTTTAAGCACACAAATTCAATTAAATACCCAGAATTAAACATTAAATGAGGGCAAAAATACGCACTCATCACTAAGTATTTTAGTTTCAACCATAGATAATAATGCATCCTCCTAGATAATGCATTAGCCACAACATTTGCCTTACCTGATTTATGCTTAACAACATAAGGAAATTGTTCAATAAATTCTACCCATTTAGCATGTTTTTTATTAAGTTTACCTTGGCTCTTAATATATTTAAGGGATTCATGATCACTATGAATTACAAATTCCTTAGGAAGCAAATAATGTTGCCAAGTATGCAAAGCTCTAACTAGGGCATATAACTCTTTATCATAAGTGGAATTGTGTCCCACCGCCTCTTTCAACTTTTCACTAAAGTAGGCTATAGGATGCCCTTCTTACAAGAGAACACCACATATGCCCACATTTGAAGCATCACACTCTATCTCAAAGGATTTGTCAAAATTTGGTAAAGCTAAGATAGGTGCATGTGTGAGTTTGTATTTGAGACTATCAAAAGCATCTTGTTGTTCCTGTTCCCACTTAAACCCCACATCTTTCTTAACAAGTTCATTTAGTGGAGATGCTATGGTGCTAAAATCCTTGACAAACCTCCTATAGAAATTAGCCAAGCCATGAAAACTTCATACCTCACTTGCATTCTTAGGGATGGGCCAATCCCTAATGGCTTTGACTTTTTCCTCATCAACTTGTACCCCTTTTGAGCTAACTACAAACCCCAGGAAAACAACTTCATGTGTACAAAAAATGCATTTGTCCTTATTGGCATATAGTTTTTCCCACCTCAGTACTTCTAGATCTCCCATTTACGTGTCCCATGTGTGAATCAAGTGTTTTGCTATATATCAAAATATCATCAAAATATACAACCACAAATTTACCAATGAAATTCCTCAACACATGGTTCATTAACCTCATAAAGATGCTAGGTGCATTGGTTAACCCAAAAGGCATAACCATCCATTCATACAAGCCAAATTTAGTTTTAAAAGCAATTTTCCATTCATCTCCAGCTCTCATCCTTATTTGATGATAACCGCTTTTTAAATCTATTTTGGAAAAATAACAAGCACCGTGCATTTCATCAAGCAAGTCATTAAGTTTAGGGATAATATGGCGGTACCTTATAGTGATATTGTTGATGGCTCTACAGTCATTGCACATCCTCCACGATCCATCTTTCTTAGGTACCAGAATTACTAGCATAGCACAAGGACTCAAACTTTCCCGAATCCATCCTTTTCCCAAAAGTTTCTCCACTTGTTTCTGTATCTCTTTGGTTTCTTCTGGATTACTCCTATAGGCTGGCCTATTAGGAAGCGATGCACTCAGAATGAGATCTATATTATGCTCAATACCCCTTTGAGGAGGTAAACCATGAGGGATGTCTTGAGGAAAGACATCATCATATTCTTTGAGAAGTTTCTCCATACCTAAAGACAAGGAAGCTTGTACAGAAGACAAACAAATATTGTTAGGCATAAGCAAATATAAAGGTTGTTTTGAAATCAACGCTCTGTTGACCTTTTTTTTCTCTCAAGAAAATACCTTTATCACTCTTTATTTTTTTACTTTCCTTTTTTTTGTCTTTTTCTGGAATTTGCTCTCTTCCTTCTTTTCGCTCTTACTCTCTTTTCACTCGCATCTTAAGTTGATCCTCACAAACCTCTTTGGGAGATAAAGGTGTTAGGGAAACCTTTTGCCCCTTAAACAAGAAAGAATACTTATTGGCTAAACCATCAAGGGTTACCTTTCTATCATATTGCCAAGGCCTCCCCAATAGTAAGTGACTTGCCTCCATAGGTACCACATCACATACTACCTCATTAACATATTTACCTATAGAGAAAGCAATGTTCACCTGCTTATCTACCACCAATTCTCCATCCTCACTCAACCATTGCAAAGCATAAGGACTAGGGTGGACCTCACCACTCTACTAAGTGTTTCACTCAATTTTCTACTTGTGTATCACACTTATAGGCTTTTTCTTGAATGTACTCTCTTGCCTTTTACCACTCAAATTCCCTTTAGGTCTTGGCAAAGAACTCCAGTAGCTTAAACAAAGAGTGAACAAACAAAGTGAAAAGCGTTGCGAGATCTAAGTCTTGACTCAAGAGGTGAAGGAAAATACAAAACTCTGGACAAAACTTCAAGGAATTTTAAAAACATAAAACAAGAAAATTAAAATTAAAAAATAATAGGACTACCAAAGAGATTTAAAGGAGACAACACGGAGACTCTAAGAGAAAGTATGATTGCAAGTAGATATCAATAAATCACAAATAAAATGGCAACAAAAAGTTGTATTGAACTCCTTGTTTTTTTTATCCTTTTTTTTTCAATATATATTTGTTTCTTTTTTACTTTGATCCACAATTTTTTTTTGTATATATATATATATATATATATATATATATATATATATATATATATATATATATATATATTTTGCAGTTCAACACAAAAACAAACTAAACAATTTATCCTTCAAACCCTCATACTCATGTAAATCGTGCACCTGCAAATCCCAAACATAAAAACAAATAATTTCCACAAATCAAATGTAGAAATACACAATTTAAACAGAGAACAGAAGGAAAAAAATACGCCTAATAAAAAAAATTCAACCAAATTGGAAACAACCTTAGGGGTTTTACTCCTTATAAATCAAACAAAATTAAATATAAGACACATGACAAACAAACATTGAAAAATTGTAGTTTTGTTTTTTTTTTCTCATATGAGAGAAAAATAACATAGAAGAGGAAATCCAAACCAGAACCTTGCTCTAGATACCAGATGATACGATCCTATCTAGGAAAGAGTATGATCGTTTCTGAATTTGAATCCTCAAGAGGCACGACACAAATAAACCAGAGAAGAACGCAAAATAAGACAGAGATGGAGGACGCCACAATCTAGCAGATTGATAAGTCAAGTGAATATTCGCCACAAAGATGTTAATCTTTGATAAGAACTGGAGGCCTAAGCCAAGAACAAAGAGAATCCTCTCTTTAATGAAATCGAATTCAAATATATGACTAAAAGTGTCTACAATAGTTTTTGGTACCTCTATATATAGGCACATGAGTTTAAGAAAACCTAAGAATCCTACAAGAAGGCCCAAGCCAAAACATAAAATAATTTATAAAAGAAAGCCCAAAGCCCAAAAACATAGAACATAACTATTTTCTAAAAGAAAACCCAAAGTTCAAAAATATAAACTAATTTCCTAATAACAATCCTTCAAAAGTGCTCCAAGCCATGATTTTCATATCCTTTGAATTTCCACTTGCAGTTGCTTGTAGTATCAAGAACCTTGAATAAATGTGATTTTCCAATCTCTTGCTCCTTGCCCTTGTCATAGATTCTTTGAATTGTAAAGGTTCATCTTCAAGTTCTTTTTGTATGGAATCTAGGGATAGTCCTCTATCAAAACAAGGCTAGACTAGTAGCTAAAGGTTACACTCAACAAAAAGGTATTGAGTATACCGAAACTTATGCTCATGTTACTTTCATCGTAACATTGTGAGGTGATGGTTGTTTTCTAAGGATCGACATAAGGTCGGTACTTAATGCCTCTTTAAGAATTTGGGCCCTGTTAAAAGTCAAGGGAATATAGTGGTTGTACCACGATTGTGTTTAGCTCCTTGAACCAAAATTGTGGTCGAGATGATCTTTCCCTATCTGAAGGCCTTTTTGTAGCAATATTTGTTCTAGTAGCACACTGGAAATTCCCTCATTTCCTCCATCTGAAAAAATTTAGCAATCTTAGTTTGGAGTTTGTCCATATCGGTCTTAGGCTTCTCGCACAAACTATCTATAAAGGGTCATGGTCCCAAAGTAGTGACGAGATGATGTAGCACCACATTTAGGTTAAGGTTGTGTATACTCAATGCAACTTTATCAAAGGTTCCATAAACACCCGTAACGATTCACCCTTCTCTTGTCTGATGTTGACCAACGCCAAAGAGGTAAGATGCTGAGGTCTACTAGTTGCAAATTGTATTCCAAAGCGAGTGACAAGCATCTCAAAGCAATCTATGGAATTGGGGGGAGACGAGTAAACCAACTTAGAGCTAGACCCTTCAAAGACATCGTGAAAACTCGACAAAAAATGACGTCATCCGATGTGTATAACTCGAATTTCATAAAAAATACGTCAACATGTTCATCTAGATTTGAGTTGCTTTCATAATAGTCCATAAGACCCTTTCATCCTGGAGGGAGCTTTGCCTCCATAATGCCATTCAACAAAGGAAGACGTCATAATGTTCTCGTCCCTGCAGAAGTTTGATTAGTGAGTGTTCACTCGTGACCCCTCCACATGGTGTCTTCTCCCTCCACTTTCTCAGCTGACGTGATGTGTTGATATTTTGAGATTGTTTCTTCCAGCTGTCTTCGCATTCTTTTATTCTCCTCCCTTAAAGCACTTATTTCCTCTTCCTTTTTTCTTCTCATTTTGTCTAATTGCCTTTGCATGTCCAACAATAATGTTACATTTTGATCCCTGTCATGTTCTTCGTGAATACCATATTTTTTCAATACACCTTAACTCTATAATAGATGTTAAATGTTTCTGTATAGACCATAATTATCCTTCAAAATTTCATTTATCCTTACTATTGCATGAATTACAATGTTAACAACTGTTCCTGCGAAAACAAATAAAAGATGTTAGGGATACAAACACCTTACCTCAATTCTCGACCTCTCGAGTTGGATCCTTCTTAGTTTGCAAGTGCCATCTGCTAGTGTATGTAGTTTGGACCCTTAAGGAGTTACCTGCGGAGAGGACTCCGACGATCAAGTCAGCAAAAGGGTTGTCAAAAAGTCAAATCTTGGATTAAGAAATTAATGAAAGTGTACCCCTTAATTGCTGGGGGTCCACATGTATTTATAGAGTCATTAATTATGTTTACCCCTCTTATGGGCTGGGCCATTGTTTGGATCCTAGATGGGTCTGGGCTAAGCCTAGGCCCTGAGTTAGTGTTTGCTAGTACCAGGGGTCTTGTCTGCAATATTCTAAGTTTCTATGTTATCAACAGATTACGTCGTATCTTTTGAGGTAGGCGACCTAGGTCGCTATGTGTTTTGCTTGACTGGTTATTTACTTAGTAATTTTATTTGTGGGATTACGTGTAGGCGGGCTTGACCGTATGATTTTCTTGGTCCGTCTAGATACAGTACACCAGTCCCCCAACCTTTGTAGGGAGAGGTGTGACGTCAAAAGCTTGGAAGTGTATTAGTAGTTGCCTTGGTCCGCTTTGGTGCAGTGCAACAACTTTCTATTATCATTAAATAACAAAAAGAAAATAGAATAGAAATATTAAAAAACAATTCTGGAAAAACGTAAAGTACAAATGTATATTTTTTTATATACAAATAAGCAAAGTTTGTGATCATTCTTGCATGGAAAGTTTGTTGTGTTTAAAATAATAAAATTCAACAAAAAAGTCAATATTGACATATATATCTTGACAGATATTAAAAAAATAAAAAATCAACGATAAAGTTAGAATGGAGTGCGTTATGAAGGGAGGGAGTAGAATATAATAAAAGAAAATTAAATAAATATTAATTAAGTTTTATCTATACTATCACTTTAGATTTTAAAAGAAATTATTTTATTTCATTTTTTAATTTTTTTTTATTTTCTTTGTATATGTGATATTATTTTTGTTTTCTCATCTTCACTTATTTAATAACTTTTTTTGTCCTTTTTTGTTAAATTTATTAGTCAATTCATGTATTTTCTTTAAAAAATTAATATATAAGTTGAATGAAATTGGAGAAAGAAACAAGTTGGTTAATTAAACATAAAAAGACAAAAATAATTGTTATGCTAGTTCATTGACAATAAAATTAAATGTCAGGATAATTAAACAAAAATAAAAAATAATTTAAAAATAAACATTAAGTATTCAAATTTATTAGATAAATAAAGCGTAAGCCAATACATAATTAAACTTAAAATTTGAAAATGTGAAAGGGTCTTCGCCATGAAAGGTGGACGACAAGAAGCGTGAAGCGCGAAATTCCGCAAAACGACAACGTGTTGACATTGTCAACAAAAATATTTTTCAACAATTTCTTTGGCAACTCTGAGCACGTGAACCTTGAACACATTTCTGAACTCTTCTACTTTTAATATTATTATATAACAATTTATCCTTGTGTAGAAAAGAAAAAACAATTCATCATTGACAAAGAATATAATTTATTTTCGTACAACTCAATGAAATATTATTTAGCTGCACGACAACAGTTACCATAATAACAATAATAGTGTTTAATTTTACGTCTGTTTCAAATATTATAATAATACTACTTTGATTTTCCATATTCACACAGATAATATCATTTATGGTTCAGAATTTAATATTTTAGGCTTTTTATTACTTTTTTATTTGATTTTAATAAATTTTACTAACATGATATTAGACATACTGTGATATAAATTAATAACATATTTTTATTTCTCCAATTTTCTATTTAATCTGCTCTCTCTTAAAAAGCATAAAAAAAATTAGAAACTAAATCTCTCTACTTTATTTGTTACCTAAAATTCTTCTAAGATACGGATTTGTTATGTATTTAGTTACTGAAGTTAAATATGAAATTAAGATCGGTTTATTCCTCAAATTTTGATATATTAATTTTTTAACTTTAAAAACAAATGGATATAATTTTTTAATCCAATTTCATTCAATATTTTTAACGTGTTAATCGTGATTTAAGATGATGTTTGAATTATTCGCACTATTTTGATATATTTCATCTTTAAATGTTAATTTAGAACACCATTTAACAAGTTTAAAAAAATTAATATTATTAAGTTAAAAAACTATACCCATTCATTATTAAAATTTGATAATAAAAATATATCAAAATTTGATAAAACGACGATTTCAATGTCACTTAAACTAAAAACATACTTAACTTATTCTTATGTTTGAAAACAATTTTTTTTCATAAAAAAAATACCACGTATTTCTAAAATTAGGACATCTCCGATCACAATTAGGTAGTAAGTTTAAGATTTTGTGGATTTTATAAGATATTTTCGTTAAAATATTTGGATATAACATAAAATTTGAGATGTTAAATATTGAATAAAATTCTGGACTATGCAAATAAAAACTGTTTTTTAAAGTTTAGAAAGTCAAAACATACATAAAAATGTATTAAAAATGTGATTTATATAAAAAAATTGTATTGGGTCAAATTGTAAAACATATTGCGTTTACGTTTCTTTGTTTTTCCACTTGAAAGATTGAGTACCTAAGTTATTTCAAACACACAGGATACCTACGAAGAATTTTGTTGTCGTAAGAAAGTGAAACGAAACCTTATGCTTTTATAATTAAAAAAGTTAATGGTTGATCAACCACTATATTCTATTTTCAAAGTGAGTGACACGTAAGGTAGATTTTCAAGTTGAATTCAACAATGACACACATGTAACAATGCCAACAACGATTTGTTTATCAAGGGTAAAATATACTTTTTAGAATGTAGACATGAAGCTAGTTTTAGAAAAAAGAAACATGTAGTTGATTTTAATCTTTTAGAACATTTTTCTATTAATTTAGATTTTATGAATTTTAGGGTTTTGAAACTAGAGGCAGAGCTATCAACAAAATTCGTACCGGTGGGTATCTGTGGATAAAATCTGTAATTGGTAGAAAATAGATATTGTAAACGGATATCGTGGATAACTGTACGAGTATTTTTATACCCGCATGTTAACGGGGTAGGTACGAGTATCATAATATATGTACCCGTGGATACCCGTACCCGTTATACTCTAATTTAAATTAAAAAAATATGATTGAAATATTAACACATTGATTTTAAGTAAGTTATTTTTTATCAATTGGTTTAAAAAATCATTTCTTTGTAAATTGTCATTCAACACTATTTAAATAGCTTATTTGCACTTTGTTTGGAATTTATGAATGTTATGCATTGTATTTTTATTTGAATTTATAGTTAAGATATGTTGTTAAATATTAATTTTTTCTGTTGTAAATACCCGCATGTACCTGTGGATATTCGTGGATATTAAAAAAAATATACAAATACCTAAATAACGGATACTTGCAAGGGTTTTGGTATGGCTACGAGGCGAATATTTATCTAGCGGGTGGGGTAGGGAGGAATTACTATCAGTACCTTATCCACCCCATTGTTATCCCTAGAAGGAACATCAAAGGGACGAGGTGCTCCCTAATTTTTTTTTAATTTTTTATATTATATTATATTATATTATATATATATATATATATATATATATATATATATATATATACACGAGTTTTCAACTTTTTTTAAATTTAATGTAATATATATTAAAACTTGATAAAATTAAATTAGGTATCTTTTTATTTATTTTTATAAAGCATAATATTTAATGTTAATAAATAATAAAACATAAAATTAAATACAACAGAAAATAAAATTATTTATTAAAATATTTTTTATTTTCTTTTTTATGATCTTTTTGAGTTTCAAACAAAATTGTACTTATTCTCTACTTTCTCATGTACTCTTTCTAGAGTTGTCAAAATGTGTTATAGCCTATGAACCAACCTGGTCCAAACCTGGCCCACCACGAGTTTGGACCAGGTTGGGTTAAGAAAATTACGAATTTCGGTAGGGGCCAAAATTGAACCCGGTCCACTAAGAACCTGACTCACCCGGGTTGAACTCGTGGTGAGCCGAGGTGACTCACCAACTCACTGAAAAATTTTAAATATCAAATTATATTAAAAAAATGAAAATCTTAAATGCTCTTGTGTCTCAAATTCTCTCTCTAAAGCAGTGTAACTAATCCATTTTTTTGCGTAAAATGAATGATACAACTTTATATAAATATTTAGAACGGTTGGAAGTCTCACATCGACTAGAGATAAGACCAATTCACAATATATAAATAGGTACACTAAAGTCATAGTTATCAACTTAATGCCACTTTCCTTTGACTTTTAGTACCTTTTCTTTTAGTTGAAGGTAGTTTCTATGAACCTATGAACCTATAATATGCCTTAACTTTATTTAAATTTTAATCAAAATTATAATTTAGTTGTTTCTAGGATTGAAGAAAAAATTGTAATTTTTTTAATTAACTGAGCTAACTCGTTCAACCTACCAATCCGTGGTGGGCTGAGTTGGGTTCAAATTTTTTAGGCTCGCTAATAAGTGAGTCAGGGTCGGTTGGCCCATTAAGTGGCCAACCCTTGCTTGGGCCGGGTAACCCGTTTTGACAACTCTAATTCTTTCTTCTTCTTTTCTTCTAAAGTAAAAAGGAAACTAGACACATACTCATTATTTTTTGTCTCATTTTTCATTTGTTCTCTAGAACTTTTGAAGAAAAAAGATAATTCTCTTATCTTAGTTAATACTGAAATATTTGTTTTAGTATTATTTTTTATCTCATGAGCCTTTTGTATATTCATTTTTTTATGAATTCAAAAGAAAAAAGCAAAGTACTATGTTGTTTTCATAACCGATTTTAATTGTGGCTTGATTATCATAGATTGGTGGTGCGTTCAATCAGTGAATAATTATTTTTGACTTCTTGATATTGTTCTAGATTCATGGTCAGTGCGTCTAAGAATGTTGAGTTATTATACTGGTTGTCGCCTTAATTAACTAGTATAAAAAAGGGAACTTTCTACACAACCATACCTATACCAATTCTCTATATTGGTTCTGGAATCGATACAAAAAGTTTTTTTTAATCGATATAAAAAGGCTTTCCTGCACTAGTGATTTTTTATTAGATTATGATAAATTATTTTTTAATCTTAAACTTAAAAAAAAATAAGTATATTGATTAAGAATAAAAGAATAGATTCATTTTTTAAAAGTGATAAAAGGGAAACTAAACGATATTTCATATATGTGTGATTTTTTGTATAGTTATAATTATACTAAATTATGTATTAATTTTTATTGTATTAGTGAACTAAATTATGTATTAATTTTTATTGTATTAATGATAATAACTAAATATATAAATTTTAAGTGTACTATTTTGACTCCCCCAAAGTTATGATACTCTAAATAGAATATGATTTAAATAATTACCTTACTATATATTAATATCATCTTGGTCTTATTATTTTTGTGAAACCCACATTTCATTCATAAATTTGGTAAAGATGGTGTATTATGGTAAGAAGACGAAGTCTATGTCTCAATGTATTATGTTGGAAGTAGTGAATAAAAATACTTAAAGGTTTTTCTTAACATCATATATGACATGAATGTTTGAAGAGAAAGTGAATATACGTTATTAAGTTGGCGATCATCCTTATACTCCCTTATAAGGAATCACCTACTACCAAAACTTAATGAGATAATACTTTGACGAGGAACACAACGAGGAGGATCGTCAACTTAATACATGAAATAGGAGAAGAAACTTGAATATGAGAAGAAACAACAAAAGAACTAATTTGTAGGAGTAATTTGACATTCCAATACAT
This sequence comes from Vigna unguiculata, assembly GCF_037176805.1. Classification (NCBI taxonomy): domain Eukaryota; kingdom Viridiplantae; phylum Streptophyta; class Magnoliopsida; order Fabales; family Fabaceae; genus Vigna; species Vigna unguiculata. The sequence continues at coordinate 12,407,680 of NC_140792.1, forward strand.
GATACATGAGTAACTTGGTGTGACAATACTTGAGTACAATAGCAAAAGCAGCTTGACATTCCAATATACAAGTACAAGAGCAACCTAGTGTTTCAAACACCCGAGTAAAGGAAAAACTTGACACTGATGCCATGATAATAGTAGAGCTCAGCGAGACATCCTTGAGTCACCAGTTCATGTTAGGAAAATAATAGTCAAACAAAAGGACAACCGAATGAACTTAGAGAGATAGTTGGGATATCAAACTTGGTGAGATAGTCATATTAGAAAAGTAGTGTCTAAGTAGATACCAACCTAGCATTACAATACCCGGGTTCAAGAAAAAACAATCCAAAAGGTAGGGCCAGTTTAGAGAAATTTCGACAACGCTCGAGACGTTAAATAGAGAAAAAGCTTGCACCCAACTAGGACAAACCATATTGCATTATAGACTCCCTACATAACAAAGCCTAAAAGCTAGAAGAACTTAATGGAAAGCTAATCATCGAGGTCCCATCCTAAAGACAAACCATAAGAGAACACAAAGACAAACGTCCAAGAGATAAGCAAACACTTTATCCCAAAAATATTGTGTGCTTGTTATCTATTTTTGCTTCTTTATGCTAATAATGACTGCAACTAGTGGTCCACAACTACGATCACAGCTGCATAACTTTACAAAAAAAAATTAAAAGAAAGAAAGCCAAAACAAAGAAAGCTAAAGGATGAAACTGTTAGAAAACATAATAAAAGTTAAATAATAATTATGATAATTATAAGAAAAATAAAAAAGATATAGATAATAGAAGATTCATCAAGTAAACAAATAACAAAAATATGATACAATTGTAATTGAAGAAAGAAATAGAAATAACCTAGGTTGAGGCACACAGAGCGCTGTCCTTAGAGAGAAAATGCCCCCACTGCACAGATCGATCGAGAGTAGCGAAGGATCTTTGAATACATAACTGATATTCCGTAATAGTATTGTAAGAAACTTCTAAATAAATTATCAAGAATACATAACTGAGAAATTTTCTTTTCTTAATGTTGTTTCTTTTAAGGGATTTGAAGGTGATGGTGGAGTGGATTTGATAGTGAAGTTTGTGATATAATAGATTAAAACAAAGCTTTAATAGATATAAAAGTAAAATTACCAAATTGTCCTTGATGTTATAAGTAATATAAAATTATATTTAGATGAGTTAGAGTTATTTTATTAATTTTTATTCAATGAATGAAGTTAAAAAAATATTTTAAAAAAGTATTACAATATATTTGGTATGAAAATAAATTAAATATTTACATATTCTTACAAAACAAATAGGAAGTAAAAAAAATTCATGGAATTGGATCTGAGCCAAGGGAATCGTTCCAAAACTCATGAATGAAATATGGAATCATTCCATGGTGGAGGGAATCATTCCCATCCACCACATGCACAACATGCAATTGTTCCAAAGCTCATGGATTAAGCATGGAATCATTCCATTGTAGAAGGAATTGTTCCCAACCACCACATGCATAACATGGAATCATTCCATGATTAAGGGAATCATTCCTAACCGCATGCACAAACATGGAATCCCTCCATGGTGAAGGGAATGATTCCCAGAATGAGCAGCGTACTTTGTCTTCTTCATCTTCCTCATAGTGGATCACAAGGTACCTGCATGAAACATGAATGATAAAAGGGTAATTCGATAAATGTCACTTGGTCACCCTCAAATCACCTCATATATAGTGAGACATGAATTTGAAGCAATCTTGTTGATCATCGCTCCAAAACTCTTTCCCCCACACCCAAATAAAAACGATTATTTATCGCTATTCATCGCTTCCTAATTCTTTTGCATAGTAAATCTGCGCAAAAGAGCACAATGTAAAAGGTATAATGACCTTTGCAAGACATCCCCACACTTTGAAATATTTTAAAAATGTGGTTGTTTATTTTTTCTTTATCACAATCTTTATAAGGAATTTTGTAACATCCCGTCAGGATATTACTGATTTAAATAAATAAAACACATAAAACATAAACCCGTTGCATTTATGAATAAACCTCATTTCCCAAAAACGCGGGAAATTTAAACTTTCATAAATATATATAATAGAAACAAAGTTCAAGAATACCAAAATGTCACAATCCAAAATAAATGTCTAAAATGAGATTACATTTTACTTCCAAAAGTAGAAATTACAAATATCATAAAACACCCCGGCTATCCCCTCTCCGTGGCTAAGCGTCACCGGCTCCACCTACATCAACATTCTCTGCTCACGTGTACCGCGTACACGATCATCGCCAAACACAAGCAGATAGGGTAAGCTTATGAAAACAACATACATCACACAATAATCAAATAACCAATTGTACAGCTGTATATTCTATAACGAACCAAGATACCATCGCTTACTCAATTCTATAACGTTTGGCCACAACCAGACCATTCGTGTTCTACCTCTTCTAGTGATTACCCCAAGATAATTTGCTGCCAAACCTATCGGCCACAACCGACAGAGCACGTGCGGGAACCAATGCCACGGATCATACACCGTAATGCCAGGTGGAGTTCCCAATTACGAACATAGTCCGTAATGTCCCAAGACTACCAAACTCGTCAGCCAATAACTGAGGAGGGCAATCTATCTGGACCCATCCGTATTGGCCACAACCATCACACTCACACCGGCAACACTCGTCAACCTAAGCTCAACTCAAGGGTTCCTCGTGTTCATCCGCCATCCCGAGCTCAACTCGAGGGATGCCATTCCGAGCTCAACTCGAGGAATGTACGTGCTTAACCCCTATCCCGAGCTCAACTGAAGGGATACGTTCCGAGCTCAACTCAAGGAACCCAGCAATCTTACCTTTGAGGCATCACTAAAAGCCTTGTAGATCACCCTACAAGTCCAATACTTAGGACTTACAACAGCCAAACCGCCTAGCGGGGGACACGTACCGCTTGGCGCTTATCGGCTTCCAGACCGCCTGGTGGGGGACACGTACCGCCAGGCGCCAAGCGCCTCAAAATACTCAAGCATAGTAGCCACCGCCTGGCGGTCAACCCACTATCGCCAGGCACCATCGCGCCAGAAATCCCACTGTCTCTGCCTATATTGCCTGGCGGATTGCCACGAACCCCAGTTCCATTCTTCTCTGACGCTATCACCTTGCGGGTTGCACCTTGCCGCCAGGCGCCATGACAGTAATTACGCAATGGCTGTTCTGACTGTGTCCAAATATCATTCAGACTGTCCAACTATATTGTCACTACTCCAGCATATCACTAATTGTAATTTTTCTACTTGTAATGTCTCCATTTATCACTGTTTCAACAATGTAAATTCACTCTCTAGTCATGATCACAATTACAGCACCAAGCATCGCACTCATTCTGTTTTGGCAGACTTTCCCATTTTCTTCAACCATGACAGCATTGTAACCAAGTTTCTCTATGTTATCACTCTAATACTATGAACTCCTCACCCTTCCAATTATTCTAATTACTTTCAACAACTATTCAGACTACTACTTGGACTCAAACATAACCTATCCAGCCAAAGTAACCATTTTATACTTTAGCTCTGCCATCCCTTTCCAGTATCACTAACTACCAATTTATCATTAAGACAAGAACCCCAAATTATGACAGAAATCTGGGTTTTCCAACACGCGTCGCCCCGCCAGGCGGTTTCTCTTCATATTTCATGCTAACAATCATAGTTCCATTATCATATTATTTCACAACATGATTATCATATATTTAAAATAATAATGAATAATAACACAAAATGGCATACATAGGACTCGAACCTAAGTCCTCTCACACAATCAAAGTACTCTCAACCCTTTGAGCTATTACTTTTCCACGTCATTTCACTCATAATTTAATGTCATAATTAATTCTCCCACCCGCATTTATTAATTATTTATTTATTTAATTAATTAAATTTCACGGGTCTTACAAATTTTATTTGAGATATGACAAGCAGAATATAAAGTTTCACCATACATATTACTAACTATATTACATAAAAATAATATAATTCCAATGTCATAACCAAAAATAGCACAACTCAAATGCCAACCCATTTTAAGTTGTCACTTTCAACTTTGCTACAAAATTTCTTTCTATGCTAAAGCATTGTAAACCACACTCATATTCGCCTATACACATTAGTTAAATAACCAAATATGATAAATTATCCATCGTTGTCAGGATATAAAAATAAATCAATAGACCTAAAACATTAAAACCACATTCAAATCATCTGATACAACATTCACATGTCAATTTCTCGAAAATATATTTATATAATTATACATTTTGGATCCTTTATGTTCATAATTCTTCCTTAAATCAATGGAAGATTTAGCAATAAAATTAAGAGACCTTATTCTTCTAATAGAATTTAAAAGGGTTAAGTATGTTTTTAGTCCCTTAACTTTGACCCAAAATGGGAATTCGTCCCTGTTTGAAACTTCACTAGATTTTGGTCCCTAAACTTTAAAAATTAATGAATATAGTCATTTTAACTCAATTACGTTAACTTTTTTTGAAGTGTCGAACATATTTCTTAATAGATATTGAACCAAAAATGTGACAAATAGTGTAAAAAACTCCAATACTAATATGAAAAACGTTCGACACATCAAAAAAAGATAACATAATTGGATTAAAAGGACTATATTCATTCATTTTTAAAGTTTACGGACCAAAATGTATCAAACTTTCAGACAGACACAAATTTCAATTTTGAATCAAAGTTCGAGGACTAAAAACATACTTAACCCAATTTAAAATTTAGATGACTTAGTTTAACATGCCACATATCACAACTTCAACTTCTATAATAATAAAAGAAGAACTAATAGACATTTTATTAGATAATAAAGGCATAAGTCTTAACTTAAACAAAACCATCACAAATATATCCTTTAATAATAAAAACACCATGTCTAGAAATAACAACCCTATTGTACTCAAAAACCACTTATTAGTAAACAAAATATTTGTTTCTTTTATTTCTTATGTAAACAAAATATTTTTTATTAGAATACACATGAACATCAGTTTCACAGTCTATAAATTGGAATTAGTCCCTCTATCAAACTTTGGCCTAATTTACTCCTCTAACTTTAGAATTGTGTGGATTTAGTCCTTTCAATCAATTTTTGTTAAGTTTATTTGACATTTCAAATGTGTTTCATGATAGCATTTGAGTTGTTTACAACGTTTAACACATTTTTGCTTAAATGTTAACTACGAGACTATCATGAAACAGTTCGAAACGTTAAATAAACTTAACAAAATCGGGTTACAAGGACTAAATCCAAGTAAATTTAAAGTTAGGAGACTAAATCGGGTCAAAGTTTAGAAGATTGACTAATTCTAATCTTCACTAAAAGTTAAGGGACCAAAAACATATTTAACCCTTTCTTTTAAAGTAACTTAATAAAATAGAATAGAATCCCGAGTTCATCCCATCCTCTCGTCAATATACTCCATGCTTGAAACATCTGCATTATCACATGCTCTCATATAACACAACGTCATACAATCATCGCACACATCAAACACACAAAACAAACAGGGGTAAGCTAACCATAAACAATGATATATAAAAGAAATTTATCGAAATAAAACATTACAATCACATCCAAGTAAAATACATAAGCCTGATAATCACAACCTCACATTGGTTTTTTCATCACCTGTGCCCTACCACGTGATCCAGTTTTCTAGAACCCGATGGTTCGAGTTGTACTGCCATCGTGACACTAGACTTGTCTCCCTTGGTCCTCAAGGACTTACGAGTAACAACTTTGATGAATCTCACACCAAGTACTATACTAAGCAACTAGCCAAAACTAAGGGCAAAACATTTTCCCCTCTCCAATGCCTCACACAGGCGAGAGAGTGCAATTCTTGAACCTATCATCTTCCACTGTTTCACACAGGCAAAGAAAACCATTTTCCACTATCTCGCACAAGCGAAAAAGTCACTACTAGGTTTCTAGGTAAGACGGAAAACCTCATAACGACATATCCTTCAAGATCACTCTAGTAAACAATAGTAAACCCACATGATCTTTAATCCATCACAGAAAAACTAAAAGTAGTGTTTCCTAGAAAACATATACTTCAGTTACCCATGCACACATAATTTTGTTTTTCCAAAAATTTAAGGTTCATTGGCACCACATATCATTGTATTTTATTTTATTTTTAATTTTATATAAGTCATATCCAATAGGGAAAGAACCAATACCCCTTCATTGCCATAGTACGTAAAAAATATCTATAACATAAGGTATAGTATTTTAGTATATAACCATGGCCATGTTATTTAGATACACGCTTATATTTTTTAAAAGTGTATAAAAACACACACTCCATTTTACTATTATATTAACACTTGTAACCTATCTTTTACTTCATGGACCCCAAAATTTCGATTTCACCATCTTTTTATTTGAAAGCATCAATTCTAAAAAAAAAATCTCTCATGGTTGGTCATCTCACACCTCTAAGGCTTATGAAGGCAATATTTTCGTGAAAAAAACAAAAGAACAAGGAAAAGATAGAGTACAAGTGTCCCATCAAGGCTAAAGATGGCTTTAAACACCAAGCTAAATGGATCATTTGTTCTTGCATTATATGCGTTTCTCTCCCAAGATACAATGACCTGTTACATCGATCAAGTGCAGCAAAGGATATCAGAACCTTGTGAGCAACAATCTCTTAAAAGACTATAAAGAGCAGAAGGATTACATGTGCATTTATGTAATCTGGTGATATAACTAAGGCTGATATATCAACTAAAATCAGTTTTGTATGATAAAACATGTTGTTTGGGTGAGTTTTGTGGTTTTCGCATTTTTGTATAATTTCCCAAAATATCAATTGGTCGATTTTATATTTCAATATGTTGAATCATACTACATGAACAAATCAATCCATTGTTTCTATTTTCCAATCGACTAAAATGTGTGGTCCTACAACTATACAACTCTAATTTGTTGGTCAATTCAATTTGAATTAAAAGGGTTTTTACAAGTTTGAATGGGTCATAATTTTTAGTACTCGGCCAATTCAACCCCTTTTCTTAGCTAAGAAAGATATTTTAAACCTACACTTAACAAAACCAAAGGAAACATGAAAGTGCAATCAAAACCACTAATTAAGCATTTCTCACATATCTATAGTTCATGTAAGCTCAAAAGTGCAGGGCATGAGTCATAATGAATGTGGAGTAATGTAATGAATGAAATAATGGTGCATAATGTTTCACGAGATGATGAATAGAACATAGGAATAAGAACGAAAGCAAATGATGCAGTAGAAATGAAGATACCAAAATTTGAGGCTGCTAAACCAATCTAGGGTTGCTTCGTTCAAGTTTCCCATGAACATTTTGCACCTGATAACATTTTTATATCAATATTTGTGTATGAAACATTTTTACATGTGCCAAAGGATCATGGTGTCCTATGAACATCTTCATTGGAAACACATAGTGGTGGTTTGATTCTTGTAAGATATTGTCTGTAAATGGATGAAAATTTGCTACCTGATCGGGGAGACCTCCACCTCTTCCTTTGTTGTGCTGCAAAGTACAAATAGATTCTTCCCTCAGCAACCTAGATGCTTCATTCTCTTGTCGTAAGCCCTCCTGTTGTCTTTGGTATTCTTTAACCCTCACTCTTACCTCCTCATTTTGTCACCTTAGGTCGACAATCATCTCAGAGGGAGGAGTAGATTTCGATGTTTTAGACATTCTTACTCCTTTGTTCTCTCAAAATTTGAGACCCAAGACTAGTTTTTACTTGTCCTAGGGTAGGCGTCAAAATGTTCGAGCTAAAAAAGACTAGTTTTTGATGAACCAAAGAATTCAAAGTGTTTTTCCCTTCTTTTCTGTCCTATGCCCCTTTTTATCCACTCTTCTCTAGCCCCCTTATCTCCTTTGTCCTCTCAATGCCTCATTATTACTCTCCCTTACTACCTATCATTCGTTATCTAACCAGTCTCTTTAATCTCCTTTACTACCTATATGACATCTTAAGTCAATCGACCTTTCCTCCTCACAAAGTATTAGATCCATTAATGGGTCGACTAGTTGGGCCTACCACCACACAATCCCCCAATGTTTAGCTCATTGGAGCAAAAAGGCTAAAGGGAAACGGAGTTCAAAATTGACTTACTTAAAAAAGGGTCGAACAGTTGGGCCTATCACCTCAGGATCCTTCGTACCAAATTTGGAGAAAGTAACATGCCATACAAAAAGAAAAGGAGAAAATTAAGAGAGACCCAACTTGCCATTCTAGACGGGGAACTTAGAGTTTTAAAACAAAAGATGATAAAAGAGAAGCCAGTCTTTGAACTTCTCTCAATTTATCCTCAAACCATCTTTCATAATTCCAATCTTTACTCTTGAAAATTTTTCAACTTTATTTCCACTTCCCATTGTTTTAAACTCCTCAAAACCACGCTTTGATTTGATTTTAACTTATAGGTTACATTAACTCAAACTAGACCAAAACACTTTTGTGAGTGGGCCTTGAAAGTTCTCAAGGAAATTCTTTTAAAATTAACATAAGGGCTTCCTCCATTTTTCATTTATACATATTTTGTCTGTAATACATAAATTTATAAAAAAATTGTTTGATGATTACTCAAATGGATCTTTGATCCTAGAGGAATTATACACAAGTTAACCAATACTAATAAAAGGGTCATGTGATGAAGAAACATAAATATTTGAGGAATCCTTTTCAAGGGGGAGGGGATGATGGAATACCCCCTAGCCATGGCTAAGCACATTCAAGAAGAGTTGGAGTCATATGTGGAAGGTGAGCCCAAGCTCTTACCATCATGGGCCACCAGTGAGTTCTTATTATATTAAGTTTATTTTGGGCCTTGCATTATAGGCCTAGTAGTATATGGTTTTTTTTTGCCTTATATAATCCGTCAAGTAGACTAGGTTTTCTTTTGGGCCTTGTATTCCGGCCAAGGGTTGTAGTGTAGGGTTTTAGGCCCAAAGGAGATGGGCCTTAAGGAGACAAATAGGTCTAGGGTAAAGACACTAACTTCGAGCACAAACTTTCTAAAAAATTGTGGGCCCTTGGCTAGAGTGATCTCCAAGTTTCTCTATTTTGTGAGACACATGCTCTTGCCATGTGGATGCTCACAATGGATAGAATTTCTCCTTAGTATTGACCATGTATCATGCTCTTAATGGAGAGGATTTCTTTCCTTAGTAGTGGCCATGTGTCATGCTTCTAATGGAAATGATTTTTCCCTAGTCTCCAAGTTAGAATATTAGGGTTTTACTTCTATAATTTGGAGATACCTTTAGGGTTACCTATGCTTATAAATAGAGGTGTCTCCCCCATGTAAAGCATCTTTGATTTTGAGTATTTTTATGCTGCTAAATTTGTGCTATACTACTCATCTTATGTCACCAAGGCTAGAGCACATGTTCTAGGTTTCCCCTAGCCACTCTTCCTTAAGAGTTGGCCCAACCACTCTTGAGAGCACCTAAACACCACCATAACCTTTCCCCTTGCTTAAGCCATATAGCTTGGAGGAAGAGCCATAATCATATCAAAACCACCATCATCATGCCTCCACAAACCACCGCCCATTTGGAAGTCTAGCTTAGAGAAGCATATCCCATCACTTTGAGAAGACATGTGAGGCAAAGAAAGCTCCCTAGTTTTCTAAAGGATTATCAACATCAAGTTATGAACTACATCGGTAACAAAATTGACACTAAAAATTATATTCCTTATCCTATATCTACCTCTCTTGTTTAAGAAAAACTCTCCACTAGTTATCCTTTTTTCTTAAAAGTATTGGTTTTACATAATTTGCCTTTGATCACTCTTTGTTCACTAAGCATAGTAAAAATTCATTCGCCATCTTGCTTGCTTATGTATATCATATTATTCTTGCAAGAAATTCAATTTCTGACATTAAGAAAATAACACACTATCTAGATAAGGAGTTTAAAGTCAATGACTTGGGAGATTTGAAAATTTTCCTTGGGTTGGAACTGACATGGACCAACAGAGGCATTCACATTTCACAAAGGAAATACGCTTTGGATATTCTTACTATACAAGATTACTTGCAAACAAACCATGTACTACTCCTATAGTCAATGACAACAAACTCATGTCAGAAAAGGTTGCTCCTTTGGAAGATATCACCTCTTTTCAAAGATTGATTGGGAGACTGCTTTACCTCACTAATACAAGACCTCATATAAGTTTTATAGTTCAATTCCTAAGTCAACTTCTCCAAGCTCCCATCATTCATTATCAAATTGTTGCTCTGCACATTCTTCGTTATGTTATAAATTCTCTACGACAAGGTTTTTTTTCCCTGGAAACTCCATTCTCCAGCTTAAAGCATTTAGTAAGTTAAACTTGGCCACTTGTCCAGAAAAAAGACGTTCAACCACCGATTTCCGCATTTTCCTAGGGTCTTCTTTAATTAGTTGGAAATCCAAAAATCAAACAATTGTCTCACATTCACCTTCTAAAGCATAATATCATGTGCTTGTTACCTATGAAATCCAATGGTTGAAGTTCTTACTTGAAGATATTAAAATTGGTGCTAAATTTCATGTTGCTTTTTGTTGTGATAGTCAACTAGCCCACATATCACCAATAATCCCAACTTTCATGAATGAACAAAGTGTTAGAAATTTCCTAAACACAAGCAGATATGGTGAGCTAACAGATAGCACATATAATAATTCAAAGGGTATAAGCCTACACTTGTGAGACCTAGGAAGAACTTTGAGTAATTTAGGTAAAATTAAAAAGTGATTGACAGTTTAGTATCGATCTATGATAGTATAACAGTTGTTTTAGTCATGACGAAAGACTAATTTAATTAAATGTGTGATTTAAGTTGCTATTTATCTAATTTAAGGAATTATGGTTTGTGGAGTATAAGTGTTTTAATACTTATAATGCATTTTATATCATGTAATGACATGTAGTCTAGTGGTGGAAGTCGTGTGAAATGTGTACAAGAGCAGGGTTCGAACATGGTTGGTTGAATTTTGTTTGTGTGTTGGTTTTTAATTCATTTTTCTCCTTTAAGAAATGGGGCCCACGAAACATGAATTGATTTTCTCTTTCTAGTCACGCTAATGTAGAGACAGTGGAATAGTATTTTTTTATTCATTCATTCAATTTTATTTAGAAAATGTTAGGAGATATTTAATAGATAAAATTAGATGTAGTTTTTTTAAGAATCTTAACTGAAAGATTTGGTATAGGATTAGATAAGGCCTTTAAGGGGGAAGAATTAGGAAGCAGAGAAAACAGAGAACAAGGGTGCAAGTTGGAGAGTTCCAGCGGCTGTGGTAGAGAAGAAAAACACTTCAAAGAGATACTTTAGGTAGAGGAAGTTAACTTTGCTTTCTGCGTGGTTTGAAGCTTAACTTTTATACTTTTTTTTTTTCTCTTTTATGATTGGATTTATGTATGATTCTTGTGGTTCTTCTAGGATGTATGTACACGATGCTTGCATGCTTTTGTTACTATGTTTCCTTGTCCAATGGGTGTATAAACCTTTAAACGTGGGGTTCTCTTTTTGTTGGCTACAATTTCTTTTTTTTTTTCTTCTGGCATATAATTCGTGTAAGTTTTTTTGTCTTATTCGTGAGTGGTGCATTGCAAAACCTTGGAACTTTGAAGGAACGTTGAACCATGAGGGTTTGTAGCCATGCGTAATCTCTAACGTCTATTAGGATTTTAAGATGTTTGTGGTTTCTTGGCTTTCTCGTGATTGATGGTGCAACCACATGTTTACGTGCACAACCTTGCATTCTTTCTCTTCAAAAAATCATAATCAATTGTTGTTTTTCTCTCACTTTGAAATAGTTGGGGTTAGCTTTGGTCTCGTGAATGGTTTCTTTGCTCACGTTCATGTATGGTTGGGTTGTGTTTTCTAATTCATGAACCTATACCAATTCTGTTTTCGTGCTTGCCTTGTTTTGGGTTGTGGGTTCTGATTGCAATTTTGTCATCCATAGTTTGTCTTCTTGATGAGTTTCGTTGAAGGCCAACCTTAAAGCATGATTTTATTTTCTTTCTTTCTCCTTAATTATTTCTCTTTCTTTCTTTATAACCACTACATATGATATTACTTTTCTTTTTCTTTGGGTTGTAGGTGCAGACCATGCAAATGCATAACATAGTATTGTTTCCTCATTTATCACGTTGCATCAGTTTTTTCATGGAGTTGTTGTCATTACAAGAACGTTATTCACGTTGCAAGGTGTGGGGTTTCATGGCTTCACGGGTTAACTTTTCTTTTTCTTCTTTTGGCCTATCTCTTCTCACGTAAAGGCTTGAGATTCAATATTGAATGGGTAGGCCACATGGCCACTACCATGTTATCCATGTTCTAAGTCTTTAGATGAATACCTCAAGATGCCCTTGTTGCCACACCTACAAGGCATAACTTGTAGAACACGTATGGAAAACCTGCTACAGACCACACTCTGTAATGCTAGGGGAAGTTCCCAATACGAAGCATAGTTCGTAATGTCCCGAGACTACCAAACTCGTCGGCTAAATACTGAGGAGGGCAATCTTTCTGGACCCATCCGTTCGAGCCACAACTCACACATTCACACCGGTACACTCACCAATCCGAGCCATAACTTAAGAATTTCTCGTGTTCATCCGCCATCCCAAGCCACAACTCAAGAGATGTTATTTTGAGCCATAACTCAAGGAATGCCACATGTTTACCTTTTATCCTGAGCCACAACTCAAAGAACACTCCAAAAAGTCGATCTTTAAGGTATCACCAAAGCATTGTATACCACATACATCCAAAGCATACAAACATTCTGCCACAACATTATCGCCTGACATTACTCTAGAGCCGCCAGGCGAAATTCTGTTCTAGACCGCCTTTCAAGACCCCTTTACCACCAGGCACCTTGCGCCTTTGATGCCCTAACTTTACAACTATCACCTGGTGGGATGACCTTCACCGCCAAGCGCCATGCGTCACAACCATCCCCTGGAATAATAGTTATTGCTTGGCGGTGGGGTTTGGACAATGAATTTACTGGTTTTTAGGCACAAAAAAGCAAATGTTACACATGCAGATCTTCAGTAATACAATGTACCATTACCAAATTTCTTACATCCTCTTCAAAAATCCTAAAACCTACACTCTTAATGCATGATTAACACACCCATTCTCACACTCATATCCACTCCATTGACCTTGCCATTCCTTAGCTTTAACTAAGAACAACCCATACTTCCCAACCATGTATTCCAGTCAACTCAAACATAACTGAATTCCATCACAATACCACAACATCACTGTAAATGACAATTCATCTCATGCCACATTTTAATTATACCATTTATCACACCTCAATTTCATACACCTGTAACATATTTCTCTTGACTCACATTAATTCTAAGAATGAGAAGTCCAAAATTAGGATCATCATCTATACCAGTCACTGCAACGAATTTCGACTTTTCTCTTCCCATGATAGGATTAATCATTCTGCAATTATTATCATCACTTACCACACCTTCTACTCTTAATTTCTTCCTTTTGGAACTTACTCCTATGACCTAAGGTATCTAAGTTACTAATGGTTTCCCTTCCATCAATTTTCGTATATTTGATTCCACTTAATTCTCATACAAGGACCCCCAACTCGAGCATCACAAAATTAGCCTCTAACACAGTTGTCACAGCTTATCGCTTGGCAGCAAGCTATGTGCCGCTAGGCAATGCGTCACCTTTTGGAAAAAATCCAAATTTGTATTGCACTTGCGTGAGCCTAAATCTCCATTAACTCACACCAGACTATCCATATTCATTACTAAAGCAATTAACATGTTCCATTCCACAAATAAGTAACTACCAACCACTTACACAAAGAATTTACCACATTTTACAGTTCCATTCATACTACCAGAAATTCCCAAATTGACGCAACCTTAATTCTCATGACATCTTTAATTCATCCGTTTAGAGTATTACTGGATTCTCTCCACCCAATTTATCAGTTTACTCCACCTCATATATGATAGAGACTGCCATGAGTCCCTCAAATTCCCAAAAACCAACGAACACAAACAAAAATAGCAGCATCTGTGTCCGTCGCTTGGCAGCAGTTCATTGCCATAAGGTGGTTTAAAGTAGAACCCAAAAACTGGGCTTAACGACATGCGTCGCCTAGCGACCTTGAAGGTTCGTTAGGCGGTTTCTAGAAAATTTCCTAAAACCCAGGAAACTCGAGATTTTACAAACATAATTGCTGCACAATTTATTTCATACACATACAATTAACCAATCATATCAGAATTACGAGTTTAGCACCCCTAACCTGAATTTTGTGCTTCCAACTGCAAATCTCGTAAACCTTGGTGATACAAAAAACCCACTTCTTGCCTCCTTCTCCCTTTCCACACGTCACTTAGGCTCCTAAATCCACTCTTAGCTCTCTTTTTCAGTACACTGGATTGATGTATGACTAAAAGTCCTTTTTCTTTTCTTCCTTCCACTCTTATACTCTACACTCTAATTTTAAGTGCCTTAATGGCTAAAACGAAAATACCATTAAAATGTGTTTAATGGTTAATCAATGACCATTTAAGAAGGTTTTTCCAACCATTTCCCGGCTGCCCTCTAGACAACTAGGGTTTTTTGGCCTTTCCCCCTCATGCCAAAACAATTTTAGCAAAAAGAAACTTATTCGTGATAATTCTTATAAATCAAGGATTATATTATCACTCCTCATGATCAAGCATACTACTAAAATAATAAACAATTAAAATAACACATAATTGACATACATAGGACTCAAACCCAAGTCCTTTCATAACGACCAAGTACTCTCAATCATTTGAGCTAATACTATTCCACGTCATAAAAGCTAACATTAATTGTCATAAATGCTCCTACTACCTGCATTTATTATTTATTTATTTATTTAATTAATTAAATTTCCCAGGTCTTATAGTGATGGTCAAGTAATGCTTTTGTTTGACTTACTGTATGAATTCATTAAGGATTGATATATGACTGTTCATTTTAAATCCTTTCGATTTAAGAACTCTTTCATATAAAATTGAAGAAAAATTTTCCTATAAATTTTTGTACGTAATATATGTTTTTGTATGTACCATAAGATTGTGTATGTAATATATGGTTATGTACGTACTATAGGATTGTGTACATAATATATGTTTTATACGCACTATAAGTTTTTGTACGTAATATATGTTGACATAAATTATATGTTGTATATTTAATTCATATAAGGAATATCATTATTTATTTTGATTGCATTATAAATAATGTTGATGCAAATATTTATTTAGATGTTGTAATGGTGGATATATTTTAATGAATTAGAGTGTGGCCTCAACATTTGTGATTGATTAATATTTATAATCATGTAAGAAACATTAATTGTAATTAATTATATGTGATTTGATGAATTTTTACCCCCATGATTTTTCTTGCATCTATAAGATTAATTGGGAAGAAATATTTGATTATATTTCTCAAATTGCCCACAGGAACTAAGAAGAGGAATACAATCTAATAGTTTTATCATTTGGTGATGTCAGTCTAACTGAGTAAAGCTTCAGCCTACAGATAAGTTTTATGTCACTATATTCATTCATAAAGACGTATGTTTTCATCGATAAAACATAATAGTATAATACTTTTATCATTTGGGGATGTGAGTCTAATTAAGTTAGACTTTAGCTCATAGACAAGTTTTGTGTCACTAGATTCATTCATTAAGATTCATTCATTAAGACATGTGTTTGCATCGATAAAACATAATAGTATAATAGTTTTATCATTTGGTGATGTGATTCTAATTAAGTAAGACTTTAGCTCACATGCAAGTTTTATATAACTAGATTCATTCATTAAGATGTGTTTGCATAGGTAAACATAATAGTTTAATCATTTGGTTATGTGAGTCTAATTGAGTATGACTTTGACCCACATGCAAATTTTATGTTGTTAGATTCATTGATTAAGACATGTTTGCATTGTCAAAACATTATTTTGTTATAGTCTCAAAGTAAGATAATGAGCATGTATTCTAAACATTTTGCAGTTTCTCAATTTGTGAATATTTCTTATATTCATTATGGTATTCCCAAACTAAAAAGGGATAATTATAAGTTTTGGAAGGAGAAAGTTCTTCTCCATTTGGGTTAGATGGACATTGATTATGCTATTAGAAAACTATAATCATCATTATTACTAAGACCAACACTCTAGATGTTGTTGATCTCTATGAAAAGTGGGAGAGGTTATATTGTTTGTTTGTGATGTTAATAAAGATCAACTTTTTGCTAGTATTCAGGATTTTGTTGATCATCATGACAATGTGAGAGATTTACTAAACGTTATTGATGAACAATTCATCACATTTGTTAAATCTCTTACCAACACTATTTTATCATGTAATTTTCCATTTTTAAAGCTCATCGGGATTAAGGGAGTGTGTGATCATATCTATGCATAAGGGACATTGTGGCTCAACTGAAGGGCTTAGAGGTTATTGTGTCTGATTCCCTTCTAGTACATTATATTTTGTATACTTTTCCTAATCAATATGCTCCTTTTAAAATTACTTTTAACACACATAAGGATAAGTGGTCTACTAATAAATTAGTGACCATGTATGTTCAAAAAGAGAAAAGGTTGCTAATGGAGGAAGGTCAAATGGTGAACTTGACTACTTCTCTTAAGAACTTGATTACTCACGATACATGTATCTTTACTTACTTTGTTCTAAGGATGAAGCTTTAGATGCCTTTAATGTTTTTAAGGCTAAAGTAAAGTTACAATGTGGGAAGCAAATTAAGATTGCGAGATCATATAGAGGTGGAAAGTATTATGCCAGATACACTATGAGTGGACAAGCACCTGGTCCATTTGCGAAATTTCTTCAAGAACATGGGATTGTTGCCTTATACATTATCACATCAGAATGGTGTGGAAAATAGAAGAAATTGAACTTTAATGGATATGGTGAGAAGTCATGCAAAGCTTCCTAAATTCTTATTGATTGAAACACTTAAGACAACAATGTATATAGTGAATCAAGTTCTAACCAAGGCTATTTTAAGAAAACCTTTTGAGTTATTCAAAGGTTGGAAACCTAATTTACGACATATATGCCTTTGGGAATGCCCATTTGAAGTGACATTTTATAACCCACAGGAGAAAAAACTAGAACCCAAAACTATTAATTGGTATTTCATTGGATATGCTGGAAAAAGTCCAAAGGTTATAGTGTTCTATTGTTCATCTCATAACACCTAGAATTGTGGAATCAAGGAATGTAAAGTTTCTTGTAAATGACTTGATTAGCGTAAGTGATTTAATTCAAAATCATCATAATGAAGTACAACCCTCTAAATCAAATGATAGATTGGTAGTCATTCATGCGCCTTTGGTTCAAGAATGTATTAGACAACTAGTTATTCAAGTTCCACAAATTGTCGGAAATAGATCAAGTTACTGAGGAACCAATTGAGCAACAATTTTCTAATCAAGGTAGTAAAGCAACATTAAGAAGATCTACAAAGATCAACGGATTAATAAACAATTTCTAGTGATTATGAAGTGTATTTACAATAATTAGAATATAACATTGGAGCCGAAAATGATCTTGAACAGGAACAAATGAAGAATATTCATATGTTTCAGTTGTTGGAAGTCTAATGTGTGCTCAAGTTTGCACCAGGCTTGACATTCCACCGTTGGAGTTTTGGGAAGATATTAGAATAATCCAGGTGTTAACCACTAGAAAGTTGTAAAGAAGGTAATCAAATATCTTCGAGGATTAAAGGATTTCATGTTCATATACAGTCAAATTGATAGTTTGGAGGTGATAGGCTACTTCTATTTAGATTTTGTTTGTCGAATTAATACTAGAAAATCAACATTTGGTTATATTTTTATGCTAACTAGTGGAGCTATATTTTGAAGCAGCAAAAAGCAAACCTTGACTATTACTTATCGTATGGAGGCTGAGTTTGTTTCTTATTTTGAGGCTGCCTCACATGGTCTATAGTTGAAGAGTTTTATATTTGGGTTTAGAGTTGTAGATTCAATTGTTAGGCCATTGAAGTTATATTGTGATAACTCTGTTGTATTATTTATGGCTAAGAATAATAAAAGTGGAAGTTAAATTAAGCACATTGACATTAAATATCTATTCATTAGAAAACGTATTAAGTGGTCATTTAGCACGTTAGCACTGAGTTGATGATTGTCGATCCTTTGACTAAAGGCAGGCCATTAAAGAATTTTAAGGATCATTTTGCGCAAATGGGACTTGGTTCCATGTTGTGACAATCATTATTTTTACTTTGATAAAACACTTATTCAATTTTTCTCATTTTGTTGTGCACATATTTATTTATTTTGAGAAATTTTGTTTGACCCCAAATAAACATATGGTTTATTCAATGTAGTTAAAAATCTTTAATGAGAGACTTGATATATTGTGATACATGGGAGATAATACTCACTTTTGGAGGACTTGTCACCATGATCATTGTATTTAGTTTCTTGTATTTGATTGATAATGGGATAAATGGACCAAGTGGGAGAATGTTGAAAAATTCTGAAATATGTGATCCATGAAATAATATGAGATGTTCACATGGTCAACTATTTCTATAGATGTGGCCCACTTATTAATCAATTTTATATATGTTGTGTAAATTTTGATATTGTAATCTCATCTAATTGGCAATAATTTATTATGGCAACTACTCTATGATAGGCAAAGAACTTAATAAATTTCACAAGTAATTTGTGTTTTGGCTCATCAAAATGCCCTCTTCTATACCATCAAAGTTTAGAGAGTAAGGGTTTGGAACAAAAAGCACATTAAAGAATTCTCATGACAGTGACCATGGCTGAAGGTTAATCCTTATTCATTTTTCCACATTAGTTTTACATAAAGCATATCGAGATTGATTGTCATGTCATCTGTGAAAAACTTCAAGCTAAATTGTTTCAATTGCTTCTTATCAACATTGCTCATCAGTCTATCGATGTTTTTACCAAACCTCTTGAGTATGGAATGTTCAAAAATGGTGTCTACAAGTTGAGGATATAAATATCAATGGTGGAGCTTTAGAGAGGCTATTGGTTTTCTAGTTATTAGTTTTTTTGTTTCTAATACTAAACAATTTCACATACTCTTTTCTCTTAGCATATAAATGTGTTTGTTTCTCTCACCAATGGTGAAACATTGAAGGGACAGGATGACCTGTGACCCTGCCAAATTTTTTTGAAATTCTTTTAATAATATGTGGTGTATGGAAATTGATTTGTTTTTTAATTTTTTAAATTATATGTAGGAAATTTGATTTTTTGGAAAATTTTAAATTATAAGAGTATATATTGGGAATTGATGAAAATTAAATTAGATATCTTTTTTCTTAATAAAACATAACATTTAATGCTAATAAATAATAAAGCATAAAATCAAATTTAATAAAGAATAACCAAATTTATTAAGATATTTTTTATTTTCTAAATTTATTAAGATATTTTTTATTTTCTCTTTCATTATCTTTTGAGTTTTTCACATATTGTACCCACTTTAGACTTTTACTTAACTTGTTTTCTTTGTTTATGAAGAAAAAAAGTTGCACACAAATTCATTATTTTGTGCTCTCATTTTTCGTGTGCTTTCTTCCATTTTTGAAAAAAAAGGTAATTCTTTTTTATCTCATTTGATGGTGAAATATTAGTTTAATAGTTAACATTATTTTTTATCTTACGAGCATTTTGTATATTCATTTTTATGAATATAGAAGAAAAAGTAATACACTAAGTATTTTTCATAACTGATTTTTAGTGTGGCTTAATTATCATAGATTTTTCTTTTGTTAATTATGTATCTCTATTTTTTTTATTAGATTATGATAAATTATTTATTTAAAAGTGATGTGGAAGCTACCCGTGAAGACAAGAACAAAAAAAATTAATCCTTCAAAAACAGGAAAGTTAATGGCATCTACTTGATTGATCCTTTAATTCATCTTATTTTAACTCTTCTTACTTCTACAACTATAACAGAAAGATAATTTTCTGCAGTGAAAATTTATCAAAACAAGATTACAGAATAAAATGAAAGATGAATTTTTTGCCGACAGTATGCTTATTTACATTGAAAAAAAAACAAAAAATTTTAATATTGATTCAATTATGAGTTCAAGAATCTGACATAAGAAGAATAATTCTTTATATGTATGATTTGTTCTATAATTACAACTATCTTAAATTTTGTATTCATTTTTATTGTATTAATTATGTAACATCTCATTTAATAGATAAATCTAGTTAAATAAAACATCACATAATTTATAATATCTAAAGAGCACGAGGCTTAAAGTATAAAGGATTTTACAGTCATCCAAATATATCAACAAGGGAAGCAGAGACACTACACAATGGCATAACAGAAAATAAAAGTGCAACAGAGGTCCATAAAGCTTGCTCATAAAGCAAGAGATTACAAAATAACAAAGGTTCTTCAAACTTGAGCTCAACAGTGAGCCCAACATCGACTCATGACCAACTACGCTGCAGCATTCCCATCGTCATTGCGATCACCAGGGGTTCCCATATTTGCTCACACCAAGGAATTGAAGATCATTGTAAAAAGGAAAACCACACAAGAAGACAAACACAAGCAAAAGGGTAAGCTAGAGTAAAAATATCTTTATCATACAATTAAGCATGCAATTTAAAATCAAGTACACATCAATCATCCAAGCATGTGATAGTAAACAAGCAAGACTCTAAGACTCAATTTATCCGAATACGTATAATCAGTCGGATTCACTGGATGCATGCGCTTGTGGTAGCCTCTTACGCTCTACAAAGTCATTGTCAATGGGTTTCACCCTACCACGCACAAGGTTAGACTTCAAACATTTAAGGCCATTATCCTGCCAAAGACTAGGGTATCCTACTACTCTCACCACTTGAGTTAGTCCGCTCTACGTGAGACTAACTGACTCTTTAGAGTTTCAGGATGCAATCCTTACTTGAATCCTTACCTAATTATATACACTACGGCACCACCATGAAATCTCACCAAGAGATTCATGGAGTTATGTCCATCACATCCAACACCACCATGAAATCTCACCAAAAGTTTCATGGAATTACGTCAATCTCATACCACAACCATGTCTCTCCAACCAACCACAAATTTATCAAGCATAACAATCTCATGCCAATATCCAACCAACCATGATTCATGAATTTATTCATACCAAGCTCATTAATTCCATGCTCATTATATCATATAGAACATACAAGGCATCATACTTAAACTTTTTAATGCGATAAACCAACCAATCATTAGAAACATACACATATTCAACTAACTATGTCAATCTCACTCAGGTTAAGGAGCTCTCACTCAGGCAAGAGGAACCCCTCGCTCAAGCTACCAGCTCTCGCCAAACAAAGAGCACGTCGAGGTCTCGCTCAAGCTAGCCCATCTCACTCAGACGAGAGGCCTTCGCTTAGGCGAGCCCTCGAAATAGATATGGGTGAGTTGATGTCGTTCTCGCTCAGGCGAGAGCTCCTCGCTTAATCGAGAGCTTTCCGTTTTGAGCGACCACCCAGCTCGCCTGGGCGAGTTCAGCAGAACCCACCTGCTCTCACGCGTGCAATATCATAAATCAAGCAGATACACAAGGCACAAGTATTTTCACACCATCACCAATATTATTCATGCATCTATAACTCGAAACCGGCCCAAAACAAGCAAAGTAACTTAAAACATGCAAAACCCTAGCTTCCCTTACATGGAGTGGAGCTAAATCGTAAGCAAAGCGGTCCTAGGAGAATAGAGGAGCACTATAACTCCAACCAGTGCAGGAAACTAGAAAACAGACGCACAAAGGCTAGCATAAGGTTTCAAATTCAACCCAAGGTATAACCCAGACACTGGAATGGAAAGGAAGAGGTAAAGTCCAAGCTCAACTTACCCGGAGGAGACGTTCAAGTGAAACAATGGGTGTTCCAATTGTGCCCTAGTAGAGCTAACGTTTGCAGTTCTAAGAGGGAGGAGGAAGCTAATCCGTTTCTAGAAAATGAGACACCAAACGTGAATTAGGATTGGAATGAAAGGTCTCCTTGCCCTTGGACAAGGGCTGGTGGGATGACCCTAGACTCAACAGACAAGACTAGGCCCTTATATCATAATGCATAAGAAGTGAATCTTACAAATTACAATAATTAAATATATAAATTTTAAATATACTATTTTAACTCCTCCCAAAATATCTCACCCAAAATATTGGTCATGATTCGCCGGTCTCTCTCACTCAAGTGTAACAAAAATAATAATATCCAGTTTTTTCTTTCCTTGTTTTGTATATGCTTTCTTCCTGCATTTCTTTTCTCTGTTTTCTTCACCGTAAGGAGAAATTCCGTGTGGAAAATTAATGTCTTCAGAGAACATAAATAGTCAAAATAGATCTAATCAAAATTTTCTTAACTAGTAGACTAATAAGTTAAAATATGACTCGTGCATTTAAAATTTCAATTATTTATATGTTAGACTTTATTTGCATCAAATCGTTTTTTTTTTTCTGTGTACAATTTATCTTTCTTAATGATAACAAAAAAAATACAGCATATTGATAAAAATGATCGAAAGAGGAAGAAGAAAAAGAAAAATACTAAGATTTTTACTTATCTTCCACATGTAGTTTTTTAAAATGATATCTTTATTCAATAAAAAATTATTGATAAATAAATTTATATAAAAATA
This sequence comes from Vigna unguiculata, assembly GCF_037176805.1. Lineage (NCBI taxonomy): Eukaryota > Viridiplantae > Streptophyta > Magnoliopsida > Fabales > Fabaceae > Vigna > Vigna unguiculata. Next base: position 12,430,522 of record NC_140792.1, read on the forward strand.
ATAATACCATTTTCAAGTTAAAATCTTAAAATAACAAATTTATTAACTTTTTCTCCTTTACATATTAATTTTTTTATTTAGTTATAATTAACAGAAGATTCTAACTTACACTTGTTGTCTGTTTGGATAAATAGAGTATTCTTATGTTTTACTATCTTCAAAATTCAAGAGAATAAATGAATTAAAAGAAAATTATTTATATGGTATAAATAGAAACAAATATTTTTACGTATTTTTTTTTCTTTTCTATTAAACTATTGATAAAATCACCTTGCTTTTTTTTTCTTAAAAAATAACAATCACTAATATTTCATAGATACATGAGAAACCTTGCACCCATATGTTGCCACCAGGTCAAAATTCTCTTGTATCTTCTCATTTGTGTTAACTGTCTATAGTCATTTTAAAAAGAAAAAAAGTACTTATAGCTATTAAAAGTTGAAAATAGGTCAACACTTAACTCTCTCAAGTCAAAGATATCGTATTTTTGGTGCATGGATGAAAAGAAGATGGAGAAAAAAAAATAAAACAAGGAAAAAAAATATGATATATATATATATATAAATGTTCTTGTTTTGTTGGTCACTACTCCATCGTGATTATAAAAATGCATTATAATGTTTTATTTTTCTACGCAAGACATATTTGAAAATGACATGAATACCTTTCTTTTATTAAGGATGATATGTGAATATTATTTTTTATGAATTCCAAAAAAAGAATGCAGAAGAAAAAAAAATCAGAAACAATAATGCAGCTTATTATCAAGTTACAACAGAAAAACTATAATAAAATTTGAAGGAATTCTGAATGCACATGGGAAAGTAAACTTTTGTGGCCCTTTTTGTGTTTTGTTTTTTTTTTCATTCTTTTTTGTCATATTAGAATGCAACACAACTCGATGCAGGTGTTACTAAAACTTTCGATAAATGAGCCATTTCATAATTAAATATATACTGTTAAATTAGTTATTGAAACAACCTAATATTTATGTTAGCCATTTGTTATAGAAAGTCTTGCAATTAAATAATAAGCTTTGTAATAATATCATTTTATTATTAAAACATATTTTTAAAGATCAATTTAACTGAAAATTAAAGATTAAAATATAACATTAGATTTTTTATTTTTTTCATTCGTTGTCTCCAACATCCGCCATACCCAAAATTATGTGAACCTTCGCATAAGTTATTTTATATAATATCCATTTAATCACATGTTTTGCAACTATGTTTGAACTTTCTGAAGAATTAAAAAAAAAAAAAAGGGTGTAAATACCATAAAACATAGAACCCAAAAAGTACGAACATTCGTACAGGTCAAACATAAAGATACTAAATTTATTTTCTGGAAAGAAAGAAAAATTATTTGCACAGTTTCTGCGTAATAGATAGTGTGAAAAGGAGCAATTTGAGTGTGAAAGGAGAATGAACATGTGTGTTGGTTGGTGTACTATGAAACACCGTTTGGTTGAAGCAGCCTTGGTCTTGGTCTTGACTCTTGTCCGAAAACAAAGAGAGAAGATTCAAACCGAGTACGCGTTGCTTTATGGTTGCATCATGATCATGCTCACGACGTGGACATTCATCTGATAAAACCAACGCAACCACACAACACAACCCCATCTTCACGCTTATTCTGCACAACTTTTATAAACTCATCTTTGTTTTTTCTTCTTCTTTACTCGTTTCATCCACCTTCTGAGGTTTGTTCCATTCATATTTCTTTTATGGATTGTTTTTGGGTACCCTTTGATCATGGGTTTGTGATATTTTCTTCTTTCTCCTTTGTCTCTGGGAAAGTTTCAAGCTTTTTATCTTTTTGGTTTGTGGGGAGGATGGTAGTTCTGAACAATTTCTTTTTCTTTTGGAAAGTTCTTATGTTTTTTCTTTCTGTTGAGTTTGGTTTCTTCATACTGTCTCTGACTATTGAACTTAGCTCAGTTTTTCATTAGTGATTTCTTTGATCTGAGCACAGATTGAATTGGTGTGAAGATCATTGAAATTTGATTCCTAAACAATGTAGCTTGGGATGCAATGCATAGTAATTAGAGGTTAGATCAAGAGAAGTTGGGAAATACTGTCAAAAGCTTGGTTTTCGATTGAAGTATTGCATTGTCAAGTGTTAAGCAACAACATTTGTAAAACTTCTGAATTCAGGGATTGAGATGCATGTAAATTGATATGGATAAAAATGTGGAACTTTTTGAAGGATTGAGAAGAAAGGGCATGATTTCAGTTGAGGACTTGTGCTTTTGATCGATTCTGTCAGTTTTTTTTTTTTTTTTTTTTGTGCATTTATTTAAGTCTTATGGTATGGCTTTGAGAACATTTGTGGCAAAACTAGAGTTTTGGTATCAGTGATTAGTTTTCTTATCTCAGACATCTTATGGAAATAATGAATTTGCTTTGGATTATCTTTTATTATGTTCAATTAATTGTATGTATTTTCTTCCCACTTTGTTACTCTTCAAAACATTAACACATTTTGATGGTTCAACCAGGTTACCATTGGAAGCAAGTGACACCATTTGACATTTGAAGCTCCTTATACTTCATTTAGCTATGACTTGTTTTCCTTTACTTTTCAGTAAGTCATCTTCTTCAGCAAGAAAAGATCCAGAAATTGATGAAGGTAACTCGATTACATGTTATACCAATTAAAGTAGGTTTTACAAAGAAGGCATTGTATTGTTTCTTAAATTTGATCTTTTTTTTCCAGTGTTATGACTGTGTTCTTGAATTGGGATATATGTTTCTCACAATATTATAGGTTTGAATTGAATATCAGGTTCTGAATTGAATCTTAGATGTTAGCTGATTTGTTACAAATATTTCAGGCATTCATAATGTTAAACTATACTCCTACAAAGAATTAAGAAATGCCACTGATGACTTCAGTCAAGCCAATAAAATCGGAGAGGGTGGTTTTGGTTCTGTCTACAAGGTAAACTAGACCACACTGAATGTGTCATCTCAGCTATTTTTCTGATCATTGTCTTTTCCTTCTCCTTCTTGTGGAGGAAAACATTGATAATGAAACCTTAACTTATTATGGTGGATGATCAGGGACGACTTAAAGACGGAAAAGTTGCTGCAATAAAAGTTCTTGCAGCAGAATCAAGACAAGGAGTGAAGGAGTTCTTGACAGAGATTAATGTAATCTCAGAGATAGAGCATGAAAATTTGGTCAAGCTATATGGTTGCAGTGTGGACAAAAATAGCAGAATATTAGTCTACAATTACCTTGAGAATAATAGTCTGTCACAAACTCTTCTAGGTAATTATTTTCTTTTCTATTTTCTTTTTTTTGGTTTGGGTAACTTTCTCTTTTTCACCGATGATGCTTGTAGCATGAAAGGTAGTGTTAAAAAGTGGATTTTAATCCTAACTTAAACAGGCTTGTAAAGTGAGATTTGCATTCATTTATATATGAGACTTCCAACACATTTCCTCACATCAAGGCATACTCGTGCATGAGACTAGACACTAATAAGTGATCCCATAGCAGTCCGATAGTGAGTGGAACAATAGATCCAGTAAACATCAAATTTTGTTAGGATAGGCTCTAATCCAGGTCTCTGATATCATATTAAGAAATGAATTTTAAGTCTAACTCAATTCCACAAAACCAACTTATAAGATTGAATTAGGCTTGAACTTGAAGTCCATTTTTTAACACTAAAAAGTAGTCACTTTTCTCATAATTCAATCTTTTGGAATATTGTTGGAGAAAGTCCTTTGCTAAAGCTTTCTGGCAGAAGTTGACAATAAAGTTTTAAACATGGATTTGTTTTTTTCACTATCCAACTACCCCTTAACCTTAAGATATTAGGTGAAGACATATAAATTTGTGTATTGTATCTCTAACATGCCCCTCCTCACACAAGAGCTTTTTGGGCTGCAAATGTGCATAATGCATAGACTATATTAAAAGCTTAAATTGTAAAGTGAAGACACATGAATGTTTCATATTATTAAAACTAGCCTTGGACACCTTGCTCTAATTCTTTTTTAATCAAATATTTTTCTCTTTATTTATAGGTGGAAGTCACAGTAAAATGTACTTTGATTGGCGAACAAGATGCAAAATAAGCGTTGGTATTGCTCGTGGACTGGCCTATCTTCATGAAGAAGTAAGGCCTCATATTGTTCACAGGGATATAAAAGCAAGCAACATCCTACTTGATAAAGATCTTACACCCAAAATTTCAGATTTTGGTCTTGCAAAGCTTATTCCAGCAAACATGACTCATGTCAGCACTCGAGTAGCAGGAACAATGTAAGTGTTCTAAATTACAATCACTGAAAAAGTGCATGATTTTTATGCTGTTGTGTTTCCCCTTGAAACTGCAAATCAGCCTTCCCAATTCCAAATTTAGATACTTGTTGATCCCTCCACCCTCAATTTCAAATTCAACAACTTTGATTTATACATGGAAGTTAACAATTTTTGGGGTATTTTTGTTAAGATAGGAAAGTGCTTCTCTTTGGCTGTTTACATATAATCATGTAAAAACTCTAAACAGTTGTTTTATGTGAGAAATTTTCTGATCCATGATTTATTTCAGAGGTTATTTGGCACCCGAGTATGCAATAGGGGGGAAGCTAACACGGAAAGCAGATGTTTACAGCTTTGGTGTCCTCCTTGTGGAAATAATAAGTGGAAGATGTAACACAAACACGCGATTACCAGTAGAAGAACAATTTCTTCTAGAGAGGGTATGCATCTTTCATTCTTTCAATTGATTTCACATGCTCTTTCTAGGCATTGACATCTTACTAATATCTCAGAGATATAAGGTTTGTTTGAAGGGTTTGGAAATAAGAGTGAGAGAGGTTGTGAATTCAACTTCAGCTACTAACAAAACTAACAATTAACACTTGCTGATAAAAACGAAAATTCTAAAGCATCATATGAAGTTTGTAGATTTTCTCTTATTTTAGCTTCTGATCTTACAGACTTGGGAACTTTATGAGAGAAAGGAATTGGTGGGACTGGTAGATACATCGCTGGACGGGGAATTCGATGCCGAGCAGGCTTGTAAGTTTATGAAGATTGGTCTTCTTTGCACCCAGGAATCACCTAAGCTCCGGCCATCCATGTCTTCTGTGGTGAAGATGCTCACTGGAAATATGGATGTTGATGACAGTAAGATAACAAAACCTGCCTTAATTTCTGATTTCATGGACCTCAAAGTAAGAAGTAACAAAGAAAGTAGTAGTTATGTGAAGAATTCATCTACCTACAATACATCCTCTTCTTCGGACAACCATGACACTACCATGTCATCTGTCACAACTACAACTTTTGCTGCAGTATATGATGAAACCATGTGAACATCAACACATGGTGATTTGTTTTAGTATAAAGAATTAATTTGATTTGCTTAGACTTGTATCTGATGTAAATTTTGCAACTTTTTTTCATACTTTTTTGAGTGATTTTTTTGTCTTCGATGTAATCCTACATGACTAGGGAGTTGCTATGTGCTGTTCTGTAAATATGATGAGGGCTTGTGTTCAATGATAAATTTGAAGATCTTTTGGTTTTCTATGTGTCCTGTTTCGTGTCTCATTATCTCTTTTCTCAAAACTGCCTTGTAAACCATCACAGATCAGAGTTCAGATTTTTTACTGGATCTTTTGGTGTTCTTCTCTAGTGTTGGTATTAACAATATACTAATGTTGGTATTTTAAAAATATTCTTAATATATTTTAAAACATAAATTTTAAATTTTGTATCCATCAATGTACTATATATGGTTGGAGCAATAATGTCTCATGTTCTTGTAACTACAGCTGGAGAAGTCCTTGTGTTGAGTGTTGTAAACTTCCAAAGTTTTGGCATAGTTAATGAAATTCAAAAATAGAATTATGCTGTGGAGAATATAAGGTTAGAATAGTTGGTGATCAGACATAATACCCCATTTGTGAACACCTTTTTTATTGAAATGTGTCATTTTTTTCTGATGAGTGTGGCACAGTCCCTCTATGAAAAGGTTAAGAGCTACTGGGGTCTGTTTACTTTGAGAATAGGTTGTCTATTTTCATTTATTGCTTTATTTTTTAATAATAAAAATATTTTCTTTTCATTTTTTTTTATGTCTAAAGATTTGTTCAGAAATAATAAGAATGTCCTTTCATTGTTTTCATTCTTTCCTATACAAAAACAGCAAGATTTACCTTTCACTATTTTCATCAGTCAAAGCAAAGTGCTTTTGTAATTATAGTAAAAATACATAATCAAATTTGGAAATGTTTTCTCAAATCATACTGGTAATGAATGAATGAATCTCACACCCTTTTGTTTTCCATTGGAAATTAAATACTCTTTAAATTTCATCATTGAATAACTTTGGTAAAAGTTTTTAAAGTGACAATAATGATAGGAAATAAATAACCTAACCGCCATCGTAAGAATGTTGTCATGAAATAACCTTTATAATAGAAACAAACATAAGGGTTCATTTACTCACTCAATTTTGTTTAGCATGTGCCTCCTAAATTGGGTCTTCACAGTCTATTATGAAATCAATTATGGAATGTCAACTACCACCATCTCACTTACCTCAATACCTATTGCTTCATTTCTTATAATTCAATTCACCTAATTCTTATTCAACCATAGATTTTCATATAATTGATCTTTTCTAAAGTGAATTATAATTAGTTTTCTAACAGGTACAATCAAACCCCACATTAGAAAAGATAAAGTTAGTGTATTGTAGTATTAAGGTTGAGAAGAGTGAAGAAAATATGGATTAGTAAATTAAACAGAGCAAGGTTGTTGTAAACTCCTTAATCTGTTCAAATTTTACATATTAAAAGAAAAGAAAGGAAGACCAAGCTAAATGATATCTCCTAGTTTTGTTATCATTTGATGGCTTAATTAGGAATTTGCTTCTAATACTTTGATCTACAATTAACTTTAGTTTCTATATTTTGTTTTTACTCGATTCGATCCTAATATTTATTAAATAGATTTAATATGACCTGTTATGTTAATTTTATTAATAATGTATCAAATTTTGAAAATTGTCATGTGTAAAAATAGAATGATCTCAAGATAGAAGATTACTCAAATTTCATCAGGTAACACTTTTTAAATGATGTAATACCAATTTAACAAAATAAACCAAATTAATTACGTTTAAAACATATTGGGACTCAATTAAATAAAAAAAAATTAAAAATCAAAACAATCATATAACTAAATTTAAAAATTAAATTACTAATTAAAAGTGAAATTGTTGAACATTAAAAAAAAAAAAAAAAAAAGGTTAAGGTTATGGTTAAGAGATGAGAAGTCTTTTCTTTAGAATGACATGGGTGACGAGAAAAATTGTGTTAAGTTCGAAGTTGAGGATAGTGACAAACAGTGGGAGAATAAATTCCTTGACCTATTTCTGGGATGAAGTGGTTACAGTGAGTGTCTTTAATGTTGGTGCTGTGTCAACCCTTGCAAAGGTAAGATCCATTCAACTTTAGACATTATTCATCAAAATATGAGAACATCAATTACAATCCATCACATCTAACTCTATCTCATTAAATCTAACATCAATTACAATTCTAAGGCATAACGAGAATAAACCAACAAAATAAAACCAAAAGCAGCTTCATGTTCTTACTCTAAACTTACCTTAGGATGCGTTTCTTTGAAGAGAATTTGTTGGAAAAGGGTAATGATAGAGTTGGATAAATTTGAGTGGAAAAATATATGTGTTTTTTTAGTGAATTTAGAGGGTAAAATTATTAGATTTGAAAATTAATTTTATGAAAGTTACCAACCGATTTAAGTGATGTGATAGATTAAAAAAAAGTTAAAATAGATAGAATTTAAAAATTACCTAATTACTCTTATAATAAAAAAAACTAAATAATTTTTGGATAACTTAAAATATTAAATTTTAATAATATTTAAATTATTATTATTAGTTATTATACATATTTATATATATTTTTATTATTATTAATTATTATATACATATATTATTATTAATAATTATTATACATATATTATAAATTGTTATTATTAATTAATATATGGCTATAGTTTTTGGCCTAATGATAAGTGTTTTGATCCTAATAATTGGTATCGTGCTGGATCGGTAATGGAGTTTGCTTGTGGTGAGATGCTCCTAGATCTACGGGTTTCGTGAGGTGCTTTGTTGGCGGTAGGATGTCGTGGTGCCATGGTGGTTCTACATCGACAAGTGTTGTGTCGACGGGTCTTGCGTCTCCAGTGAAGGAGTCAAACAACATGGTGGCTGGGAAGTGCGGACATTCGATCTGTGGCTTTTCGCAAGGTTCGTTGGTTTTGCATCGTGGATTGCGGCATTGTTCTAACGAAGGGTGTATGATATTTATGCTATGCAAGGTGTGTGGTGATTATACACGGGCATTGGTTAACATTAATGCAGGGTGCATGGAAATGCTTGGGATGACTTAATTCGAAGTGAAACTTCTTTGGATGGTTTGGTTCCAAGTGGAAAAATTCTTGGGATGGTTTGGTTCCAAGTGAAAATTCTTTGGATAGTGTAATTCCAAGTGGAAATTCTTGGGATAGTTTGATTCCAAGTGAAAATTCTTGGGATAGTTTGATTCCAAGTGGAAATTCTTGGATTGTTTGATTCCAAATGGAAATTCTCAGGGTGATTTGATTCCAAGTGATACTATTTATGGTGGAGTGTGATTGTTGGTATAGGAAATGAATATGTGTTTATTTTAATCGATATAGAGAATGTTAGGTTGATAGGGGGTGGGATTTAGTGACTATATAATGGGCTCTAAGTCCATGATGTTTCATGCCCCAAGTCAAAGACACTTCGAGCTAGTATTTGACTTTTCTTATACTCTTGTAGTAGAGTGTTGTGAGGTTTGATTAAATTCTTGCTTTGGAAAGTGTGGGTGTACTTGGAGTCACAATCAAAGGGTTGATAGTATTTTCTATGTGTTGTCAAAATTTGCACATAGTGATTATTATTTGGTGGTTTTTCTCCGTATTTGGAGTTTCCATGTTATATCTTTGTGTTTCTTGTTTTTATCTTATTTCTCTGTTAAAAGGGTGATTCTTGCGGTTATAGATAATAATGTTTTTCATTGATGATGCGTGTTTTTTTTTGCAGAGGCTAGGTGGGCCAAGACACAATCCAAGAGTGAGATTCCTAGTAGAACAATTGTTGAGGGGAACATTGTTGTAGGTGACATCAGTTGTCTCGTGGCAGAGACTAAGTAGGCTGCTTCATAATTGTTGGGAAGATCTAAAAAATAACAAATAACCAAGCAGAAGCAAAACCCAGATCAAATCTTCCCTAAATAAATAATATGCAAAATAATAAAATGCATAAAACAGAGAAGGGGGGAACCAACAAACACCAAAACTTTTAACGTGGGAAAACCTCAATATGGAGGAAAAACCCACGGGACCTAGTCTATTAAAAAAATTCACTAATAATAATTAATGGGTACACCACAAGTTCTCTTGGAGATTCCAAGGATCAATAAAGCATTATTCTCTTCACCAACAAGGTGGATAACAAACCCCAATGGGTACTTTAAATAACCAACAGAGAGAATCCCAATATATGAGAAGAGGAATAAAACCTTCTCTCCAAGGTAGCTTCTTTGCACAGACTTGCACAAACTAGTTGCTATTTTCTTCTTCTTCACTCTCTTGGATCGCTTCTTTCTTTTCTACCTAAAGGCACTCACAACTTTTGTCTCTCTATTTCTCACTCTATTTTTTTCTCATAACAAACCTGATGCAAGGGTTGCATATTTAAATTGCATAATGGGCCGAGAGCCCATAAAAAAATATACCTTTTTATTTTTCTTAATTAAATCAGTGTCAGCCCAATAAATTGGTGACCCACCTGAAAAATCTCCCCATTACCAATTAATTGGGGCTATAGTTAACCAAACTAGCTTTCTCCTTGCATATAACATATTTTCTTGCAGGTAAAATCTTTGTCATCATATCTGACTCATCCTCGTCAATATGGATTTTCTCTAATGGCAATTGTTTCATCTCTAATGCAACCTATATCCAATGATATTAGACTTCAATATGCTTTGACCTTGAATGAAAAGTTGAGTTCTTGCTACGATAGATTTCACTTTGACTATCATAATACAAAACATATTTTTCTTGTGATAATCCCAACTCTTATAGTAACTTTTGCATCCACAAGAACTCATTAGTAGCTTCTGTAACAACAATATATTTTGCCTTTGTAAAAGATAGAGCAACACATTTTTGTAGTCTGGATTGCCATGACATTGCTCCCCCTACAAAAGTCATCATATAGCCAGAAGTAAATTTTCTAGAATCCACATCATCAGCCATGTCTACATTTGTGTAACTATTCAACATAGGCTTACCACTTCCAAAGGATAAACAAACTCTAGAAGTACCTTTAAGATACCTAACTATCCATTTCACAGCTTGTCAATGCTCTTTTCTAGAATTATCAAGGAAACAACTCACAACACCAACAACATGAGCAATGTCTAGCCTTGTACACACCATGGCATACATCAAGCTACCAACTACAGATGAATATGGAATTGTCTGCATTTCTTCTTTCCCATACTCATTTGTAGGACAATCCTTTGAGCTCAACTTGAAGTGACTTGCAAGTGGAGTGCTAACATGCTTAGAATTTTTCATATTAAATCTCTCTAATCCCTTTTCAATATATTTTTGCTAGGATAACCACAATTTTCTATTCTTCCTGTCACAAACAATTTTCATGCCAAGGATTTGTTTTGCAGGACCTAGCCTTCATTGCAAAGGACTTGCTTAACTCTCTTTTAAGACTTTAAGTGTCATTTTTATCATGACCAACAATCAACATGTCATCAACATAGAGTAAGAGAATGATATATTTTCCATTAGGAAATTTCTTCACAAAAACACAATGATCAGAAGAAGTTTTATCATACCCGTGATCCATCATGAAGGAATCAAATTTTCTATACCATTGCCTTGGAGCTAGTTTGAGCCCATACAAGTTCTTTCTCAATCTGCAAACAAAATTTTCTTTACCTTTGACTACAAAACCTTCAGGTTGTACCATATAAATCTCTTCCTCCAAGTCACCGTGAAGGAAGGTTGTTTTCACATCAAGTTGTTCAATTTCTAAATTTAAACTTGTTATCAAGCCAAGTACAACTCTAATTGAAGGCATTTTAACCACGGGTGAAAATATCTCTTCAAAATCAATACCCTTCTTTTGACCAAAGTCCTTCACAACCAATTGTGCCTTGTACCTTGGTTGTGAGTTATTCTCTTCTGGTTTCAATTTAAACACCCATTTATTTTTCAATGCTCTCTTATCTTGAGATAATTTCACCAATTCAAAAGTATGATTCTCATGCAATGAATTCATCTCCTCTTACATGGCTTTGAACCACTTGTCTTTCTCTTCATGCAACATAGCTTCTTCATAACATTCAGGATATCCCCCATTAGTCAACAACACAAACTCATAAGGGGAATATTTTTGTGAGGGATGTCTTTCTCTAACAAATCTTCTCAAAAGAGGCTTTACAAGTGGTTCAGGAGGTGCTACTTCAGTTGGTTCATTAAATTCAGTCTCATGCATATCAACTGCATTCTCCACATCTACATTCACATCTCCCTCATGATCAACAATTGTGGCAGGAGGTTCAGGCTTAACATCAATGAACCCATGAGTAACATGTTTTGGCTTTTCTTTCTTTTCAATATCTTCAATGGTTTGGTCCTCAAGAAAAACAACATCTCGGCTTCTAACAATATTCTTGTGAACCGGATCCCAAAATTTGTAACCAAAGTCATCACAACCATGACCAAGGAAGATACATTGTTTAAACTTCCCATCAAGCTTAGACCTTTCATCTCTAGGGATGTGAACAAATTCTTTGCATCAAACACTCTTAAATGATTATGTGAAACATCTTTCTATTAGTTTTGAAATGGTGAGTTTAGCCAAGAAGGAGGGGTTGAATTGGCTTTATAAAACTTTTTCAAAAGCTTAAACTCTTTTTCAATTGAATCTAATGGAATGGAAAGTTTGGATGTAAATGTAGTAGACCAGTACACTTTTAATCGATTAAAATATAAAACAGCGGACTAAATTGTTCTTGATGCTATGAAATAGTCGATTAAAAATACAAATCAGTCGGCTAAAATACTAGAGAATTATGCAGAATGCAGAATTCGCGAATTCAACTCAAACAGCAATCTTTTACATACAAGAAATGTTCCAATCAGTATTTATAACAAGTATAAAGCCTCAGATTACACAAGAATGCATTAAATCACACCAAAGATCAAATTTCTTGGTTTTCTTGAGTTTTTAAAGAGTTTTAAAGAGAGGGAGATGAGGGAAAGAAGAATGCACAACTGTTTTTATACTGGTTCACTCAATCACAGAGCTACATCCAGTTTTCCAGGACAACCTGAGCCTGGTTTCCACTATATACAAAAGTTTTACTAATCAAACACCAAGATTATTGTCGCAACCGGAATCGCGACGGGACGACGAACCAAAAAAGAAAACGGGTTTTAAAAAGAGATTTGGAGTCGCCACCATAGTTATTCTGGAAAACTATGGAAAACCATAAAAATAAGACAAGTCTGCGAAAAACCAGATTTTAGATCTGGGAGTCGGTTACGCGTAGGGAAGGTGTTAGCACCCTACAGCACCCGCCCAAGGGCGGTACCCTTAATTAAAAATGCAAAGTAGATGTGGTTTTCAAAATGTTAATTTTCCCCAAAAAATAACAAGACAAAAATGCTAAAAAAAATTTAAATTTTTGGGCCCGACAAGGATTGACCTTGGTCCTACGTATTCTCATTCAAAATGAGAAATCAAGGTTACGTAGTTCTTTAGGAGAAACGATTTGGAAAACAATTGAGAAAATGATTTGATTTTTTTGGAGGTGAACCTGACAAGGACTGGCCTTGCTCCTACGTATCTCACAGTGGAGAATCAAGGATCACATAGTTCTTAAAAGATAGTTTGTTTGAAAATGTTGATGTTTTTATATTTTGAAATTTTATATTTTTTTGGTATTTTTGAATTACTTGAAAATATGTGTTACACGACGCGAGCGATCGGACAGACACTAAAAGAGAAAGAAAACTATTTTTGGTATTTTGAAAATGAGTGTCACACGGTGTGGGCAACCGGACAGACACTGAAGGAGAAAGATATATTTTTTTGGAAATAAGTGTCACACGGTGCGGACGACCGGACAGACACAATAAAGTTAAAAAGAACATGTCATTAATTTTTATGTTTTTATCTTATTTTATTAAAAAAGTTAGTGTACATGAAAGTGAGATGTTAAAAACCAAATGAGATAAAAAGTTTAAAATACGTATCCAAGAGCCAAAATAACAGTCCAATAGCGTCGTCTTCACCGAGCTATGCTCATGGTTGTCGCTCGTCGTGCCATCGTCCTTGCACGCCTCCGTTCAACCAAGCAACGTCATTGCCTCAGAAGCCTACAAACGTTGCATCCCTCAATGTTGCAAATTTTTGTTGGTCAAGAGTCTAATCGGCGCTGCCACTTACCCCCTCCTCCGTCAGCACTAAACCCTTTTTTTCCTATGTTTGCCAAATCTTCTTCCCCCCTTTTTTTTCTGTTATGAACTGTATAGATCTTTTATCTGGCCCCAGGGTGTTGAATTTTTCTGATACCTCTTGAGATTGCTGCAGCCCCTTTTCTAGCATTCTTGAGCCGTGTGCTAGAGGGCGGTTGCTTCCTGCACCTCAGCCATCCTATCCCTCAAACAATGCAATTCCATTTTTGTGTATAAAATCACTACAGGTATAGACTCTAGACTCTGCATGCCTGATCCTCACCCAAATAAGGAAGGAGCTAGTCTGCTGTTGGGAGCGTCATGGCTACAGTAGTGTTACATCCCCCAAACATTTCCTTTTCCTTCTTTTTTCCAAACCCCAAAGGCAGAGAAAAAACAAAATTTGAACTTTGGTTCCGGAAACGGGAAAGAACAAACCAAACCAATTGGCTCTCATTTTTTAATTTTCTTTTATACATTTTTTATATGTTTTTTTTTTTAAGAAAATAAAATAAGATGACGCAAAAATAAAAGAAGATGAAAATAAAAGAAAAGATAAAATAAAAAGGATAAGATAAAATAAAGTATCACACTTGCAAACACGAAATCACATTAGGCAAACCATCCAGAGGCACAAGAACGTCCAAACCTGATGGTGGTTGTCCCTAGCACACCATACACGTGTTCTTCAAGCTAGTCACAAGCTAAAATGCCTCCAAGATCAACCAAGACCTTCAAACACGAGTTGCAGTTGTGTATTGCAGAGAGAGAACGCTTCCCAGAGATGAATGACACGATTTCGTTCAGAAAAACTTAGTTTCGCACCTCTGCTCACAAAAACACAGCTTATATAGTCTAGTTTAAGTGAAAATAGTCGATTGAATTTTTCGTACAGTCAGTTGATTTCACATGACTTAATTGAAATCAGTCGATTGAAAAATAATTCAACTGACTGAATGCATTCATACTAGAAACTATAAACAACAAGCCTTTTAACATGTTAAAACCCATTTTAACAGATTAAAAGAGACACATTAAGGCACACAAGACATCTAACCTATGTCATATAGCCTATCAACAATGTATAACACTAACACATTACATTTAACATGTTATATACATATTTAACACACTAAAACTTAATGTTCAAGAGGATCTTCATCAATCTTCAACAAACACTTAAGATCTTCATGTACATGGCTTTATCAATTCTTTATTTCAAGCTTGCTTGTGCCAACACTTTCCCCTTCCACACCCTTTCAGGAACATCACTAGGAATGGATGGAGAAAGGTTAATCAAGTTCACTGTAGTTTTCAACTCCTCACCCTAGAACACTTTAGGCAATTTTGCATGAGAGAGCAGGCATCTGATTCTATCATTAATTGTGTGGTTCATTCTCTTCGCAACTGCATTATGCTGAGGTGTCTTTGGATAGTTCTTCTCAATCTTGATACCATGCTCCTTGTAATAATTCTCAAAAGGACCCATGTATTCACCACCATTATCTACTCTAACACATTTCAATAGTGTGCATATTTCTCTTTCAACACTTGCATGTAAATGCTTGAACACATCAAGTACTTGGTCTTTGGATTTCAAAACAAAATCCCAAACCTTTCTAGAATGGTCATCAATAAAAGTGACAAAATAAGAGCAACCACTAATGGATCTATCACTCATAGTGCAAACATCAGTGTGAATTAAATCTAGAACATGTGGTCTTTTATGTAGAAAATAAGTGAGAAAAGAAACTCTATGTTGCTTACCAAAAAGACAATCAGAACAAGTTTCAAGAGATGTACCTTTAACAGAAAGTAATCCCTGTCTTGAAAGTGTAGCAAGGCCCTTCTCACTAAAGTGACAAAGTCGTTTATGCCATAGTTGTATGGAACAATCGTCAACTGCATTCACTTGAGGTGTAGAGAACTTTGTTGTTGTTGTCCAATATAGAGTATTTCGCTTCTCTTCTTTTGCTACCACCATGCTCCCTTTAGTGCACTTCCATGTTTCATCACCAAAGAAATTATAATAACCATCTTCATCAAGTACCTAGACAAAGATCAAGCTTAGGCGAATATCTGGGATGTGTTTGACATTCTTCAAGTGCAACTTGCAACCAATATTAGTCTTAAACCAAATATCTCCAATGCCAACAATCTTGCTTACCCCTTGGTTTCCCATCTTCACATGCCCAAAGTCACCAATAGTATAGCATGTGAAGTAATCATGATGTGGTGTAACATGAAATGAGGTAGCAGAGTCAAGAACCTATTCATACTCTTGGTTGGTGAGATTAATAGAGTCATCTTCATAAACAATGACAACTTCATCATCAGACACAATTGTAGTAGTGGTTTCATCTTTATCTTCTCTTTTATTGTAATTATTTCCTCTATCCCTTGACTTATCTCGCTTGAGGAACCAACAGTCTTTAATCATATGTCCTAGTTTATTGCAATGGAAACATGTGATATTTGTCTTTGGCCTTGACTTCCCTTTTGATTTACTACGATCATCAAATCTTTGAGAATGATCATTAAATCTCTGAGAGCGGTTATTAAATTTCTAAGAATTCTTGTACATATTTCTTCCTCTTGACTCCATAATTAAAGCTTCATTTTGAGAAAAGGAGATAACCTTATTGCTACCCTTCCTTCTAATTTATTTATTTAAGAGGCTATCTTTGACCATGTCAAAAGTCAATTTTCCATTAGGAGCAGAGTTACTTAGAGATACCATCAAAGTCTCTTAATTGTCTAGTAATGAGCTAAGCAACAACAATGCTAATAACTCATCATCTAATACAATCTCCATTGTGGTAAACTGATTCACTATATTTTGAAAATTGTTCAAGTGCTCTGCCATTAAGGAATCATCCTTGTATTTCAAATTTACTATCTTCCTAATAAGGCATGTCTTGTTCAAGGAATTTTTAGACCCAAACAACTCCTTAATATCTTCCATAAATTGTAAGCAAGAGTCTCACCTGATACATGATGATAAATAGAATGATCTACCCATTGTCTAATCACACCAATAGTCTACCAATTTATCTTCTTTAAATCTCCATCAGATTTACTTGTTGATTTAACACCTTTTTCCTCAATAGGATCATACAAGTCTTTGCAAAATAACAAATCTTCCATGCGAGATTTTCATATTGAATAATTTGTACATTCCAATTTAATCATGGTTCTTGCACCATCATTATCTCCCATTTTCAAAGCACAAATCAAAACTCCTAACCAGAATTCTGAAACCAGTTGCTGGGAAGATCTAAAAAATAACAAATAATCAAGCGGAAGCAAAACCCAGATAAAATCTTCCCTAAATAACTAATATGCAAAATAATAAAATGCATAAAATAGAGAAGGGAGGAACCAACAAACACTAAAAGTTTTAATGTGGAAAAACTTCAATATGGAAGAAAAACCAACGGGACTTAGTCTAGTAAAAACTTCCACTATAATAATTAATGGGTACACCACAAGTTCTCATGGAGATTACAAGGATCAATAGAGCATTATTCTCTTCACCAACAAGGTGGATAACAAACACCAATGGGTACTTTAAATAAACAACAAAGAGAATCCCAATATATGAGAAGAGGAATAAAACCTTCTCTCCAAAGTAGCTTCTTTGCCCAAACTTGTACAAGATAAACAGGTTGCTCTTTTCTTCTCTTCACTCTCTTTGATGACTTCTTTCTTTTCTTACCAGAGGCACTCACAACTTTTGTCTCTTTATTTCTCACTCTATTTTTTTCTCATAAAAAATTTGATGCATAGATTGCATATTTAAATTGCATAATCGGCCGGGACCCCAATAAATTGGTGACCCACCAAGCAATAATCGAATTGTGGCGCTTGGATTGTTACTCTCTTAAGTAAAAATAGTTGTGTCCTAACTAATGGCTATAACTTTTGGCCTAATGATAAGCGCTCGATCCTAATAGTAACCAATTACATAATATATACATATATATATATATATATAACTTATTATGTAACAATTACTAATTTATACAGTAATAATAATAATATATAATTATTAATAATATATATGTACATACATAAAGCTTGAGGAATAATGCATTCTATTACCACAAACAATATTTGAGAGCACCAGTTTTCCAATGAAAAAAAAAACGAACCACGTAAATGGAGATGATAAGGTTAAAATTGTAAAACCATTTTTTTATCTTTGCAAATCTTTATAGTTTGTGAGACATAGGTATTTTATACTATCTTGCAAATAAGTCCTTCCTCTTGCTCTTAAATCATCATAAAGGAACATGAAAAAATCTTACAATCCAACTGTGCAAATCAGCGAATTTTAACAATCCTCTCAAACGAAAATTGTGTTAGGGTGTTCCCTTGAAATAATGAATTTGAGGGAGAGTGAGTCGATGGATTTTAGTGAATTTAAAGGTAAAATTTGTGTTGTTTCTTTAAAAGAATTTGAAGATAAAATTGAGTAGATTTGGAGGTGAGGTTTGTAAGAGCTTGTGAATATTTTCATTAGTATGATAGAGATTTTTTTTTTAATAAATTAAAATAAAAGATTACTATTTTGTACTTAGGGTAAAAATTAATAGTAAAATGATTTTTTAACAACTAAATTTTGACAATTTTGTCTTACAAGCTAAGGTGACATCTTCTAAGTGGTTTTGGAATATTGAGAAATGAAAAAATGAAAAAAATGGCAAAACCACTTAGAAGATATCACCTTAGGTTGTAAGAGAAAATTGTCAAAATTTAGTTGTCAAAAAATATCATTGTCTAAATTAATATATTATTTATTATTATTATGATTATTTTATATATATATATATATATATATATATATATATATATATATATATATATATATATATATATATACCTAAGGAACATGTTCCTCCCCTCCCATGCCCAGCATAACACCACCACCAGAAACTCACACACTCATGGGAATCAGTTTCTCTCACACAACACACACATAAGTAAAAGCAAAAATAAAAAGAGTTTGGACACTAGAAAACATCATTCACGAGAGGTACATAATGGTGAATAAGTAGTTGATCCCTACAAATCTTTTCAAAGTGGCAAGATGGGATAAATAGCTCACAAATTCACATTCTCCCTCTCTCGCAAATCCATTCAAGTAGACATATAAAATACTTGTCAATCCATCTCTTCTAATCAATTGACACAGAAAATCAACACAAGCGAACACAACCATAAGAATTTTGCACATGACAGTTTTTTATCCCATGTTGATTGAGGTTATTGAATTTTACATGAGTTATGAAAATAAATGTTTAAGAATTCATTTGCAATACAATTTTGTGTAAATTTTGCACAATGATACAACTAATTTTGATTTTTCTTGTTGAGAGATTGAAAATCTTGATCCACCCTACTAAGGGACTATTTGATAGGGTCACTCAACTAGTCTTTTTAAAATATTTTTTAAATAGTATCTTTTATATATATATATATATATATATATATATAACTTATGTAATCATATACATATTTGTTAATTTTTAATTGGTTAACTAATTTCTCTAATAAGATAAATTAAAATATGATAAATTATTTTTTTATAATAAATAATTATATCTTAATTTATAAGTGCTAATAATTTAATTTATATTTACAAATTGAAATAATATGATATAGAAAAATTAATCTTCTGAATACTTTTATTTTTAAAATTTTACCAATTTGACAAGTTGGACAATATGGGTAATGGACTAATAGATTAAAAACTCTAATTTGACTCATCAAATTTTGGCTGCTGACAAATCGACCCACTAATCAAAACCTACTTTATCATTCTTAACCTTTACAAAATGTGACTAAACTAACTAAATATGAAAAATGTTGAACCTTCTATCATTTCAAAACTTAGTTTAATGTTGATTATTATGATATATTTTCTTGGTTATGTTAAAAAAATTTAAGCTTCCATAAACTAGTGTTTGATGTGACTTGTTGACTTATTTGGAAAGTTCTAAATGTTACTATGTTTTGAGATTTTAATTAACCTTTATGTACTTGTTGAATCATATCACAACCATGTTTCAAATTCTTAAAAATATCTATGTTCAAACCACTACACAGCAAAATCAACCACATATGGTGACATCAAACCCTTTCTAAACAAATCTTATCACAGACAAAAAAATAACAATTAATCTTTCTAACAATCTCATATTGTGTGATGTTTTTAGAGATGATAATGGTCATCACATTTTGAACTATGTTGGTTCATGTGAGATTACAAACATCATTTGTAGGAGAATTTTTCCCTGTTGAGGCCAACTTACCTTGTAAATGGATTCTCAGGAGTCTGTCCCGTGTTTTGCAGACCCTGAATCTCTAACTTGATAAGAAAACTTGTCAAACTCATTTTAATTCATCGTTTTTGTGAATAAGTGAGATCATTTGGTTCATATGGATCACAAAACCTTCAAATTTCAATAGTAACTTTAGTAAATTATAATCAAAATCAATATGTAAGCCGATAATGCTTTTCTAATAAAAGTAATGACTGGATTAGATATCTAACAAGATTTTGTGCATACAAAAATTCATTGAGTAATATAATTCAAATATATGAAAGTTTTAAGATATGCACCATTTATTTATTATTTATTACTTTATCTAATTTAATATTATATAGAAGGATATAACTCGATTAGCAAAGGATAACATCTAGCTTTAGAGAGAAGGGCATTCATCTTAAAGAAATTTACGTTTATAAAAACAATTTATTTTAGAGTTTTGAATAAATCAATCAATATTCTTATAATATATTTTACTTGTATTATCCTTTTTGCATCAAAGTTTGCTAGTGTATCATTTGGATTTGAAGTTTAGCTTTTTATTTTTCAAAATGATAAAGTTAGGCATTTCGACAACCTACGTGTTTATAATTGTATCACACCTAGCCGGTCTTGCTAGCACATCAGCACATATCATCCTTCACCAACATACTTATATCGGCAAAGACTGGGGGACTGGTGTACCACACCTAGCTAACTCAACCAAATAATAATAATAATAATAATAATAAACGATCACCACATATATACAGAAAATAATTCAGGTAGCCGGCCCAGGCTGACCTAAGCCTAACCGGCCTAAACCGATAACCCAAGCCGCTAAAGTAATAACCAGCCTAGGACGACATGCGAACAATGACGGCATAAGCCGCTAAAGAAGTAATCGGACTACACCGACCACTCTAAGAGACTTGACGAAACCAAAACACTCCTAAAAATCAGTAAGCCCACAATAATCAGGACTAAGGGCCTAGGCTAAGGTCCAGGCCCACCTATGGCCCAAACCAGGGCCCAGCTCGTGGAATGGTCAAACATAATTAATAATCTATAAATACACTTGGACCCCACAAATTAAAGGTACGCATTCATTACTTCCTTAATCACCTTATTTGTTTCTGAGAGCTTTCGCTGACTTGAGCTTCGGAGTCTCTTTTGCAGGTAACCCCTCCTTGGTCCCAGCTGACATATGCCAACCGGGAAAAGGCCTACTGAGGAGATAGCGGACTATATGGGTAAGGCGACACTTGTGCCTAACTTATCTTATTTGTTCTCTGCAGGAACAATAATGTTGATTTGAAATTTTTTGCTAAATTTTTAATGTGGGTTCTTTATTTCGACCCACACATTCTACAAGTCAAATGAGTTTTACTTTTTGTTCCTGTAGAGAACAAATAAGATATGTTAGACACAAGCATTACCTTACTCTGGTCCGCCATCTCCTCAGTAGGCTTCCTCCTGGTTGATACATGTCGCTTATGGATATCTCGGTACAATCGGTTTGGACCCGAGGGGGGTTACCTGCAGAAGGGACTCCGAAGCTCAAGTCAGCAAAATCTCTAAGAAAGTCAAATCTGGTGATTAGGGAAGCAATGAATGCGTACCTTTAATTCGTGAGGTCCATGCATATTTATAGATTATTAATTATGTCTGGCCACATCATGGGCTGGGCCCTTATTTGGGTTGTAGGTGGGCCTAAGCCCTAGCCCAGGTTCTTAGTTCGATTATTGTGGGCGTGATGAATCTTATGGAAATGTTCTGGTTTTGCCAAGTCCTTGGTTAGTTTCCTAGAGTTAACGGCCTAAGCTGGTTACTCTTTAACGGCCTAGGCCGCTATTGTTGCTTTGGTTTGTTTGATCAATATTGCTCCTTAGCGGCTTAGGTCGGGTACCTTAGCATGTGTATGATAACTGTTATTATTTACATCCTTGGTAGTTACACGGAAAAGTTTTCTGGTTATTATTCGGCTAGGTGTGGTACACCAGTCCCCCAACCTTTGCCGATATAGTTCTGACGGTAAAGGATGATAAGTGTTTGTCGTTTTTGGCTAGGCCGGCTGGGTGTGGTACACTTTCAAACTTCACAAGCTAACAAGAACCTGCATTACCTAGTGTAGTTCAACTCAAAATTATTTTTTTCTTGTTTATATTGGTTGTGGATTATTTAATGGATTGAGTATATTGTTGTTATGCAAATGGTTGGTAATAAATATGAATGCATCTTTTTGGGTGTGAGCTGACGTATTTAACCTCCAAAATTCTTATGGCCTAGATATGATATGCAAAAGTTAATGTTAGTTTAAAATGTAGGCTATATGATGCTGACTGTACTAAACCTAGGCGGCTTAGTCCGACTATAGCTATAAGACCCGTCCACATAGCTGCCAAGGATGTAAATAATCACCATACAAATGCCAAGCAAATGAAAGTAACCAGCCTAAACCGCTATAAGAGTAGCCCGTCTAGGTCACTAAAGAAGTAGTCGGCATAAGTTGGTATCTTAAAGAAACTAAACGAGAACTTAGCATAGTGTTACCAGCAAAACCCATAAGGCCTGCGATAGTCATGCTAAGTGACATGGACCAAGGCCCAAGCCCACCTAAGGCCCAAACAGAGGCCCGGCCCATGACATGGCCATATATAATTAATAACCTATAAATATGCATGGACCCCAACAATTAAAGGTACGCATTCATTACTCCCTTAATTACGAGATTTGACTTTTTGAGAGTTTTTTGCTGACTTGAGCGTCAGAGTCTCTTCCGTAGGTAACCCCTCTCGGGTCAAAACCGATCCACACTAAGATACCCATAAGTGACATATAGCAGCCGGAAGGAAGCCTACTGAGGAGATTGAGGATTGAGGTAAGGTAATACTTGTGTCTGACATATCTTATTTGTTCTCCGCAAGAACACTGACTAAAACAGAATATGGACATCTTGCTTCAATAAAGAATTTTGATGAATTATGGAGAAATGTGGAAGACTTAATGATTATTTATGGAGAAGTTTTGAAGACTAAATGAAAGTTTGGATTCAAGAGTTAATTTTAAAGTCTTATAATTATGGTTGTTGAAATAATGTAATTTGTGTATGTCATTTAAGATAGTAAATGTAGAAGGTCATAAGTCAAAAGGCATAACCCAAGCAACAATACTGAATCACTTGAGAAAAATAATATTTTCAAAATACACGGTGATAACTAGTAATTGATATTATCATGTTTTTATTTTAGTTTATTTTTATATTTATTATTATTATTTTATTTTTGGATTTTATTTGATATTTTAGGTTTTATTCAAATCAATTTATGACAAATTAAACCAAGAATTATGTAAACAAAGAATAAAAATATCTACAAGATACTAACACAATTTGTCATGCCTTGTAATAGAACAAGATTGATGAAAGATCTTAAGTCAATTATGTTATCGTTCCATTCATTTACTATTTGGTTGTTGTTTTGTATTTGTTTTAAAAGATGTGGACAACTTCGAATCATGAGTTGTTTGCTTCATAATGCAATTGCACTGACCTAAGATCTTATCCTACTAACTTGCTTCTATTCTAAACATGAACACTTGTGTCATATTGTTCAGATGACATTTCAATTCTCTAGTTAATAGTTTTCATATTATGAACTTATTCAATGCTTAATTTTAAGCATGCTGGAAAAAATATCCTATCATAGAAATCTAGAGAACATGTGATGCAAAGAAGCCAAGAGGTGGACTCCAAAGAGTTTAGTTGAAACACAAATCATACTCCCTAGTTGAGAAAAAAAACATATAATGCAATGATCCATTAAACTAGATTTGAATGGGAGAGTACATGGATGGAAGAAAAAGGAAAAGGAAAATGTAACATAATATGTCAAATGCACTAGAGTGGTGTATGACTAAGCAACTTAAACAACAACAATAATGCAGGACTGCACCATAATGCCTAATTAAAAATTGCAGGACTACAAAAAACTGAAACTATAACACTGACAGACTCATGCATTAGACATGTAGATGAACACAAATAAAACAGACGCGGATCAAGCATCGACTGGATTTAGCACACAACTAGTTCCAAACATTGAGATTCATCAAGAACGATCAAGTAGAACAACACCAAACACGAAAAAAAAAAATTAACACAAGTCAAATCACCAAAGCTATATATACCACATAATACAAACCTAATTGGCTGGTTTATAATTGTTTATGGTTTTCATAAAAATATGTCAATGAATGTTCAATGAAAATAGACGCACAAAGCTTATAGACGCAAGTAAGAATGAGAAAGTTGATTAAACATAGATAAAAATCCAAGAGCATTTGTACATTATGATTTAACCGATTAGAACAATGAGCTAATTACTGTAAACAAATTACAAAATGAAAAGTAAGTCTCATGTGGATCTAGCAACTAAAGACTTGAATTGGTATGTGAATCAGGAACGAAATGGAGAACGTAATAGATCCAAATGTTGATTGAAGAATGGATGGAAGCTGCCACGCCACTTGGAGATCGATCACGCAAAGATAAGTGGATGCAGAGTCGCCACTTGAGCCACACACTCAAGATAAGACTATAAAGAGAGTTGACACTCTCTCCTCTCACAAAATGTGCAGAGTTTCTATTCTATAAAATCCAAATCTATTTATACACAAGTGCAACCCTCAATTTATAAAGAGTGGCTTGTTGAATTAAGGCTAGTTAATCCTAACTTGACAAAGGTTAACTCCTAGTTACAACCACTAATTATGGGCGATTGAAGCATGCTCACTCCTTATAGAAGCAAGTGTATTCCTTGTAAGCCACACAAGCTGGAGCACACGACCAATCCATGCCATGACGTGCATGCTGGGTGCTAATAATGTTGCTAGGCATGCTTCTGTTGGGCGGTCTAAGGTGTGTGTTAGGTGCCACTTCGTTGCATGCACCTCCTCCAATGATACTAAGACATTCTTTTATGTGTTGCTCTTTTGGACTGATTGGAATTACATCAAGTGAGTAGGGGTGACAAGGTGGGTCACGCTTTGTGGGCTGGGTTGCAATTTTCAACCTATCATCCTACTTTAACTTGTCTTGTCTAATTCATCAAATTTGTGAACCAAAGGTAGTTTGGATGAGTTTGTCCACTAGCCTCCTTTTGTAAAATTAAAAATTAAATAAAAAATTGTTTAAAAATTTAACTTTTCTATATTACTTGACTTTAATGATGTAACATGCAATATTATTGTAATTAAAATCACGCTTAAAAATTATATTTTTTAATTATTAATTATAATAGAATAATTTAACATGTAAATATAATAAGTATTTTACTAAAAACATGAATTAATCAATCCAAAACTTAGAAAATATTTATGTGATTAACATTTTAAATATATATATATATATATATATATATATATATGTATATTAGAAATTAAAAAGTTAAGAAAAAAATTGTGCGTCAACCTATTTATAACCTATTTATTGATAAGATGGATTAAGATTTTCGGCACATTTTAGTTCGACGAGTCATTTTGACTTATACTTTTTTATGGATTTATAACAAACTAAACTAAAATAGAAAGATAGTTGTTTATTATTCCTACCTCAAACTAGTATAAATTAACTATTAACCTACTAATATGATTATAATACGTAAATGATACTATATTATAATACTTATAGTATAGTATACTATACTTATATACTATACATATATAACTTGGTAAGGATTCAAGGTAAGGATCGCATCCTGACACTCTAAGGAGTCAGTTAGTCTCACTTAGAGCGGACTGACTCCTGTGGTGAGAGTAGCAAGAGGCCTGAAATTCATTAAGGGCTAACCTTGTGGTGAGGGAAAATGATTCATTGTAACACTTGTAACACATAGCTTGGGGGTGAGCAGAGGTATCCACCACAAGTGCAAGCATCCGCTGAATCTGACCAGGGATATATGTAATTCGGATGAGTAGAGTCAAATCTTAGTGTATTGATTGAAAGGTCATAACATGCTTGGTTGATATGTATACATGGAATTGTGAAATTATATCTGATTGTATTAATGAAATTTTTGTTGGCTCTAGCTTACCCCTTTTGCTTGTTGATTGCTTTCTATGTTGTACTTTTATCCTTGCGATGATCATCAATTTATTGATGGGAGCAGATGAGAGAGTTGCTCGCAGTCAACAAAGGAGGGATGATTTCGTTGCATAGTCTGCATGGGCTGGACTTTAATTTCTTAATGGGTTTTCTTTAGGGCTATGACCCATGTATTGTCTTATGCTTTATTACTCTACCTTCATCTGTTAGACTTTTCATCTGTTCTGTTGGCATCATGGTGTGCCTAGCTTTGTAGGAGTTGTGTTAAGGACCCCAGGACTGCGTTGTTGTACTATTTGTGTGTGGTGTTTCTTTTAATTATGCTTATTAATTAAATGGGACATCACAGTTTTGATCTTCACTTTTCTTTTATCAATTTAAAAAAAAATGAATTTATTCTTTTGTTTTTCATCAATATACCTATTTAAAAAACAAATTTAATATTAATTTTTTTTATCATAATCTAATCAAACATTAAGAGACATAACTACTACAAAAAATTATAATAATCAAGTGCACTTAAAAATTGTCTATAACAAATCACATAATACATTACTTACTCTTCTATATTCATAAAAAATAAATAATATACAAAATGTCATAAGATAAAATATAGTGCTAAATATTAGACAAGTATTTCATTACCAAGTTAGACAAGAGAAAGTTACCTTCTTTTTTCTTTAAAAATGGGGATAAAAATAATGAGTTTCTGTTTAACCTGTTTTTTTTTTCTTTAGTAACAAAAAATTAGGTAAAAATGAGAGATAAGTACAACATATGAAAAACTCGGAAAACAATAAAAAGAGGAAATGAAAATTATCTTAATAATTTTTTTTTCTTTATTATATTTGATTTTATATTTTACTATTTATTAACATTAAATATTATACTTTAAAAAAATAAAAAAAATATCTAACTTAATTTTTATTAATTTTTTAATATATTATTACCTAATTTAAAAAAATAGACATAATTTAAAAAATTTAATAATATATAATTTTAAAAAGTGTAAACATATAATTTAATAAAATTGAAAAATTAAAAAAAATTTGAAAAAAATTTGGGGACCGTGGCCCCACCAGCTCCTAAAGAGCTCCGCCACTGGATGTAAACATGCTTGTAATTAAAATCATTAATACTTAAAAATTATGTTTTTTAATTATTAATTATAATAGAATAATTTAACATATAAATATAATATAAATATAATAAGTATTTTACTAAAAATATGAATTAATCCATAAAAACTTAAAAAATATTTATGTGATTAAACATTTTTAATATATATATATATATATATATATATTAATTAGAAATTAAAAAGTTAAGAGAAAAATTGTGGGTTGACAAGATGGATTAAGATTTTCATGACATTTTAGTACGATAAGTCATTTTAACTTATACTTTTTTTATGGATCAATAATAAACTAAACCAAAATAGAAAGATAGTTCTTTATTATCGCTACCTCAAACTAGTATAAATTAACTATTAACTGACTAATATGATTATAATACGTAAATGATACTATACTTAAAATACTAATGACACCCGAAGGTATTTGAGAGATTTAATTAAGACCTATCTAAAAACTATTAATATAATTAATTTAAGGTTGGTGTTTTCATTAATTATACATCTATGTTGAAATCCAAACTAACTTGAACATTAAATTAAAGTATAGATACACCCAACCCTATGTTAGAGGAGAATATCTTAAAAGTTTTACAACGAATCTAAGATATTGAAAAAAATGGAAAAACAATGATATTATAAGCTCAATTCAATCAATTGTTCAAGAATCCACTTTCGTCTACTTGAATAATCTATTTATTTTCCCTTGAAAAACACAATCATTTGCCACTGTTTTCATATATTACATATTTTGAGTATAGATTTTATTTATTTTTTATTAGTGCTGATCTGTCAATAATTAATTTTCGACTGTTTTTGTATTATTAATTAGTACTAAATATTTACTGATTCATTTTCGTTAATTATTATTATTATTATTTTCAAACATAAAAAGGTTATGTTTTATATTATACATATATAAAAATGTCAGCAACACATAAAGATATAAAAAGAAATTTAAATGTTCACATAGCAATGCAATGTATTACATCAATGCCAAGTACATATGCATGGAGATTAGGTTGGATAACCCAGAGGTTGACTTCAAACCCTACTTGATGGAAACAAGATCTTTAACTTAAATAAATACTATTAATACCTTTTTTTTATTCAAAGCAAAGAATTACACGGGACTCGAACAATTTTTTAATCTATCTTGGTATAACAAGTGACAAAACTTGATAAACAAATATTTTTATTAGTTAATATGATACCATGAATTCATTTTTATTGTTTTAATGCTTATATTATAATTTATTTATTGCCAATATTACTCACCTAACCTAACACATTTTAATGTTACTCATGATTTGTTTCTTTCCTTACTTACCCAATAGTTAAATTCAGCTACCACCTTCCCTTTCTCTCTCTTAATCTTCAAACACATTACCATACATTTTTCTTCACCATTATTACTCATCATCTTCTTTCTTTAAATCTTCAACCATAAGACCAAAGCTAAGAAATCTCCATTAATCGCATCCAAACTTTGGACAATAATTGATATATATTACGAAGACTTTTATTATTATTTTTTTTAAATCACGACTTTAGGAATGGAATTATTCTTTGCGGCTTTGAGGTTTGACCAACATTAAACCAATCTCAAACTAAAGTTATTTACAAAATAATTAAGTTAGGATAATGCTTTTTTAAAGGGAAAATTACATCGACAACTCATTTAATTATACTTCTTCATACACCTTTTCCTTTTCACCTTAATTCCTTTTCTAATTCATACATGTTTACATACACTGCTATGTACTTCTTATGTAGAGGGTGGACAAATTATTTTTTTATAGCAAAAGTTCATTATTCAAAGAAAAAACAATTTTTGAAAAATAAAATATTTTTTAACACTATCAGCAATTGCTGTTGTAAAAAAAGTACTCTTAATTAGAAATATATTAACTAATTAAATAAAAAATCAAGAGAAAGAAGTTTTAATACTTCAAAAATAATTTAAAAAGTTGTATACAAATTATTGAGAAGTTTAATGTTCCTTTAAATTAATGTTCTGCCGCGAGAAACTAATGAATGGTACAAAAAGAATAAATGATTTGTCTGAAATATTTTTGAATGGATTAAGAGAATCTTGTCTTGTTGTATTAGTTGAATGGAAAAGGTTTTAGAAGGAAATTAATGTACTTAATAAGAAGCAACATTAGAATTAGGAATTACAACATTCAATGCAGTGTGATGGACCCCACTGCATCATTATTACACACCTCTCCAACCCTAATCCACAAAGCAACCCAATTAATATTTCTGAACAAAAATAAAAGCAAATAATAATAATTATAATTTAAAAAATTATGTCAAATTCTCTCTCCCTCTCTCCTCTTCTGCAACAAAACAACTCTCTCACTCGTCTCTTCACCCTTTACAAGACTTTTTGAAACTTTTAAACTTACTCTCTCTTTTTCACAAGCAATCCCTGAGAGGAATAAAAATTAAAACAAAATCAAAAAGAGAAAGAAAGGCGAAGGTTATCTTCTCATTCTGCAAAAAATCCAATAACCCCTTCTTCCCCTTTTCCTCATTCTCTGTCGGTGGTGTTCCGGAGTCTCAACTTCGATCTTCTCCTTCAGTGCCTCATACCCTTTTCTCTTAGGGCTCCCACGGCTTCGGGGTCACTTTCAAGTTCTTTACTTTCAGCGGTTTTCGCCCCATTCTGCAGTGCTAGGTCTTCAACCCGGAAAAAGGGTCGAGGTTGATAGCGCTGGAGTTCAAGTGGGGCGTGGAAAAGGGAAAGGGGTCGCATTGTGTTTGTCAAAAAGAGAGGGTTTTTATCTTCTTATTCGACTGTGTATTACTTTGTGTGTTTTTATGTTTCTGTGGGGCTTCCGTGAACAGTGCTTGCTTTTCGGAAGCTTATTTCGGAAGCAATTTACCCCCCTTTTGAACGTGATTGTATTTAGTGCCCTCATGGACTCGCACAATGTTCTCTTTTGATCTCATCGATAGGGGGGGTTTTGTGTTTTATCTTCTTTCCCTTTTTGGACGAGGAGAACTGGTCTTGTGAAACCCGTGAATTTGGTGGATTTATGTAGGGAGTTGGAGTAGCGGGCCTTATTTATTTCACTTATTTGAATTTTTGTAGATCAAGGTGGTGGTTTGTTTATGGATGGCATTGATGATCTAGGGTCAAAAGGGTTTGGATATATGAGGCATTGGATCGATGGTGATGGAAATCAATAGTATCAGCAATTTGTTATTCTGTTTGGAATGATGAGATGAGGTGCCTGTTGTAGTCGTAGGAGTAAGGTTTCACCAAGATTCTGGGGAATTTGAGAGGCCTTGGTGATGGAGGATATAGGGTTGTTCAAGCAGTGTTGGCAATGGTTTCGGTCGCAGAAGGTCGCCGGCTGGCGTGCGCGAACCGTGGTGACTTGTTGCCGAGACAGGATTGCTATGTTCTTTGAACGGCATTGGCCTATGGTGTGCCGGGGTTGCTCCCGATTTGGGAGCTTACTTAGGTTGTCATTGATTTTCTGGAAGGACTCTGCTCTGAGGGGCTTTCAGTCCTTCATTAAGTTTGGTCCAGTGATGCTTCTGCTTATAATGTGGAGCTGCTTTCTTAGTCTGACTTCGATGTATTGCTTGGTATACGTGCTTGTTAGTATGGTATGTCTTTGTTTCAACTCGTCTAAATCTTCATTCTTTTGGTTATGGGTTTCTGATCCGTGTGTCAAAGTCTGTTGTCTAGGTATATATTCTTGGGGCAAATTACACTAACATCTCTTGAGGTTTAACGAAATTACACTGGATACCCCTTTCATTTTTAGCATTACTTTGATCTTTCTTGATCTTTAACTGCATAAGAAGTTAAGGGAGATTCTGGAATAGCAGGAAGCATATATGGAGATGCATTGTTTTATAAATTTAGGGGGCTTGTGTAGGGTCAAGAGAGGGTAGAATATGAAGTGAATTTTGCTAAACTTTGGGGTGTAAGTGTAATTTGTCCTTATTTCTCCTTTAGCTGTTTTTTGTGTAATTGTTATACTCACTTCAGTCGGATAGCAGTTTTAAGTTAACTTATCCTTTAGTGGTATGATTGAATGGCTTTTTACAATTGGCTTTATTTGTCGTATTCTATAATATATCATGGTACAAGAAACTCACTATTGTATTTTAACAATCATTCTTAGAACGTTGCATTACTATGTAAGAATTTTATGATAGAATTAGGTTTCAAGCTTCAGGGAACAGTGTTATTTTTATTAAAACAATATTCTCAAAAAGTGAACTACAAGTGCTTGTCTAGATGTTCATGTCAACTGATTCAGATTATTTGGTTGCATTGATTTTAATTTCTTCTGTAGGGGAACGCATTGATGGCATTGGTTTTTTCTTATATTGAGTCTTTTGTAGAACCTGCATATAATGACAGAAATAGAAACATTATTATGGCTGAACGGGGGTTAAACAGTTTCCTGGCATAAGGAGCTAAGCATAATAATCAATCATTGTGTCCATCTAACATCCTATTTCAAAATTACTATCTCTGTTTACCTTTATTTGAATTCATTTAGACACATTTATTTATACAAAAAGGTGCCTTTTAATAGCAAGTATATAAATTGCATTGTTCAGTCTCTTGCTTCTGTACGCATTTTGACATTGGTTTGCCACCTTAAATTTGGTGTAATAGTTGTTCTGTATTTGGTTGCTCAGTTCAATTTAGTAGCAAATAATTTATACATTGCTTCTCATAGTTCAATTGAATGCTTCAGGGTGTTGCTGGAGTTGCTGTCCAATACTTAGGGTATACTCCTGGGCTTTTTATTGTCGGCCTTTTTGCCATCCTTATTTTGTGGATGTATGCTAACTTCTGGATAACTGGAACGTTACTCATAGTAGGAGGTATGGTATTCTTGTTTTCTTTGGCATTACACTTTATATTCTCCTAAGGACAAGAATTAGATGAAAACACCTCTTTTGTAATATGTACACTGTTATTAATCTCTTCATACTTAAGGAAATATCTTTTGGTTGTGTTTATGATCCCTATCAATTGTCCCATTTTCTTTGGTCATATGACTAATTTCCAGCTATTAAAAAGGTAGGGCCTTATTTTTACCATCTGCTTGACTCTGTAATGTGTTGTTGGCTATTATTGATATGAAACTCACTTCAGTTGACAATCTTTTATGGGCAATGCTGGACTTCTATTGTTGTTCAATATTTTACCTTTGTAATCCTCAAATTTTGTTTTCAATTATCCTCTTGCAGGTTATTTATTCTCCCTAAATCATGCACGTTTGGTGGTATTAGTTGGAACTATATATGCTATATATTGTGTTCAAGTACGAGTTGGATGGCTGGGTGTTTTTCTTGCTATAAACCTTGCATTCCTCTCCAATGATATTTTGAATTTTCTGCTCCAATGGTTTGATAATGTGAGTGAAAGCTCACATTCTGAAGAGCATAAGCAATCAGAAACAGTTGTGGAAGATGACTTCTCTGAAGAGTGTGAATATCCTATCCCTACTGAAGAATCTGAGAATTTGCATTCTTGTAAATCATCCAGTAAACCTGCTGTTACCACAGCAGTTGTTGATAACAAGAAAGAACTTTCTGTTAACAAAATTGTCAGAGAACAAGAAACAACAAGCTCAACTGATGAAATGAAAAGGATATTGAAGAGTCTGAATCATTATGATGCCCTTGGATTTAGCCGCCACAAGAAAATTGATGCAGCAGTTTTGAAAAAGGAATACAGAAAAAAGGTATTTTTTTTTAGTTTTATTTTGCTTTGCCTGTTTACTTTTTTCTTAATTGTTATCAAAATATTTATTTAGGCAACTGTTATGTGTTGAAGCAATATTGTGTTACAATGTATGAGGAATCACCTTTGGAATTAAATTATATTGTGTTTACTAGCCTACTTAAAAAGTGCTTGGTTTGTTTTCTGTTTTCATTTATTAATTAAAAAAACGTCCCCATTTCTTCATTTTGTTTTCTGTTTTCAGCATTTGCTTCTCAAAATCTTGACATCAGAAACATAATGATGAGGGTTATTTGTAACTATTAGTTAAAATGTCACTAGTAAATGAAACGTTATAAAGACTCTCTTATGTGCTGATCTGATGTTTTATTGTATATTACCATTTTTTATTAATTATGTGCAGGCTATGCTTGTGCATCCTGATAAAAATATGGGCAGTTCTTTGGCAAGCGAGTCATTTAAGAAGCTTCAATGTGCATATGAGGTAAAGTTTGAAGTACACACTGCAGAGCTTTTCTTATAGTTGATAGATAAACTTTTAATGTTCATTTGATACATAATGTGTATAACATAATTTTTCCTCGCTTTTGGTTCCTCCCATTAACTAGTTAAATGAAACTTTAGGTTCTTTCTGACTCCGTGAAGAAACGAGATTATGATGAGAAATTAAGAAAAGAAGAAACCATGGCTAAAAGTGTCTGCCAGAGATCTCATAGTAGTTCACATCAGGTAAATATGATATGATATTCTTGTAAATGACTAACATATCTTCTCAGGTTGTGTTTGTGTGCGTATATATGTACAGTCCCTACATTTTATAAATTGATGTTTGCATTTTTGAAATCAAGAATCTGTGTCGGACATTAGTATCCACCTTCTCACATTTAGTACCTTATAGAGTGAAATTAATGTTTTGCATTGTTTTGATAACAGGACTGGTTGTTTTGACCAGAGAACTGATGATCTGGTCCAATATCTGGTTTAAATAAACCCCAGAATCGGCCTTAAAAACTTGTTCAGTGGGTCAGTGAAAATACTTAATATGATTTTTGACGTTTGAATTTTAAATCCGTTTCTTCACCAGTTCAATAACTGACCTGGTTTTGAAAACATTTGCTTTTTCACATCGCTTACAATTCAAATTTTGACCCTACCATTGTAAACCATAATGTTTTGACAGTGGCTTCTGTTAATCATTATTCTTTCTAAAGTTGAATATTCTGCTGTCATTTTTTCAAATGTTAGAGTTCACTTAAGGACTGTAATCAATTTCGTGATATAAAATAGAAAGAATGGAGACATGAAATAAGATAAATGATAATAATAGCATAACATGATATCCAAACGACATCAAAATATTGTTACGTGTGGACCAATTTGCTCAACTATTTGGGTGATTGATGATCTTTATTATAAAAATAGTGATGATACATGTGATGTGTTCTGTTTAGGATAACGCTGATTATCGTTCTGAAGAGTCCAGACGAATACAGTGCACCAAGTGTGGGAATTCACATATTTGGGTATGTACCAACAGGAGTAAGGCCAAAGCAAGATGGTGTCAGGTATGATTTTTTCCTTTATTTAAAAATTACATGTTTTTCTATTTATGTGTATTGAAAATTGTAGTGAATTTTGGTGGCTTATCTGGAAACAGGACTGCTGTCAGTTTCATCAAGCCAAGGATGGAGATGGATGGGTTGAATATAAAGGGTCTTTGGTTTTTGACAGGCCTCAAAAGGTAGATTGGTGATGGATGGAAAATAATTAAGTTAAATTAATGTGAATTAGTTTGTGAATCATGATATTCTGTTGATAGGTGGAGATTCCACGAGCTTTTGTTTGTGCTGAAAGCAAAATTTTTGATGTGTCAGAATGGGCTATATGCCAGGTGAGTATAAGATTAAAGAGAAGATTGGATTTGAAGGTTTATAGGTGGAGTGAGAGGTTATTTGATTTTGTTGCAGGGAATGGCTTGCAGGCCAAATACCCATAGACCGAGTTTCCATGTAAACATGGTTGGGTTGGAGAAGAACCAGCGATGCAACTCAAGTAGATTCCCTTGGGATTTTGATGCTGAAATGATGGATGAAGATGAAGAGGCATTTGAGCTGTGGCTTGAGCAGGCCCTGGCATCAGGTCTCTTTTGTGAGACCTCCAAACGCAGGAAGAGTTGGAGTCCATTCAAACTGCATCAAAAGAAAGGGAAGAAGCAATGGCGAAGAACCTCCTGCTGAACACTCAGATCAAACCAAACGGATTCACCAAAACTCATGCATTTCATTGCTCAGATCAAAGCAAGAAGGTTTCCAATCTTATCAACAACATTCCACATATTATGTAGTAGTAAGGTATTACAACTGCACAAATTCTTTGCTCATTCAGCTTGGTTACCTTACCTTACCTTACCAAGGACTACTACACTCACTTTTCCTCCTTTGTACATACACCTAATAAAAATTTCTCATTTGCTAAATGCCTTTATCACCCACATCTATTCTGCACATTTTTTCATCACATTACGTATTAGGTCATTCACATTCATAGCATATGGATCATATAAGATGTAGTGTGACACTTTTCTTATTCAGATTCTCACTTCATTTGTATTCAGACCACTCACTTTTTTAGATTAAACTACCCCTTATTTTAAATGCTTATCCAAATTATTATTTATATTCAATTAAAATAGCTGCAAACAAAAATGTAATTATTTTTTTTTTCCTTCCAGAGATCTACTTGAAATGCTTTAAATAATCGGAGACTGTTTTATTAACTAAATTATCCAAATACCAGTTCAATGAATAATAGAATAGAACTCACATGGCGTGGGACCCTCTCATTCTTTACAACACTGCAACTCTGCAACCCTGTCTACACTCCAACTTCAATTGTTTTCTATTCACACCACAACAAATTCAAGTTTACAAGTTTCATTAAAACCAAAACCATAGTGAATGCTTATTTGCTAGTTTTTTGCTCTCTTTTTTTTTTCTTATGAAGAAATTGAAGCTGTGAAATACACTGATTTGACTTCAATTACGAGTTGTATATATAATAATGATAAAAATTCGTTTATTCTGAAAGGTAATATTTTTTAAGGATTTCCACTATTCTAGGAGATTGGTTGAATTAAATTAATTGGTCTAAAACTTTAAAGGATTTAATTTATTTGATCGAGTTGATTAGGTTAATCGAAACTGATGAACGTGAGCTTATGTTGAATGAAAATATTGTTGTGACTATGTCAAAAGAGATTAAGTTGTTTTTGACGATGCTCATATGTAAAGAATAGTTTAGAATAAATAAATCTTCATAGGATATGAATGTGTTTAGATATGTTGTGAATTAAGTTAGGTTATTCTTAAAATCAATTTAATCACAACATAATCAATTATAAAAGTTATGTGTGAATTATATCATTTTTAAATATAATAAATGTTAAAAATATTAAAATTGTCATATTAATCAATCAAGTTATTAGTTTATTAGGTTAAGTTTGGAGAATGATCCTTAATTTTGCAATCAGATCAATCGAATATTGCAATCAGATCAATCGAATAGATTAATAACATAATCGATTAATCTTATAAGACAAAAATTATTTAAAACTTAGTCTTCTTTCTCATCTTCAAGTAATGACTTTTGTAATTAAAATAAGAGAAAAAAAATACTTGAGAGTTCTTGAAAAAATAATCATTCTTTTTCAAGTCTCCATAAAGATTCAAAGATTGAATTGGTTCTAAGGTTTTTTTTTTGGTATAGGATTGTTGTGCAAAATTTGCAGATTTCCAAGTGCACTTGTTTTATATTATTTTTGTTGTCATTTTTCTATATTTTCTTCTTTATAAGTGATAGGTATAGGTAATTATTGTGTAGTATTACCTTGGTTGAAATTTTTGAAGTGTATTTTAAGTTCTTATATATTTAGAGTGAATCTTGTAATCCTAATTCTTGATATTCTAGTGAAAATTCTAGTTAGGATGATTAAAAACTTGATGTAAATTTGTTAAAATTGAATCGGTACTATGTGTTATGTTTTTCTTTCATAATTTTAGTATCTTATTAATTGTAAATATTCTAAACTATGCACGTATATACCCTGCATTTTCTTTTTTACAAATATAATAGAAATGGTTAAAGTGATTGAATAAGATGTAGAATCCTCCTTGTGTCGGTTTGAACATGCGTTGATCTGTTGTGGGTATCAATTCTTTAACATTTCCACATATAACATTGTCCAAATTTAATAATCATACGTAAAGTTAAACATATCACGTATAAGCCACTCCTTTATTTTTTAATAATTGATTTACGAGAAAAAAATGTATATTTATCTCTTTTAAGTTTCAGATAGCATTAGTTTTTTGCTAATTAATTTCTCGAGTCTGACTTATAAAACAATTGTTAAGATTCTTCAGTCTTCGGTAATAGCTTCATATTCAAATAATAACTATGAAATCACGTTAAATATTAAAAAAAAAAAATCATGCTATTCCATTACAAGATTGTCTCCAAACGATTTTTTTTTTCTTTTTCTAGAAGTCTTAATTATAACATTTTAAAAGAATCTTTACCTACTTTATCCCTTAAGTTTTCATCAATTATTAAGACACTGCAGCAGTAAATTTATTTGTTTCTAATGTAAAAACCTTAAATCTAACACTTCTTATTAAAACGCAATAAAAGAGACACTTCATAACATCTTATTCCCTATGTTTTTCTTTTGAGATTGTTTTCTATAAATTAAGAAATACATTTAATAATATTTTTTTAAAATTGATAAAGTAGTGGTATAGTTTTATATTTTATATCTTTCTTTTCCAACCACAAGTAATAAAAGAAATACATGGGTAAAAAGATTAGAAGACTTAAAAAGATATAATTGATAATGGAATTGACAATATGACCTTGAACTTTATAAATGAGGACAAAAAAATATAATCTTTTTAAAAAACTTCATACTTAGATCCATTTGGTTGAAAATAAAGTGTAGGGTGAATAAATTTTCAAACAAAATTGAAGTGAAAAAAGGAAGAAAAAAAACATGTTCTTTATTTATAAGAAAATGACCACTATATCCCACATATTTTGAAAAGAACTGATTTTTTTTAATTACTCATTACTCATTTCTCTCTGTAATAAACATGTGGATAATTATATAATGATGATATATTATTTTATTTTATTTATTTGTTATTGAAAATGATTTTTTTTTGTTGTGACTTTCTCAAATCATGAAACGCATATTTCATTCTGTTTCACATTTCTTTATTTGTCTTTCTTTTAATTTTTCTTCCAATGGAGCGTATAAATCAAACTGCGTGCAGTGCATGTTGCGTAATCAAGTTAATTAAAATTATTCTTTAATCTGAAAACACAGAACACGATTACTAATGTGACAAAATTGCATGCGTAACTAAATAACAATAAGAACATTACAAAAATATAAGATGAAATGAAGCAAATAAAAGAAGACAAAAAATAATTGAATGTAAAAGAGAGAGCATGGGATCTGAGACTGAGACAACAGACATAGAGAGGGAAGAGAGAGAGAGTTAGACGCTGAATACGGTTATTGTGCCCCCTGCGCTCCGGTGAGTGACTACTTCGATCTTGTTCTTTCCATTTCCTTCAACTTGATCTTCAAAATAATTCTGATATTCTGCCCCTTCTGCACTTCATAGCTGCTCCATTTTTTTGTTCAACCCCATTATCAATTTTTGTGTTTTCTTTTTAAATTTTTAATCTTTTTCGCTTTTTCTGAATACCCATCAATGATTTAGACTCTGATACTTTTTATGGGAGATGCAGACTTTAGAATTTAAGGTGGGTTGAGGAGTTGTAGAACTTCTAAAACCAATGTTTATGCTGGAATCTCTGAGAATAGACCTGAATAGAGTGTAAAAAGTTGTAAGTAGGGTAGTTCTTAGGTTAGAGATAGTTGTCTGATTTTGTATTTACTGTGTGAGAATCATTGACCCTTAGGAATTAAGTGTGCATGTAGTAGTTTATGGATTTCCTTGATTAGACCTTATGTATTCTTAGTATGTGGGTTTGCACCCCACCATGTATTCTATTTAAGAGCTATCGGTCTTCTGATAAAAGTATCAGAAAAAGCATTTTCTAGCAGTTTATGTAATGCTCAGATGTGTATTACTTTGCTCAAAAAGCTTGTGACTTGCTTCGTTTTGATGGGTTGGGTGATGTTTGATACCAAGCTTGCAAATGAATTTTGCTACCTTGTACGGATATAATGATCTGCCACTACTATGCCTGTTATAGTTCGACATGTTGGAAGACCACATAATGTTCCTTTTGAGCGTTGCTTAATTGTAAAGTAGTTGCAGTAGATCACTTGTAACTAGACAGCTTTTCTGTGATGATGAAGCATTGTTCATTGGCAAGTCCTTTACTTTTGATTAGGATCATAGGATGTCGTGTCTCTACACATCCTACAGTGCGTTTACCAACGTGGAGAAGTAGAACTAGATAAAATAAAATGGTAAGACAGTTGTGTAGTATCATTAGAGTATGTATCACTTGCTAAAGACCGAGTTGTGTTTTCCTTGAAAACTTTGATTGTTTTCTCTGTTATTTTCAAATCACATGATTACAATTGAATGATGATGATGACATACTATCCAAAACATTCTTTTTCCGGGTGAGCTTAGCAACCCTCATTTTGTTGACTTGGTAGGTTTGGTAGAGTTTCCACCCCATATTTCCTCTGTCCCATCTGTGTCCTGTGAACAATTTTCTTACTTTAGCTAAAGGGTTTGAAGACTGAACTGATTTACTGAATCTCTGTACTATAACTCTATAAGTATAACCAGTCTTAGTTGTACGATTTTTTTAAATACAGAAGACATTTGTTTGAAGTACTTTCCACACAGGTGTTTCCTCTTGTTGAGTTATGTGGTTTGATTATCTTATATATTTGAAGACAATTTATGCCTCTTGAAAAATCCTCTTTTTGAATAAACAATTTGTTTTCAATGCCAGAATGATGTTTTCTTCACTCTGATTTCTGAATCATTATTCATAATTGTAATATTTTTTGCAGCTGAAAAGTTTCTGTTAATATGGCCTATTGTTTTAACTGCAGTTTTACACTCAAAAGGACCTCATGTCTAACATAGAGGATAACAAAGATCTCGGACAGATGGATGTGGATGCATCTAATGAGTCAGTTAACACCATGCCATCATCCCAGAAGCAGGTAGTATTCAGATTCAGCGTTTTGGCATTCTTAAATTAAAATTTTGACTTCAGATTAGTAATCTCTTTACTGAGGAGGAAGCTCTTGACACAATGGTAAGTTTGTAAGGATTTATTATTGTGACTTACAATTGATGAACCTTGTAGGAAGAGGCTGTAAAGAAAAAATATGGAGGAATGCTGCCCAAAAAGCCACCACTCATATCTAAGGTGTGTTCATGTGGATGTTTCTTTATGTAATCAAGATGATCACGGCCACCAGTATCCACTGATCAATGCTCATTTGATTTTTCATCTAAACTCAATTTTATGCTAGGACCATGAGCGTGCTTACTTTGATTCTGCTGACTGGGCACTTGGAAAGGTATTTCTGGAAAATACAGCTATATAATAATTGCTTATATTTATTTTTTCACTTTTCTGATGCTCTTCTGTGCCCTTGCATGAAACAGCAAGGGGGTGAGAAGCCTAAGGGACCACTTGAGGCTCTTCGGCCTAAGTTACAGGTACTTAATCAATTTTCTGATTTTTTTTTATCAGCAAATAATCAATTCTCTGGTGCCTGATTTGGATATAGTGACACTGCTTTCTATGGCTTGATAGTAGTTGTTCTTCTGGTGTGTGAATGGCTTGCTGCCTGATGTTCTTAGTCTGTTTCTTGAAATTGTTCTATATCATATTTAGATAGTACAGAGAGAGAAAATAATCAATTGTCTCCAAAAAAAGTTAAACTCACATATAATGTTATATTAGCCATGGTAACAAGCTTATATATAACTAGTGATTTGTAGTGATATGATTGTGCAGCAAAATTTTTCAAATACCTGTTAGCAAATTGGTTGGTAAAAATGATTGTAGATTTAGTATAAATTGACACAGAATAATATTCGATGCATTTTAGATGATTAAATTTCGACTCTGCCTCTTAGTTATGACTCTGAGATTTGGACCTGCACTTGCTGTATAAAAGCATTGATAACGTTATCTGTTTTGCATTACTATTACTATAAATGAATTATGAGTTTAAGATAAAAAAAGTCAAGTGGATGATGACGGTTGTTGAAACAAACTTTAATGTATAGGAGAAAATATGAAGGTAAAATG
Organism: Vigna unguiculata; assembly: GCF_037176805.1. NCBI lineage: Eukaryota > Viridiplantae > Streptophyta > Magnoliopsida > Fabales > Fabaceae > Vigna > Vigna unguiculata. The sequence continues at coordinate 12,471,705 of NC_140792.1, forward strand.
AATTGAGCTTCACATATAAGTTAAAATCAACTTGAAACCTTTTTGTTTAGTTTCTTCAAAATGTTTAAGTTAGATCTTAGCTTATTGAATGCTTAATGTATTTTACCTTTGTACTTTCTTTTCACATAAGTTCTTATAGACAAGTTTATTCAAACAAGATCTTAGTCACTGATTTTTAACAATAATAGCATAAACGCAGTCCATAGCTTCCCTTGTCCTTTACCATTCCCTTTGTCTACCAATGGTTGAAAAGTGAAAAGAACCAAATTCATGTAATGTCATGATAAATTTCTACTCGGTGCTTCTGCTTTTCAGCCGACGCAGCAGCAAACACGTTACCGGAAATCTCCCTATGCTCCTTCAGGAGAAGGTATGTTACACTTTGATATTCCCTTCTCCCTTGTGTCTCTCAGCATCATGAAAATAAACTAATTGAATTGTGATATGTTGTTGTTTTGAAAGAAGGGGGAAGTGTTCCAGCAGAGGATGCACCTTCCACTACTGAGTAAGCAGCAATCAGTCTTTTGATGATGTGCTGACTATTGTTCTAATACCTGAGTGACTAGGTTTCACTATTTGTTGTTTTCAACAATAAAGGAAGTTTATCATGTATTCATATTAGCACAAGACATAATATTTGACATCCAAATGTACTCAATAGAGATTTACTTGGGATTATGATTTTGTGTTTTGCTCTCTCCCTTTCTCTTTATTTGATTTTTTAAGATAATATGAAAGGTCAAAAATTTAATCTAAACTTGGTTTATACTTCAGACACTATTTTTGGTTTCAGTCCCTACATCAAAAACTATCACGTGTGTTGCAGTTCAGAGGCTACCTAAAGATCTTATGTATTATAAACCTATTCATGGATAATACTTTTCATTTATACATGTCATGTTAATGTCGTTTTTTTTGGCTCATTGTTTTCTGGTTTAATCCTTTTACTAAAACATTTGCATTTCATTTGTGTCCCTCCATGTAAAACCCATTAATCCTTTTACTAAAACATTTGCATTTCATTTGTGTCCATGTAAAACCCATTAGGTACTTCAACATTGTTTTTTCATTTTGATTCCTACATGAAAACTTCTCCAATATATGGTACCTACCCTTACATATCTTTTCTTTTTTCATCTGTACATGAAAAATTCTCTGAAATTATGAGTGTCATATAACTTCGTTAAGTATTAACAAGTTAAAGTAATAAGGAAAGAAAGAAAAAGTTGTTGCACAAAGGTCTAAACTTTATGGCATGATCCCGATTTCATGCTAATGATAATGTAATTAGTAGAATGAAATATGACAAGACCTCTGTATAGATAAATTAGGAAAAAGGCAAAATTCATAAAACGACGTAATAAAATGTTTTTTATTTTTATTTCTATTGAAATATTGTCAGTTAAGTACTTTTTCTTCATTTGAAATTAAGAATATCACTATTTATCACTTTTTTCAATTCTTTCATCTTTTAAATCCGGATTTGTATTTTTTTAATCAACATTGTATACTATAACGCTATCACAATTAATAAAGTATAAAAGTAAAATATAATAAAAGACCATGACATAATTATAAAAAAATAAACGACTTGGACTTGCTTTTTGAGTTCGGGAATTTCTTCCGCTACTCACAAATTTTCTAAAATTTCAATTATACTCCTTCTGAAATTAATAAAAAACGATAGTGTAAGATTTTCTTTTACCTGTTTTATTCATAGCTTCATATTAAGCACCGATTATATAAAATATTAATTTGGTTCTTCTATTTTTATTTATCTTAATTTGATTTTTATTTTTATTTATCTCAATTTGATTTCTATTTTAGAAAATTTAATACAATCAAGTAATCTCCGTTAGTTATGTACTAACAGCGTTAAAGAGGTATCATGTGTCAGTTCCTGGATTTTTTAGTTTTTTTTTTTAATTTTTGTTAATGATTTTTTTCTAAAAAAAATAAAAAATTTGTCACGTATTAAGTTAAAGTTGTACCACAGGGACAGTGTAATGTGACAGTGTCCACGTGTCACTGTTATGCTAGATGTCATTCTCTCATTCTCAATTTGGTCATTGTATTTTTATTTTTGTCTCAATTTAGTCCTAATTTTTGTAAAAATTTTGCAATTTTGTTCCTTTTCAGATTGAAATCCAATTTAATTTTTATATAAATGATACACAAATATTTCTATCAAAATTGGTATTTCTAGTAAATATTTTTAACAAGATTAAGTTTATTTAAATTTATATTTTACTTAAAATTATTTTAAAGTTGTTAATAGAAAATAATTGTAGTAGAAAAAAAATTCAATAAATTATATTAATATTTTATTACATCATAATTTATTTATTTTTTGAATTTATATTTCAAATAATTGTATATTTTTAAATTGTGTAAAGTTCAATCATTTCGATACAAATGTTTAAGTTTCTATAAAAATAACAATTATATAAATTCAAATGTAAAATTTAAAAATAATTTTAACCGGTTTATATAACAATTAAAAATAAATAAATTTAAATTTTGAAAAATAAAATTAAATAAAGTTGAATGTGAAACACAAATTTAAATAAATTTAGTTTTGTTAAAAATATATAATAAAAATATCAAATTTAATAAAAATATCAAATTTAATAAAAATATTTGTAATTTGTAATCCAAAATGTAATTTGCATTCTAGATTGTCTTCCAAATTTGCGTTATGATTTGTACAATCCAAAATATAAATTTGCATTATAATACGTAATGCATATTTATATTTTGGATTGTACAATTCATAATACAAGACAATATGGTGTACAAATTTTTTAATAAAGGGTGCAGGAAAAGAATGGGGTGCAAGAAAGAAATCCCCTTTTAGTTTTTCAATTTGGGATTATTTTTTACTTTTGATCGTTTTATATATATAAAAAAAAGGTTCAATGTCCGGTCTTTCCATTGTGTAAGATGTTATTTTAGTGGTTGGGTTGCATATGATGTGGTAAAAGGTGTAATAGTCGTTATTTGTGACTTGAATTTAATTGGTTGATATGATTTTTTAAAAGTTTATTAAATCTTTTCAACTCCACATTATTTAAAATGGCATTATTTTGGACATCTTTATAAAAATGTGACCAAGAATCATCTACTATCATCTACTATCGTTGACTTTAATATTTGAAAATATTTTAGTGTTCATTTCTTATTTGACTTCCTTTTTCATTAGGGTTTTTGTTGAAAAGTGATAACATATTTGAAATATACTAAAAAAGCTCCACTTCACACTTGTTGATAATGGCATGCAAGAAAGTTACTTAAAAGACTAAAAAATGTTGAAAACTTTTAATTGGAGAATAAAATTAAATAATATCCTTAGTTCTGAGACTAAAATATATTTAAATCTTAATAAATTTTAAAAAAATTATTAATAAATTAAAGGTTATAATACATATTTCATCTTTATTTTTATTTGGTTAATGCACTCTTAATATATTTTTTTCTTGTTCAATAAGCTTCAATTTTTATCAGTTTTGTTTAATTTGATTCTTTTACTTAGTCATTTAATTAATTAATAGTAATAAATAATAATTGTCACGTATCACGGTTTATTTTTTTAAATTTTAATTTTATTTTTTTAAAAAAAATCATATGTCAATCTAATAGTGTTACATATAATTGAATCTCTATATTCAATATTTTTTTTTATTAGGCAATCACAACAACATCCTTTTAACCATATCAATTTATCAATTTATCCATTTGGTGTATTTAGTTAACATTTTACCTCCCATAAAACCACTTGGTTCAAAATAATTCAAGAATTTAGTCTTGCTCAACAGTTAAAACATCCCATAAAAATAGTAGTATTTTTAATAGAAAACTTTCAAATACATTGGATCCTTGATTCATCAAATCAACCAACAACGCTAACAACCAATATCATCACATCACAGTATAAACATAAACATACCTCACAACAAAACAATTAGCTTCCCTGTTAATTTTTTTCTTTTCTTTTAGATACTCAAAATTTTTATATTGTTTTTAATTAAGTTCTTATCATTTAAAGTTTTTTATTAATTAGATGATGTGACTATTATTTTATTCTATCACCATATTTTCTTGTCTTCATATACATGAAATTTTGTGATTAATAAAATAATATTACGATTAATGTAAATAAATAATCTCACATTTTTTTACTAGAAATAAGATAATGAAAGAAGATAACAATCACAACACTCCGTTAAATAAAAAATTAGACTATAAGAATTTAATTAAAATGCATAAAAGTTAAGTGCACAAAAGACACATTTTAAGAGATTTAATTGAAAATAAACAAATTTATAAAACTTAAAAATTAATTAAAATTTAAAAAATTATAATTAATTAAATAGGAAACAATATAAGTATATCTTACTGAAATTAAAATTTATGTATTTAAGTCATAAGCTCTACATGTTATTAGTTTATATATATATATATATATATATATATGTGTGTGTGTTTTACTACAAATCTTTGAAAGTTATTATAAAATAATATCTATTGATTTATTTATTTAATAAAAAATCATATTAAGTTGTAAAATAAAATGAATATTTTTATAGTTGGTAGCAATTAATATATTTTTAATTATTTAATTCAAGACTAAAATTATACTTAAAAAAATTATTTAAATGCAAATATAATAACACGTAGATGTTAAAGTAAAAATTACTATTAAGTTAAAGAAGATATTAAAACAAATCATACTCGCATATTTATCTCATAAAAAACATTATCTCCACCACAAAAGAATATAAAAAGATACAATATTTCATCAAAATTAATAAATAAAAAAACTATATATCCTTAAAATAAAAAACAAGGCTCAAAAACATCGTTATTATTCGGTTTGACTTCATGGTTTAGATTTTGGTCAAGTCATATCATTTTAGACAGAATGTCACGTCATGTATTTTTATAAGTAATGATATAAGTATATCTTTTATTTATAGTTATCTTTTAATTATTTTGTTTCTTTTCTACTATTTTATATAAACACCCTTATATTTTCTTAGATTAAATTATTTCAGAAGTTAGGATTTTATATAAACACACTTATATTTTCTTAGATTAAATTATTTTAGAGATTTTCACTGTCACATTGTCTCTATCATATAATATAGTGTCAAACTTATATTTTCTTAGATTAAATCATTTCAAATATTTTCACTGTCACATTATATTATCTACATAATATAATGTCATGTGATAATTTTGTTTTCTAAAAATTATAATATTATAAAAAAATTATAAAAAATTAAAATAACATATGCTGACATATACCACATAGTTAATACTGTTATTGTATTAATAATAAAGATAACTTGTAATGAATTTTTTAAAATAAAAACTTAATTAAATCAAATAAAAATAAAAAGTATCTATTGAAATTTCGTTACAAAAATAAAAGTTTCTAAAATTAAAAACTTCTAAAATGATTCAACCATTTTCTTTTTCTTATGATCTCCGTACATTTCTCAAGTGTTTATCAATATTTTAGATATCCATAAATTATTATTAAATTTTTATCAGCATCCCCCACACCAAGAACCAAGGAACAAAAGAGTACAAGGGAAGATTAAAAACTTATCAATATTTATTTGACCCAATAGAAAAGTGCAAATAATATTTTGAATATAGAAAAAAAATTTGGCAATAATCAATAGATTATAAATTTTTATCAATTTGTTATTGTTTCCTTACCATAAATATCTTCTACTGTTGCTAAAACTTAGTTTAAGAATAACACATTTTCACTTATCACAAATCCCATTTATATTTAAAAAATTGGAAAAACATACACAGGAACTAAAAATATGATACTGCAGTCACCAGTGCTACACTGCAAGTGAGATTTCCATCCAATTCACATCTTCAAGAACAATGTTACATTACATTACTACTATAAACAATGGGAAGTATGCACTATAATATTTCAATTGAAGATTGACCAATTCTGAAACATTTGACAAAAACATATATTAAATTAAAGATTTGAAGCGATCTATTCTAATATACAATGAGAAATAGTTTTATGTTAACCATAAAATAAGGGTATTAACCAGCATGATATAAGATATTCAAACCATTCCCACGATAAGGAATGGTTACCTCATCAATACCTGACATTCTTTAATTAACCAATATCGATTTTCTTTAGTTCAAAGATGCTTCTGATGCAATGACACTTTTATTAAATTGACAGACAACACCAATCCAAAATCCAATATAATAGTAAAATTTATAGCATCAAAACTGACTTTAGAAAAACCAGAATGGACAAGCATCCGATTGATTAAAAACATAACTTGAATTTGGATGTAGGAACAATACTCATTCTCCGAAAACAACTCAACATAACGTTTGACAACTTCCTCCAGGTCTCAGTTTCTCCCATGGTTTCTAACATAGGAGTTGCGTGCTAACAATTTCTGGCTGGAAGTGAACCGATCACCCTGCAAAAACCATACGTCAAGCAGATGAATCTTCCACATCCAACAAGACACTATAATCTAGCATGCTGCACCATTAAATTGCAAGCCTTACTACAGAATAAAAAATGATTATCTTTACGATAAAATTAAGATCTCTTTACATTAAAACACAGACATTATTTACAATAAATTATAAATAACTACATACATACATTAAAACACAGACAAAGGTCAGGTGTATATTATATTTTAATGAGGTTGAATTAGAAAAAGTGGCATAGTAAAAACGAGGTTAACTTCTGGCTGGATAAATAATCAACTATTCCTATAGTCGATTGGCTTGGGATTCCTAATCACTTGCAAAATAAGTTGGAAGCCAAGTTGGCACTTTATATCTGATAGATCTTGGTCTATTCCTGATGCTAAGGTGACCTTCCTAATCACTTACACAATACCCTTTATTGGGAGTTTTTATTCTTATTCTATAAAATGTTCCCAATATTTGTGATTTTTTTTTAATTTAATTTGATATAAATGAACCATAACTACTTAGTCCTATTCCTAAAAGCTTTATCCCTAAATAACATATCCAAACTGGAGGTCACTATTGAAGAATTTATATATTCCAATTCTTTATTTTTTTTTTCTTGTATGCAAATAATTAAACAGTCCAAGTAATAAAAACCCAAGTTTCACTTAGATCCCAATTCCAATACGATCCCCATGCCTCATTAGCCCCTCTCAGTGTCGCAATCTCTGTTCTAATCTTACATCAGTTTGATACTGAGGACTATCTTTCATGGAATGGTTCTGCTGATGGCATTCTCAGTCTCAAAAACTGCTGATGGAATGTACAGCACTGGTTTGGAGCAAATTTATTCCTCCTCCTTTCCCTTTTCTTGTTATCATAATAGGTTGCCTACAGAAGATAGCTGTTTCTTGTGTCATCTTTGGGGTGGTGCTGCGGAAACTGTTCAACACTTGCTCTTTTTATACACATTTTCTAAACATCCCTGGGCCTGGCTTACCAGCTCTTTCCAGTGCCATTTTTTCTGATTCCATCTCTTCCTTTCTTTGTTTCTTGCAAGGATGCTGGAGTGCTCAAGCCAAGACTGTAATACAGGTCTCTTTGGTGTCATAATATATCAATAACCAGAACAAGATCTGCTTTGATAACCCACATACAATCTCATGAAAAATTAAAAGCTTAATTTATCGAGGTCAATCGGGCAGGTAACTGTTCTACTGGTTGTATGTAACGTGCAACTGGTCACTATTCTTAAAAGTTTTGTAGTAGATACATCCTAGGAAGACTGCATTATGTTCCGTTTCTTTGCCTCCTCTCCCTGTCATCGGTTCAAATGTAACACTGATTGGGCAGCTATAGACACTCCTGGTGTATCTGGTTGTGGGGGAATATTTAGAGATCATCATGCTTTTATTGTGGGTTGTTTTTCATATGCTGGTGGTCATAATGCCTTTATATGCAGATGAGATGGGAGTGATTCCTGACATGGAAGTTGTTGTCCCCACAGGCTATACTAATCTTCGGATTGAGTGTAATTCTCATCTAGATTCAAGCTTTGGTTCAATACTGCTATTATTCCTTGAGATCTTCGTAATAGATGGCTGGATTGTTTTGTAAATAGTAATATTTTTTTTCCTTTTTCACACTTTTTTAGGGTAATCATCTATGTATCGACAAACTTGCTGAGTCTGGCATTAGATCTCAGGATTGTACTTGGTGGGATAATGTTTCTAGCTCCACTTGTCCAGAGTTTTATAGGGTTATAGGTTGTGGGTCAGGTGTGTTATCCCCAACTTTTTTTCTTGTACTTTTCCTCCTGTTTATGATATTCGAAGTACTGCATATGATTGATGTTTGTGGTGCCGACATAGTAATGCCTAAGGACCTCACTTTTTAAAACAAAAACATGCATACGGAAGAGACTTTGATCAGCATTAAATCCCACCTTAGTTGCTTAGGCGAAGAACTTGTCTTGGCTCTCTACCTTATGACATGAGCTCTGAAAATTCTAGGTTTCTCAGGAAGCTCACAACTCACTGTTGAGGCAAATAATTCTTCGCAGAAATTTTGAAATTTGTTTCTTTATATCCTCTTATTTCGCATCACTTTCACTTCACCATATAACAGAGAATTTCAACTTGCAAAAATTTTCTTTCTCTTGAACCAAGAATAGAATAGAATTTATAACTTGCAGAGTCATTTTTTAAACACAAATCCAAGGAATGTTTTATTTTTGAAAATGGGAAACACTCCAGTCAAAATATGAACATCTAAATATAATGTTCTCCATGAAATCAATTACAATAGGACTGAAACAACCAGAACAAACCTTGCACATAGATGCTGCCGATTCTGATTCAAAAGTTTGGAGAGGTAGATGTCCAAGAGACTGGAAAGAGTCCAGGGCATCTAAAGTCAGCTGCCAGCCACAAAGAGCCACGCTACCCACACCAGAACTGGAGCAGGGATTATCACAACCAGCAGCAGCAACATCCCCATTCACCCAAGGACAGTGATCATTATGTAATTTGATTGGATCAAATTCAACACCTCCATTACTGATGTCTCTGTATGGAATCCCTGATCATTATAGCCAAGTGCATTAGTTAATGAAAAAACGAAGAGCTGTCAGGATGGGGCAAGCAAGCAACGGTGTAAGGTTCAGAAAAAATATTCAGTAATCAGTAAAATAAGAAACATTGTTGTGAAAGAACATCTTGGTAAAAAGTAGAAAAATTGGGTACAATTCATCAGCAGTAATTTAATTCAGAAAATGATTAGAAATGGTTTGTATAAATTGGGTAAAGTCATCTAAAAATTAATCAATAAGAGATTTGATAGTTACTATTGAGTGACCACCATGAGACCAGACATTGGTAAGTTGAAAATATTACCTGAATAAGAAACTCGTGTATATATTGTAAGAGAAGAAAATCCATAATGGAAGTACCCATGGCTGTGAATATGTAACCCAATCAATGTCTACATGTCTACTATGCTCACTATTAACAGTTTTCGCAGACATAGTGAGTATAAAATTTGGGTGTGTGGATTTCAGATGAATGGGATGGGGGAGGAAGTAGAAAGGAAAAGGAGGTCTGCTCTAACAGGAGGGAGTGGGGTTGAGAGATTCCAACACCTAAATTGGGGGTAGGATACAGAAGCAAAACTAATAATATTTAAAATAATATTACAACAGTAGTATCTTAGATTTCCTTTCAACAGTCAGGGGGGCTCAAATCTTATTGATCTCCACACCTTTTGGTTGTTCAAGTAGCAAGGATTAGTTCCTTTTAAGTAAAATCTCAGATACGAATCTTGTGAATAAAGAAAATAAATTTTGGGAGAACATTCCTCCCTGCAACAGGTTCATTTAACTAAGATAGGGTAGGCTTAATGCAACTTCCCATTTCCAAGGGCTTCCAACCCAAAAAAAAAAAAAAACTTTTGGAGGGAAAACATCCAAAAATACTAACAATATTTTTCAAAACATAAATATCTCTTGTAATAACTCCTCTTTGTTTTCACTTAAGCATTTGGCTGGAGGGGAAACAACTAAGGCGACAGATTTGGTTCCCAACCAACAAAGAATTCCCTCTCTTTTTGAAGGTAAAATCCCCTCCCTTCACATTTCGCCACAGCCCCACCCCCCAAGCTCTATCTGAAAGTTATTTCTCCCAGCACAATAATCACACAAATTGAGATAAGGCATTCTGATATTGTTTATATGTTTGTAATTGACCTCAGATAGTTCAATTTCCAAATAACTTTGCACAATTGAGTATAAATGAATACATAACAAGAGAAAGTGATAAATATATTAGTATTACAATGACACTATTCAAAATTCAAAGGTAACAGATTTATACCATTACACAAAATATTGGCAACCCAAAAATCCTTTAAGAAAAAAATATTGGAAGCCATTACAGGTTAGGCAGAAGCTTAGCGGACAAAACAAATACAATATATACCATATAGATAATTAAAAAAAATGCAGATATATAATAGTAATGCAAAAATAATGAAAAACAACCATATAATTAATAAATATATCTTGTCTAGAAATTCTGATAACAATTAAATCAAATCAAAACACCACCAAATTCAAGGTTCAGACTTAAAACAAAAAGGAAACATAAGATAAATGTCCTAAATTTCTAATTATCTTTTAGATGCTTTAGAATTGCCCTACTCAGTTGCCATTGGGGATGCTGGAAAAAAGGTGATGAAATGTTTCAGATATTCAGAGTATAATTATTGAGTGGAAAAGAACAAGAAAAGAATTCAGGGAGGGTGGGTGGCACTAGATGAAGAGGAAATAGAAAGTGAAAAATTGAGAGGACTTGTACTCAGAGGTGGCTGCGGAAGCAGGACATCGCTGCGCTGGAACCCAAGGAGACTGCAGATGCGTGAATGAAGTGCAGTGCATGAGTCAGAGGAGGCTGTCAGTGAGGTGCTTGAGGCTAGTTGGGGTGCATTAGGTTTTGTTTTCTGATGTAATTGTTTGGGTTTGGATCCAGGTTGTATGGCCCAACTCTTTTTTTCTTAAAAAAATAACTAATGTGCTTACCCAATATACATTAGTTCAGAAATAGAAACAGAAGAGAGAGAAAACAGTAGGGCTTTAAAAGGCTCAACTCAGGTCGGTTCACCTTGACCTGAGGCTTGCACAGCTCCAAACTAACATTCCATGACCCAAGGTAGCTGCTATGAGCAGCCATGGCCATTTTCAATAATGTTGGACTTTACCGGTGACATTGAGCATCAGAAGGGAAAAGTATATCTAATGTTAAAGAGGAAAAAGAAAGAACCTATTAAAATAGATAAATAATCAGACATACCCATAACATCTGTATTTAAATGGCCTGATTCATGATATGCTCCATCATCAATGTGAGATGCCTTCCCAGTCTGAGTAACTTCTTCCTTGGATACTTCATAGGCAGAACAAACAACAGCATTACAAGAAAGGGACGGATGGGCACCATTGTCAGGGTCTATCATCTGCATGCTACAACTGGTCTTCTCACCACTCTCAACAGATTCAACCTTGGTTGAAGCTATAATTTTTGAGCCACTATCAGCCCTTGCTATAGATTGAGACACCACGGCTTGACTATCCCCTTGAGGATCTTCCCGACTCATCTCCTCAGGCACAAAATCCCCAGTATGTCCATGATAAGGCTCAAATTCACCAGGTGGACCCTGATTTTCAATCACTTCAGCAATTGGTTCAACATCACCTAAACTATCACCTCTATGAACTGAGACATCAGTCCCATGGATTTCAGCCTCATGACTTGCACCCATGCCCACACTTCCCCCACTAATACCAAAACTAGGTCCATCTCTAGCATGTGCTGTCAGTATCTCTGTGTTCAAAACTTCCCCACAAGCATTTGAACTGCTAACACCTGCCTCCCCTCCTGCCCTTTCTAAAAGTGGTTGGAAACAAGCACTTTGCTGTGCTTGATAGCTGCTATTTAGCTCTGATGCTTCGTTCAAATCAACAGAAGGGAAATTGACATCATTAGCATCCACAGGAAAATTTTCAACACTTTCCATTGATTCATCATCTGAACTGTGATAAACTGTATTCATTGCAATAATAGAAGATGCTTGAGCAGAATCTCTGGTAGACATAACACCAATGGCATGATCCCTTTCTGGGTTAGACTGGTTATGGATGTTTGCATCCAGTTCTATTTGAATACCCAATGAATGGCTAGGTGCAACGTCAGAAGAATTTCTTAATGGAAACTGGAATGTTTCCAATAGATTAGTATGACGGGCACGCTTTGAAGGGCCAGCTGAATACAGTTGACTACCAGTGACTTCATTATTATCACGGTCAGCCACAGTTTTTTCAACACTGTCTGCCTGTTGCACATTTAGATGTGGCCTGTCAGCAGTGATTCCACCATCATCCATTTTGCGTTTGCTTGCAGTGGGGCCTTGTGATTCGTAAGAAGCTGTCTGGTCTCCAACCTCACTTCCAGAAGGCCGTCCAATCATCAGATGTTTTCCTTCCCCAGCATCTTGCACATGACCTGAGGTTGATGTCAAGTTTATTGGTGAAGAGGATGGCCCACTAGCCATCCTAAGACTTAAATCTAAACTTTTATTGGATACAAGTTGTCTTTTATCAGATGTCGTAGCCTCATCACGGTCTCCAATCCTCTCTTTTTCAACACCATCAGCAGCAGCCCATTCATTGATACCACTAGCTGCACTTATTCCTCGAGTTGATGCTATTTTCTTGCTTGTTTGAGGTGTATCAATCCCACAGGGTGTCAAATGAACTGGTCGTGGAGCTGTCAAGAAATCCCATACTCTAACTGTAGCCCCACATAAACTACAATCTAACAATGGTGACCTAGACTCACAATTAAACTCTGAACCCAGTACATCATTGTCCCCGGTATCTTTCCTTGAAGAAGTTGAAAACTCTCTCTTGCTTGGAGCAGGATCAGCAGCAGAGCCTTTGGCTGGACCAGAGCTATACCCATTTTTTGCAGATTCAGCGGATTGTTCTTCACAGTCAAGCACGTTAGGAAGCCACCGTGGCTCCCATCCACAAAGACTTATGAGCTTTTGAGCCTATTGCAGTGGAAAATTAATAAAAGGATGTACAAATAAATAAAATTGGACAAATTGGCATAAAATATACTCCAATAAATAATTAAGACAAAACAACATATCTTAAAAATATCTTACATAAGAATATGGATGACAGGCCTGTTCTCCAGTTATGCCTGTTCCAGAAGCATTTTCTGCTCTGCAGCCCAATTCTCCAGCTGTCTGAATTTGCAATTGAGCAAGTAAACGATCAATTTGAGGGCTATGTGTAATCCGCATAAGCTCAATTGCAGATGAAGATACGATTGGGAGGGAATAAAACTGCAAGAGTCCATCACACCTATCCTTAAAACCACCAATTAGAGCTGAAGGTGAAGTAGGAGGGAACTGCACCAAGCTTTCGGGACAGCTATTGCCTCTCCAAGGACAGGTGACTTTGTGTCCTTTATCAAGCTGTTCAGAAAACTCTTCACTGGAGCCATCAGCTTCATCAAATACATGAGAAACAATAAGCAAGGCCCAGAAAGAAGCATTGAATTAAGTGGTATAAAAGGGCTTGTTTTTGAATTATCCAGAAGATTAAAACATAATGAAGTACGACGTTTATTAATTGAAATTGAATATTGAATTGAATATTAACTATAATTGACACCACAAAAGGTTCAAACTACACATTGCAAATACCATCTACATCATACTCTTAACACAAAAATGGCAAAATAACAATCTCTAATACAATTTATCTAGTAGAAGTTCCAATGTCCAACAAACTTCCATATAACCATGTAACCCCATAGAAGTCTTAGAATTTGGGCTTGGAACCTCATTTAACCCCACAAAAAATCAAATTGAAAGCTTAGGATTGTCCAAGCTTCACAAGTTCTATTTAAAACATGTAACAAGTCACCCGTTTTCTCACCCATTAAGAGTGAGTTACAAAATAAATCACTCTCACCGTTTGTTCAAAAGCACCAAATGAAATTTTTGGGCTTTAGGATATAGCGTCTTTCTCATGGTATTGTATTGAAAAGAGAACCCTGTATTATGTGTCTCCATGAATCAGTATTTTTCCATTAAAATATCCCTAGGTAACTTCCCGAGGAAAATGAAAAATTGATAAATTATTATGAGCTCTTCCATGCAGTTATGCGAATTAACTTTCAGAAGAGGTACGTCACACTTTAGACAACAACCAAAAATAATGCACTGCGACTAGTTGCCGAAATCACACCACCCAAGACACAAAATAAGCATACATAAATTGCATCACATTTCCTACAAAAGTTACCAAAACACTTCACCTCAGGCGAAACCCAAAAAATAACACATCCAACAATCTACATTATCAAGGTATACACATCCTGAGCAGACCTTTGAGTTGGAAATAGCAGAATCAACAATCCCCATCCCCCATCATTAAAAAGCAAAAACCAAAAGAAAAAATACATTACAAATATAGATTCACCTTCAAAAGATGAAGCTGAAGACACGGCAAAATCTAACTGAGCACGACATATCTCACACTCAATCTTAGTAACACCCACATTCACCCAACCTCTCTTCGCACAAGCCAACGACCCAGCAACCTGTAAAATGACAAAGACAGACATCAGTTCAATTGTCCCCTCCCGGCCCCCAATTATCTCAACTTAATCGTTTCCATCACAATTCAACCGTATCGAAGCCAACCTTGGGCAATTTCCCGGCGAGCTTAAACGTCGAAAGGCGGCGCAGCAAATCGCCGCGCTCCCATGGCCGGCAGGAGGGAACCGAAGAACCTTGCAGCACCGAACCGACAACCTCGCGCGAATCCGCACTTGATTTGTGACGGCGCCGAACATCTCCGTTGGCCGGAAACGCCGGCGACGAGGCCCCCGCAGAACTAGAGGAGGACAAAAAAAGGAACATCAGCGAAAATTGAAAGCAAAGGACAAAACCCTAGAAAACGAAGAGTGAGAAATGGAGCTACGGTATGCAATAATTATGCAAAGAAAAGGAAAAGGTAGAGTGAGAAACCCTAGAGAGAGACCTTGCTGCAGGTGTGGGAGGAGAAGAAGGTGGTTTCGGAAGAGAGAGATTGGGATTGGCAGAGCTTACGCCATCTTCGTTCATCTTTCAATTTCATGTATTTTCTTCTCTCTCTCTTTCTTTCTCTCGTTTTGTGTTGTGCTTCTAACTTCCCTTTGGGTTTGGAGTCACACGCTATTAACGTGACAAATAAATTCCTTTCGCTCTCCACTTGTGTTGTGGTTGGGTGGGTTATGTGATGGATCCCATTCTCAACAACTTATTCCTTCCAAAATAACATAAATATATTTTTTCCATTTCTTTTAAACATTGATCAAGAAATCAAGTAAAAAATATATTCTTTTTAAAATATTAAAATATATGTCTATTGTCATACAATTGTGAATATATTGAAAAATAACATAACGTACATCAGTTTTTTCTCAAAAAATATGAACAATATAAGAAAAACGTATTCTTGAAAGTTTCAAATGTTATAATGGTAATGGCATTTAATATCCTTGCACTATTTATTTATTTAGAAAATAAAGCATAGATGAAGTACTAGTAACAGACCAAGACACATTCAAATCGAGACACATATTCATGTTACAGTTATTTCATCCCAAATTCAGGATTGTTGCTGAACATTAACATGGTCTTCATCATCAACTCTCCTAATTTGTTCTTAAATTAATTAGTTTTTCTTTTTTGTGTTTTGCTACAACATTGGATTTATTGAAACGATGAGGTTACTTTTGTAACATTGCTTTTAAAAAGGTAGTTTTTTATGGTTATCAACAATACAATGTAGCATGTAGCAAAAAATACTAACGTGTGGACTATGTGGTAATGTTATGTTCGGTCCAACTTACTATATTAGAGTTTCCATACCAATTGAGCTTTGTAGTAGAAAAAGAAAACAGAACAACATTTTAATATTTGGATAATTTTTTTTCTTACAATCTGATGATATTTTTAAGTGGTTTTAAAATATAGAAAAATAAAAAATAAAAAATTATTTAGAAAATATCATCTCATATTACATTAGAAAAAGTGGCATAGTAAAAACGAGGTTAACTTCTGCCTGGATAAATAATCAACTATTCTTATAGTCGATTGGCTTGGGCTAATCACTTGCAAAATAAGTTGGAAGCCAAGGTGGCACTTTATATCTAACAGATCTTGGTCTATTCCTGATGCTAAGGTGGCATTCCTAATCACTTACACAATACCCTTCATTGGGAGTTTTTATATTTATTCTATAAAATGTTCCCAATATTTATGATTTTTTTTTAATTTAATTTGATATAAATGAACCATAACTACTTAGTCTTATTCCTAAAAGATTTATCCCTAAATAACATATCCAAACTGGAGGTCACTATTGAAGAATTTATATGTTCCTTCATACTACAAAAGAGAGCTTATGGATAAACTCCAAAGGCTCCAGCAAATAACCATGTCTGTGGAGGAATATAGGCAAAAGTTGGAGTTGTACATCTTGCGGGCTGGGATAGATGAGGAAGAGGATCTAACCATTGCTAGGTTCTTGAGTGGTCTAAACTACAACATAAGAGATAAAGTTGATTTGTTCCCATATCAAAATTTAAATGAACTTGCTCAAATGTGCATCAAAGTTGACCAACAACTTTTAAGGAAACCTATTCGCAAGGATTCTTCAATCTCTTTTTCAAAATCTTATTTTCAAAAGAAAGATTTTTTTCATGCAAAGGAGACCGCTTATAAACACCCAACAAAAGGTCAAGATAAGGGTGAGACCTCCAACCGAGGTAGTGAGATCAAGTATTTTAAATGTTTAGGTAGAGGTCATGTGGCATCATAGTGTCCTACCAAGTGCACCATTGTGCTAAAGGGCCAAGACCTCTACAACAGTCAATGGGAGTCTTCTGAGGAATCTTCCTCCTCTAGTGACTCCCACAGTGACAAGTCGTCTAAGGACAAACTTCATTCATATGCTCAAGAAGGGTCTCTCTTAATGATTAGGAGGCTTCTTAATAACCAGCCAACCCTTCCTCTTAATAATCAAAGAGAAAACATTTTTCACACTCGTTGTGACGTTTTGAACAATACTTGTTCTTTGATCATTGATAGTGGGTCTTGTTGCAACTGTTGTAGCACAAGAATGGTTGAGAAGTTGAACTTGACTTTGTTACCCCATCCCAAACCTTACAAACTTCATTGGCTTAATGAAGATGGGGATCTCGAAGTCAAGCATCAAGTGTTAGTTAAGTTCTCTATTGGAAAGTACAAAGACAAATTTTTATGTGATGTAATTCCAATGGAAGCTTTCCATATTCTTAGGTAGGCCTTGGCAATTTGACCGCAAAACCACACACCATGGCCATACCAATGAGATCACCCTCCAACATCATTCTAAAACTTTTGTGTTACATCCCCTCACTCCTACTCAAGTTGCTAGTGACCAAGCTCAAATGAGAGCTAGGAGAGAGGAAGGGAGTTCCACCAACTCTACTAAATTATCCAAGGATTCTAAGACAAAGGTAGAGGAAATCTCTCCTTCTAAGGATGTTCATCATGAAGTACTTCTAACTCATAAAACTCTTTTACAAACTCTTCATGTTGAACACCCTTCCTACCTTTTGCTTTGTCATGTTGTCCTTACATGTCTCCAACATCCTTCACTTAAGGATCTACCTCCTTCTGTCTGTGCTTTTCTCCATGAATTTGCGGATCTTTTCCCTAAGGATGGCCCCCAAGGCCTCCCACATTTTAGAGGAATAGAGCACAAGATTGATTTTGTCCCAAGGGCCAGTCTACCTCATAGACCAGCCTATAGGACAAATCCAATTGAGGCTAAAGAGATAGAGACTTAAGTGACCGAGTTGTTAGACAAATGATGGGTCCAGAAGAGTCTTAGTCCTTGTGTTGTTCCCATGTTGTTGGTGCCCAAAAAGGATGGCAAATGGCGCATGTGCTGTGATTGTAGGGCCATCAACAACATTACCATCAAGTATAGGCACCCCATCCTTAGACTAGATGATATGTTGGATGAATTGCATGGAGCCAAAATGTTTTCAAAAATAGACCTCAAGAGTGGTTATCACCAAATTCGTATTGCCAAGGGTGAAGAGTGGAAAACCGCTTTCAAAACTAAGTTTGGTCTATATGAATGGTTAGTCATGCCTTTTGGCCTAACCAATGCTCTTAGCACATTCATGCGACTAATGAATCATGCGACTAATAAAAGTCCTTTTGATCTTGAGTTGTATTCATTTGAGTGGTAGAAATTAGAGGTTTTTCAAGCTTATGGCAATGCATGCTTGCATGAGGTGTGGAGTGAAAATTTTTCAGAAACACATGAGAGAATTGAGTGATACACATGCTGTGAGAGTTTGTCAATTTTAATCCTAGATCTGATTTGATTGAGATTCTTGTTTGTAATGCTTTAAACATGCTCTTAACTGGTTTGAATGATTCTAACTTTGATGGATGAAGTTTTTCTTTCCCTGCTCACATCTCTGCTCACAATTTTGAAACAATGTGCTTACAGTGTTTACACTTTTCTTGGCTCAGTCTCACCTTGTCTAGTTCTTGCTTGTCTCTGTTGTCTCCACGGACTCAACCAATTTTCCAGTCTGTGATCCGCAGCTCTTGATGGTTGGGTTTGTGCTTGCTTGAGTCTGGTGTTATAGGTTGTTTAGTCTTAGTTTTGCCCAGGAGTGCAAAAGTCTAAGTGTGGGGGTATTTGATAACTCAATTTCTATACCTTCATATCGAAGCTTATTGCACTCACTTGCCATTTTAGTTTCCTTTATCTTTCATCATAGCTTAAAAATGTGATATTTTAAAGTTGTCTTCAAAAGCTGCAGTATCGCCTGGCGGTATTTATTACCGCCCGGCGCATCTTAAAGGATCATTTTCCAAAAAACGCTAATTTTTCAGCATTGACCTTTGCTGCTTGTTTTGATCATAACTTTCTCTACAGGTGTCCAAATGAGTTGGTTCTTGTTGCGTTGGATTCTACACTCAAAGAGCTTTAATTGAAGTGGTAGAACGCAATTTTTGGAATTTTGTGCGAGATGCAGTTTACTCTGGAAGATGGCAGCAGTTACAAAGGCAAAAACCACCTCATGTTTTCGTTGAAAACTTGGTGCATTTAGCAAAGCCTTGAAGCAAACCCTTTCTTCACCTAATGGGCTTCTTCTCTGCACATGGAATAGCCAAAAAAGGGAGCTGATCTAGGGTTGGCCATCATTGCCACATCAGTAGACAAAACAGAAGAAAATTCTGTAAGGACTGGCAGCACACACACACTCAAAAAGCAGGATCAACTTTTGGCAACTTTTGGACAGAATGTTGTTGGGAATTTGGAGAGGCAATTTGGTGCAGAGGGGAGGGGGCTGGAATTGAAAAAAAGAGGGGATAGAGAGAACGAGGGAGTTTTTCAGGGATCATTAGTGTGCAGTTTTCTTTTGTTAGCTCTTAGACAACACCATCATTCTGGATTCTCTGAAAAAAAACTTTTCTCTTCAAGTTCCTCGAAGATGAATTGCTGAGCACTTTGCATTGTGATATGGATTGTGAGTTTTATTTTAGTTTGCTATTCAGTTGTTATTTTGATTCCAAGACTATGTAAGTTGAAACCCATGATGAATGTTCTTGCCAATTCAATCTGTTGTGGGAGTTTTATGTCTTCAATGAATATTTCCAGCTTGCATTTTACACTTAGCTTCTGATTTTATATTTTCATTTTGTTCTGCACTTCATTTGCTGCTGTCCACAGAGCATCCATTTTGGTTGAATACATCCTAGTTTAAAGTTACTCTGCATTTCTATTAGGTTTAATTTATAGTTATTGTTTAAGCTTTCCATGATATACATTGCAGCTCTGTTTTTGGCTCCATATGGCTTGGTTTAGTCACTGTTTTATTGGTTTCATGCTCTTGTGATATGCCAAATCAAGTTCTAAATTAAAAGGGGGCACTAGCTAGTGGAGTACGTAGACATCAATTTTGGTTTTGTTTCCCTTTTTCTTAGTGATCACTTTGTTATTGATTTTTAGACACTAGCTAGGCCAATTTTTGTTATCTCTTTCAAATGTTGTCATTTCTTCTACTTGTTATCCTTGCATTGGTTTCATGGCTACATACATTCTCATTTATTCTACTTTTAAGAGTCTAGCATATTTCTTATGAGTTAGTTTCATTAATTCATCACTTTACAAATGCATTCGTTTTAATTTCTTTGTCTATCTTTTATGCTTTTAAAAATCTCCCAAAAACATGTATTTAGCATTCAATCCACTCATTGCATTGACTCCATCCTTGGACTGACCTGAGTTGATCCTTATACTGCATTAGTAAAGGGTGATTAATTCAGTTTGTTTGGGACAGTTTAGGCGACAAAAGCTGTCTACCAATCATATAGCCTACCAACATGATATAACATGTAATCATTACATTTAACACATTAATTACAAATTTAATACAATTGAAACATAATATTCAAGTGGATCTTCATCAATCTTCATCAAACACATGTGATTTTCATGCACTTGGCTTTATCAAATCTTTGTGCCAAGCTTGCTTGTGCCAACAACCAGGCATCTCAAGTAATGGATATCACCTTAATGCCTTATAGTTTGGGCCAATGCTTAGGCCATTTAGTTTTTAATGTTTTTTTTAAATAGTTACATAAAGGTTTAGTATTTTTGAATGGTTTAATTAACATATTTTTGGACTTGTATTTAAGGCACAAACTTTTAGTTGCTCTTTCATTGTAATTTTTGTTTCGGCTAATTGTTGAAGGAAAGCCTAACCCTTTGATGAGTGTGTATTTTTGTCCACATTTAATGTTTAGTTATGGGTATTTAATTGAATTTGTGTGCGTAAAGAGTGATTTAATTGACAGTTCTGATAATTAGGCTATTTGAACTTGTGTGATAAAAATGTCTTAAAAATTAATTTTAGTTGCATAAATTATTTTTGGATATTTTAACGTTTGTTGATGCAGCTGAAGTTAAGATTAAGCTCATTTAAGGTGGAAAAATAAATTGATTGAAGTTACAAACCACCTTTGAATAAGGTTAAAATCAGCAAGTTCTGGAAAAATCACTTTTGCACCCCATACATTACTTATACACTCCTCTCTTTCAAGTGGACCACCTAAAAACTTGTTTTGCACCCCTAGTTTTTACTAAGTTGCACCCCTCATTCCACTCATAAACTAGATGCAATCAGATGCTGCCATGTGGCAATCCTCAATTTTCAAATTTGTCCAAGCATTTGTTGCCATATGTCATCTATCCACCACTAAACATCTGAGCCAATAGCACATTGCATGTCATCTCATTTTCTTCTCCTAAAACCCTAGGTACCATCAGTAACGTTGAAGTCGACAGTCACTACTCCGCCACCACCATCCTAACACGAGGAATCATTGCGGACTGGCCACCACAAATTGGGTAGTAGAAGAGCGACCACCATTGTAGCAAGACGTAGCACCATCATAGCACCTTCGTCGGAAACGAAATGCAACAACCACCGTGAAAGCACCATTGCACCTGCGGCAGCAACAAGGATAGAGACGAAAACCTTAATTTTTTGAGAGAGAAGGGAATGCCACGTGTCATTCTACCATTGCACAACCAATGGGTTAAAGCTGGTCAAAGTGGTCAAATCTGGTCAAATATTCAAATCTAGTCAAAGACTAGTCAAAGAAGATTGGTTTAAGTGCAAATATTCATTTTTTTGGATTTTCCAGTAAATTTGGACTATAGGATTGAAAATGGCTTATTTAGAAAATTAATGCAAATATTACTTGGTGATAATTTATCAGATATCTTTAAATAATTAATTTATTTAATTATATTATAAATTATTAACCAACTATATTTGCCAAATATTTTTAAAACTGACTATCTCTCCAAATATTTTTAAATATTCATAATTTATCTTTATCTTTATTTTAAAAGATATTTGAGAGGTTTTAGCAATTGAAAAGCCCAGTCCAAGTCCTATATAAAGAGACCAAGGGGAGGCAGAAAGGGAAGAAGTTGAGGACTTCGGAGTTTTGGAACCCTTAGGGGTGCCTAATTTCGTTTCCTTTCTCTCTCTATTATTCTCTTTATTTTTATTTTACTTTTGCATTCTATGGAGTGTTAAACTTCTTGGATTGATCCATTGTAATTTCATTATGGATTATGAGGTTAGAATGAAATAATTTCTTGTTCTTTTTATTACTGTTGAGGTTTTCATTCTTCTATTTCTTTTATCTTTGAATCACATAAAAAGTAATGATTTTAGATCTATATGCATGTTGATCGTATGAGTCCAAGAGTTTTTAAATTTAATTGAGACTTTACTTTGGTTTTAATTTTAGAAACTTTCATAAGATTGAATGAGTTTTTGCTAATAATTGAGAAGTTACTTTGATTAAAGGTGAAAACTTAGATTAGAATTAATCAAGAAGTTACTTTGGTTAATTAACTTTTTACTAGATATAAGAGGTAAAAGAATGGACATGATTAGGAATAGTAATATTTAATTGAGAAGTTACTTTGTTAAATTTACTAAGATTAATCTACAAAGTTCTTACTTTTGATTGAGTAGTTACTTTGGTTGAAAGTAAGGACGCCAACAAATTAATTGAGAAGTTACATTGATTAATTTGAAGTCTTAAATAAGAAATCAATAACAATAATCTTTAGGAAACCAATGATGAGTCCTATTTTGAAAAAGTAGTGGAATCGACCTATTTTTCTTTACTATTAGTTTTATCTTATTTTATCTTTTTATCTTTATCTCTCATATTTTTATTATTTTATTTGACTAACTCTTTTGTATAGTTTTTATAAGAACTAATTTGTTAAAAAGCAATTTTGTGTTCATTGGGAGATTACTTTGGGTTACTTTACCCTTTCTATTATGTTGATTACTATCTTAACAATACTGAAGTTGTTATAGATAAATAGTATTAATTTGATCATGTCAACGACAACGTTATCACCCTTACACGAGTCCAACATTAGTAGACATTTCTCAAAGATGCTTCAAGATCATGTTGGACCAACACAAGATCCAACCATTTTCCTAAGTGTTCAGAAGCCCAACCCTTTCAAAATATGAAAGACCTTCTCCTTTTTGCAGAGACGTGAATTTCTCCTTAGGACACAGTTAGGGTTCCTTCGTCACCCAACCTCCCTTATTTGTTAGGGTTATTCACAAAGAGGGTTAGTCGTTAGATATTTTGTTAAAGTTTCTTTATAGCGAATGCATCTTTTATACCTTCGTTAGGGTTATTTTCCATCTCTTTTAATCTTCCTTTCACGACAACCTTCTTCCTTATAAAAGGCAAGCTAGTCATTGTAAACGACAACTTTGGGATTAATATGATTCGCCTTTGTGTCTTACCTCACCTTCAAAGTTCATCTTCACTGAGAGCTAACCCTACAGTTGTCTCATGGTGAGATTCCAAGTTTCATTGATGGAACTTGGTGGTTGGAGACTTTCGTTGCATTATCCATTGTTTGGAGGATCTTCCGAGGAATGTTCGTCGACTTTCTCCGAAAAATCAAAGAGTAGAAGGCCTCGCGTGGATTTTCAACAAATTTTGTGAGCCTTTCATCCATAATTGAGGTGCCACAGCGAAACGACATTGAAAATTATGGTCGATGCGTGCTCAACCCGAAAGGTCAGCCTAACGCTCTTGTACAAAAGCCCACGAAGACGTTTGAGACTTATATTTTGTACCCTACTAGACGTCAAGGCGCCACAAGCTGCACTTAGGGAGTTTACTTAACCTAGGAATATTCTCCAAGTGCACTTGGGGTGTTTCACCCAAGGCCTCACCAACCGTTAGATTGACTATCACGGGAGGCACACTTGTCTCAGGAACAAGGTTTGCAATTGCAGGATTGGAAGTTAACATCACTAAGCTAACCTTCTATTTCTTTGCTAGAACAGTCGCCACAATAACACATGCACCCTTTGAGCCACATTTTTTATTCTTTGAGACGTTTGAAGTTGTTAGTTTTGAAATGGTGAGTTTAGCCAAGAAGGGGGGTTGAATTGGCTTTATAAAACTTTTTCAAAAGCTTAAACTCTTTTTCAATTGAATCTAATGGACTGGAAAGTTTGGATGTAAATGCAGCAGACCAGTAGACTTTCAGTCGATTAAAATATAAAACAACAGACTAAATTGTTCTTGACGCTATGAAACAGTCGATTAAAAATACAAATCAGTCGGCTAAAATACTAGAGAATTATGCAGAATGCAGAATTCACGAATTTAACTCAAACAACAATCTTTTACATACAAGACATGTTCCAATCAATATTTATAACAAGTATAAAACCTCAGATTACACAAGAACGCATTAAATCACACCACAGATGCAATTGCTTGATTTTCTTGAGTTTTTAAAGAGTTTCATATAGAGGGAGATGAGGGAAAAAAGAATGCAAAGTTGTTTTTATACTGGTTCACTCAATCATAGAGCGACATCCAGTTTTCCAGGACAACTTGAGCCTGGTTTCCACTATATTCAAAAGTTTTACAAATCAAACACCAAGATTACACTTTTGAACACAAAGCACACAAGATTTTTGACTCACACAAAAATCTAGAGCTACAACCTACAATAATCACACTTGCAGACCTGGAATCACATAGGCAAACCATCCAGAGGCACAAGAACGTCCAAACCTGATGGTGGTTGTCCCTCGCACACCATACATGTGTTCTTCAAGCTACTCACAAGCCAAAATGCCTCTAATATCAACCAAGATCTTCAAACACGAGTTGCAGCTGTGTATTGCAAAGAAAGAACGCTTCTTGTAAGACCCGTAAAAATTAATTAATTAAATAATTAATTAATTAATAAATGTGAGTAGGAAGAGCCTTTATGGCATTAAATATTGTTGGATGTGACATGGAAAAGTGTTAGCTCATGTGGTTGAGAGTACTTTAATTGTGTGAGAGGACTTGGGTTCGAGTCTTATGTATGCTTGTTGTGTGTTAATTGATTTATTAGTATTTTTGATAATATAATTGTGATTAGTGAGTGATATTATAATCATAGAATTATAATAGTTATCACCAAATGTGAATTGGCATAGTGGTTGTGCTTTGGCATTATTAGTGGAGGGTCATGAGTTCAAACCTTGATGGACATAAGGTAGACTTTATTTTTGCTAAATCCAGTTCGGGGTGGATGTGAAAAGGTAGAGGGAGGGCAGCCAAGAGGGGCTGAAAAACCATCAAATAATTACCCTTTTTCGTTTTAGTCTTTAAACCCTTAATTAAGACACATATAAAAGGGCCAAATTGGGGGAAAAGAGGGGTTTTGGTAGTGTTGAACTTTGACTTTGAGAGAAGGACGAAAATTGGGCTGTGAGTGGTGAGTTTGGGGGCGCAAAAGGTGAATTGGAAGGAGGCTTGAGGAGAAGCATTCTTTTCTCTCAATTTTTGATCAATAATTCCAAGTTAGGGGTGTTGAGTTTATTTGTACGAATTTTTCATGTGTTTTTTGCGTCTTTATGCTCAATTGGATTCTCTGTGGTATGATTGTGGTATTATGTGTACTGTGATTGAGAGTTTCTGGATGGGTTGTTGTGTAAAAAGCCTCTTTTGGGTGGTTTATAGGAATTGGAAGAGGGCTTTGGTACTGTTTTTGTTGACTTTGGCCAAACCTTTAATTTTGGTGATGCAAACCTGTTGAAAACATGTTACTGTGATGGTTTGATGAAATAGAGTGCTTGGAAATGATTGAATTGCATTTGGGGTATGGTTTTTGGTTGTTTTCACGCATGTATAGGAGGGGAATACTGCAAGTTTCGCCCAAGCGAGTCTCTCTCGCCTAGGCGAGAGTTGCAGAAGCTTTGACAGGGTTTTGGCTCAAGCTTTTCGCTCAGGCAACCCAGTTAAGGGTTGGGCGACACGTTATCTCGCCTAGGCAAGATTGGCTCGCCTAAGCGAGGTCGAGAGGGAACCTGGGAGTGTTGAGCACGACTTCTGGTCTAGGCGAGAAGTTTTGAGTGATGGACATTCTCGCCTAGGCGAGAGTGGCTCGCCTAAGCGAGTTCAAGAAGTGAATTGGTGCATTTTTGTCGAATCCTCATCTAGGCGAGGTCTGTGTGTTATTTTGAGCGAAGGCGGGACTCGCCCAGGCGAAAAGAGCTCGTCTAAGCGAGATAACGTAGGGAAACCATTGTCTTAAGCTCGCTCAAGCGAGGTGGACTAGCCTAAGCGAGGCTAAGGGTTTATTTTAGGCGAGGGTCCCTAGCTTAATGCGAATTGCCATGGTTGTATGTGTTATATGTGTTGGTTTGGCTACTCTTTCCTAAGTATAGGAAGTATATGCATGTGGTGGTGGTGTCGGGCTTGAAGGATTAAGTCCAATAGTTGAACGCATGATGGGCATGGGACTGTGTAGTTCCCGTCGGCTGCTAAGTGGCGAGGAGTCCTTAGTATGGTGATTACATGCGTCAGACGCACGATGGGCAAGGAACTGTTAGGTTCCCGTCGACTACTATTGGGCAAGGTCCAAGTTAAGAAGACTTTGATGATTTACTATAGACGAGGAGTCTGTAGGGCAGGACTATGAGCAGGATAGGCTCATAGGGTTGGACCACGATTGGGTTAGTTTCGTGGGAGCACAATGAAGTCTCAAGACCTAGTTCATGTATATGACTCATGAAGGACTATGAGGTCATGAATGGGTAATTTGAAAACAATGAAATATTTAGTCATGTTAATTTTAGGATGGGTGGCATATTTATTTCATGTATATTTTTATATATTGTGCATAGCTCACCCTTTTTGTGTGTGTGTGGCGATGATCGGATAACTTGTTATCCGGGAGCAGATGATTGGACAGGTGGGTCAGGAGATGCTTAGAGGCGGAGTGCAGGGGCTACCTGGGTTTTTGAGAAGATTTTTATATTTAGACTTTTGATGTAAAATTTATTATGTTGAATTTTGATGGATTTTGTAATACTATAATTGCGAGCATATGAATTATATTATAGTAAACTTTTTAATTTCCCGTGTTTTGGGAAATGGTATTATATTAAATGAGGTTTTATTTTCACTTCCTATTTTATTTATTAAATATTAGTAATATTCCTTAGGGATGTTACACTTTCTAGAGATGAATGACCCAATTTCGTTCAGAAAAACTCAAATTTGCACCTTTGCTCGCAAAAACACGACTTATGTAGTTTGGTTTAAGTGAAAACAGTCGATTGAATTTTCTGTATAGCCAGCTTATTTCACCTGACTTAAGTGAAATCAGTCAATTGAAAAATAATTCAACTGACTGAATGCATTCATACCAGAAACTATATACAACAACCCTTTTAACCTGTTAAAACCCATTTTAACAGATTAAAAGAGACACACTAAGGCACACAAGACATCTAACCTATGTCATATAGCCTATCAACAAAGTATAACACTAACACATTTCATTTAACATGTTATATACAGATTTAACACACTAAAACTTAATCTTTAAGAGGATCTTCCTCAATCTTCATCAAACACTTAAGATCTTCATGCACATGGCTTTATCGATTCTTTATTTCAAGCTTGCTTGTGCCAACAATCTCCCCCTGAATTGATGAAGCCAACATCCTCGAGTTGAATTGATGAGCTAAGATCCATAGAGAAACCTGAAAAAGCTTTTGCATGCAAGATACCGATATTCCAAATATACAACCAAGCAAAAGCACACAAGCATACATACATATCGCATATGCATATGCTCCCCCTATCATTAATAATATGATTTAACTTCAAATTTTTGATTAAGTTTGCAGTATTATATGATTAGAACATGTTTATTTCAAGTTTTCCAATTTTGACACAATATTACTCAATTTTCACTCATTATCTCCCCCTTTGGATTCATCATATGAAAGTAAATGCATAGATCATTTTGCAAAGATGAAAATTTCCATTAAAGCAGTAACATGGGGGTGTACCAAAGCACCTGGCATGAATACAAACACACCAAAATAGAAATAGAAATGATAGATACATCATGAAGCTAAAAACTGATATGATCAATCGGCTGAAATTAGAAAATAGCCAACTAAAATACTAGAACAGACAACAGACACACAAAATGCAGCACGAAAATGCAATGCATGACCTATGAGTCATCCCCTTCACTCATTCCTAGGGTATTCTCTATTGTAGACATTGGAGAGGAGGTCATGAACGTTATAGAGTTGGTCATCCAAGTCTTGAAACCTTGTTGTGTAGTACATGTGATGTGCATTTTGAGCCATGTTGAGGTCTTGAAGTTGGTTGAGAACCATTCTCTCAAATTGGGAGTAAGCAGGTCCAGTATTCTCAAGAGGATTGTACAGCTCAATTGCCATAGGCTATGGTTCATCTTCCTCTTGGTTTTATCCACTAGTTCCCGCTTCATGATCATTTGCTCCAACTTCAATGTTTGCACCTTGATATCCTTCAACTAGCCAAGTGTTGCCTACCTTGGTGAATCCCATCTTGTTGATATTTAGTGTTGAAACATGATTGAGAAAGCCAATAGACTCCTCAAGGTCTCCTTCCACATCCACACCAAAATGCTCAATGAACTTGGAGATGAGCACCACATATGGAAGCTTGAAATCCGTGAGCCTCTTTGCCTTCATCATATGATCACGAATTGTGTAGGTCCAGTCCACCATCACCCCATTTTGAATGCAGTACATCACCATTAGAACACCTTCATTCAAGGTAGAATGGTTGCTCCCCCTAGGCATAATGATTTTGGTCACTACCATGGCTAGCAACCTTTCCTCCATATGAAGCCTTCCCACATGGAAATTTCTAGCTTGCTCACCTTGGTTTCTTACACATTGATTAAAGTATTGCACCTTGTTGAACTCATCCACTACACTAGTTTCACCTTTGCGAACTTGCACACCTCTTTGCCTTAGACCAGCCACATCCTTCCATGTTTACCTAGTGATTTCCATCTCCACACCTTTGACACTTGATTTGAGAACACCATTGCTGAACTTGAGGTTGGCATAAAACACCTTCACCAAATCCGGATACACCTTACCTGAAAGCTCAAGGAAAGTCTTCAATTTTTTAGCTTTGAGATGTTGCTCAAAGTTGCCAAAGTTTTCTGCCTTTAGCCATGACATACGAATCATCTTAGGAAGAATGATTTGCTTCCTATTGATCTCAATCAAGAAGGTTTGAATTCTGTCCTTATGACCTTCAAACCATATCTCAAGTCTTCCTTGATTCATAGCATTTGGAGAGGATGGAGTGGGTGGAGTGGAGATTTCATCATCTGAGGGGGCAGCTCGTGATCTTTTAGGCATGGTGAAAAGTAGGTTTGGCTCTTACTAGCAAATGAGAATGCCAATGCATGATGCTTATGCAAGTATTTATAGAATCAGCAGGTTGATTTTCAAAATCAGTCAATTGAATTGTGCTGATTTTCTGGTTTCAATGCAGTACAAGAAATCACAGCAATTAAATGTGAAGGGAATATGAATCGGAGATGCAGTGATGTGTTTCCCATGCGTTTTATGAACAATCCACTCACAAACAGTTCACATCTAATGCATGCACATTGGAAATCATGTAATTAAAGCACTTTATGGTCAATGCAATCTGAAAGTTGATTTTAGCTGATGTAATAGTTGTTACAACTGTTGCTACAGTCAAAAAACAGTCAAGTGATGCATACTTTGACTTGATCAATCAATTAAAATCAATTCAAGCAATTCCACATCAGCATAAGTGATTTTAACACATAAAAATACAGAGTTAGTCGACTAAACCTGTAGCAAAAAACTAATTTTTGGTGCAGTGGCAGATTTAAGTGAAATCTATGTGTTGAATTTGCAAATTTAGCTGACTGAAATTCTGACCGTTTTCAAATTATGCAAATTTTTTTTCATTTTAAATGCAACACACACATGATCTAATAAGATTAACAAGCTAAACAGATATTAACATAAATTCTTCATGTCAAGAACACCTATTTCAGTTCTAAGCTTATTAAATCTATCACGTGCAAGTGGTTTAGTGAATAAATCCGCCAATTGATTTTCAGTTTTCACAAACATGAATTCAATATCACCTTTTTGAATATGATCTCTTATGAAATGATGCCTGATTTCAATGTGTTTACTTTTAGAATGCTGGATTGGATTCTTAGTTAGGTTGATTGCACTTGTATTATCAAAATAAAGAGGTACCTTCTCTAGCTTTACACCATAATCCATAAGTTGATGCTTCAACCATATGCTTTGAGCACATGCATGTCCAACTTCTATGTACTCAGCCTTAACTGTAGAGAATGCTACACATGCTTGCTTCTTGCTATTCCATGAGATTAGGCTTGATCCAAGTAGATGGCATGTACCACTTGTGCTTTTCCTATCCAATTTGCATCCTGCATAGTCAGAATCTGAAAAACCACTAAGAACAATGTTAGATTCATTAGGATACCATAATCCAACATTAGTTGTCCCTTTCAGATACTTGAGAATCTGTTTTGCAGCTTTGAAGTGCGATTCCTTTGGATTGGATTGAAACCTAGCACACAAGCAAACACCAAATTATATATCCGGCCTACTAGTAGTTAGATATAGCAAGGAACCAATTAACCCTTTATATTTGGTTGAATCAACTTGGTTTCTAGCCTCATCTGCATCCATAAGGCAGTTTGTAGCAATTGGAGTGGCAGCCTCTTTGCAATCCTCCATTTTGAACTTTTTCAGTAGATCAAAATAGTATTTTGACTAGCTTAAAAATGTTCCATGCTTGAGTTGTTTCACTTGCAGCCCTAGAAAGTAGGTTAGCTCACCCATCATAGACATCTCAAATTCTCCCTGCATAGTTGCAACAAACTCTTCACACATGGAGTTATTATTTGATCCAAAGATTATATCATCCACATATACTTGAACAAGTATTACATCACTTTCATTCTTTCTAATAAAATGTTTTTTATCAATAGCACCTCTAGCATATCCTTTAGATAAAAGAAAATTGCTTAACCTCTCATACCACTGTCGTGGTGCTTGTTACAAACCATATAAAGCCTTTTTCAATTTGAAAACATGATTAGGATATAGGTGATCTTCAAAGCCAGGAGGTTGTGATACACACACTTCTTGATTTAAGAAAGCATTCAAGAATGCACTTTTCACATCCATTTGCGAAAGTTTAAAATTACACATGCATGCATATGCTAACAATAACCTCACAGCTTCTAGCCTAGCTACAGGTGCATATGTTTCATCAAAATCAATGCCTTCCTCTTGATTATAACCTTTAGCAACTAGCCTAGCCTTATTCCTAACTATATTACCATCTTCATCCATTTTATTCCTAAACACCCATTTTGTACCAATCACATTCATTGCATCAGTTTTAGGGACAAGAGACCACACATCATTCCTAGTGCATTGATTAAGTTCATCTTGCATAGCAACAACCCAATTACTATCACACAATGCATCATTCACATTCTTAGGTTCAATTTGAGAAACAAATGCAACATTTTGAAAGAATGCAAGCTTGCGTCTTGTTGATACTCCCTATTCTATGTCACCAACTATGTTGTCCTTTGATAATCCTTTGGGTTCAATCCACTCCTTAGGTAAATTGTTGTCTACAGCTTTTTCAGTCGACTGAATTTTCTTTTCAGCTGACTGATTTCCTGCAACAGATTCCAATTCTGCAGTAGATTTCTTCTTTAGTGTTATTTCTTCTTCATTTACAATCTTAGGCACATGATCTTGCAATTTTGGGTTAGTTTCATCAAATACAACATGCATAGACTCTTCCACAGTCATCAATCTCTTATTATAGACTCTATATGCATGACTTTGTGTATCATAGCCTAGAAAAACACCTTCATCCGCTTTTGCATCAAACTTGCCAAGACTTTCTTTGCCATTGTTTAAAATGAAACACTTACATCCAAATACTTTTAAGTGACTTAAAACAGGCCTCCTCCCTTTGAAAACTTCATAAGGTGTTTTCTTCAAAATTGGCCTAATCAACAATCTATTTAAAACATAGCAAGCAATGTTGACTGCATCAGCCCAAAAGTACATAGGTAGTGAGTTCTCATTTAACATAGTTCTAGCTAGTTCCTCAAGTGATTTGTTTTTCCTTTCAACAACACCATTTTGTTATGGGGTTCTTAGTGCAGAAAAATTATGTTTAATGCCATGCTTTTCACAAAAGTGTTCAAACTTTTCATTTTGAAATTCCCCACCATGATCACTTCGAATAGATACTATCTTGGAACTCTTTTCATTTTTTAGCACCTTGGCAAGTCTTTTAAAAGCATGAAAAGTGTCATTTTTGGCAGCTAAAGTCCATGTGTACCTAGAGAAGTCATCAACTATGACTAATGCATAAAGATTGTCACCAAGGCTCATGGTTCGAGATGGACCAAATAGATCCATGTGAAGCATCTCCAAAGGTCTTTCAGTTGAAACAACATTTTTGGGTTTGAAAGACACCTTGGTCTGTTTTCCTTTTTGACATGCTTCACACACTTTATCCTTCTCAAACTTGAGTTTTGGTAGTCCTTCAACCAACTGTTTTTTGTTTAACCGATTAAAATGATGCATGTGTATGTGACAAAGTCCTCTATGACATAACCAAGTGTCATCCTCTTTTGTAAGCAAACAATGGATGCTAAATGATGCATGATGCAGATAAAGTAGATATATATTGTTGACTTTTTTTCCTATCAAAACAATTCTACCATGTGCATCATATATCAAGCAATTGTTTGGTTCAAACAATACTTTAAAGCCTCTGTGATAGAGGTCGTACCCCACCAAATTAAAACACTTAAAATGCACTATATGAAAGTGAACCAAGTCGTCTCCCAACGACCAATATTTTCATTTAAAGCTTCAATTTCCAGATGAACACAACAATAACACAGGGGGGTTTGGCAGACAGATTCAGAATGCTAATCAACGGATTAAATTGAATGCAATAGTGATTAAAACCGTATTGACATCCTTGATTCAAACACAATTTCACTTATCATAGGCCACCAAATTAACACCAACTCTGCCTTATCTCAATCCACTAGATAATAATTCACTAAGCGAAAATTACAATCCAACTTCATTATGCAATTAAGCAATGCACACATCCTTAAATTCGTGACAGCCAAGCTACATACATTAAGCATGAACGTATCTTAACCCAAACGTATGCAATTACTCTATAAGTTAAGCATTAACAGATTCACCACATGTATTCCACGAATTCATAATAACAACATGGCAGATTTCACAAAACAAGCACAACCTCAAAGCTTCATTGCATTTTTTTATCAAAGAGTCAATACACAAATTTAGCTAGACATGGAAATGAGCAATTAAACACTTCAAATCTAGAATCACAAAAACAAGACCAAAAACCCTAAGTTTTGAATTCTGAAAACGGAAATCAAGAGCAAAAGAGGGATTTCAAAGCTTCAATGAAATGCAAAAATAGTGCTATGATATATAAATCTGAAAACCCCATCAATGGGTGTTGTTCCAAGTCAACAAAATCCACAAAATGAGCTGTCCAATGTAGAAAACGAAATCAAAACGCAAAACCCTCAATGGGTGTTGTCAAATGTGCATAAAAACGGTAAAAATGAGGCAAAAACGTGAAAAACTGAGAGGTGCACTTCCATGGAAGCTTGGAGAGCGAAAATGGAGGTTGGAGAAAGGTAGAAGATTAAGTGTGCGACTGGTGCATGGAAAAGAAACCCTATTCTCGTGGTCACCTAAAGTCTGCCAACATTATTTATAAAATTGTCATTATGAGCTGTAGAATTACAAAAATGCCACTCTTGGGCCTCTAATGTTGGCCCATTCACTCAGATGACGTGGAAATGATGTGGCGACTCTCTTCAACTAAATATTGACGTCCAAGCTCCAAAATTGCTTCACCCAAATACCTAAAAATAATTAAAAACAAAAATTATGCCAAATAATGTGAAATTAGTCCAAATTCGGAATAGTGACCTAATAAAGCCCAACAGATGAAAAACACTATAAAGAGGAACAATTAAGCATTGAACAACTGTCAAATGGGTACACAAAGGCTAGTGGAATGGAAGAAAATAATGACTCATCACTTTGTCACATAATTGACTTATACTTATCAAATTATGTTTGAGCCATTCTACTAGCAGCACATTCTTGATGTTGAAAGATGATCCATTGCCTATGACTCCATTTCCAAGGATTTTTCCTTTGTTGTTGTATCCATAGGTTACAAATCCTTCTTCTTTCAATTCCAACTTTGAAAATTTGGTTTTATCTCCTGTCATATGCCTTGAGCAGCCACTATCTAGGTACCATAGATCCTTCTTTTCCTGTTTTATGACCTGCAAAACAACATAGTATTACATGGTACCCTTTGATAGTTTGGGTCCAACATGGTTATGCCTTTCTAGATCCTTTTGGGATCCATTTGATAATTCCCTTAGGTATATCATACTTTCTAACATGACAATTCTTAAGAATATGACCTCTTCCTCGGTTTCATCACTCTTCTTAGAGCTAGCCTTCAAGGCTATGGATTTTACCTTTTTCTCACTTGTTTCAAGCTCACTTAGCCTTTGCATTTCAATCTCATGCTCTCTAAGCTTACCAAACAATGCAGTTGTTGTGATGATGGAGAAATCCTTAGATTCAGATATGGCAGTCACCTTTGGTTGCCAATTTCTATCAAGACACTTAAGCACTTTTATGTTTAGCTCATCTTTGTCAAATTCTTTGCCTAGACCCATGAGATGGTTGACTATGTGAGTGAACCTCTTTTGCACTTCAGCTATGGACTCTCCTCTTTGCATCTTGAAAAGCTCATACTCTTGAATCAAGGCATGCTTCCATACTCTCTTCACTTCACTTGTTCCTTCATGTGTAACCTCTAGGACATCCCACATTTCCTTTGCATTCTTACATTGGGATACCCTAAAAAATTCATCCATGCTCAAAGATGAAGTGATGATGTTTTTGGCATTGCAATCATATTGAGCTTTTCTCCTTTCTTCATCATTCCATTCACTCCAAGGCTTGTCCACCTGCTTATTTTCAACAACACAATTAGGAGTATATGGTCCATTAACTATTGCATCCCAAATTCCTTTGTCTATAGATTCAATGAAAATTTGCATCCTTATTTTCCAAAACTGATAGTTTAGGCCACAAAACATAGGTGGTCTATGAATAGAGGCACCTTCAGCAAAAGGGAGTTTACTTTCAGCCATTTCAAAAAGATTTTTGATTAACTTGAATACCTTTCAAGAACCTTGCTCAAGATACCAATCGTTAGTTTTGAAATGGTGAGTTTAGCCAAGAACGAGGGGGGGGGTTGAATTGGCTTTATAAAACTTTTTCAATTGAATCTAATGGACTGGAAAGTTTGGATGTAAATGCAGTAGACAAGTACACTTTTAGTCAATTAAAATATAAAACAACAGACTAAATTGTTCTTGATGCTATGAAACAGTCGATTAAAAATACAAATCAGTCGGCTAAAATACTGGAGAATTATGCAGAATGTAGAATTCACGAATTCAACTCAAACAACAATCTTTTACATACAAGACATGTTCCAATCAGTATTTATAACAAGTATAAAGCCTCAGATTACACAAGAACGCATTAAATCACACCAAAGATCAAATTGCTTGATTTTCTTGAGTTTTTAAAGAGTTTCATAGAGAGGGAGATGAGGGAAAAAAGAATGCACAACTATTTTTATACTGGTTATGGTTCACTCAATCATAGAGCTACATCCAGTTTTCCAGGACAACCTGAGCCTGGTTTCCACTATATTCAAAAGTTTTACAAATCAAACACAAAGATTACACTCTTGAACACAAAGCACACAAGATTTTTGACTCACACAAAAATGTAGAACTACAACCCACAAGAATCACACTTGCGGACCTAAAATCTCATTAGGCAAACCATCCAGAGGCACAAGAACGTCAAAACCTGATGGTGGTTGTCCCTAGCACACCATACATGTGTTCTTCAAGCTACTCACAAGCCAAAATGCCTCCAAGATCAACCAAGATCTTCAAACACGAGTTGCAGTTGTGTATTGCAGAGAGAGAACGCTTCCCAGAGATGAATAACACGATTTTGTTCAGAAAAACTCAGATTTGCACCTCTGCTCGCGAAAACACGAATTA
The DNA here is from genome assembly GCF_037176805.1 of Vigna unguiculata. Lineage (NCBI taxonomy): Eukaryota > Viridiplantae > Streptophyta > Magnoliopsida > Fabales > Fabaceae > Vigna > Vigna unguiculata. The sequence continues at coordinate 12,507,982 of NC_140792.1, forward strand.
TATAGTCTGGTTTAAATGAAAATAGTCGATTGATTTTTTTGTACAGTCAGCTGATTTCACCTTACTTAAGTGAAATCAGTGGATTGAAAAATAATTCAACTGACTGAATACATTTGTTGGTATCGCGCAGCGGAATGTTTGAGCGTGCGGACAAAAAACAAGAGGGGGTGAATTGGTTTTAAGTAATAAAATTAATACTTTAAAATTTTTCCAAAATTTATCAATTAAATCAATAATTAATTTCTTTAAACACAATAATAGATGTAATAAAGAGATAGAGAAGAATATTGAACACAAGTATTTATACTAGTTCGGATCAAAAGACCCTACGTCCAGTTGTTAATCTCTCAAAAACGAGATTAACTAAATCACTAACAAGTAACAGATTTACAATCAGATATTAAGAGTATAAGGAAAGAAAACACCTCTCTTGAATCGCACAAGGGATGAACACCTTTCTCTGAATCACACAGAGAACCTTGACCTTAGCTTTCCTAGCAACAGCAGCAGCACTCAATCTCCTAGAACACCTCTCAGGAAAAGTTATCGCTCTACCCACACTAGGTTTTTCAAAGCTTCTATTGAGAACACTCAGAGAACTCTCTTGCAGTCACAACACTAACACTCTAGCTTCTCAAAAAGGTGAATGAGAAGTAACTCCGAGGTTCCTTAAATAGAGGTTCCAAAAATTAGGTCAAAAGCTGAACAATCGCGCCCAACTGACCAGGATAATCGATTATTCCAGTGTGGTTTATGAGAAACAAATTTTTTGAGCAGATAATCAATTATTAGAGGTGATAATCGATTATTCCAGTGCTTTCTTGAAAAAAATGGTTCAGCTCAGGATAATCGATTATTCTAAGTGATAATCAATTATCGCTTTGATTTTTGAAGAAATACCAGAATTTTCTTGTACAATACTGATTCTAACTAATCTAATTACATTTTAAAAGATAGCTTTAAACACAACAACACATGGTCTTCATATTGACTTCCACATGGCTTTCATGGCTTCTTTTATCATCATCAAAATCTTGCTTCAACATTTAGACTTGTATTGCTTTTGCCAACATTCATACCAGAAACTTTATACAGCAAGCCTTTTAACCTGTTAAAACCCATTTTAACAGATTAAAAGAGACACACTAAGGCACACAAGACATCTAGCCTATGTCATATAGCCTATCAACAAAGTATAACACTAACACATTACATTTAACATGTTATATACAGATTTAACACACTAAAACTTAATCTTTAAGAGGATCTTCATCAATCTTCATCAAACACTTAAGATCTTCATGCACATGGCTTTATCAATTCTTTATTTCAAGCTTGCTTGTGCCAACAGAAATACCCTGCCACTTCCCATAATCGAAGTCCTTCGTTATAGCTTCTATAAAACAAAAATAATATGTTAGAGGTTATATATGAGCGAGATATGATAAAAACATGCCTTACCCTTGAAGTAGGAAACAAGGTCCTAGGCAAATGGGACACGAAGTACTTCTTAACATTTAAGTGGCCAGGGAGTTGGTTGAGGAGTTTGACACCTATTTTCTCCTTAACACTTAACAAGTGTTCTGCCACCGACTTAAACTTGTCCAGACGACTCTAATACAAGGGAAACCTTGGTCTTTGAGTGTTAAGGTACAAGAACAACTTAGGCTCTTCCCCATTAAGCAAGGCCTTCAAATTAAAGAATTTGGTTTAAAAGTTTTTGAAAGACTAGGTGTACACGGTGAATAAAGAATCGTATTGAGCACCATGAAAGGATACCTAGTCGACCTTGGCATCATGTTTCAATTGATATAAATACATGAAAGTATTAGAAGCGGGAGTAAAACCAAGTTGGTTGCACAAAATCTGTAAGGCTTTTGTGAATGTCCAACTATTAGGGTGAAACTGACTATGAGCTATAGAGAGCATAGAAAGGAGATCGCTCTCGAATTCAGCCAAGGGGAAAGAAATATCAAAGTCCCTAAAAACCTCATAGCTAAAGACATAATTGCCCTTATTCTCTTGTAGACTAGAGAAAACCCTCTCTCTAAGAGAGTAGGGTAGGGTTGTGAGGCCATCAAAGAAAAAATTTAAGGTAACCACGAACTCGGAAAACTTCTCTATAATGTCAAACTCAAAAGCATAGGTTGCGACCTCATCCAAAATCTCGGTATACCTAGGATATCTTATGGGAGGAAATTGGTTACGCCTCCTAGCTGTTGGCTTAGGATGCACATCCTTCTTCCTTTTCGTCAACTTATTCCTATGCTTCTTCGAAGCAATGATGACTAGCCTAGGAGCGGCAACCATAAGAGGGACAACGACAAGGGGCTCCGATGACGAAGTCTCATTGCCAAAAAGGGAAGAAGAATACTTAGTTGAAGAACCCTCACCCATAGGGGTAATTGTAAGACCCGATAATTTTGTGGGTGTACAAATAATAATATCATGTAATTAATAAAGTGATGGCTTCTTCTTATCTCCATTGAATCTTGCATGAAGAATGGAGGCTCCATGGATGGTGATGGATGCGGAAGCATGAAGGAAATAGGCTTAAGGTGTTTGGTTTGGTGTAGGTGAAAGGATTCTTAAGAGAGGTGAGGCCAACTCCTAAGGAAGAAGACTAGAGTAAACTAGAGAAGAGTTTACTCTAAGGTGAGCTCAAAAGAGATTTGTGCACAAATTTAGGCAGCAATTCATTACTCAATTTCAAGCTAAAAATTACATCTCCTAAGCCTTCTATTTATTGGCTAAAATGAGACCAAGGAATCTCCAAAAAGTGGAGGGAAAAAGGAGTCTAGAAAGTTGAATTTTAGAGCCAAAAAGGAGCATGTGGGAGGTGTGACTTGCCACCTAAGCAAGTCACACTTGTCTTGCCATGGGAAGCTAACTCTCATCCTTGGAGAGCAAGTTTGAGAAGCTTCTAGGCTTTTCTAGAGTAGACACACTACTCTTGGCCCATTTGGCCCAATTCCCCTTTTTGGTCCAAAGTTACTTCTAAAGCCCAATTTCCTCTAAGGCCCAATACATGGCCCAAAGAAAACCCTATTCTACTGGGCCCAAAATACAAAGCCCAAAATAAAATCCTAATCTAGTATTTACAAGCAAAGAGTCCTAGGTTAGGTCTTCACATTTTCCTTGGCCCATGTAAAGTTCATCTTGGGCCTTGCATGCGCATTTAAGGCCCATTCCTCTTGTATTCTCCTTGGCTCTTGTTGTAGGTCCCTTGGCTCGTGGCCTCTCATCATAAAGAAAAACACATGGATGAATTAATTGATTAATTTAAATTGTGGTTTATTTATTTTTAATTATTTATTTAACTATGAAATATGAAATATGTATTATATAATTTTTTTATAAAACTTTGGTGCGTATATTATTATGGGAAAGTATATGGTTTAATGGTTAGAGCATGTGTTTGGTATGTGAATGATCATGTGTTCGAATCCTGGGTGATGATGAAAAAGGTGTGGTTTTGGTTTTCCCTCTCCTCTCTTATTTACTTTTGTCGTAGGGCCCACAAAAATTTATCTCTCCTCCTTTGGTCACTTAATTCTTTATCTCTTCCTTTTTTTAACGACAAAAAACGTTCATGAAACATACCATATATATATATATATATATAGATAAATTTTATATACGATAATATTGTAATATTATCCAACGGTTAATGCCACGCAAAACAAAGATCTGTTTTATTGTCTATATTGTTAATAACTGAATAAGGAAGGGATTTATTCTAGGTTAAATGTTAGGGTTAGTAGGGGAAAGTGTGATGACTGACCTAAGTTTTTTATGAACTTCTTAAGTGTTATAAAAGGGAGAAAACAAAGAGGGAAACAAAAGGGAGATCGTGGGAGATTGTGTGGGAAGTAGGACCTCAATTTTTCGGTGGTAGTTTGTGCGCGAGAACCACAAGCTTAAAGAACTATCCAGGTAGGGAAGCTTTACCTTATCCTCATTCTTGTATATTTTGTTGATAGATGAATGAAGCTGAAACTTTATACTTTTCCTTACTCTATATCATTACCGTATAAAGTTTGCTAAGTCTCTTTGTTTTGAGTTTGGTGTTGGGTGTTTTGCGTTTTGGTGTTCTTTGTGTGCTTAAATCACAGGGTTTAGGTTCTTCATTGCATTAGTATTTAAGACCCATGGTTGCATAGAAAAAAAGATGGTGTTTTCTGTCACGGTGCAATGTTGGTTCAAATATGTGATTTCACGTGGTTGATCTAGGGTTGTAGCTTATGGGAAACTTTGTTAGTTGGGTTTATTTTATGAATTCATGGGTCTCTTAATCCATCTAGTTTTCACGTTAATTGGGGTGCACATTTTTGGGGGGATGTTCACGCGGTTTAGTGTGATATTTTAGTGTGTGCATGTATTCTCTACAACATGATTCTATGTGGGCTTAATATTATTAATGGTGGAAGGCTTTATAGTGCAGCAAGGTGGGAGTAAACCAATAGTATGTTCCAAATGGAGTGCATGGTGAAAAGTCCACCATGTCACACTTGGTTTGGAGGAGGGTGTGTAGTTTTGGGTTTTTGTTATCCTAGGTCACGTATATTTGGTTTCTAATGAAGATCTTGTTTTTGTTTGATGCATGGCAAGGTGCTTAAATTGCTTTTATATTGAATATTATTGTTGCTTCGGGATTGTGGTTAGTCGGGTTTTACTTTAACACTCATATGGTCGGTACGTTATTGCATCACATTTGTTCCACAAGTATAACCTAGTTCCTTTGGGTGGTGTCACCGGGGTGTGTGAATCATGTAGGGTAGTATATTTTCTTCACCTTAAATACTAAATCATATCATGTAAAGATTGGCTCTAGTAGGTGTGCTTTAGGTGTAGGTTTGATGTTGGGTTAGTGGTACAGTAAAGTGTAAACATGAGTTTGGTTGGTGGTCACCATGGGAGGGTTTGTCTTTGAGGAACTTTCATGTCATGCAACTTGGTTCTTGGGGGTAATGTATGATTTCCTTACATTTCAAGCCTTATTATATGTTTCTCTTTTGTTTTATTCATGAACCATTGTTAAGTGCTTGTAAGAAAACATGGGCCCACATGTACTATGTGTTCATTCTTTAAGTTTTTGAAGTGACGTAAATGCATGGTTCCTTTATATTTTAATGTCTCTTTCCACATGTTATTTGGTTGATAAAATACACTAGGCCCACAAGTAATTGTATCACCTGTAAATTGTGAGTGCATGAATTCACATACATAGTTCTAGGTTAAATTTTCTTTTGAGTGGGATGTATGAATGGTGCATGCTATGTTTGGTGTAGTTACTTTTCTTCAATATTGCAATATCTACTATCACATGTGCTTGGAAGAAACTAAGGTTTACATGCAATGTATTGAATAAATGTGTGGTTTTGGTTCTTTTTCTTATTTTCTATATATCACATGTATTTTATGTTTATTCTTAAATGAGTGAGTGAATGGTAGTGTTGTGTACACAATGGGAGGGGTTTCTTTATGGAATTTTATTTCCCTTGCATGATATGATTGTGATTATGATGTTTTAAGTATATTGCTCGGATATGATGTGAGTATTATTCGCAATGTCTTATTTCGCTGAATATCAGTTACATATCCTTGTTTATGATTAGCTTACTCCTATTGTTTGTGTTGTGTGGTTGTTGTGTGTGCGATGATCGTATGACGCGTGTGTTATACAGGAGCAAATGATATTGCAGATGGTTTTGGCGTGGAATATACTAATGAGAGAAAGGGGTGAACACATGATTTATGTTCTTTTTTATTAAGTTGTTAAATTATGTATTAAATACGGTGTAATTTATTTTTAGTGTCGTTGTTATTTAAAAATTTTAGACAATGGATGTTTGAACTATGATTTTTAATAGATTAAACTATAATTTTTTACTTAAGTTCATTTTATCGATAATCGTTTCCATTAAAAGTGCTCATTTTAAAACTTTCCGCAACATCCCAAATTGGGGTGTTACCCTAATTTATCTGTTTAACAGAGAGCGATAATGATTAGATTTAGAGGAAGAAGGACAAGTGATGACACACTCCCTAGCCATGGCCAACTACATTTAAGAAGAGTTAAAGTCATCTATGCAAGGTGGAGAAAAGTTCTATATCTTAGACAACTTTGGAGCATCTTTAGTAGTGTTAGGAATATTTTTAGGCTACCACACCAAGATCACCTCAGAGACTCATCTTCATGTATTGGCCCAACTTAGCTTGAGGAAGACCTATCATTTGGTATCAAGAGCTTTAGTTCTACAAGAGATAAGTTTCTTCGTCCTTGGTTATCTTATTTTCTTCCATTCACGTGTTGTTATACATGTTTCATTGCTTGTCTTGTTTTCCACCATTTCATATTTTGTGTTCATGGTTCCACTTTGTTTTTTCCTTTGAACCATTCGGTTTTTACCTTAAGTTTGCATATACTTGTTGCTTTATGTTCTTTTGAATTTTTTATTGAGTCTTTCTTCATTTATATTCGGTCATATATGTTTTGTTAGGTCATTTTTTATTTTTAAATCCATCCATGTCGTCTAGAGTCATGTGTAGTTATCGTTATGTCATTTTCTTCTAGTTTGAGCTTTGCAAAAATCACAAAAATATATGTTCTACTTGGTTTTCAAAACTCCACCATATACATCCATTTTAGTGCTTTTTCTTTCCATATTTTTGTTCATACTTGTCATTAGACCATTGACAAGTTCTTAGAGTTAAGTTTCTCTTATGTTTTGTTGAAATTTCATGCTCTATTTTGATTTTAGTAGGTTTTCTTCTACTTTCGTGTTTCTTAATCTTTTTGAACTTTTAAAGAAATATATATTATGAATTGTGGTATGTGGTGGTAATAGTTTGTTATTAAAAAGATTGGAAAAGAGTTGTCAAAATATTCAAAGAAAAAGGCTACAAAAAGAGCATCAAAAGAGCCAAGAAAAGTGTTGAAAATCATGTGTTTATGACCAATACCACTAGCTTGTTTTGCGTGAAATTTTTTTGGCATTTTTCTCATAGTTTTATGATGAATACTGCAATGTCCAACAACTATATGTTGGCCTTGGTGCTAAAAGAGTGTCTTTAGTGCACCATTAGCTCATTGCTTATGTAAATAAGAAGCAACAACTTCTATTCTAGTTTTTTTCTTTTGTGCATCCATTATAATGCCTTTCCTTAGATCTTTCTTTTGAGCGCTTAACCTTTGTTCTTAAGTTTTATTTTCTTGCTTGTCTTGCCTTGTTGGTCACGGTTTTGTCTAAGTTAAAACTGCTTTTTCGAAGCCTTGTTTCATTTAAGACCTTTCCTTGCTTTTTCCTTGGATTTCCTCTTGATTTTGGCTTGTTTTTAGTGTTGGAGCTCTCTTTGGAGGTGGATTGACCCATGAGTATCCTAAGGGAATTAAGACCTATTTGAATCATTAAGCTTTGAGGAGGATACAAGAAGAGAATAAGTGAAACACCTTGGAGAGTAGCAAGTTTCATTGTGATTGTATTGCTATTTGAGTTCTAAAATTCTCTTGTTTTTACCTTTGTATCTCACCACCAAGTTAGGTGTCTTGGGGGAGTCTTTGGTGCTCAGTCTCATCTCCTAACTTGAAACTCTTATACAATATCGAATCGCTTGTAGTTAGTAAAGGCTTGAAGGTTCCAAGTGCCTTATACTTTACCATCAAAGCTACATAACAAGTTTACTTGCTTTCTTTATTTAGTTTCTTTATTACTTATAGATTAGTGTGTCCATTTGTGTATAAAACCTAATTCCATTTGAGAAGTTTGGTGCAAGAGGGTTTGAGATAAACTTTGTCTAGGAAAGGCTTGGATATTAAGTAATTCTTAGTGATGAGCCTCATTTCCTTGAAAGTGAACTTAAGATCCTTTTGCATCCTTAAGTCTCCTAAGGAATTTCTTTAGAAATACAAGTTTGTTTATGCATTGCATATTTTTGTAAACCCTAAACATGTCTCAAGTTCCATCCTACCAAATTGGAAGTAATTCTAGTGAAGAGGCCCAACCAAGTTTAAATCATTTGGCCCAAGAACTAAAATCACTTAGATTTTGGAGAAAGCAAAAAGCAATCCTAAAAGAAAAAGAGAAAATTGAAAGGGATGATCATCTTGCCATCCTAGAGGAAGAGCTAAGAATACTTAGGCAAAAAGAGGAAAAGATTCAAAAGAGGTTGAGAATTTGGAGTTAATCAAGGAGAAGCTTCAAAACTCCCACACTGTAAGATGCGGGAAAATTAAATAAATAAATAAATAAATATTTATTTAATAAATGTGATGGCATCAATCCTTAAGTTAATTAATGTGGAGAGAGAAGATAAAAAATAATACTAGCTCAAGTAGTTAAGAGTACTTGGTTGTATTGAGAGGATTTATGTTGGAATCATGTGTATGGAAATTATGTGTTAATTTAATTATTTATTATTTTTAATAAAATACTGGACCGTGATGAGTGATAATATAATTCTAGATGTATAAGAATTATCATGAAATGTGAGTTGGTTGAATTGGTTGTACAATTGCTTTGAAATTATATGGTTGTGGGTTTGAATCTTGGGGAATGTGAGATAAGTTCTTTTTGCCAAATCCTTTTTTTTTGGCATGAGGGAGAATGGTCAGAAAACCCTAGCTGCCATAAAGACCCTAGCCATCATAGAGAGAAGCTAGAAGGGCTAAGAAACCACCATGTTAATGGCATTTGATGGCCATTAACCTTTTATTTTAATTTTCGTATTTTAATGGTAATAAATTATTTTAATGGTTGAAAAATGAAATTTAGAAGGAGAGTTAGTGGGAATTGGAGGGGTTTTTTGTACAACTGCTAGTGGAGAATGTGAGAGCACTGAAAATGGAGTCAAGAAGAGAGTGAAAAGGTTATAAAGAGTGCCAAGTGGGAGAAGCTAAAGGTAGATCAATTATGGGCAAAAAGGAACATTAGGAGTGCAATTTGTAACGTCCTAGCCGAAAATTACTTATTAAAATAAATCAACATAAAATTAAATAAAACAACATCATTTATTCTCAAAAATTTCCCAAAACGTGGGAAAAATTAAAACTTCAAACGTCGCTTAAGTAGTAATTAAAACCGCAATGTTCAATTATTACAAAACCAAATCATCCAAAATATAAATGTTACAAAAGAAAATCCATAATGAAATTTTTGTAAATTGTCCCATAATGATCCCCACTCTGTCTCTACACATCTGCATGCTCACCTGCATCAACATCTGCTCCCACGTAACGAGTTACATGATCATCGCCACATACACACAGATAGGGTGAGCTCATTTAAATAAACCAAACAAATATCATAATATTAGAATACATCATCTCCCTTTCATAACCCGGGTTATTATTTTTTTTTCCTTTTTCCTTAGTTCTCCATTTCCAACACTTGCCTTAGACGTCTATCATTTCTATACCCTTTAGGTGAGATCAATGATCGATCTTTGCTGCACGAGTATCTACTCGCCCCTCCGACTACAGGCCACTACCTGATAGTCCACACGTGGGAATAACTTTGCCACATCATCTCACCGGGACACCAAGTGGAGCTCCCCAAAAACAAACATAAGTTCGTAGTTGTTCTCAGACTACCAAAACTCTATCAAATGCACTGAAGAGGGCAATCACCCGAAACCTCGTCGTACGAGCCACAACTCGCACACTCCACTGGACTTCCTAAACTACCAGGCTACAACCTATAGTGGTCACGTGTTACCCCAATACGAGATGCACTCGTAACTAGGCCCCTAGCCAAAGCCTTGCATCATGAACATCACCTAAAGCTGTGTAGAAACCTTTCCTCGCACACCATCACTGCACCCAAAACCGCCTGGCGCGCATCTCACGCTGCTAGGCGAAATCTGGTTCCAGACCGTGTGGCGGGCATCACATACCGCCAGGCGCCAAGCACCATCTAGGAATTTTGCTGCACCGTCATCGCCTAGCGGACCTCAAGCCTGCCGCCAAGCGCCACGCACCATTAGGGCTTTTACTGCACCTTTTCCGCTTGGCGAAACCCACACTGCCGCCAGGCGCCTCGCATGTACAGGGACCACTGCCACTATTTTAGGTTAATATCGCTTGGCGGCTCATGCGAGCCGCTAGGCGCCACACCAGTAGCAAAATTGCTACTGGTTTTTGGCACATTGAACAGGTCCTAAGGGACCTCAAATCACACATTTCCCAACTCACATCACATTTACAATTATCCATTTATACTACGATGGCTCAAACACAATGCACACATTTTAATGAAGTCAATAAGACAATTACTCTCATTTATACACACCATGTTTTCTTTCATGTACTGAATTGAACCCTATCTTATTCCACTCAATATAATCCAAATCTTATATCCATACTAATCAACAATTAGGTATATCATGCCATCAAGATTGTCAATAATGTATCTATACTTTTGAACTACACAAGTATGGATGCTTATAATCTCAATCACTTCAAGACATCACTCTCCATAATCCATTCGTGAATATAAATTTGATAAGCACTTTTACACACTTTGCACCTATCATTTTCTCAGTTCTTAGCGTACAATTTAATTAACTCTAATGCCCTTTCTACTTCACACTCCACATTACAATTCAACCCGCTAACCCTATCATGCATACTTATCACAGTCTATCACATACCATGACGCATTTAATTCACCCAATTAACCACTCCCATCATACGAACACACACAAAACAAATTTTTTGCTGGTCTGATGGGGCGTGAAAAACTGGGTTCTGCCCAGGTCTGTTCGCACCAATCGTGACTTCCACACACCCCACTTATACTACCAATTCCAATTCGCATTTTTAATCTAAAATATGAGTGGTGACATCACACGAGTCTATGTTAGTTTATTTCCTTACCATTATCATACAAGTAATCCAATAAATCAAACCTGACACAATATTTCATTATCTCAACACCCCATAAACCCTAACCCCATATGGAATCCCAATTCATACCAATTTCGCACACCATTCAAATCGCAGGCAGTTTTTCTTCTTTCAACACATTTATGCACACATACAGAATTAATTCCAATAACACAAATGTCACAAAACTCACCACGAACCAGAAATTAGCCAAAACAAGTGGTGTTGCCGGGCAAGCCACGCATAGCCGCCAGGTGGTTCAAGGAAAATCCAAAAAAATAGGCTTAAACACATGCGCCGCCAGGCGGTTTCTGGAAAAATCCAGAAACACAAAGAAAACGACAATGAACAAGTTCTACAATTCCATTATGATCCAGAACATATATTCATACGATAGCAGAATGAAAACAACTAGTAAGAACTCCCCTAACCTGGATTTCTCGCTTTAAGATTGATAATTCTAGCGCTTTCCTTTGACCCACAATGGCTTGCTTCCGCAACAGCCCTCCACCACTCTAATTGTAATTCTTATGCCATTATGATTCTGTTAATGGGTATTCAAGATACATTATGGGCTATTTTCCAGCCCCTCCCTTTGGCAGCTAGGGTTTCTATGCCCTTTCACATTCATGCCAAAAGTAACATTAATAAAAAGAACTTAATTTGACTCTACCAAGGTTTGAACCCAAGACCATCCAATTATCCAATTTAATGGATAACCACTCAACCATATCATGTTTCATGATGACTAATAAAATTTTATGATTATATTACCGTTCCACATTACCAAGCATATTATCAAAAATAATAATAATCACATTACACAAAATTGGCATACATAAGACTTGAACCCAAGTCCTCTCACACAATAAAGTACTCTCAACCAATTGAGCTAGTACTTTTCCACATTGTGAAAGTTAGCATTTAATGTCATAAAGGTTTCCCCTGCCCTCATTTATTTAAATTCTTATTTATTTAATTATTTAAAATTAGTGGGTCTTACACAATTAGAGTGGGAATTCCAGGTAAAGGGAGCTAACTAGTTTAATCTCTTCTTATGAAAGAAGATTTTAAGTTTTGTTTGATTGAATTATTGCTTACAAAAAAAATATGTGAAGTATTTGTTTTATATTTTTGAAAATTTGATTTTAATGGTGATATAGTATCATCAAATTTTCATTTGAATGTTAAGTATGTGATTGATCAATTTTAGTGATACGAAATCTAATATAGCATGAATGCATTGAGGTTTTCTTGATTTGTGGGTGAATGATACAAAGGAAAGGTTAGAGTTTATGTTTTTCTTTTACAGTAGCGTGACTTGGGGTTGCATTCTAGAGCTTTCATTTTTTTAGTTATATGAAAAACTAGATAAATGTGGTGTTATGGTATGTTGTAATATTTTAGGAGGATATTTTACGACATTCATCATATAGTAATTTGTATAATATTAAAAAAAAGGAAACAAATTATCTGCTTTGGTGCACAACATCGATTACACTAAATAGTTTTTTTTTTAATATATTTAAAGAAGGTTAGAAGTAGGGTTGCTTCTTTCTTTTTTGTTGTATTTGATATTATATATGACTTGTAGCTTTTGGGTATTAAGCTTTCGTAGTGACTAAACTTTTTGTATGCTGGAGTTAAGGTTTTAGAATAATTAGTAATTTTCTTTGGTAGTGTTTTCTTATAGAAATTATGATGTGATATAAGTAGTAATTTTTAATACATTATATAAGAGGGAAAAGGAATAGTTATAGAAAGTGGTTTATAAATGGGGATTATAGAGGTGATTTTATTAATTTGAGTTGGTATTTAATTAACTGGCTCTAGTTGCATTCGACTTTTAAGGTGCGTTTTTAGAGTTCTTCTTCTAAACGCAACATATTTATTATTATTACTAGTATTATTATTATTATTATTTATTATTATTATTATTATTAACATTGTTGTTTTATTTTACTATTATTATTTTTATTATTATTCTTATCATTATTATTATTATTTCTATTATTATTATCTTTATTATTATTATTATTACTATTATTATTATCTTTAATATTATATTATTAATTTATTTTATTATTATTATTATTACTTATCATTATAATTATTATTCTTATTATTATTATTAATTTTATTTTAATAGTATTATTATTATCATTATTATTATTATTATTTTTTATTATTTTTTATCTTATTTTATTATTATTATTATTAGTATTAGTATTATAATAATTATTAATGTTATTTATATTATAATTATTATTTTTTTATTTTTATTTTGATAATTATTACTATTTTTACTTTTATTATTTTATTTTACTATTACTATTATTATTTTTATTTGTATTTTTATTATTACTATTATTATTATTTTATTTTATTTTACTATGATTATTATTATATTATTTTTATCATTGTTTTATTTTATTTATGATTTTATTATCATTATTCTTGTTTCATTATTAGTGCTTTATTTAATTATTATTATTATTATTATTATTTTATTAGTATTATTATTTTATTATTGTTGTTTCATTTTATTTTATTATTATTTTCATTAATTTTATTTTTATTTTTTGTATTGCACCTAGGTGGATTAAGGTAACTACTCGTACACTTCTAAACCTTTGACGCTGGGCTAGGAGACTAGTGTACTGCACCTAGGCGGACCAAGGACACCGCACGACCAAGGCCGCCCACACATAACCCAATAAATAAAATTAGTAAGTATACAACTAGTCAATCATAAACACATAGTGACCCATGCCGCCTACTTCAAAGAATAGGGTGTAATAGGCTGATGACATTAAACTTAGAATATTGCAAACAAGGCTCCTGATATCAACAAACATTAACACAGGGCCTGGGCCTAGCCCAAGCCCATCTAGAGATCCAAGTATCAACCCAGCCCATAAAGGTTGCAGCCACAATTAATGACTCTATAAATACACGTGGACCCCAGCAATTAAGAGGTATGCTTTCATTAATCCCTTAATCAAAGATTTAACTTTTTGAGAGCCCTTACGCTGACTTGATCATCAGAGCCCTCTCCACAGGTAACCATTTAAGAGTCCAAATTGTATACACCGGTAGATGGCATACGCAAACCGAGCAGGAGCCAACTTGAGAGGTCAAGGATTGAAGTAAGGCGATATTTATGTCCCTAACATCTCTTATTTGTTTCTGCAGGAACAATTGGTGCCCACCGTGGGGCATGAAGTGATACCTTACTAAGCAATCCACACACTGTCGAGAATGGTATTCACCCGTAGTAGAGCTGGAATTGTGAAGCACCCCGAGGCAGGCCCTATTGCGCCTGCTAACGTCACCATGGACTTGGCCGCCATCCTTGAAGGCCAAGCCAAGATGCAACAAGAGCTCGCTGACATGAGAAAGTGCAATACTGATGAGATGGAAGCGCTTAGGCAAGAGAACTTGAGGTTGAGAAGGAAGATCGAGGCTGACCCTACCCAGAAAGGGAAAGGCAAGGAATCATCAGAAGCCCCTAAGTCCCCGACCTACCAACCCAGCGAGGAAGAAAGTGAATACAACCTCACCCCGCACACCATCACCACCACTCAACAAACACCCATCATCTCTACCCACCACAAAAACATTCATCATCCAACCACCAACCCAAGGCACCCCGCAACAACCACCCTTGTTGCCACCCTTCCCACCACCCATATCCCCCCTCATCACTACACCACCACTTTTCCTACCCCCATCCGCCATCTCTTCCCACCGCACCCATTACCTCCCCAACCACCCAAACGTCGCCACCCTTTCATTGACGTTATCACCAACACACATCTCCCCGCCCAGTGGGAACCCTTCACACTAAACTGCTATACGAGAGAAACCGAACCCGACGAGCACGTCAAAATATACATAACCCATGTCACCCTCTATACATCTGACGACGCCGTTTTTTGTAAAGCTTTTCCCACCACCCTCGAAGGCCCTGCCCTTGAATGGTTCACCACCCTCCCCCATACTCCATTGATTGTTTTGACACCCTCTCCCACATGTTTACTACACACTTCGCCGGCAGCCGCCCCCATCAAGCCACACCTCTATCCCTCCTCAGCGTCAGACAAGAACGAGACGAGACGCTGCGCGCCTTCATCGATCGTTTCAGCAAAGCCGCCCTCCGTACACCCAACCTCACGCAAGAAATTATCTTGCAATGCATGGCTCTCACCCTCAAACCAGGACCATTTGTTAGTAACGTCTACTTCCACCCCCTGGCGTCCATGCACGAACTCAAGCTACGTGTCGTAGATTACATCCACATGGAAGAGATACAGAACCTACACACCAAGTTCTGGAATGACTACACCCCTTTAACCACCAGCCCAAACAAACCACTTCCACGACCTGACTCTAGGCCCAGAGAGCCTAGACAACCACGCTTCACCAAATACGCTCCACTTAGTGTCCCCACATCTTGACTTCTCGAAGAAGCCCTCCATGCTGATCTCATCCCACCACCTCGCAAAACCTCCAACCCCCATAATGCTGACATGACCAAGTATTGTTGGTACCACATAAATAATGGCCACACTACAAACGAATGCAAAACGCTCTAAGATAAAATCAAAGAATTGGTTTGCACCGGCCATTTCCGTCGCTTTGTCTGTAGGGACGGACCCCTACATCCACCCTGGTCCAATAACCGACACCCCCCTCGTAGTACTCGCCATGATAATCGGACAAATCAACCCAACCGCCAAGAACCACAACCTGCCCGTACTGACGTCAACCCAGCTGATCCCCCTTACGCGACACAATCAACACCATCTCAAGCGGCCTTCCAATGGCGGCTCCACCTCATCAGTTAGGAAGAAACACCTCTGTCACCTCCAATTCATCAACCACATAACCCACTCTCACCACAAACGTCGTATGCCCATCACCTTCACTGATGATGACTTCCACGGCGTTGACCAACAATAGGATGACCCCATGGTAATCACTGTCGAACTAGAAACTACGCGGTAAAAATGGTGTTTATCGACCAAGGCAGTTCCGTTGACATCCTTTACTAGACAACTTACTAAAAACTCCAACTCTCACCCACTGCCATGGTTCCCTATGATGAACCTATCTACGGGTTCTCCGGAGAGAAGGTCTCAACTCGTGGATATATAGACCTCCACACTATTTTTCGGGAAGCATCTCAAAGAAAAACAATCCTCATTCGCTTTCTTGTTGTAGATGTACCCACCTCATACAACATCCTCCTTGGTCGACCATCCTTCAACACTCTAGGAGCCGTCGTCTCCACATCCCACCTAGTCATGAAATTCCCATCTCCATCCAGTGACATCCTTACCATTCATGGCGACCAACGGCTCGCACGAGAATGCTATATGGTAAGCCTACACCCTTAGCTACCAATCCTACAAACCAATAACATTGAACGACCACCCAGCTCTGGCATAGCTTTATCTGGTGAGGACTTAGACCCTAGAGTAGGACGTGACGCACGAATCAAGCCAGTCGAAGACGCTGTAAGTTTATATCTCTCTAATGGCCATAGTCTCAAATTGGGTACCGGCCTCTAACAGGAACAACGCGATATCTTGGCCCCTACCCTTATCGCCAACACTGACCTCTTCACCTGGTCAATTGCAGACTTACCTGGTATCGATCCTCAGGTAGCAGTTCATAAACTATCCATCTACAAAGAAGCAAGGTACGTCTCGCAGAAGAAGCAAAAGTCGGGAGAAGAACGTTGGCTGACAGCAAAAATAAAGGCCAAAAAGTTACTTAATGTTGGCTTCATCGAGGAAGCCCACTACACCACCTGGCTATCTAACGGTCCAGCCAGCAATAAGGTTCTCAATTTTTTAGACGCATACTCCGGGTACAACCGAATTCCAATGGCCACAACCAACATGAACAAGACCACATTCATCACTAACGACACCAATTATTTTTACAAGGTCATGCCTTTTGCCCTAAAAAACGCATGCGCTACCTACCAAAGATTAATGGACAAAGTGTTCAACCACTTGATGGGCAAGTATGTCAAAGTATATGTCGACGACATGGTTGTCAAATAACCTAGCCACTTACAGCATGCACAAGACTTGTCCACGGTATTTTCTGCGCTACGACAATACAACCTCAGACTTAACCCTGAAAAGTGCGTCTTCGGCGTCGAGCATGGCAAATTCTTAGGCTTCATGCTCACACAACGCGGCATAGAAGAAAACCCTGAAAAGTGCACTACCATCATCAAAATGTGAAGCCCTAATAATGTCAAAGAGGTTCAGCGCCTGATAGGCCGCCTAACCACCATATCCAGGTTCCTCCCAAAACTAGCCAAACAAACCC
Source organism: Vigna unguiculata (assembly GCF_037176805.1). NCBI lineage: Eukaryota > Viridiplantae > Streptophyta > Magnoliopsida > Fabales > Fabaceae > Vigna > Vigna unguiculata. Next base: position 12,525,218 of record NC_140792.1, read on the forward strand.
AACCCATTATCTAGCTACTCAAAAAATCCATGAAGTTCTCTTGGAACGACGAATGCGAAAAAGTTTTCCAAAACCTTAAAACCACCCTCACATCCCCACATATCCTCCACAAACCGGATATACCAACCACTTCTAGTATACATCACCGCAACAAATCATACAGTCAATGCCGCCCTGGTCCAAGAATTTGCTGGAATCCAACACCTAGTGTACTTCATCAGTCGAACTTTGCAAGATCCAGAGATGAGATACCAAATGGTAGAAAAATTAGCCCTCTCCTTGATGCATGCAGAGAGACGCCTACGCCCTTACTTCCAAAACCATAACATTATTGTCAAGACCGATTACCCTATCCAAAAAATCCTCCAAAAGCCTGACCATGCTGGACGAATGTCGTCCTGGGCCGTGGAGCTATCTGAATTCAACATTCGTTATGAACCCCACGGCCCCATCAAAGCCCAGTGCCTACTAGACTTCGTCAACGACCTTCAACATACCCCTGAGGAGGACCAGTGGACGCTTTATATAGACGGTTCCTCAAATCTAAAGGGCGTTGCCGCTGGCATCTTCCTAGAAGGCCCCAACGATATCCTCATTGAAAAATCTCTCCACTTCACCTTCAAAACTTCCAATAATAAAGCCGAATACAAAGCCATCCTCGCAGGCCTATCCCTCGCACACGAAGTCGGCGTCAAAACACTTATATGCAAGACTGGTTCCAAGCTCATTGTAGGTCACCTCAATGATGAATTCCAAATAAAAGATGCCACTCTCCTGCAATACTATCACCTAGTCCAGAACGTCATACATTCTGCCTTTGACCGAGTACGTGTCCAGCACGTCCCGAGAGGTGAAAATGTTAGAGTCGATATCCTATCTAAATTGGCAAGCACTAAGCTAAAAAGCAGACATAAGTCCCTACTACAGTAGACACTATCTGGACCATCCATAACAAACATCTGCCTCTACCTAGACCACACTAAAAACTGGACAACCCCATACATCCAATACCTCAAAACCGACAACCCCCCACCCAATACTGACAAAGGCTGGCTAGCTAAAGTCGCAAGGTATACGATGATAGGTGACGAACTATACAAGCGAGGGTACGACCAGCCACTGCTCAAATGTGTTACAACGAAACAAGCCCAATACGTAATAAAGGAACTCCATGAAGGAATATGCGGATACCATTCAGGCGCACGAACCATGACCAACAAAATACTCAGAGTCGGCTACTTTCGGCCAACCATGGAGGCGGACTACTACACCTTTGTCAATAAATGCATACCATGTCAGAAACATGGTAACCTCATCCATCAGAAGCAAGAACAATTACATTCCATACTATCCCCATGGCCTTTTGCGAAATGGGGAATAGACATCCTCGGCCCCTTCACCCCCAGGGAAAGGACAAGTAAAATTTCTCATTATAGGCATCAACTACTTTACCAAGTGAATAGAAGCTAAACCATTGGCCACTATCACAACGCAAAAGGTCTAGCAATTCGTCTAGAAAGATATCATATGTCGCTACGGGGTGCCATACACTATCATAACCGATAATGGCTGACAATTTATAGATAAGGACTCGCTAAATTTTACACCGACCTCGAAATCAAACACATCACCAGCTCTGTAGAGCATCCACATACCAATGGCCAAGTTGAAGCTGCCAACAAAGTCATACTAGTCTAATTGCAAATACGTTTAGACAACGCTAAAGGCTGATGGCCAGAAGATTTATTAAAAGTATCGTGGGCCTACAAATGCACCCCAGTCCGCTACAAACGAATCCCCATTCAGCTTAGTATACGGTGTAGAAGCAATGATACCAGTTGAAATTGGTGAACTTTCCCTGTGTCGCCAAGTATACGATCCAGACCAGAACCAATCGAATATGTGTACCTACCTCGACCTATTGTCTGAATTAAGAGACAAAGCACAAATTCGTAACATGGTGGTTAAACAAAGGGCGGCCAAGAGATACAACGCAAACCTATGCCCACGATCATTTATTAAGGGGGACCTAGTCTGGAGAATGACCAACAACGCAAGAAAGAAGGATGGCAAATTCTCTGCCAATTGGGATGGACCATACCAAATACGTCATGATGCAGGAGGAGGCACCTATAAGCTTGAACAACTATCAAGATAAGAGATACCGAACATGTGAAATGTATCTCATCTAAAATTTTATTTTAGTTAGACTGATTATTGTATCGAGCACTTGTAACCCTGGGTGTACTCTTTTTCCTCACCTAACATTTTTTCCCAAGGAGGGTTTTGGCCAGGGAGTTTTTAACAAGGCACCCCAAAATTCATGAATAAAACAGAGGGTTCTTTATCATATACTCCACTCTATCTACTTTAATAGTTCCCCACCACTTACCACAAGTAAGTGGCTTGGGTTGAACATTGTTTATCTACTTTAATTACTTAAGTTCCCCACCACTTACCACAAGTAAGTGGCTTGGGTTGAACATTGTTTATCTACTTTAATTACTTAAGTTCCCCACCACTTACCACAAGTAAGCGGCATGGGTCGAACATTGTTTATCTACTTTAATTACTTAAGTTCCCCACCACTTACCACAAGTAAGCGGCATGGGTTGAACATTGTTTATCTTCATTAATTACTTAAGTTTCCCACCACTTACCACAAGTAAACGGCCTGGGTCGAATATTGTTTATATACTTTAATTACTTAAGTTCCCCACCACTTACCACAAGTAAGCGGCCTGGGTCGAACATTGTTTATCTACTTTAATTAATTAAGTTCCCCACCACTTACCACAAGTAAGCGGCCTGGGTCGAATATTGTTTATCTACTTTAAATACTTAAGTTCCCCACCACTTACCACAAGTAAGCAGCCTGGGTCGAATATTGTTTATCTACTTTAAATACTTAAGTTCCCCACCACTTACCACAAGTAAGCAGCTTGGGTCGAACATTGTTTATCTACTTTTATTACTTAAGTTCCCTACTGCTTACCAAAAGTAATCGGCCTGGAACGAATACTATAACTATCACAACGATTCGTGTACAAGCTCAAATTATTTTCTACAAATGCCAATGCTACTTATCGAATTAAGCAGACTAAAGAGCAAATAACGCATACATTGCATCATATCCGCACCACCATCATTCAAATACACGCGCTCCTACGACAGAGACTATCGGTACCAAGCAAACAACAAGTATAACAAGAAATTCATCATATTAACAAGAAAGTAAAATAATGTACAAATTATCACCAACTTAGGCTTAATATCAAATTGAATTGAAAGCATAAAAGCAATAATCCTAAGTTGTTCCTTCATCGGCATCCTCCACGACCACGACTTCATCAATATTTGCATCTGGATTCAACGCCACCTTCTCCACCTCTTCCTCAAGATTGGTTTCTGCTTCACTTATAAGTTGGCCATCAACCACGCCTTTGTTAACATCAACTTTACGATCTGACACGTCCACGTCCTTGTGAAAGAAAGCTACCTGCCGCAAACCCTTCTGGAAACCGATAATATGTTCCTGAATAATGCACCCCTTAAGATCCTCCAGCTCGGTCTCAAGGTCGTCATGCTTTTCCTTCAATTTATCGTAGTCGACCTCTAGATCCGCGATCCTTCCTTTCAATTTCCTCTCAAACTCCAAGCACTGAACCTTCCAAGTCCCCAACCTTTTCTTCTCCTTCAGCCATTCCTCCCTCTCATTCTCACATGTCGCTTTCTCCTTGGCATGCTTGTCCACCTAGCCTTGCAACTCTTCCACCTTCGACTGATTACCCTCCTTCCATTCTCTCTAGTACAAAGAACCCACTCTACGGCCCAATATCAAGGCCTTGCTGTTAAATTCTAGCATAGCCTTAACCATCGCATTAGGCTCCATGTTATCAATTGAGTTAACCAGAGCCTCTGACAAGTTAATATCGATATCACGTTGGACAAGCGTCTCCGGCAACTCTATGAGCCCAACTTCAGGTTTCTTGGCACCACTAGAGGATCCCGACCCCAACAAAGCGGCCCTCAGCCTTTTCACATCCTTCCCTCCGCCCTACTTAGCGTGCACCTCCGCTTTCCTTTTCGATCCCCCATGCACATGCACTTCAACCAAGGAATCCTGTAGATTAGGAACTTCAATGCTCCCAACAGCCCTAGCCTTCGCTGCTTTCTCCTTCCTAAGAGCTTGAAAAATGTTCAAGTTCTTCTTCCCAACTTATGCCATATGCCCTACAATGATCACAAAAACACCAATTAGTTAACTCAAACATAACATAGCACTTAAAAATACAAAAAGATACATTCTATATCAACAATTGGATGAATCGAATTATAAACCCTAACTAAGCCCTTAGTGGGCAGCCTATCATTAAACTTCATCAGTGTCTCCACTACCTCCCTATCTGCCAACGATAATCTCTCGCTCTTCATATCCTTATATCGCCAAGGGTTGTCGGTCAAACTGAAGGGGAACTTAGTGTTCCCGTCATCGCTAAAAAAGTACGACTGCCCAGGCTCCTTCACCACCATCTTGAAGAAATCGTCTTTAAAATGCTTGAATGAGTGAGTGAAAGCTTCCAGCCTGCTTATCCCCGGCCAACTTATCAATGATAACCATGTTGTTGGATTCTTGGGCCGCGTATCATAGAAATACAAAAATGATTGCAGGGATGGCTGCAGATATAACGATCGGCAAAGAACCTGAAAAGCTTGCAAGTACGCCTAGCTGTTTGGATGCAGTTGGGTAGGGGAAACGTTCAGTAAGCGTAGTACCCCCATTGTAAAATCATCAAAGGGCAGCTTCACGTGCAACTGTGAAAAGTGGCACATATACATATAGAAAACTCTTTCTGTTACTCCCTCTCCAAAGGTACTATGTCACGGCTTATGTTCTTCTCCAGGATAGGTATGCAGTTGAGCCATGACTTAAGCAGCCTAGACCATTTGAACAAGAAATGTTAGGTCCACACATCTTCAGCAACCCATTCATATTTGGCCTTGGCCGGCCAGTTACTCTCTACTATTTCCTTTGGGGGATCTTCCCTTACCTCAGTGACCGTCTCCATCAGAATCCTCCCCATACCTACCGTTTGACCACCACTCCCACCATCCGACCGACTACTCCCATCCTCCCCAGACTGCTCACTCCCACTACCCGAAGAAGATAATGACACACTATCACTAGTACTAGACAACCTTTTTGACAGTAAGATGACGACAGATACAAAGAACGTATCGGACAAGTCTCACGCACACAAAGAACTACTCTCAAATTTCTTGCAAATGAACCAAGGTGAACAAATTTTCAGCAATAATTGTATTTAAAATCAACATCTGAACTACTACAACTTTTCCCGCCAAAAGCAACAGTCACATGAAGCATCACAACGAACGTGGAATGTCACAACACTCAAAATGGCAGCGCAAACCCCTTTGATTGGACCTCTGACATCTGGCACCCCTTCATCTACCATCACTCCTTATGATCTAGCCTTAACACTGTTCATAACACTAAAAGGTTAGGGGACTAGTGTACTGCACCTATGCGGATCAAGGCAACTACTCGTACACTTCCAAACCTTTGACGTTACACCTCTCCCGACAATAGTTAGGAGACTGGTGTACTGCACCTAGGCGGACCAAGGACACCATATGGCCAAGGACGCCCCACATAACCCCATAAATAAAATTACTAAGTATAGAACCAGTCAATCATAAACACAAAGCAGCCCAGGCTGCCTACTTCAAATGATAAGGTGTAATAGGCTGATGACATTAAACTTAGAATATTTCAAATAAGGCTCCTGATATCAACAAATATTAACACAGGGCATAGGCCCAGCCCAGACCCATCTAAAGATGCAAGTATCAACCCAGCCCATAAAGGTTGCAGCCACAATTAATGACTATAAATACACGTGAACCCCAACAATTAAGAGGTACGCTTTCATTAATCCCTTAATCAAAGATTTGACTTTTTGAGAGCCATTTCGTTGACTTGATCGTTGGAGCCCTCTCCGCAGGTAACCCCTTAAGGGTCAAAACTGTATACACCGGTAGATGGCATACACAAACCGAGAAGGAGCTAACTCGAGAGGTCAAGGATTGAGGTAAGGCGATATTTGTGTCCCTAACATCTCTTATTTGTTTCTGCATGAACATTTTTATTATTTCATTTATTATTATTATTATTATGGTGATTGTTATTTTTATTATTATCATTATTATTATTGTTTGGTTGTCCATGATTGTGTGTTGGGTATAACACTTTTGTTTTGATGGTTTTATATGAATTTATAAAGGGATAGATGTGTGCTTTATAATTGAATGATGCATATGAGTTGTGATGTTGTAAATTTGAGTATATAAAGTATATGAATGCGTATTTTGGTTTCTGGATGTTTGAGAATTGAATTGTTGGATTCTAAAAATTGAGTTAGAGTACCTAAAACCAATAGTGTCACATTACTGGTGTAGCGCCTGATGGTGTAGAGTGAACCGCTAGGCAATAACCAGAATAAGGAAGCTTTGTTTGTCGTGATGCTCGACAGTGTTGTGGAACCGCCAAGCGGTCTACATTTCCATTTCTCCTGGTGGTGCTTAAGTTGCGTTAGGCGATGGTGCAGTGACATGGTGTGTTTGTGATATGTTTTGCATGGCTAGTTGTGTTGGTCCTAGTTTGGGATATGCTTGATATTGTCATGAGCGGGTAGGTTCATGACTGGTGATGAACACGTGATAATATGAGCGGGGAGGTTCATATTATGATGCTCTCGTGTGAGGATACGAGCGGGGAGGTTCGTATGTTTCGTGCTCACACTTGAGGGTTGTTACGAGCGGGGAGGTTCATAGCTGTTGGATCATGTGTGTTGGACTACGGGCGGGGAGGTCCGTAAAGTTGAACTACGAGCGGGGAGGTTCGTAGAGTTGAACCACGAGCGGATTGGTGATGAACACGTGATAATATGAGCGGGGAGGTTCATATTATGATGCTCTCGTGTGAGGATACGAGCGGGGAGGTTCGTATGTTTCGTGCTCACACATGAGGGTTACTACGAGCGGGGAGGTTCGTAGAGTTGAACCACGAGCGGGCAGGTTCATGGAAGCATTGAAATCCCTAAGACCAACTTGAATGTGTATCTTGTATAGGGCAATGTGTTTTTTTTTTAATTTCGTTTTAATGTGTTGCGATGTGCACTTAGAGTAGGAGGTGCTTGACTGTGTCATTAGCGGGTAGGTTCATGGCTGGTGGTGAACACGTGATAATATAAGCGAAGATGTGCATATTATGATGCTCTCGTGGAATGATACGAGCGGGGAGGTTCGTATGTTTCGTACTCACACTTGAGGGCTGCTGCGAGTGAGGAGGTTCGTATCTATTGGATAACATGTGTTGGACTATGGGCGGAGAGGTCCGTAGAGTTGGACTACGAGCAGGGAGGTTCGTAGAGGTAGGACCACGAGCGGGTAGATTCGTGGAAGCATATATATCCTGGGTCCATGGTCATGAAATTGTAGGTTGGAAACCTTAGAGCAATAAGGTTTTTTGGTTAAGCATTGGCTAAAATAAAGTAATTTGGAGTGAACTTCTATTTATTAAATTATATGTTTATATGCTTACTTGAGCTCACCCTTTCTGTGTGTGTTTGGTGATGATCGTGTAATTCGTTACACGGGAGCAGACGTTGTTTCAGGTGGAGCCGGTGACGCTTAAAGCCGAAGATGGGTTAGCTTGGGAAGTTTTATAAACTATATTTGACTATTTTGTAAACATTTAGTTGATCATTTTGAACTATGTAAACATGGAGTTTACTTTATGGTTTTGAATTTCGAGACATTTTAGTAAGGTTTTAATTTTCCCGCGTTTTGGGAAAGAACTTTGAATAATAATGACATATTTAATATTATTTTACTTTATTTTATTTAAATTAGTAATATCCGGCTGAGATGTTACACACACAACTCCCACACAAAATAGAATTGTCAATCAATACTATCAACCTCCTCCACCAAAAGTGAATAGAAGGGAGCGTGAAAGAGAGCATGCACAAAGAAATATTAGAGTAGACCTTCCTCATTTACATGGGGAAAACATGTAGAGACATACATATATTGGAAAATGAAAGTAGAACAACTTTTTGAGTGCCATCAAGTAGGTGATGAAAGAAAGGTCTCCTTAGCAACCCTAAGTTTCCAAGGGAATGCCATGTATTGGTTGACTTCCCTAGAAAGAAGACTTTCCAATTCCCTACAAGTCCAATATTGGAATGATTTGAGAAGTGCCATGAGAAGAAAACAATACCCTTCTACTATCATAGAGAGCTTATGGACAAACTTCAAAGGCTCCAACAAAAAACCATGAGTGTAGATGAGTAAAGGCAAAAAATGGAACTTTTAATGATGAGAGTGGGAATTAGAAAGGAAGAAGAAACAACCATCTCTAGGTTTCTTGGTGGTCTCAATCTTGAAATTAAGGATAGAGTGAAATTGTTGCCCTACAAGGATTTGAATGATTTGGTACAAATGTGCATAAAAGTATAGCAACAACTTTTTAGAAAAGGTTTTAAAACTCTTCATTCTAACTATAGTACCAAGAAGTACTACATGAGGGAGGGTAAGCAAGTGGTAGAAGAAGAACCCTCTAGGAGTCTAGGAAAAGAAATAAGAGAAGAGAAGGAAAAGGATAAACCAATGGAGGGAATATTATCACACACTTGCACTAGTGAAATCAAGTGCTTTAAGTGTCTTGGTAACGCTCACATTTCATCATAACGCCCCACCAAAAGGAGCATGATCTTAAGGGGTATTTATGTATATAGTAGAAAAGATAAGGAAAGTGATAATGGTAGTGAGAAGAATAGAGCACCTAAAGGTAAGGATGCCTACCCTTGCAATGGGGATTTTCTTATGATAAGAAGAACTCTCCACAACCAACCTAGTTCCCAAGAACTAACCCAAAAAGAGAACATTTTTCACACAAGATGTAAAATTTTAGAAAATACATGTTCTCTTATTATGTATAGTGGTTTGTGGTTCAATTGTTGGAACACTAGGTTTGTTTAAAAGATAACGTTAACTATCTTACCCCATCCATAACCTTACAAACTTCAATGGATTAATGATGGTGAGGACATGGTAATCAATTACCAAGTGGAGGTCAAGTTCTCCATAGGGAATTATGAAGATGTTGTACTTTGTGACATACTCTTTATGGAAGCTTGTCATATTTTGTTGGGAATGCCTTGGTTATTTTACAAGAAATCCATACACAATGTCCATACCAATGAAATAATCATCACTCACAGGGAGAGAAAGTTTGAACTTCATCCTCTCACACCTCCTCAAGTGGAAGTGTAACATCCCAACCGGATATTACGGATTTAAATAATAAAATAAAGAAAAGTAATTAAGCCGCAATTAATAAAACCTCATTTCCCAAAAACGCGAGAAATTTTTAAAATTTTATTAATTCCAATTAAAACCAAAGTTCATAATTCATAAAAATAAACATAATAATAAAGCCTCTCATAAGAGTTTACAAGATATTTCAAATTAAAATAATATAAAACTCCTAAGCTTGCCCCCACTCCGCGGCTAAGCCTCACCAGCTCCACCTGCAATATCATCTGCTCACATGTACCACGTACACGATCATCGCCCAACACAAGCAGATAGGGTGAGCTAAAAAGATAACACATAAATATACACCAAATATATATATATATATATATATATATATATATATATATATATATATATATAATACATCAAAATAAAATCTCTTCTTTTATCCCGCATGGCCACAACCATGTATGATATCATTTCATCGTCAAGCAACCTCCTCCTTCTTTATCACATGGCCATAACCATGTAATATCAATGCACATCCAGGAAGACTCATTCTCTTCCTTCCACATGGCCACAACCATGTAGTATCGGTGCACATCAAGGAGACCTGTTCCAGCTATTCCACATGGCCACAACCATGCTAGCAGTGTTCTACATCCTCTAGTGAGTATCTCAAGGTGCCTTGCTGCCACACCTATTAGCCATAACCGATAGAGCACGTGCAGGAACCATGCTATGGATCACACACTGTAACGCCAGGTGGAGTTCCCAAATACGAACATACTCCATAACATCCCAAGACTACCAAACTCGTCAGCAAATCACTAAGGAGGGCAATCCATCTGGACCCATTCGTACTGGCCATAACTAGCACACTCACACCGGCAACACTCGCCAACCCGAGCCATAACTCAAAAGTTCCTCGTGTTCATCCGTTATCCCGAGCCCCAACTCAAGGGAAGTCATTCCGGGCCATAACTCATAGAATGCCACGTGCTTAACCCCTATCCTGAGCCACAACTCAAGGATACGTTCCGGGCCACAACCCATGGAACGCCAACAAGCCCACCAATGAGATATCCTACGAGCCATGTAGACCACACCTCGCAATTTCCATCTCATCACTTTAATACAGCAGTAACACTTGCCTTGAAACGCACAACAACACCCTCGCTCGCTTAAGCTAAGAGCCTTTGTTCAACCACTCCAACTTATCTCGCTTAAGCTAGACCCACTAGCTTGAGCGAGCCTCTAGAACCTCTGCAGCTTACGAAGTCTCGCTTAAGCGAGCTCCTTCTCGCTTGGGCGAGACCCTCACTCGCCCAGAACTACGTACCTCGCCTAGGTGGCGAGTTACGCAAACCACCAACCAAACCTCGATTTCTCGCTTAAGCGAGGAGCTCTCGCCTGAGCGAGACAAGCTTTCGCTCAAACAAACTAAGGTTTCGCGCCTGAGCGGAACATGCAAACAAGCACCCAAACTCTCGAGTTCTCGCTTGGACGAGGGACGCTCGCCTAAGCAAGACAACTAGTCGCCCAAAACTGTCACTCTCCGCTGGAGCGAGGTGAACGAGCAGTATCAGTCCCACTTCTCTGCTAATCTCGCCTAGGTGAGCCTAGCTTGCCTGAGCGAGAATTGCAGAGTTCTACACAAATTTACGCACACAACCACTGCAACAAGGTCCAAACCATACTCTAATCCATGCCAAACAATTAAACGCAGTACACCAACATGTGAACACCAATTTAGATCCCAAGTAGTTCCCAAAATCTACGTTTGAACCAAAAGTAGCATGTATAGTTCAAAAACTCCTCTTAGTCATGCAATTTGGTAAAATTTTGATCATCAATATCAAAACACCCAACCCCAAATTCAAACCATACATTAGCACGAATTTCTCATGGCAAACACACATTAAATCATGCACATAAAACAATAATTACTAAAATTCGGTTCAGCTCCCCTAACCTAGAATTTCCACTTGCTAAACCTTGAAATTGGAAGGTTCCTTTGATCACTAAGTTTGCCTTATCACCACTTCAATTAAGCTTTTAATGGTAAGTTTTATTGTTATTTAAGGCCTTTAGTATTTGTTTTCAGCCTTCCTGCCCCCTTCTGCTAGGGTTCTCTCCACCTTTTCATATTCATGCAATACCAGTTTTTAGCAAAAAGAGAATTAAATAAATATGTCATTCTTATATTCACTCATATACTTATATAAATAAAAAACTGTCTTAATAAAAAACTCTCTTACTGACTTGAACGTCAAAAAATCTTATACAAGCGGATAAAAATAATTAGTATTCCAAATAAGAGGTGATAAAACTTTAAATAAAATAAATATGTAAAGAAAAAACGGTGAAAGCTGAGAAAGCGTGGTACAGTTACTCATACAATTTGTAATGTGTAAAAAAACAACAGGACAATTATGTAAAAGCACAATTTACATCTCCGATCCTCTCACTTGAGTGAGGATACGGAAAGAGTGTGATTCCGTAATTCTATCGTTGCCATTGTCCCTTTGGAGAGGAGATCTTTCCAAATGAAGACACGCTTAATGAAGGCCATTACTGTTTGATGGGCCTTGTGTTTGATGTGTTTATATGACGTTACTGGTGAAGAAGGAAGGCCCAATCCGAATTGTACGAAAGTACTAACTGAGACGAAACTCACTTTCTTTGTGGGCGTGCCAAATGCAAATGCAACAAACGCAGCAGCAGGCCTCGACGGCACCCATCTCAACCTCCACTCCTCCTCCCTCCTCCGGTGGCTCCGCTTCCGAGGCACCGCCGAAGCAGGTGGCTCAAGCAATGGACAAGCTAGGACAGGCCGAACGAATCATTGCCGACATCCGAATCGGCGCCGACCGCCTCTTCGAAGCGCTATTCGTCGCGGCAGCGCAGCCTGACCAAGCCCACAAGCCTCTCCAAATGTTCCTCAAGGAAGACGCCTGCATGCGTCAGTATCTTCAAGACCTTCGATCGCTTGGTAATCGTGCCGTTGCATTCGTGCCCCTTGGTTTTTTTTTGTTCCGCGGATTAGGGTTTTGGTTTGCACTCTGCGACGTCGTTTTTATGATCAGTTCTGCGTTTTTTTTCTGTTTTATAGGTAAGGAATTGGAAGAGTCTGGAGTTCTCAGTGAATCACTTCGATCGAGGAAAGACTTTTGGGGCTTGCATATGCCGCTGGTTTGTCCAGATGGCGCTGTGGTTGCGTACGCGTGGAAACGACAGCTTGCGGGTCAAGCTGGTGCTTCTGCCGTCGACAGGACTAGGTTCATTTCCGTTAAATTTCTTCTTCTTTATGCCATTTGAATTTCCGTGTTTGGATAACGAAATAGGATGGAAAACAATGGATTCAAATTCAAACGTGTTTTGTTTATTTCGAGGTGGTGTGTTGAATATTTGCGAATGATGGTATCTGGTATTCCTAGACCAGTGATCTTTTCTTTTTGGTGATTTTGTGTGCATGCATAAGTAGATATCTTAATCATTCAGTTTTGCTATTCGCTCCTGAATATGTATAGAGGAAAGAAGTAACAATAATTGATATGACCCCATGCTACGAGGTAAGCGCCTCAGTCTAAGTTGTGTAGAAATGGTGACAGTTAGTATGAGTAAGTTAGTTTGTTTATCGTAGACAATTAGACACATAGCAAGATTGTTAACAACTGTACTGATTTTGCTGACGTCTCAGTTCACTTTCTTGAAGTTTGCCTCCTAATTTTTCTGGTCTCAAAATTGACTTAAATTTTGCTGTTATCCTTGCGAACAATATTTTGCACGACATTTAGCTGCTTCACTTTGTTGAATACAATTGTCAAAGAAGTACTTGGTCCCTTTCTTTATGTTTTCTTTTTCATGGGTATTATGGAATATAATGTTCTTGCTTGCTGACTTGTCATTCTCAATGCTGCTGATTTGTGTTACTTTAGCTGCTCACTTAGGCTTTTGAATGATACTAGGTTAGCTCTCAAAGCCTTCACTGATCAGAAAAGGCGTTTTTTCCCACATCTTGATGATGGACTTGATGCTAGTGACTCGGCTTCAAAGAAATGTTGTGGGTCTGAAGAAATTACAATCGATCCCAAGGAAGAAATTAGGTTTTTAAGGACGCTACCAGATGTCCTAAAGTCTGTAGAGAAGGATGTGCCAAGTTTGAAAATTTTAGCTTTTGATCGATTGGACTGGTTAAAAAGAGCTTCCACACTTTGCTCATTGGCAAGTGAGAGTTCTCTGGAACATAACTATCATGGTTCTAATAAGTTAAGGCTAGGATCAGTTGGATCTGTTGCTGAAGAGAAGGTTGCAGTGATAGAAATGTTATTCCCATCTATCTTCAGAGCTGTTGTATCCTTGCATCCTGCCGGTTCCATGGATCCTGATTCTGTAGCTTTCTTTTCTCCACATGAGGTATACCTTCTAGTGTTACTGTCACATGAGAAATGTTAGGGACTCTCTTTCGAATACTCTATTGTTGCTGAAGTTTATTGCATATTACAATTTTTGATGGGTTGCATTTCTCATTTAATGACTTACCTGATTTTGACGTGGAACTTTCATAATGTAACATTTTATGAATCTCAGCCAATGATGGAGTGTCGAATAGAATGTTGCTAGCATTTATCATGTAACACATATATCATAATTTATTTTTCGGTCTCCTGAAATTCATTATGGTGTGTGAAATGTTTGCTATGGACATATTACAGGATATCTTATCACAAGTTTTTGTGATAGTTCTTGTAACTGATGTTAATTTCCGTTTCTCATCTCCTTCCCAGTCCCCAGTTTCTGTAAGTCAAGTTTGATCAACACTAAAAACAGACAGAAACTTGCGAGAGAACCAGTGAACCCCAAAATTGTTACCAAGATGTGTTTTGCATAAATCATGACCTAGAAACAACCAAAATCTAGTAACACCAAATCCAGTGTCATTTTTGGCTTTTTACTAGTGTCCAACTGAGTTTGTTGAATCTATTCTAAACTCACAATTTTACTCTAGTTTACACAAGCCTACTAGAAATTGATGCTACGTGCAAGTGAACTATGTTTGAGGGTGTGGGAATGTACAATTGAATGAATTTATGAGTTGACTCACGATTTTGATAACCTCTGGCTGACCCAATGGTTAAAGTTTTTTTTTTTTTTTATTTATATCTGAACCCAAACACCACCAGCTAGGAGGAGCCACATGCACCTAGTCTAAAACTACCATTGCAATCAGGTAGTCTTTTGTATGGAGGCACTGTTTGATTGGCATGGCCCCCAAGTTAGGAAAACTGACCTTAGTTGGCTGTAGAAATCAAGTGGGTCATTGGTGCCTGCTAAGCATTGTTGGTTAAGAGTAGGCAATATTACTAAACCTGTTAGAGTAAAATTATTTAGCCTGCTACAAACCAAGGAAGAAAATGTAAGGAAAGGGTATTGGTTAGTTGGTCTGTTAATTTTGAGTGGAATAGACCAGTTTCACAAATTCTTGGGAAAAGACCGTGGTATATCAGTGGTAGCTTTGTGTGTTGGGACAGGGTTGTGAATCTTGTGACTGTGACAGCTCGGTGATACCCAGCTCATTGCTGTTTCAAGGGAGTTTCTACTTCTGAATTGTTGAGAGAGATATTGTTTCCGTACTTTTGTATTTAGTTTTGGAGGATTTCTTATCTCCTCAGTGTGTTTCACTTATTTATTTGCTCCAATATGACTTATTTTTATTATAAAAAAAGACTTATTTGTTATTTCATAATCAATTTGCTTGATTTTACATCTGAATATTCCAGAGTGGGTGGGAGCTACGTGCATGCAAGGGGTTTTTCAGTTCATCATGTGTTTAGATATATTACGGTAACAGTCTCTGTTACTTCTCATTTGATTCTTTTAGTTACTCTTTGAGGTCTTTTTTTATTATAGCTTATAGTTGTCTGCATTGCAGGAGTATGCTGCGACTGCTCTGCAGTACTTTCTTGGGAACCAGACTGAAACCAGTCTATATTGTCTCTTGGTACTGTAATTGTCTTTTTCTAGTTATGATGCTTCGTTTTTTTAGAAGGTATTAATTATTATTGATATATTTGAGGTTTTCTTAGCTTTCTACCTTTTATGTTGTAGCACTGGATTTGCAGCTACCAGACTCTGTTTTCTAAACCATGCAGGTTCAATTTAATGTTTCCATAACCTTAGATTTTCCTATCATTTAGGAAATGTAGTGATCTCAATTTGTTGGTGATGCAGCAAATGTTCACGGTTACTTGCAATGGATAAAAAATCAACTCTACTGTTACCTCCAGTCCATCGACCTTATTGGCAGTTTTCCTTTTCAAAAATTTTAAGCATATCCTCAAAAGACCAGAATTCTGATACTAAGACTTATCATATTGGCTGCCTTTCTGAGGAAATATAACTGGATCTACCTATGGTTCAGGTAAACTAAGTGCTCCATTCTATGTGGGTCTACCAGGAGGTAGAGTTTCCATGTCATTGTGTGCATGAATCGAAAGATATGAGTTGGTGAAGAGTTTTCTTTACAATTGGTCTATATATTTCATCTCTTGGATTACCAAGTGCAATTCCTTCTCAACCGGTGGTCAACCCAAAAGCAAGTCAATAGTAGTGGTACGATCAATGTGGAAGTTTAGTTTTAATTTTCATTGTAATTTTCGTTCAGTTGGAACATTTCCATTTCCTTGTTGCTGTTTTCAGAACCAATTCCAATTCTATGTTTACAGTTGTGAATAATTCTTACCCACACCAAAGACAATGTAAAATTCAAAGTGTGGGGGGAGCTTTCTTTACTGTTTTAGTGAGTCTGCTTTTACTGGTTTGATGTTATTCTTGTATTTCTTTTCTGTTTTAATTAGCTAGGATTAGATATTAGGTTCTATTTTTAGTCTTAATTTCAGATTTGGTTATTTCTCTTAGTTAGCTATATTGTTTAGAAATTGTTCTTTTACTTCTGTTAGTTTTCTAGATACCTTAGATAGTTATACGTAGATACTAAAGTAAGATTCTAAGTATGTATTAGATAGTGTTTTTAGTTGTTATCGGTAGTTAAGAGTAGCTGTTTTATTGATTGCTTTTCATAGTAGATAGTCTAGTTAGCTATTATTTAAGTCCCTATTTTGTCATGATTTTCATTATTGAAAGCACTTTTTTGGGATTGTTTTGGTTTTAATTCATTTTCAGTTTTTCTTGTGAAAAATAGATTTTAGGAAAATCTGCTAATTTTGTGTTTTTATGTAGTTTTTTTTTTCTTTTTTATTTTAGTCTTTCAATTGCAATTTCCTAAGTAGCTTAGTTAAGCTTTCCAGCTTTGTTTTACTATTTTCTTGAGCAGCGTGAATTTCTAGCTATAGTGTTGATGCTTTAATTTTATTTTCACCTTGGTACAATTAACTTGAGAGAACCTCTTATTTTAGGTGCTGTGAAGCAAAGGAAAGGTAATTTAGTTGACCAGCTGAGGCAGTCCAAAGAAGCTAAATATAGAGAGCAATTGACTGGCTGCAAGCTGTAAAAAGAAGCCAGGGCACCTACTCTGAGAGGTTGTCCTTGAAGTTAGGAGCTGGAAACTTTGTAAGGTGATGAAGTTTCTATTGTTTTTATTTTTTTTAGTTTGAATTCTCTAAAGTTGATTTAGTTGGATTATCTTAGTTGACCTGTTGACTTGTTGACTTGTTGACGCAAGATTAACTTAATTTAAGTCAACATGCTAATCCATCTTACTTGTTTTATTTAGTGTAATTAAATTCTAGATGAGGTGGCGCAAATGGGAGAGTTGTGATGAGGAGGGGTCCATATGGAAGAAAGAGAAAGAGCTAGATATTCTAGAAACATCTAGAATGAGAGGACCACATGACTTGGTCAAGAATCCACCTTAAAGACTATAATGTGTGCCCACTTGTCTTGGCCAAGAAGCCATTTTAGGAGATCATTTTAGTGGCACCATTTGTCTTGGTTTTCTTATTTACTATGTAATCCTTTGAGACTTATATGATTTTGTCCAAAGACCCATAAACCCTTCTATAAAAGGGATCTTCTAACACTTGTAAAATGGTTGAATATTTTAGAGAATTTAAGATACATTTGTGTATCAATCGTTATGAGAGTTTCCTTCCTAGGAAATGAATACATTTAAGTCTTATCTTGAGCCTAGACTAAAATGGTGGCACCATCCACTCATCTTTAAAGGAATCCATGACTTTGGCTTATCTTTTGTAGTGGGGTGCTTCTTACATTCCACCATCTCTTTCCTTTCCATTTTATGCTTTATTTTTCTCTTTATTGATCTCAAAAATCTATTGTTTTGCTCTCGGGTTTCTATTTGTTTATGTGCATTCCATTCTCTTTTTATTTGAATCAATCCATCATCTTCTCTAAAGTTTTATGAAATGAACCTTCATACTTATATGACATGCTATCTTAATGTTTAGTAGGAATTTTTACTAAGCTTTCTTAATAAATCATCACCATATTGATGAATGTTAAAAGCTTTGGTTGTCTTGAATATGGTGGTTTTCATGTTCTAACCTTATCTTGTTGTAACTATCTTTGAATGATCCAGAATCAACGTCTCTTTCACACAAAAATAGTGTTGGTAATAACGTGGGCGATTTAAAAAAAAAAATACTACAGCTTACTCACTTTGTGATCCTAAAATTATGTTCTTTATGTCAAAAGAAAACCCTTTAAGTTTAGTTTCCAACAAAAAATGAATGAATGCATTTAGAGTTTTGTGGAAAGTTATAATCAAAATAGTGGGCAAATGTTAGAGTTGTAGAGAATATTTGAATCAAAGGTTATGTTTGTGGTAGTTTGACTTTGGTTTTGTACATCTATTTGCTCCTAAATGTTGTTGGATAACATGTCTTTGTGTCTTTAATCATAGAGCTTCAAATCCATGAATTTAAAGGCATGATAGCTACATGTTTGTGTCTTTGTGTATATTGAGTTTTTAAATGTGCCTGACCTTAGTCATATTTTGTTCTTGTTACTTTAAGTATTTGAGTATTACATTCACTTTATTCCGTGCTTGATGTATGCTTCATAAAAATGATTTGGCCTAAAATTTGAGGAACTAAGTGTCCAAGCTACTTAAAAACATTATCTTTCTATCTTATGAAAGTAGTTGTGAAAGAAGAAAAATTTTAACACCTTTTTACTCATTTGTTGAGAACAAACATGTTCTTTGGTGGACCAAAAGTGCAATTTTGACTTGGTGTTATGCTAGTAGTTTTCATATTTAAATATTGGGTGATATTATCTAATTAGTTCCATTCCTAACTTAGCTACTATCTTTCTTAGTGTATGCATGATTTAAGACTTGATGTTGCATGTTCAAGTACTTTCTGTAGTTTTTAAATGTGTTTTTCTTGTTTGTCTTGTTAATAGTTTTTAAATGTGTTTTTCTTGTTTGTCTTGTTAAAAGTTTTGTCACATATGTTTTCTTTCTTTAGAGTTTTAACTTTCCTTGTTTTTGTGCTTTGCTTGATTGTCTTTAGGTGATCCTTGTTTTGTCTTAATAATTTTCATTTCTTTAAGTTCTTTGAGTGTGGTAGCCAAATCACTTGGCTTGCTCTTGAAAAGGTCTTCAAACTTTAAAAGTATTTTCACCCCTTTTGGTGGATTTGAGTGTAGCCTTGCCTTGTTACTTTCGGAGTGTGATCTAAACACTTGGGTGAATTCTTTGGACCACAATTGGTTTCGAGTTTTGTTACAACTTACGCTAACATCTTTTATTTTGTCTCAGTTTTGAGTATTTGTTGTAGGAATCATGGAAAGTTTATCAAATGCACATACTTTAAACAAAGACAATAGATGAGAGAGATTGCTTCGGGAGACCTTTGAACAATGGAGAAAAGATAGGGAGCAAAGTGAACTAAGATTCCAAGAGTTCATCCAAAGACTTGATACTAGAAAGTAAGAAAGAGAGGCTAGGAAAAGAGAGCATTCTAGGAACACCACATCACAAAAGAAGCAAACTCCAAAGATTCCTAAGTTTTATGGTGGAAATGATCCCAAAATCTACCTTGATTGGAAAGCTCAAGTGGAGCAAATTTTCAATGAAAATCATGTAAATGATCAAACACTAGTTGATCTAGTAGTGGTAGGATTTTTGGAGGACGCCAATACTTGGTGGCATAAAGTTTGTAAGAATTATGACCAAGGGCCACCTACGACTTCTTGGATGGACATTAAAACTCTTATGCGCACTAGATTTGCTCCTTCCTACTATAGGAGAGAGACTCTTTTGAAACTCCAAAGGCTTCACCAAGGTCTTAGATGTGTGAATGAGTACTTTAAATAATTAGAGTTTCACATGCTTAAGATTGGAATAAATAAAACTAACAAAGAGAAAATGAAAAGAGACACACAAGACCAAATAGTGTTGTATGAGTACTCCACTTTTGAAAATGTTTTCACACTTGCCCTTAGGATTACAAATCAATTGAAAAGAAAAAATAGGGCAAGGAAGAGTTACTTACCCAACCACTACTATAGTCACTCATGGAATGGAAAGGATAAAAAGAACATGATAAAACCCCTTTCTAAGTCTAACCAAGAACCATAAAGTAAAGTTAAGTCACTAAGTGGTCATATTCACCATTCCACTTCTCAAAGATCAAATTCCATTAAACATTTTAAATTCGGGTGTAAGCACATTGCTTTGAATTGTCCATCAAAGAGGACCATGATTTTAAAGAAGATTAATGATGTTGAGAGTGAACACTCATCTCCCATCTCTCTTTCAAAGGAATCTTCTTCCTCTAGTACAACTAAAATTTTGTGAGAATGATCTTATGTTAATAAGGCACATGATAGGCCAAGATCAAAATGAGATTGAGCCAACTCAAAAAGAAAACATTTTTCAAATAAGATGGCAAATTAACAAATGGATTTTCTCTTTAATTATTGATGGAAGAAGTAGTTCCAATGTAGCTAGCATAATGTTAGTAGAAAAGCTTGGCTAATAAAGCATTTCTCATGCTAAGCCCTACAAGTTTGCTTGGATAAGTAAAGAAGGAGAAATAGATGTCAATAAATAATTTCTAATTAACTTCTCTATAGGAAGCTACAAAGATGAGGTCCTATGTGATGTTGTTCCTATGGAAGTTACACATATCTTACTAGGTAGGCCATGATAAACAAACTTTACATGATGACCATACCAGCCAATACATTTTCTTCATAAATGGGAACAAGACCACTTTAATACCTCTATGACCTCAAGAAGTTAATAAGGATTGAAATATAATAAGAAAAGATAAAGAAGAAAAAGAAAAGGGGCAAGCTTTCACCAATGAGCTACTTATTACAAAAAGAATTAATCAAAGAAAGATGTGACCACCATTCTTCCTCCTCTGCCCAAACAAAGAGAGATGAACAAAGGCACATCCAAAAAAGGAAGAATGGCTTTGAAAAGAAAGATGGCATCTCCAAGGAAAATGGTGGAATCATTAAAGATGAAGCAAGGACACATAATGAATTACTTCATCACCCAAGTCAAGCTTCATCAACAAAAACTTCAAGAATTTGAGGTCAAATTCTCTCTAAGAAGGAGAGGATGATGAAGGCATGACCCGTACCAAGGTTGATGGCCCATGGCACATGCTTAGGAGAAAGGGAGTTCTTTAATCCCCTTTCATTGCTTTTATTTCCTTAGTTTGAATTCTCTAAAGTTGACTTAGTTAGACTATCTTAGTAGACTTGTTGACCTTTGCATAGGGTTGATTTGTTGACTTAAGATTAACTTAACTTAAGTCAACATGCTAATCCATCTTTACTTGTTTTATTTAGGGAAATTAAAATCTTGATGAGGTGGTGCAAATGGAAGAGCTTTGATGAGGAGGAGTCCATGTGGAAGAAAGAGAAAGAGTAAGGCATTCTAGAAACATCTAGAATGAGAGTACCACATGACTTGGTCAAGAATCTACCTTGAAGAGTTCTAGAAACATCTAGAATGTGTGCCCACTGGTCTTGGCCAAGAAGCCACTCAAGGAGACCATTTTAATGGCACCATTTAACCTACCTTCTTGAATGTAGGGTTTTCTTATTTACTATGTAATCCTTTGAGACTTATATGTTTTTGTTCAAAGACCCATAAACCCTTCTATAAAAGGGGTCTTCTACACTTGTAAAAGGATTGAACATTTTGGAGAATTTAAGACATTTGTGTATCAACCATTATGAGAGTTTCCTCCTCAGGGAGTGAATACTTTTAAGCCTTATCCTAAGCTTAGACTCAAGTGGCACCATCCACTCATCTTTAAAGGTACCCATGGCTTTGGCTGTCATTTGTAGTCGGGTGTTTCTCACATTCTACCATCTCCTCCTTTTCCATTTGATGCTTTATTTCTCTCTTTATTTTTTTCGGAAATCTATTGTTTTGTTCTCGGGTTTCTATTTGTTCATGCACATTCCATTATCTTTTTATTTGAATCAATCCATCACCTTCTTCTCTAAAGCTTTGTTAAATAAACCTTCATATCTAGATAACATGTTATTTTAATATTTAGTGGTAATTTTCACTTAGCTTTCTTAAGAAATTATTACCATATTCATGAATGTTAAAAGGAACCCAAATAATCCTACATCACAAGATACCTGTACCTGGCAGTTTGAGAAGGAGAGATAGCTAGATAGAGGAGCTGAACATGTGTTAAGACGCTTTGTGACATTCAAGCAACCTATGACAACTAGTAGGAAGCCCATTACACACTCTATGCATAACACGCTTACCTGCTCTAGCCTCTACTTTTGGACAAAAGTTGTGAAGTTGACCTGATGTTTATGTTACCTAGGACTAGAGTTAGGTAGTTTGTTGGTTCTTTACCTGTTTTTGGCAGTTGTGCAACAATGTTATGTCCTTTCTTTTTCTAGTTTTAGATTTGTTTAAGCCTATATAAGTCTTGTTTGTGTTCATTTGTACTTGTTTACAATATTGCTCACAGTAGGATGTAGTATTCACTACAAGAAAAATAATTTTTATCAGAGGTTATTTTTGGCATTATCAGAGGTTAAAACCTTCGCTAAAGGAGTTACCCACGGTTTGATTTTCCCCTAGAAAAATTAGCGTCGTTAACGGATTACCGGCGGTTTTGACTAACCCCTGGTAAATCAGTACTTACTGGTGGTTTTGAAACCCCTGATATTTATCAGCGGTTTTGAAACCCTCGGTATTTACCGGCGGTTTTGAAACCCTCTGTATTTACCGGCAGTTTTGAAACCCCTGGTATTTACCTGCAGTTTGGAACCCCTGATATTTACTAGCGGTTTGGAACCCCTGGTATTTGTCGGCGGTTTGGAACCCCTGGTATTTACTGGCAGTTTTGGAACCCCTATTATTTACCGAAAATTTTGGAATCCCTGGTAATTTGTACTGTATGATAGTATTGAAAGCCCATTTTCAATGTTTTCTACCTCTACCATGCAATTCATTATTTATTGATGTTTTTACTTATGTTTCAAATTCTCTTAATTTTATTTGTTACATTTTTTAATGCATATAATTCCTAAAACATATGGTATTAAAAACAAAAATTTTAACATTTTGACATTTGTTTATAACTAGATATAACATTCATAAAAATAAACAACACTATCAATAAGTTCAAGGTAAATAATAAATTTTAAATGTTCAAACCAGTGGAATATTACAAATCTATAAAGTCAAACATAATGAAAATCTAATAAGATTCTTCAACTTTTAATCTTGTTTTGAATCATTTGTTTCTTCATTAGTAACACTCTCTTGGTCAGATACCTAACATAAAATATAATCATAATTAGTAACATTCTTTACGATACAAAATATATATTAATATGCTAAAGATTTAAATATTGATTAAAAAAGAATATTCTCATGGAAAAAAAATAGTAAATTATTTACAGTCACTACACTGCCCCTCTTACTACGTTAATTTGATGCACCAATTCAAATTGTTTGTCCAAATTCATTCTCACTTAATTGATTCACCATAAATCCTTAGTTTTCCTCTAATTAAATGTACACGTAAATGCATTTGGCCAGAAATCCAACGTTCAAAAATATGCACTAAGTGCAATTAAGTCATAAGTAATACCAATGTCCCAAGTTAAACTTCCAATGAAACTTTTATTCACCCGACTTCCAATTAACCATTCCATTAGCATGTTAAAATTAATAAATCAATTAAAATGTATTACAATTTATAGTTGTACCTAAAACCTTTTATAATAAACTAAAGCTTTACCTAATTGAGGTAAAATACTATTTTAATTATTTACTAACTTAATAATATTAATAGCTAAGTACATCTACAACTATTATTTCAAATATGCACTGATACATTGGAATAAAAGTCATAAAAAATAACGATGAGTTTTTAGTTAAGATGACCTGCTTTTTTGCATTCTCAATCTCCAACTCCAATTGCATGAGCTTCACACGACTTGTTTCTAATTGTTGAACATAAGCCTAAACAAGAATCAGATTCTGAACACTAGCTAACTTCCATAAATTCAGTTTCCATCTTCTTTTGCAGCCAACATTTTAAGTTAAGTTTGATGTCTTATCACCTAAACATAAATATTCTTTAAAAACATCAATAAAAAATCAATCATGTTTGATATCAAGATCTCCAAAGCATTAAATTTGGTTTCTTGTGAACATTCGGGTGTGAAATAAACCATGTATTCTTCTTATAGTTCTTTACAATGATTAAATTGAAACCTGTAAAATAAGCAGAGAAGAAATATACAGTGATTAAATCCATTACCTTACTATCAGCTTTCTCATCACTCTCTTGATCATCTCTAGAAGGTTCCCTTGATTCATGAGGAGTACATTCAGACTAAACACAGGGAATTTAGTGTTATAAACAAAACAATGCTATCAACAGAGAGAGGAAGACATTAAAATCACTAAGTTATTTTCTGTTTTATTCAAGGATGGAAAGAAATTATTTCAGAAAAAGGGAGGCAAAATAACAGCAACAATTACTAGCAACTCTCATATCTATTCCCCTTTTTTTCTCCATGTGAAAAAGCCTTCACTATTTGACAGAAATAATTCAATATGCAAGGATAATGACGTGTAGAACCCACCAAGGTACATACAGTGACATGTGGTTACACAAAATATACCATAGAAATTATATATTTAACTTCCAACATTTCATTTTGGACAAGTGATTATACCATAAATTTTCAAAAAAAAAATAGCAACATATTATGATGTTATATTTCTACACCTCAGCTTCTGTTGCCCCCATTACACAATAGTTTTTTTTTTTTTTTGCGTTAGAACCTTAATAGTAGCAGAGTAACATACTTATATATATATATATATATATATATATATATATATATATATATATATATATATATATATATATATATATATAAGCAGTAGTGTCAATCACCATCAATAGTTATGAGATTAATTTAGTCACGAGAACAAGAAAATGGAAATGACTTTTCACTCTAAACATATCTCATTCCATTTTTATCAAATTCAGTCCCTGTAAAAGATAAACTCTTCTTTGTATGATCAAGAGAACATTCAACAAGGTACCGAATAACGACCATTCTCTGAATCCAATGGAAATAACCTTAATAGTAGAGAAAAACAACCTTAATAAGTATAAACATTAAGCAAGTCTTGTATAAGCACCCCAAAAAGTAAGAATTGGAAATCTGATTCCAAATCTAAATTTGAAACTTGTCAATACGAAATAAGCATAAAAGAAAGAACTTCTTTTAAATTACTATCTTTCCACGTTGGTGGCATGTGGCAGACTCTCTCATGTCAATTATTATTCAAAGTGTTTGCATAGATAGATAGTTCTTACACTTTTTACAATTACTATGCATTTGATATTTAAAAAAAGTTCAAAGTTTGTCTTCTGTCCATTTTAGTATAGATCACAAGGCATAATAACTGAAGTTTACTAAATCTGAAATAGCAATTACCTTCTGTCCATTTGATATTCACTGTCATCTTCTTCCCAAACGTTTCTTCTAAAGAACTAACACTTTCACTATAATTGGTTATGTAAGTGTATAATAGCAGAAACATTAAACTCTTTAATTAATCTTTTGCAAACAATTAAATAGTTAATATATATGCATAAGTATCATGTACTTGCACATAGATAGTAACTTAGTAGATGGTTGATGCGTGTTTGGCTTTTGCGTGCGTGTTCCAAAATCCAAATCTAAAAAAAAGTAAAATTCGATTGTTCACACAAATATATGCATCAAAATTCAGATGTATTGACCAAAGAGAAGCAATCTAATAATCTTTTTTTGAGTTCACCAAGATTGATGCTAGGACACTGCCAATAGAGCCAATTCAATTGGTTCCCAACATAACAAAAAAAAAAGAATACTAAATCACCTTTGTCACTTTCACCACTCTCTAATTTATGAGATTTATGCATTTACTATGAAGTGAATCCATGCATTGCATAAAATAGAACAGAGTCAGAAGAAAGACAACAAAACAGTCCCTTTGTCTTAGCTTCCAAGAAAAGACCGTTTAATTTTTTATGAGAGGCAAAAACAAAAATACCTATGCGCTGTAATTGTGAACACGTGAAGTAGTTGTGAAACAACACGAACACAAACGGTCAAGACGTAGAACAAATTTGGATGAAAGAGGGAAAGTGAGAAATTAACATGACAGTGAAAAAAAAATCGAAAGCCAAAGAGAATGAATAGAAAACCATTACCAATTCGAAGTTTCAATGGAAGGATGAAGATTGGAAAAGAGAAATGCAGACAAATTGGAATCTACAAGGGAAGGCAAACGAAAGGTTCTAAGTTGTTTTAACGTTCTACAATGCATTTTAATTAATTGAGATTTGTTCCAAGACTTAATTTCTAGTTTCGTGGTTTTTACATACAATTATGTTCGTTAGTTAATGCCATATCATTCTAGCTTTGGTTTGAACATTGATTTTTTATTTCTGAGATCTTTTTCCATTTCTAATCAATGTTCCATGATTAGATTCATGTTTATACATGCAATTCCAATATTAATTCTCATCTATGTATAATCATTAAGTTTTGATAGAGAGTAATGTGTTGGAAACATCTACTAGTCGTACTTGTCGTACCTAATTTTGTACTTAGGTGTCTAGTGTAAATCTTTTATCTTCTATACTTTCTTGTATTAGATTTTTCAATATAAATAAAAGATCATGAGAGCGGATCTTAAAGCCCTCCAAAATATATTTTCTCTTTTAATCTTAAGTTAGTATTAGAGTGGATTGGTCCCACTCTGGTTTCTGTCTCATCTTGTCTTCTATTGTTCGACATTGGTCATAACTGTCGTTCACTATTGTCTGCCATTGTCTACACCTATTCGTTGCTATTCGACATTGTCTAACATTGTCAATCAACGTTCGCCATCGTCTACCGCTTTTCGTCAGTCACCATCACGATTTCTTATGGTCACCACCAAATCTAGATTGCCACTCTGAACGACAGCCAACCCCGTTTGTCCCGAAGCCTAAATCGACCCTACACACCGCCACGTGCCACATTTATCTTCACTCTCTTTTTGTGCGTGAAGCTCACTCGCCACCTTCCTCTTGTTGGAGCAACAACACGTCGCCTCGGTTGTGTTCCCCGACCTTCCTTTTCTGCTCCTTGGTTGCAGTTTTCCAAGTGTGGTTTAAGGGGCTATCTAGGGTTTCCTAGTTAAAACCTAGTTCTGTTTGTGAGTGGTTTTTCCATGTTGTTTTTCAGGCTCCTAAAAATGTTTACTAAAGCTATTATTGTTTCATTCTCTAGAAGTCATTCCATTTCCTCTGAGAAAGTAAATGGAAAAAATTACCTCTCTTGGTCAACAACTATTGAAATGTGGTTTCTTGTTAAGGTCATCATGATCACCTTGATCAAGATGGAAGCCCTGTGCCCCCTGAAAAAGGTTGAACACTAAAAGCAAGTTAATTTCCAATTGTGTGACCTATTCTGGCAATTGGTGGAATTGAGGCTTTTAATTTACCTTAGAGCTTTGAAAACTTGCCACTCTTTTTGAAAGAAAGCTCAAAGCATTTATGTTAATGATATTCAACGTCTCTATAATTATGCAAATACGCTTGCACCTATCAAACGAAAGCCCTTTGAGTCTAGTTTTCAACCAAAAAAGAATCATCTCATTTGGAATTCTACAGAGAGTTATGAGCAAAATAGTCAACAAATGTCAGAGCTGCCAGAATCAACATTTTTTATGGTTCTTTTTCCTACTCATCTTGAACCATTCGGTTTTTGTGCTTAGACACTCTTTCCTAGAAGTGAACTTGTCAACACCCAATTTTATCTGGGCGATTAAATTTATTTTAAAAAAACAATAAAAAAACAAATGTTTTTTAATTAATGTTAAATACAAAAAAGGTGAAATAAAATTTTCTTCAAATATTTTCAAACTTTTAGCAAAAAATGAAAAAAAGAGAAAAAGAGAGTTGAAAAAAAGGAAAAAAAAGGGAAAAAAGAAGGAAGAACCCAAGTTGTTTTTAATTATCGCACTCCTCCTCATGAACCCAACAAACCAACATATTTTCGTCCTCTTTCTTTGTTTTTCTACCATTCGTTCCTAAAGAGAAAATAATGACAGGATTCTAATAATTAGAAGCAATATATCTTCTAATGATTAGAATTAATATTACTGATGATGATTGATATTGTGCTTTGATTTGCTGTGATTTGATTTATGTAATATGCCGCTAACATGACCAATTCCTTCCTTATATTATTCATTACAATTAAGGCTGCTATTGCATTGATATTGCAATGTGTGAATATAAATACGCACTCTATCATATGAAAAGGGATCGAGAAAACAAAAAAGACGTACTAAAAGAGATAGAAAAAAAAGAAAAGAGAAAAGGTAGTTGTAATATACAAAATGAGAGGGTAAGATTGATATAGAAGAAGAGATATTGAAAAATTTTGAAGGTACGTCACTACCAGTTTCATTTTCTTTTGATTTCCTTTTTCCAATTTTCTTTATTTTTTTAATCATAAAAAATATTTTTCTCCATTTCTTCAGTGTTTGTCTGGCCGCTCGTGTCACATGACACCAATTTTAAAATAATTCAAAATACCAAAAAACATAAAAAGGTTTG
The DNA here is from genome assembly GCF_037176805.1 of Vigna unguiculata. Classification (NCBI taxonomy): domain Eukaryota; kingdom Viridiplantae; phylum Streptophyta; class Magnoliopsida; order Fabales; family Fabaceae; genus Vigna; species Vigna unguiculata. Next base: position 12,553,672 of record NC_140792.1, read on the forward strand.
CAAAACTATTAAAAATAAAAAAAATCAAATCAACAATTAGAAAAAGGTTTCTTAAAAAGAACTATGTATCCTTGATTCTCCATTTTAAATGGAAATACTTAGGAGCAAGGATTAATCCTCGTCGGACACAAAAAAAGGAGGATTAATTCTCCATTTTCAAAATCTTTTTCTTTTGATTTATTTTTTCCAATTTTCATTATTTTTTAATCATAAAAAATATTTTTCCCCATTTCTTCAATGTGTGTCTAGCCGCTCGCGTCACGTGACACCAATTTTCAAATAATTCAAAATACCAAAAAACATAAAAAGGTTTGCAACATTACTAAAAATAAAAAATCAAATTAACAATTACTAAAAGGCTTTTTAAAAAGACCTACGTAACCCTGATTCTCTATTTTAAATGGAGATACGTAGGAGCGAGGATTAATCCTCGTCGGGCCCAACAAACCAAAAAAGTATTTTTGTTTCTTTTGTAGATTCTTTTATTATTATTTATGGGGAAAATAAAAATTTTAAAAACCACATCTTTTTGCACATTTAATTAAAGGTACCGTCTTAGGATGGGCGCCGTGGGATGCTAATACCTTCCCCAAGCATAACAGACTCCCAGACCCAAAATCTGTTTTCGTAGACCTTGCTCTTATCTTTATGGTTTTCCATAGTTTTTAGAATAACTACGGTGGTTACTCCAAAACTTTGTTTTTTTCAAATTTTATATTTGGTTCGTCGTCTCGTCAAGATTTCGGTTGCGAAAGATGACGACTCCATTGGGGATGCTAGAGAGTACAACCATTTATTTGGATGTGTAAAATTGTTGTAGTTTTTCTTCATACTTTTTCTTTTTCCCTTTTTTATTTCTTTTTAGGTATGTATATTTCTGTCTCTTTTTAATATTTGGAATAGTTGTATGTGTATGTTCTTTGGTATTTGGAATGATTATCAGGTCGGAGTTTCGGTATACATTGTATTCTCCCTTGACACACACATATTTTGTTCATTACATGAGTGAGGCCCTATACCCAAGTCTGAGCTGCTTAGAATTAGAAGGGATTGTGTAGTAGTGTCACGATGGATGTATTTCGCAAGTGGTCATTGTGAGAACCCCAACTAGTGTTTGTTTGCTTCATTGTGAACACATATACTTTGCCCCAGAACTTTAAGCGTTGAACCTATGTTAAATTAAGGCACAAAAGAGAGACTATTTGCGTCCTTTACCCTCATATTTCTTTGTATATAATAATAAATTCATCGCAATCACACCATTACAAAAAAGAAAAAAAGAAAAAATGCCTCCTAAGGCATAAACATACATTTCATTGGCATATTATGTGAATAAGTGTTTAGCGAGGCACAACCATGCATCGCATTCCCATTCTATGGTCATTCATCTTATCTTGTCAATAGTTTCAAACACATAGCATGCATATGTTTCCCATTTACATAACAATAAATTCAATTTGTTTCCCATTTTTCTTGTCACTAAATTCTTGGAATTTTTCTTATGAAAAATGAGAAAATAATAAAAGATTTTTTGGTAAAATCAATGGATTGAATAAAGAAATAAATATTATTTGTTATCGTTTCTTTTGAAGCATCTATCTAATCTTGCATGCATGAAATTGGTCAAATCCATCTCCTTTCCATATTTCTCCCACCATAAACCTTGTTTTCATTTTTCATGAAGGATTATTACAAAAAATGGGCACGTCCTTAGAATGATTACAAACAACTCTTTTAACACACAAAAAAATGAAAAAAAGTTTGCTAGACTAAAAACTCTGAAGGATAGTCTAGGAAAAAAATAACACAAAAAAGTGAAGAAAAAAAAGAGAACAAAAAAAGGGGCATCCTATCATATGAAATAAATTATTTTCATATGAATTAAATATTTTTTGAGAAAAAGAACCATGATTTGAAATTATGTGTGACCATGTTTATTAATAAAAAAATAATAATCCTTTCTTATCCAATTTGAGCCTTTAAAAAAAAATTCTTTCAAATTATCCTGAACAAGGGTTATCCTCACACTAAGAGTTGACATAATGTTTGCATTTGTTTCATCCGACTCATAGTTCACCAATAAAAAATATCAAAAAAGAAAAGAAAAAGAAATAAATGATATGTTTATATAAAAAAAAAAACCAAAAGTTTGGAGAATAGGAATAAAAAAAATCAAAATATAAAAAAAGTGAAGCAAATAAAGTCAAACAAATATTGAATGAAACATTATTCAAAGATCCTTGTTCGAAACAACTCTCACATCAATTTTTTGGGCCTTTACTATTATTTACTTTCATACCCCTAGCCTTGGCCATGATACAAGCCTAACAAAGTCCAGACAAATCAAAGATTGGTTTTATCTTTTGAAGTTTTTCATTTAGAGGAAAATTCTGATTTGCTAATAGGTTTGTTCTAAAAAAACATGATAAAAAATTGAAAAAGTGTGTTTAGAGATTTGCTTTTAAACACTGGGACAATTTATTTTTGGGTGACATATTTTCAAAGCTTCAAAATTAGCATGAGCAATCAGGCAATTAGGGTAAATTTAGGTTGTCCCTTTTCAATTCATTCTTCATGAAACTCTATCTTTGCTCCTATAGTATCCTCGCTCTAAGCCTAAACCTTGACCAACCTTAAAATAGTCCGTCTTTATCAATTCCAAACCCAAACTAGGGCAGTCACTTTGTTTGTAATTCATATATTCCCATCATTCATTCTAAATTGGGACATTTATTTACATTAAAGTTTGTGATCACATTAGGGGCAATTTGTGAAGACCCCGTCATTTTTCAATCTCCTCAATTGAGAAAAGCTAAACATGCTTTTGCACCCTAAGACCATCCCAAGCTCTCACACTAGGGGAAAATTTTTAAAGTCCCCATCATTTCCTTCATACCATCAATAGCTAGGGAAAGCCCAAACACATTTTGTACCCCAAGACCAATTCAAATTGGGGCAACTTCCTAGTTAATCTTTATCACTTCATCTAAGCCTTTTCAAGCCCTTGGCAATTTCATGCATGTCATTCAAATAGTGTTTCAAAAGAAATGATTAAAAAAAGGGTTCTTGAGTAAACTGATTAGACTAAAGAAATGATTTGGAAAAGTAAAAAAAAAAAATTCAAAGTAGAATGGTTCCATGAATTCGAAATAACAATGAAATGAGAATCAATTCGAATTTGTTTTAAAAAATATGAAAAATAAAAATTCATAGATAAGGTCTTTCATACATCATACCAAGTCATGCATACATGAGTCATTCATCTTTTTGAATAAAATATTTTTCACCTTTCCAATCAAGAATCCTTCCGTTTTAGAAGGAAGAAATTAAAAAAAAAATACACAAATTTGTTTCTATGATGTTTCTCAAATTTATGGTTCTCTTCATTCATATGAATGACCAATATACCCTAAGCCTAGTTTTCATACTAACCCCATCCCAGTTTTCAAACTGGCCTCCAAGCTAGTTTCCACATTGGCTCGCAAAGCCCAGTTTCTACACTGGCCCCCAAGCCCCGTTTTCACACTATCCCCAAGCCTAGTTTCCAAACTAGCCCCCAAACCTAGTTTTGTTTAGCCTCAAGCCTAGTTTTTTCTACTCTCAAATTAAAATAAAGGAAAAATAAAAAATGAAAAAAAGCAAATTCCATTAATGCATCCACGCATCCATGTATGCATCATCATATAGGTTCAAAAAGAAAATCATAACATGTCATGCATCATCACATCATGTCATTCATCATACTTCACAAAATCATTGAAAATCATTTCCAAAAGAAAAATAAATAAAGAAGTTTGAAAAAAAAATCAGCAATGACAATTTTTTGTGTAAGTCTCACAAATGTTAGGCATTCACGCGATGTTTGTCAACACTTCAAGAGCAAAATCTAGGTGGTTCTCTGTTTATACATCAAGACCCTGTATGAGGCAATGGTCATTGATTTCCTTATGTTAACATCATGATCCTCTATGAGGCAATGGTCATTGATTCCCTTATGTGTACATCACCGGCCTCTACGAGGCAATAATTATTGATTTTCTTATGCTTACATCAAGGCTCTCTAAAAGGCAATGGTCATGAATTTTCTTTACATCGAGGCTTTTTACGAGCCAATGGTCATCAATTTCTTTACATCAAGGCCCTCTGCGATGCAATGATCATTGATTTCTTTGTCACATCGAAGCCCTCTATGATGCAATGGTCATCGATTTATTTACATGAAGGTTCTCTACGAGGCAATGGTTATTAATTTCTTCCCTTTCGATATAGACCATTTCACCGGGATTGGTCTAATATGTTTATTCAAAATAGTTAGAGAAGAAAATAATAAAACAAGGTGATTTGTTAGATCAGGACCCTCTACATGGTAATGGTCATCAAATCTTTTGGATATAGACCCTCTCCTCAGGATTGGTCTTTTTTTTTTCAAAAAGTCAAATTTGCAAAAAGAATGTGGTTTTCCATATTGAAACCCTCTACATGGTAATGGTCATCGAATCTTTGGGATATAAACCCTCTCCTCAAGATTGGTCTAATCTGTTTTCAAAAAGTTAAGATTATAAAAAAAAAGGTTTTCAGATCAGGACCCTCTACATGGTAATGATCACCGAATCCTTTCAATAAACCCTCTCTTCGGGATTGGTCTAATTTGTTTGCTTTCGAAAATTAAAAAAAAACAAAAAAATGTTGTGTTGAATAAAGACCCTTTATTTGGTAATGATCACCTAGTTCTTTTCTTTCAGATGAAAACCATTTCCTCTAGAATGATCAAGTTTGTCTTTAAGTCTGTCTTCTTTTGAAACCCCAACGAAATTAATGTTTCTATCTTTACTTATCTTCTACTACGATATAGTAAAATCTAAGTAAATAGGGGCAATTGTCAACACTCAATTTCGTTCGGGTGAATAAATTTATTTTCGAAAAAAAACAAATGTTTTTTAATTAATGGTAAATAAAAAAAAAGGTGAAATAAATTTTTCTTCAAAAAATTTCAAACTTTTAGCAAAAAAAAAGAAAAAGAAAAAAAAAAGAGTTGAAAAAAAATGAAAAAAGGGAAAAAAGAACGAAGAGACAAAGTTGTTTTTAATTATCGCACTCCTTCTCATGTGCCCAACAAACAAACATATGTTTGTCCTCTTTCTTTTTTTATCTACCCTTCATTCCTAAAAGAGAAAATAATGATATGATTCTAATAATTAGAAGCAATATATCTTCTAATGATTAGAATTAATATTATTGATGATGATTGATATTGTGCTTTGATTAACTGTGATTTGATTCCCGTAATGTGTTGCTATCATGACCAATTCCTTCCTTATATTGTTCATTACAATTAAGGCTGAGATTGCATTGATATTGCAATGTGTGAATATAAATACACACGCTGTCATATGAAAAGTGATCGAGAAAAAAATGTCTCTACATTTCTCTAATTCTTTCCCATCACTACCCACACATAAACACCTCCTTTTTATCTCTCTTTTGAAAACAAAAAAGAAGTATTAAAGGAGATAGAAAAAAAATAGAGAAAAAGTAGTTGTAATATACAAAATAAAAGGGTAAGATTGATATAGAAGAAGAGATATTGAAAAATTTTGAAGGTACGTCACTGCCAGTTTCTTTTTCTTTTGATTTATTTTATCCAATTTTCATTACTTTTTTTCTAATCATAAAATATTTTTTTCCCATTTCTTTAGTGTTTGTTTGGCCACTCGCATCACGTGACATCAATTTTAAAATAATTCAAATTACCAAAAAACATAAAAGGGTTTGCAAAATTATTAAAAATAAAAAAAAATCAAACCAACAATTACAAAAAGGTTTCTTAAATGGAGATACGTACGAGCGGGGATTAATGCTCGTCGCGCTCAAAAAACCAAAAAATTATATTTGCTTATTTTGTACATTCTTTTATTATTATTTTGGGGGAAAATAAACATTTTGAAAAAACCACATCCTTTAATACGTTTAACAAAAGGTACCGTCTTGGGACGGACATTATGGGGTGCTAATACCTTCCTCACTCGTAACTGACTCCTGAACCCAAAATATGTTTTCGTAGAACTTGCTCTTATTGTCAACACCCAATTTTGTCCGGGTTATAATGTTTTTTTATTTACTTTTTATTTTTATTTTTTTTTCTCCTTATCTTATTTTGTTTTGTCATTTAATCTTATTTTACTTTTATTTTATTTTTATTTTGTTTTATTCTTATTCTTATTTTTTTTATTTACAATTTTCTTCATATTTATTTTTAATTTTTATTATTTAAGAAAAAAAAACAGAAAATAGATTAAAAATAATAATAAGAGAGAGAAGATTGTAGAGATCCATTGTTTGAAGTTCAGTACGTTTAGGCCTTTCCCCATTTGGTGCTTGTCTCCATGCGTTAGCTTGATCTATTATTAATTAGTGTACGAAAAAATGAAAGCTGGTGTCTATGATGGATAGGAGATAGGGTGGCTAAGTTGCATGAAGCAACCACCCTTTCCACTTCTCGCACGGCTCAAGAAATATTAGGGATCAGGGACTTTAAGTTGGATTTTTTGTTTGCCTCTGCCTGAGGAATTCATGATGAGCCACACAGATGGGGGAATCAAATTGAAAAACAAATACAGGTGAAACGTTACTACAAAAGGGAGTCAAAATACACATCTTAAAGAAGGAAAAAGAGGAGAAAAGGAGAAAAGGGCCCGAGCAAGGGAACCACATACTTGAATAAGGAAACTCAAGACCACTAGCATAGAAAGAGCTAAGAGAGGTAAGTACTTGTCTTTCAATACTACTAGCATAGAAAGAGCTCGGAGAGGTAAGTACTTGTCCTTCAATGTTCATTTGAGTAAGCATGATGTATGAGTGTTAAACTTTATGCTTCATCTTCAACATGAATGCCTGCCATGAACTAGCATGCTACATTGTATTTGTTGCATTTATGTGTTTAAATGTTTGGCTCATGTTGTTGGTCAAGTGCTTAACAATCTTCTCCCATCATGGTGGCACAACCAAAAACCACCCTCACCTTCAACTAAATCCTCACGGCCTCACCTTCCCACACCAATCCTTCCTCCTTCATTTTTTCATCCCAAAAAAAAGAGACAGAAATCCAAATACATCATTCTCTCAACCACCAATCATCATAAATAAATCACACAACAAAAACATCTACATCACTAGTGAGCCGTCTGGTGCTTTCACCTTCACCTCACACCTATATAAAAAAATAGATACCCAAACGCCACCAAACAAAATAGAGAGGAAAGAAAAGCCGCTGGCGAGTCAGAGTCTCGAACAGTGGTGGTCTTAGTCGCGACGACCACAAGGTTTCGTGTTTAAGTGAGCCACTTCGATGCAAGAAGAAGAAGGGGGAAATCCGCGGCAACTGGCATCTCCGATAGTGCTCTCTGCAAGCGGCAATGGCTCTCTTGCGGAAGAGGAGAGTCGAGGGTTGGAGATGAATGGGCACCAGCGTGGACGCTGATGACGGCTAGAATCGCTCATATTAGTCTCCAACGAGCGGGGATTTATGGCTGTGAAGGGAAGTGGGGTTGTCTTGTAGTCACACGAGGAAGAAGCCACCCCTATATCGTGTTGGGGAAAAAGGAAGAGAAGGATGTGTCACCGCCGATTAAGCTCTTCACGGTGGTCGACGTTGTTGCTAGGGCCCCTCGCCGGCCAAAATGGGTGCCGGGTAGATAAGTGTTTGGGGATCTAGGTGAAAGAGAGAGGGGATCTAGGTGATTTGGGGATCTGCTTTGCTAATCAAGAAGAGGTTAGGGTTAGATTAATTAGGGTTTCTCATTTCATTTACTTGGGCCAAGACTAGGTTTTAGATCCATCCTTCTTCACGCACCTCCTCCATTGATTTCCACCCCCCATTTTTGGTGATTTGTAAAACTATTTGTGTTTTTCTTGTCTACGCTTATTACACCCCACTGTTTACGTTTGCACCCTTCATGCCTTTGTTGATTGCACCTATTTTTCTTAGTTCACACCCTCCATTTATTTTCACTTCATTTTCAAACTTTACTCATTGCACCCCACTATGTTTTATGCCTACACCCTCCATGCATTTTTTATTATTATTCATTTTCCATTTTTTATCTTCATTCTATTTTTGGCTCCTCTTTTGTACACATGTTTTTTTTTTCTAAAAATATTTAAAAATCATAAAATTCACAGAAATAGAAAAAATAGGAAAAATAAAAAATATCAAAAATAATTTTCGTTCTCTTTTATTGTGTATGTCCGGTCACCCGCACCGTGTGACACTCATTTTTTTAAAAAAATATCCAAAACAATATTTTCTTTTTCTCTTTTGGTGTCTGTTCGGTTGTTCGCGTCGTATGACACTATTTTTTAAATAGTCTCAAAAAACACCAAAATCATACAAAAATTTCAAATACAAAATATCAACTTTTTTAAACAAACAAGCTTTTTAAGAACTACGTTGTAAGACCCACTTTAATTCTGTCCTAAAATTTAAGGGTCTCTCTTAGTCAGTTGGGCCTAAGGCTGGCCTATAGAGCATCCCAACACCCCTAAACCAGCGTAACCCTCTCATGTTCTGCCTACTTTGCAAAATCAGCCACCTTACTCCTCTTTTCCCCTCAAATAGTGCTCTGCTAGGGCTCGAAGCTCATTCAGATTCAAGTAAGCTCAACCTCATTCTCTGCTCCACCTCTTGAGTATGCTCTTGGAGTTGTTGGGTTCATTGTCGTAGGTGCCTGTGCTTTCCACTAACATTTGTCCAGGTGAGGGAAGCTAGGATTTTTCATGCTTTTATAAATATTGTGCTTGTTTTGATTCTGTTGGGTGCTCTTGATAATTTGATGTGCTTTTGATGGTGTAAAAATAATCGATGTATTGTTTCTGGATGGATTTTTGCCTTTGCATGCGTGAGAGCAGGTGAGATCTGCTATGCTCGCCTAAGCGAGCTGTTTCTCGTCCAAATGGAAAGCTCTTGCCTAAGCGAGGAGCTCTCGCAGAAGCAAGAATGACACTAACTCGCCCCCTTTAGTTTTGAGTGCTCGCCTGAGCGAAGGCCTCTCGCTTGAGCGAGATGGGCTAGCTTGAGCGAGAACTCGAAGTACTCTCTGTTTTCAATCTCGCTTAAGCGAAAACTTTTCGCTTGAGCGAGAGACCCTGTCGCCTGAACGAGAGCTCCTTAGCTTGAGCGAGATTGACATCACAGTTGTTTAAATGTTTGTATGTTCCCATGATTGATTTGTTCACCGTTTTAAAGCATGAAATATGATGCCAACATTTTATACAATGTGCTTGTGTTTTCTTACATTTTTTATGTTTGGGATTTTATGTTTTTACATGTTGAAACCAGTGAAAAGCTGTCAGTTTAGCTTAAGCGAGATCAGTCTAGCTTAAGCGAGAATTTCTAGCTTAAGCGAGATCAGTCTAGCTTAAGTGAGAATTTCTAGCTTAAGCGAGACCAGTCTAGCTTAAGCGAGATCAGTCTAGCTTAAGCGAGAATTACTGCATAGTTTTAGTTCCTTACTTTAACTTGAACTTGTGGATTCATTCAATTACTTTGAAAAGCATGAATTGGGCGAATGGGTATGAGTAGAATGGTTTATGGTCTGTGATTGATAAGTTTAACATAACCTTGGCATGTGACTTGTATGAGATGGTTGGTAATCAAAGTGGCATGGTGTCGATATGAATTACACTTCTATATTCATGGATTAGGAAGGATGATTTGGAATGGATTCAACATGGAACATGTGTGAGGATGGATTATAAAGGTTGGCATGAGATTTATAAGCATCATAAATATTACATGATTGTGTGAATATGATTGGTATGTTGTCAGGACGTAATTTCATGAGCCTCTAGGTGAGACCTCATGGTGGTGCTTCAATGGTCGGGGCATAATTCCATGACTCCTGTTAGTGGGAGTTCATGGTGGTGCCCCATCTATATAATTTAGTAAGGATTCAAGGTAAGGTTGCCTCCTGACGCTCTAAAGAGTCAGTTAGTCTCACATAGAGCGGACTGACTCTTGTGGTGAGAGTAACAATAGGCCTGAAATTCATCAAGGGCTAACCTTGTGTGTGGGGGTTGAGACATTGTAACATTGTAACACTTAGCTCGAGGGTGAGAAACTCGGGGGTGAGCAGAGAAATCCACCACAAGTGCAAGTATCTATTGAATCTGACTAAATTATATGTATTTGGATGAGTCGAGTCTGAGTCTTAGTGTATTGTTTGAAAGGTCATAACATGTTTGGATGGGATATACTAATTGGAATGTGAAATAACATGTAACTGTATGATAAACTATTTTATACTCTAGGTTACCCTTTTGCTTGTTTGATTGCTTGTGTGTGGTTTTTCTCCTTTTGTGATGATCATCAATTTATTGATGTGAGCAGATGTGAGGAACACCCAGGGTCAACAGGGAGGTGATGGTTCCGCTGCGTAGGCGATCTAGGCTGGATTCTACTGTCTTGGGCTTTCTCATTGGGCTATGACCCATGTACTATTTTGTCCTTTAGTACTTTAATAACTATTGTGAAGTTCTTGTATTATACTTTGTATCTGGTATCGTGGTGTGCCTTGGTCAAAGCAGAAGTCAACTCTGGTCAAACTCTGGTCAATATTGTAAAAATGGTTAAACAAGAGGGGCAAAATTGGGAATTGAACAAAAATTAAGTTGCTAATTAATTAAATAAAGATAAAATATTTCAGCAACAAAATAGATAAAGCCCAAGTCCAGTCGAAGCCTATATAAAGAGACCTAAGGGAGCAGAAGAGACACAGTTAACAACTCCCTAGTTTTGGCAAATACCATCATCCACGACATCTCTCATTCTTCCTTTTCTTTTATTTTCTTTCCTTCATTATATTATTATCATGTATTCCATCCAAGTCTTGGAGGGCTAAGCTTTTAGGGTTGATTCCACTGTAATTTCTTAACTGGATTCTGAGGTTAGATGAATTTATGTATTTGTTATTTTGATTATTGTTGTGGTTTTTGTTTATCTATGTCCTTTGTTTCTTAATCGAATAGAAAATCTTGATTTTAAATCTACATGCATGCTAATCATATGAGTTAAAAGATTTTTAAATTCAATTGAGACTTTATTTTGATTTTATTTAGAAACTTTCATTTGATTAAATAAGTTTTTGCCAATAATTGAGACTGTACTTTGATTAAAGGTAATTACTTTAACTAAAATTAGTCAAGACTTTACTTTGATTAATTAAGTTTTCTATTTGGTAAGGAAACAAAGTAATAGACATGATTAGGCATAGTAAAATTTAATTGAGAGTGTGCTTTGGTTGAATTTACTATCGATAATCTAAAACTTCTCACTTTTAATTGAGATTGTACTTTGATTAAAAGTAAGAATGCCAACAAATGAATTGAGACTTTACATTGATTGATTTATAAATCAACAACAATAATTAATTTAACAATAATCTCTAGATAACTGATGAAGAATCCTATTTTGAAAAAGTAGTGGAATTGACCTATTTTCTATTACTGTGTTTACAATCTTTTATTTGTGTGACATTCATTCTTTGCATATCAAAACCCCATATTTTTATAGTTTCTAGTTTTAATTACATTTAGGATAGATTTTTATAAAACTCAAATATTTGAAATCAATTATGTATTCATTGAGAGATGACTCAGGGTTATCTTAACCATAACTAGTTTGTTCACTACTAACTTGGCAATACTGAAGTTGCTAAAGTTAAGTAGTGGTAATTTGATCGCTTAACGACAACGATATCAAATTTGGCATTGTTGTCGGGAAATACGGTTAGTATTTCTTATATTTTGATTTTATTTATTTATTTATTTATTTTTAATTTATTTTTATTTATTTATTTATTATTATTTTACGCATATACGTTTAATAGAGTTTGTACTGCACCTATACGGTAAAACCTGCCTACATAAAGCCCCTCAAGCATGCAAATGGTTCTCAGATGAATCAAGCTGGCATGTAAGACTGTCAACCATTCCGGACTTAAAGTATTATAGGTAAGACCCCTAAGGCCAACAATGATCGAACTAAAGGGCCTAGGCTAGGCCCTAGCCCACCTCCGGCCCAAACGATGGCCCAGCCCATGACATGGTCAAACATAATTAATAAACTATAAATATGCGTGGACCCTAACAATTAAAGGTATGCGTTTATTAATCCCTTAATCACGAGATTTGACTTTCTGAGAATCCTTTGGCTGACTTGATCGTCAGAGTCTTCTCGCAGGTAACCCCTCACGGGTCCAAGCCGAAGTACCAACAGATGGCATACACGAGCCAAGAGGAAGCCAACTAGAGAGATTAGGGATTGAGGTAAAGTAATATTTGTTTCTGACTTCTCTTATTTGTTCTCCGCAAGAACAGAGTTTGTGTTTTTTGTAGTCTTTAGTTTTCTTTTTATATATTTCAAGCAAAGTTCTATTTTTTTTTGGATTAAGAATTTCTTTTGAGAAATTTTTTGAGACTAGTTAGGAAAACTCTGTCTAGGAAAAACTTGGTATCTAAGTTGTCCATTGTGACGCACCTCTCTTTCCTGGGAGTAGACCCAACAACATTTTAACTTATTTCTTTCTTGAAATCTTTCTCCAAAACAAGAATAGGAAGAAAAAAAAACAGAGGAACACTTTCAGGTGGACTACGTACTGCATGACTCGAGCCAACCTAGGTCAATTCTATCAACTTGATCCAAAACTTGAAAGGAACTTGCGTAAATCACGTAGAAGACTTAAACTCAAGTGTTCTACTGAAAGAGCACCGTCATCATCTGAACCTACCACTGAAAGTGTACTGCTAGAATCACATCTGGTGATTAACATATCTTCTGATCCATCACTTGAACTAGAAATTCAAGAAGATAGAATGGAAGAAAGAACAATAAGATAGTTGGCTTGACCAGATGCAGCAATTACATAAAACATGTGCCTCCAATATCCGAATGGAGAATATGAGCTAAAGTCTGGATTAATCCATCTTCTACCTAAATTCCATGGATTAGCAAGAGAAGACCCGTACCATCACTTGAAGGAATTTTATGTTGTTTGTTCATCCATGAGACCTACAACAGTGATAGAGGAACATATTAAGCTTAAGGATTTTCCATTTTCGTTGCAAGATGCTGCTAAGAATTGGTTATACTGCCTTCCACCAGGATCCATTAATACTTGGGAGACTCTGAAAAGATTATTTCTGGAAAAGTTTTTTTCCAGCATCTAGAGTTGCTACTATTCATAAATATATTTATGGGATAAGGCAACAAGAAAGAGAAAATCTTCACGAGTATTGGGAAAAATTCATAAAGTTATGTGCTTCCTGTCCTCATCACCAAATAAACAAGCATCTCCTCATTCAGTACTTTTATGAGAGATTGAGTATTATGGATAGACAAATGATAGATGTTGCAAGTGGAGGGTCCTTGGTGGACAAAAGGCCAACAAATGCGAGACAATTAATTGAGAATATGGCGTCGAACCATCAACAATTTACCACTAGGAGTAATTCTACAACTCTAGTGAAGGGAATCCATGGAGTAGAAACTTCATATATTGCAAATCACAAGAAAATATAAGGGAAGTTGGATGATTTAGCTGCCATGGTAAGGACCTTAGCAGAATTATAGAAAACGACTTCCCTTTCTACCTTATGTGGAATTTGTGCTTCTACTAATCATCCTATCGAGGCTTGTTCTATGTTAAAAGAGACAGGGACGTTAGACAGTGAACAACCTCAGGCATATGCTGCAAACATCTATGGCAATAATAGACCACCTTAGCAGCAATACAACCATGATTTGTCCTCCAACAAGTACAACCCAGGTTGGAAGAAATATCCCAGCAACAAATGGGGAAATCAGCAGTCTCATCACCTCCAAGTCTATGTTCCACCTTAATGGAGACAACAACCACAACCAGCTACAACCTCTGGTGACTCAAACATGGAAACAATGATGAAAATTATGGATGACATGATGAAAGGAAAAATTAATGAATTGAAACAGACGATGGAAGCAACTAATCAAAAGTTGCAGAACCAGATTGGACAAATGGCAAATGAGTTGAACCAAATGAAGTCTCAACAAGGCTCGTGCAATTTGCCTGCACAAACTATAATCAACCCACAAAATGTAAGTGTTATTACTTTAAGATCGGGTAAGCAAATACAAGGCCTTGGGGATGCCCAAGAAGATGAAGAAAAGGACAATGAAGTTGTACCTGATAATGAAAGTGGAGGATTAGATGAAGCAACACAAGCAACACCTGAAACGCCTGAACCTAGTGATAACTCCAGGTTAGTATCCCCTAATACTTCCTCTGAAAAGTCTTCACCTTATTCTCCTCTTCCTCCCTATCCAAACTGTTTCAAACCAAAAACTAAAAAGATAGAGGAGTTAGACAAAGAAATCTTGAATACTTTCAAGAAAGTGGAGATAAACATCCCTTTGTTGGATGCTATAAGACAAACTCCTAAATACGCCAAGTTTCTCAAAGAATTATGTACACACAAAAGGCGTGTTATGGACAAAGAGGTAGTGAACATGGGAAGAAACGTGTCTAGCTTAATTAAGAAGCCTACAGTTAGAATGCCACAAAAGTGTAAGGATCCAAGTATGTTTTCTGTTCCCTGCATTATAGGAAGTACTAAGTTTGACAATGCAATGTTAGATTTAGGAGCTTCCATTAATGTAATGCCTTTATCAATTTTTACTTAACTTCATCTTGGACCTCTTAAGTCTACTGGTGTGGTCATTCAATTGGGCCTCCTACTACTCTCACCACTTGAATTAGTTCGCTCTATGTGAGACTAATTAACTCATTATAGTTTCAGGATGCAATTCTTACTTGAATCCTTACCTAATTATATACACTAAGGCACCACCATGAAACCTTACCAAGAGGTTCACGGAATTATGTCCATCACATAAGGCACCACTGATAACGCTGTCGTCAAGCGATCAAATTAATACTACTTATCTATAACAACTTCAGTATTGTTAAGAAAGTAGTCAACAAAATAGTAAGGGTAAAGTAACCCAAAGTCGTCTCCCAACGAACACGGAATTGATTTTTAAGAAATTAGTTCTTATAAAACTATACAAGTGTTAGTCAAATAAAATTATAAAAATAAGAGGGATAAAGATAAAAAGATAAAATAAGATATAAACAATAGTAAAGAAAATAGATTGATTCCATTGCTTTTTCAAAATAGATTCATCATCGGTTATCTAAAGATTATTGCTCAATTAATTATTGTTGTAGATTTGCAAATTAATCAATGTAAAGTCTCAATTAATTTGTTGGCGTTCTCACTTTTAACCAAAGTACAATCTTAATTAAAAGTGAGAACTTTTAGATTATCCATAGTAAATTCAATCAAAGTACAGTCTCAATCAAATTTTACTATGCCTAATCATGTCTATTCTTTTATCTCCTCACCAAATAAAAAGCTTAATTAATCAAAGTAAAGTCTCGATTAATTTTCATTAGAGTAAATACCTTTAACCAAAGTAAAGTCTCAATTATTGGTAAAAACTCATTTAATCATGTGAAAGTTTCTAAATAAAATCAAAGTAAAGTCTCAATTTAATTTAAAAACCCTTGAACACATATGATCAACATGCATATAGATTTAAAATCATTACTTGTTACATGATTCAAAGATAAAAGACATAGATGAATTAAAACCTCAACAATAATAAAAAGAACAAAGAAATTATTTCATTCTAACCTTAGAATCCATAATGAAATTACAATGGAATCAACCCAAGAAGTTTAGCAATCCATGGAATACAAAATAAAAATAGAAGAATGGAGAGAAGAAAGAAATTAGGTCCCCCTAAGGGTTCCTAAATTCCGACGTGCCGAGCTTATTTTCTACTTCTCCCTTGGTCTCTTTATATAGGAATTGGACTGGGCTTTTCTGTTGCTAAAATCTCTCAAATATCTTTAATATAAAGATAAATATAAATATTTTAAAATATTTGGAGAGATATAGAGTATTTGACAAATATAGTTGGTTGATAATATCAATATCTAATATAATTAAATTAATTAATTACTTAAAGATATATGATAAATTATCACCAATTAATATTTGTATTAACTTTCCAAATCAACCCTTTGCAATCTCCTCAAATTATCTTCTAAATAATCCAATATCTTCAAGATATTTTTGTTTGTTGTGGATCTAAAAAGATTCCAGAAGATCTTGTCATATTTAAAAAGATTTGGTAGTTAATATCTTTTAATATTTTATGATATAATTAAATAAGATAATTATTTAAAAATATCAAATAAAATATCTAAAGATATATTTTCCCAAATTATCTTCTATCATAAAGATAAAGAAAACCGCAAGGTCCAACTTTTTTGTTCCTCTCTTCTTGGTTTAGCCAAACTTCTTCACTTTTTCAAGTTTTTCTTGTCGTCTTCATGTAATGCTTGACTTGAATTTTTATGCTTTTAATAATTTCTTATTCTTGGATTTATCTTTAAGGTGTCATGAAGCTTTAATCAATTTATTTCCACACCTCCATGAGCTCAACTTAGCTGCAGCTGCACTAACACACCTTAAAATATCCAAAGAACATTTATGCAACTAAAAAGCTATTTTTAACATGTTTTTGTATCTCATGCTCAATAAACCCAATTATAGGAAATCCTAATTAAATCAATCTTTAAACACACAAATTCAATTAAATACCCAGAATTAAACACTAAATGAGGGCAAAAATACGCACTCATCATACCCACACACTTATCCTTTTGCACTCCTGGGCAAAATTGAGTAATTTCAAAACTTGTTCTGAGGTATTTTATTTCACATCAACATTAGATCAAAGGAATGAACATCATTGGAGACAAATCAATCTTCTAGAAATCAAATTATTATGTATATACAAACGGAAAGGTTCTATTTTTCACACATGAGTTAATCTTTTGAATTCATAAGACAATCAATTATGAAAGAAAGCACTCAAGTTAAATGTGTATTTTCTCACCAAAATTCTCTCAAGTGTTTTGGCTTGTGTTTTCACTCAAAATACTCATGTAAGCTAACTCTCATAATACTTAACAAGACTCTAATATTCACAAACTTTTAGAAAAATATGCATTCAAAGATCATGAGGATTTTTCACAGGTTATAATGGGGCCAAGGCAAAGGTAGGAAAAATTTTAGGACTTTTGGGTTTTTGAAATTAAAATATAGAAAGAATAATGGAGCATAATTTCAAAAACAACTCTTTTTCGTTTATTGCTTTGTTGCTCTCTCTTTTTTTAGAAAGCAATTATTTCAACACTTTTTCATCAACAATTTTTCCTTTTGCCATTTTTATTAATTTGTGGGTGAGGTACTCACCCACACACTTTATTCCTCAACCATTCCTGAACATAATCCATTAGCTCCTTCTTTCTTCCTAAGGTAGAATATGGTCTTTTTCTTTTCAAGGTTATGCAATAGGCTTAAAACAAGAAAAAGAGGTTTAAAGCTCAAAGGGGCTACCAATGGATTAATATCAAGGTGAGCTTATTTGGCCAAGTAGCTAAAAACAAGAAATGCCTCAGTCATATCAAATCATGCATATTCACCTAAGTTGCAAAACAAAAGAATCAAGCTAAATATTTGAGTATAAACAAACATGAGCAAGTCACTCAAGAAACTATGCTCGACAGTACCCCATGCAATCTCAATATTTCCTTGAAGTACAGCTGAGCCAACTTGGCCATAGACATCCTCAGGTTCATTGCCAACAAATGAGCACTCTTGGTCAATCGGTCAACCACAACCCAGATCGTAATGTGACCTCTAAAGGTTCGTGGCAAATGGGTCACAAAGTCCATAGTTATGCTATCCCATTTCCACACCGGTATGTCCAAAGGTTGTAGAATTCCACTGGGCCTTTAATGCCTTCTGACATGTCAAACAGGAGGATACATCCTTCTTCATGCCCTGCCACCAGAAGGTCTCCTTGAGATCTTGGTACATCTTAATCATGCCAGGATGCAAGCTAAGACGACTCTTGTGTCCTTCTTTAAGGATCATTCATGAGTTCAAATTTTTGCCCTCATTAAATATTTAAATTTGGGGATTTAATTGAATTTTCTGTGCTTAAAGATTGATTTAATTAGGATTTGTGATTATTGGATATATTGAAAAGTTTGGTAAAAATGGCGTAAAAATTGATTTTAGTTGCATAAAATATTATTGGATATTCTAACGTTTGTTAATGCAGCTGGAATTTATTTTTGGCCATTAATAGTGTGGATTTGAAATATTCAAAGTTACAAAATAAGTCCAAAATCAGGAAATTCTGGAAAAGAATAAATCAGGAGCTAAATGCACCCCCAGATTTTATTTGCACACTCTTTCTAAAGTGGACCACCAAAAACTTGTTCTGCACTCCCAGTTTTCACTAAGTTGCACCCCTCCTACCACTTAAACTCCACTCAACCAGATCATGCCATGTGGCAATTCTCACCTTTTAAAATTAGCCAACCAGAACAAGTCACGTGTCATAATCCTCCACTCACCAAATTAACCAGTCAGATCTTGCCACGTCATCATCTCCTCCATCTCTCACATGAAACCCTAACCCTAATTTTTCTCTTCTTCCACTATCACCAGCCGCGGCAGCCGCCACCTCCTCGTCGGCCACCATCTCCGCAGCAACATCTCTGCAACTTTGAGCCATTCCCGCACCACCGCGTCGCACTCCACGCATCCAGCAGCAACTGTGTTAGCCTCCATCATCTCTGCATTTCGCTCAACCTCGCATCATCTTCATCTTCACAAATCTCCGGCAGCACCACCATCTCCGTGCACAGTCGTAGCAGCCACAACAGCGGAAGCGTAGCACCATTCCAGCCACCGAACGCAGAACTGCATCGCACCACCGTTTCTGCATTCGAATCCACCATTACCGCAACACCAGCAGAACAACGACATCATCCTTCATTGCAGCAGCTGTAACACGTCCACCAGATCTGCACTACGCTCGAACATTTGCGCCACAACCATCACTGCAGCATGCACTCACGCTCGCCGGAGAAGAACCAGTAGCAACAACCATGGCAGTCACGCTTCTGACCTGCAATGCGAAACATCAGTCTGTCACCATTCCTGCAACCTCACAGATCAGCACACGCAGTAGCAGCGAAAGAGATTCACGATCCAGCACCGTGCCTTCGTCGAAGAAGAAGACCTTGCCGGAAAACGACAACAGCAGCCGTCACGCACGAGAGGAAGGAGGAGCAAACCCTAATTCTGGAGAGAGTCTCTACGCCACATGTCAGCATCTGAGGGCAGTCAAATTGGTCAACTGGTCAAACACTAGTCAACTGGTCAAAGTCAGCAGTCAATTCTGGTCAAAACTGCAAAAAGGTCAAATAAGAGGGGCAGAATTGGAAATTGGACAGAAATTAAGTTGCTAATTAATTAAATAAAAATAAAAGATTTTAAGCAACTGACAGATAAAGCCCAAAGTCCAGTTGAAGCGTATATAAAGAGACTTAAGGGAGCAGAAGAGACAAAACTTACACACTTAGCAACTCTCTGGTTTTGGAGATACCATCATCCACCACATATCTCATTCTTCCTTTTCTTTTACTTTTCCTTCCTTCATCATATTATCATGTATTCCATCCAAGCCATGGAGGGCTAAGCTTTTAGGGTTGATTCCACTGTAATTTCTTAATTGGATTCTGAGGTTAGATGAATTAATTTATTTGTTCTTTTGATTCGTGTTGAGATTTATTTTTTTATCTATGTCTTTTAGTTCTTAATCTAGTTAAAGCAATGATTTTTACATTATAGCAAGTTAGCATAGTGTTAATTCTAAAGAACATAACAATACTATGAGTCTATGGGTTTTTGAATTTTAATTCAGAAGTTACTTTGATTAATTTTTAGAACTTATCATATGATTGCATGAGTTTTTGCTAATAATTGAGAAGTTACTTTGATTAGAGGTAGAAACTTATATTATAATTAATCAAGAAGTTACTTTGATTAATTAACTTTTTACTAGATATAAGGTCTAGAAGAATAGACATGATTAGGATTAGTAATGTTTAATTGAGAAGTTACTTTGGTTAAATTTACTAGGACTAATCTACAAAGTTCTTACTTTTAATTGAGAAGTTACTTTGGTTAAAAGTGAGGACGTCAACAAATTAATTAAGAAGTGACATTGATTAATTTGAAATCTTAAACAAGGAATCATTAACAATAATCTTTAGAAAACCAATGATGAATCCTATTTTGAAAGAGCGGTGGAATTGACCTATTTACTATTACTGTTTTTACAATATTTTATTTACATGTCATTTATTCTTTGGTTATCAAAACCCACATTTTCATGGTTACTAGTTTTAATTGCATTTTTATAAGAGTCAAATATTTGAAATCAATTCCGTATTCATTGAGAGACGACTCAGGGTTATCTTAACCCTAACTAGTTTGTTCACTACTAATTTGGCAATATTGAAGTTGCTAAAGTTAAGTAGTGATAATTTGATCGCCTAACGACAACGATATCAATCATCCTTTTCACCTCAGCATCCTCAAGTACACACACCCTGCCTTTGAATCTCAATACGTCGTCACTACCCAAGGCAAATTCCTTTGCTTCATCTGATCCAAGCAACTCTCTCACTCCTTCTAAACTGGCATCCACCAATTACTCTTCCTTAACCAAGTTTAAAAAGTCACTAGATATAGTCAAGGTACTGATGGAGCTTGGCCAAGACATATGAGCTCCAAGTGCAGCGGAAATGATGGAGGAAGCATGGAAGAGTGGGAGGCAATTTTGTAGGCTCTTGCTTGCAATGGATAGGTGAAAGAGTGAGTGATTTAGAATTGGCTCTAGCTTAGGAATGGGGCTATAGGAAAAGAGAGTAAGCTCTCTAAAAGATAACTCTCAAGTGGCAATAGTGAGGAGTGTTCTCAACTCATTGGCTTGTATTGCACAAAAATTCAAGAGTGTTACAAATGAGTGAATATTTGGCTTTTATATGAAGTCATTTACACATGAGAAAGGAGAGCCATTGGATGGAGTGGGCCTTGATCTTGTTCGTTGGTGAAGGCTTGGAGAAGAAGGCAATGTCACGCCTTTTGGATCTTGGCTTGAAGAACAAGAAGTGACCTTGGCCTTTGCATCTGATGACCAACCTTAGTCAAACTATGAAGCAAAAGGCATCCTTGCCTTGCCTTGTCTTTAGTAGTCTCAACCATGCATGAAGAGAAATGGGCCAAGCCCAATTTGAAACCCTATCCTATGTTCCTTTCATGTCTTATGTATTATTAGAATGTAAGGCCTAAACATTGGCCCAAAATCAATTCTATTCTACTGCAATTACATGTAATCCTTCATATCTTGGTGATTTCCTTAGCCCATGTGAATAATGTGTGGAAGCTTTGGTCTTGATGGTCATTTAGAGGAATACCCATTTGAATCTTTCTCATCATAGACCTTGTTGTTGGGCCTCTCAATGGGCTTCAACTGGATGTTGGGCTTGAAGGATCATGTATGCTTGGTGGAATCACATCATCCCCTCCTCCTTGAAGAGGATTTATCTTCAAATCATGGTGGTCATCCTCAACATCTATAGAACCTGTAAAAGGAACTAAGTCAGTTATATTAAATGTAGGATGTAAACCATATTCAGCAGGAAGATCTAATTGATAAGCATTATTATTGATCTTCTTTAGAATTTGGAATGGACCATCACCTCGGAGACTAAGTTTGGATTTTCTTAGGTGAGGAAATCTTTCCTTCCTGAGATGTAACCAAACTAAGTCACCCTCATTGAATGAACTCTCTTACCCTTGTTTTTAGAATGTGCAATCTTTTCCATTTGGGCTTGAATTTGACTCTTAACCTTCGCATGAAAATCTTTGATGAATTGGGACTCAGAAACCACATCTTTATTAACAAAGTCAAAAGAAAATGGAAGAGGTAACAAGTCTAGAGGAGTGAGAGGGTTAAAGCCATATACAACCTCAAAAGGTGACAGTTTGGTGGTGTTATGGACCACTCTATTGTATGAAAACTCAATGTGGAGAAGATACTCATCCCAAGACTTATGGTTCCCCTTAAGAACAACCCTAAGCAATGTGGAGAGGAATCTATTGACTACCTCTGTTTGCCCATCAGTTTGAGGGTGACAGGAAGTAGAAAAAGAAAGTTTAGTTCCAAGACTAGACCACAAGGTCCTCCAAAAATGGCTAAGGAATTTAGTATCCCTATCAGACACAATTGTCTTGGGTAAGCCATGAAGACGAACCACTTCTCTAAAGAACAACTTTGCAATGTGGCTTGCATCATCTACTTTGTGGCATGGAATAAAATGTGCCATTTTTGAAAAAATGGTCCACAACCACACAAATCGAATCAACACCCCTAGAAGTCGTTAGAAGCCTTAGGACAAAGTCCATGCTAATTGAGAAGTACATATCCCAGTAGGCATTGCGCTAGACTTAGCATGCAAACAAGTCAAACAACTAGCGCAATGTTTTTGAATATCATGTTTCATGTGGGACCAAAAGAATTTCTCTTTAAGCATTGCCAACGTTTTGGCGACCCCAAAATGTCCCATAAGTCCCCCCTCATGCATCTCAATCATTAAGAGTTTACGATGAGAACCACAAGGAATGCATAGACGAGCTTCTTTGAAAAGATATCCATTTGAGATATAGAAGTCGCCTTGGGACTTATTTAAGCAATTACAATAAATATGAGCAAAGAAGGGAACTTGACTATACAATTCACATATATTTTCAAATCCAAGAATTTGAGATCCAAGTTTGGCTAAAAGAGTATATCTTCTAGAAAGTGCATCAGTCACAACATTGGATTTCCCTTTCTTCTATTTGATCATATAAGGGAATTGTTCTAGAAATTCAACCCACTTTGCATGCCTCTTGTTGAGCTTGTGCTGGCTTTTCAAATACTTGAGAGTTTCATGATCAGTGTGAATAACAAACTCTTTTGACACAAGATAGTATTCCCAAGTATGAAGAGCACACACAAGGGCATACAACTCTTTGTCATAGGTGGGATAATTGAGAGAAGGGCCATTGATTTTTTCACTGAAGTACGCAATTGGATGGCCTTCTTGCAATAACACTGCACCTACGCCAACCCTAGAAGCATCGCATTCTAGCTCAAAGGTTTTCTCAAAATTTGGCAGAGCTAGAACTAGCGCTTGGGTGAGTGTAGCCTTGATCTCATCAAAGGTTTGTTGTTGTCTATCACCCCACACAAAAAGGTGTGTCTTTCTTGACAAGTTCATTTAAGGGTGATGCAATGGTGGAAAAATGGGGAACAAATCGCCTATAGAAGCTAGTTAACCCATGGAAGTTGCGGATGACCCCTACATTCTTTGGAATAGGTCATTCTTGGATGGCTTTGATTTTTTCGGGGTCAACATGTACCCCACTTTTATTGACCACAAAACCCTAGAAAGATGACACTCTCTACAAAAAAAGTGCACTTGTCAATGTTGGCATAGAGTTGATGGTCTCTAAGAAGAGAAAGGACTATCCTAAGGTGTCCTAGATGAAGAGTGAAACTTGGGCTATAAATTAAAATGTCATCAAAACAAACAGCTACAAATTTCCCCAAACAATCCCTTAGAACATGATTCATTAAACGCATGAAAATGCTAGGAGCATTGGTTAGGCCAAAAGGCATGACTAACCACTCATATAGACCAAATTTTGTTTTGAAAGCGATTTTCCACTCATCACCTTTGGCAATATGAATTTGGTGATAACCACTATTGAGGTCTATTTTTGAAAACAGTTGTGCTCCATGCAATTCATCAATGACCTTCGAGATTCCCATCTTCATTAAGCCAATGAAGTTTGTAAGGTTTAGGATTGGGAAGCAAGGTCAAGTTCAACTTCTCAACCATAGTTGTACTACAACAATTACAACAAGACCCATTATTGATGATCAAGGAACAAAGCTTTTTGGAAACTTCACGATGAGTGTGGAACATATTTTCCCTTTGATCATTGAGAGGAAGGTTTTGATGGCTATTGAGAAGCCTCTGAATCATCAAAAAAGAACCTTCTTTAGCATATGCATGATTTTTTTCTTTGGAAGATATGTCACTATGGGAGTCACTAGAGGAATGAGATTCCTTAGGAGACTCATCCTGACTAGAGTAGAGGTTTTGGCCCTTTAGCACAATGGTGCACATGGTAGGGCATTGAGAAGCCATGTGACCTCTACCTAAACATTTGAAACATTTGATCTCACTACCTCTCTTGGAGGACGCACCTCTATCATGACCTTTTGCTTAGTGTCTTGGAGTGGTCTCTTTGTCATGAAAAGAATCTTTCTTTTGAAAATCAGATTTGGAAAAAGAGGGAGAAGAGTCCTTGCGAAAAGGTCTCCTCAAGAGTTGTTGCTCAACCTTGATAGACATTTGCACAAGTTTATTTAAATCCCGGTAAGGCAACAACTCAACCCTATCCTTGATGTTGTAATTAAGGCCACTCAAGAACCTAGCAATGGTTAGGTCTTCCACTTCATCAATCCCAGCCCTTAAGATGTAGAGCCCCATTCTTTGCCTATATTCCTCCGCATTCATATTTCTTTGTTGGAGCCTTTGGAGTTTATCTATAAGCTCCCTCTTGTAATAAGAAGGAACTTGGCGAGCATGGAGGGCCTCTTTGAGATCAAACCAATATTCAATCTCGGGAAGACATTTCTTTCTCTTTTGGAGGACAAGGATTATCCACCAATTTAAAGCATGGCCTTGGAAGCTGAGGACAGCAAGAGAGACACGTCTCTCTTCCTTAACCATGTAGCTGTCAAACAATTGTTCAACCTTTGCCACCCAATCTAGATAGGCCTCCACATTGTCTTTACCATAGAAAGGAGGTAACTTTATCTTGATCTCTCTTGGGTGAAGAGGTACACGCCTTTGTCTCCTATCATGAGGAGTTTGCCTTTAAAAGGGGCGGTTGTATTCCTCCTCCTCGCCACTAAGGTCATGACCATGATATCTTGATGGAGGGCAAGAAGACCTAGGGGGATCACAGTGAGTGTGTGCCGAATTCCTCAATTACTCAGTTAGGAAGTGTAAATTAGCTTGCATGGCAGCCATTTGAGCCTTGATATCACTAACATCTCTGTGGAGATTTTGAAGGTTGGGAGAAGAATAACGTTCTTCTTCATTCGCACTTGTATTATGGTGTGTGTGTGTGTATGTGGTAGAGAAACATGTTGGGCTTGCGCCCTAGCATGGGTTGTTCTTCTAGTGCTCATGATTGTTCACAATTTCAAGACTTAAGACAAGGTGTGAATGAAAGTTTTTGAAACACACAAGGAACACTTGTGAAAGGTTGGAGAGAAAAAATTCACACAAAGGCTTAATGCTAAATTATGAAAAAATCACTAAACACTAGGTCACACAAAGCACAAGAAAAGGAAGCTATAAAACACTAAAGACGGACACCTAATTGGCCAAAATATGAAGAGACTTTGGTCTCAAAATTTTAAGCCATTAAACAACGGGAAAACTTGAATTAAACTATAGGGCCTAATGTAAGGTGAGAAAGCACTTATAACTTTCAACACACTTACAACTAAAAACGAATCACTAATGGAGGATGAAGGTTCTACTTAGGAGATGGGATTGAACACCTTGTGGTTCCCTAAGACACCTAAGTAGTCCAAATTACAAAGCAAGGAATAAGCTACAAAGTGGTAACAATTTGCATGCAATAATGTGCAGCCAAGGCACTCCAACTGTTGCTTCCAAGAGAGCACCACGCTTATGGTGCGGTTGCTGGAAATTTTTTTTGCAAGAGTTGAGGAAAGAATTTGGAGGCCTTAGTTGATGGCCAAAGGTAAGCACCAATTGGGGACTTTGGGAGGCAGCAAACACCTCTTGAAATGGCTTTGAATTGTCACCAAATGACCACAATATAGCTGCAAACAAAAAAATACAACAAAACAATACACAAAAACTATGCCAAGGCAAATGTTAGTACTCAACACTCATGCACAAGAAAAGTAAGGCTCAAACTATCCAATTTTGGTGAAGGTTAGGGGAATAAAAAAAAGAGCACAACCTTTATAGATATACTCCTCAACCACCTCCTAAGATGCTACCTATGCTAGCAACCAAATCAGAATCAAACACTTAATTCATATCCATAAGCATTGGAACCAACATTACTTGCCAAATGAAAGAAAACACAAGAAAAGCGAATTAGGAAATGTAAACCAAATGGAATTATAGTGACAAGACAGAATTGAAATGCCAAGAATGGACAAGCAAAAAATTAAAGGCACACAAGGAGGGAAGCACAACAAATAGAATCCTAGAAGAGAACTAGTATTGATCTACAAAAACAAAACAGAAATTGCAGTGCTTGTAATAAGGCCTATAGTCCGTTATGCATTTATGCCAATGGGAGGGCATACACCACTCCAAGTTCAAGGCATTTGATAGCAAGAAAGGAGACACACTTAGGCCAAGACATTGATGGACAAAAAGCACAGAAATTAGAGCTGAAAACACACCCAAACGCACAAACAGAGAAAGCTGGAAAAATACTGCACCAGTAAAAACGCTAACAGCTGCCTCAACTTTGAGGATTTATCATATTTTTTGTATTTCACATTTTTGGACAATTTTTTTTTTTATTTTGTCCAGATGTTCTTTAAGTCAACAAAAATTATCAAGTGAATTTGGTGCAGTGGATCGTTCCAGTTAAATCAAACAAAAATAGTGTGCGTCTGGAAAACAGAGTGAAAAAGAGGCACAACAAGCACTGAAAACGCTGATTGTTGGCTAAACTTTGATGATTTATTGCGAATTCATTTCTCAATGGTTTTGAGGGATTCTTTTTGCAAAATTTTCGTTGATGTCTTATCTTTTAGGCACAACAAATAGCTAAAATTAACAGTCACTATATCAATCAAGAGAATTAACAAATAGAAGGTCTGCGCTCTGGAAAATAGAGAAACTAGAGCAGATTGCTCTCTGAAAAATTTTGTAGATGTTTAAACGAAAATCCAGATGAAGGGAGCATGATTATGAACTAAAATCATACATGAATGAAAGATGAACATCTCAAGACCCTAAGATATCACAACCAACGGTGAAAATGGTTTAATCTTGGCAAGAAAATTGCCGGACCATCCACACGCATAGTGTAAGCATCATTTGCATATTTGTGAAATGGTGGCACGGTTTCAAGCTAGTAAAACAAAAAAATGAAGCAATTAAACAGTGCAAATGAAGCAAAAGTGAAAAAGAAGACAATAGACAAAACTTAAACGGTAGAAAAATGAAAAACAAGCAAGATTCACCGATTAAAATGCAAGAAAACTCAATATAATGAAGTAAATGGTGTTGAACTTAAAGGAAAACGAATAACACCGTAAACCAAGCAAGCACGAAGGACTACCACTAGAAATCAAAGATTGATTGTAGTCTCATTGTTACAAGGGAAGATGAACATAAAACAACACACAAACAAAAAAAATGAACCGTGAAAGATGAAGAACAATGAAAGAAGAAGAAGAGAAGAGAGGAAACAACACAAAAACAAGGAAAACTAAACAAGCTATGGAGAGAACCCTTACCAAACTGGGACAAGGTACCACTCCACGGTTTGGATGGCTCTAGATACCACTATGATGGAGCTTGGCCGAGACATATGAGCTCCAAGTGCAGCAAAAATGATGGAGGAAGCATGGAAGAGTGGGAGGCAAGTTTGTAGGCTCTTGCTTGCAATGGATAGGTGAAAGAGTGAGTGCTTTAGAATTGGCTCTGGCTTAGGAAAGGGGCTAGAGGCAAAGAGAGTAAGCTCTATAAAAGATGACTCTCAAGTGGCAATAATGAGGAGTGTTCTCAACTCATTAGCTTTTATTGCACAAAAATTCAATAGTGTTACAAATGAGTGAATTTTTGGCTTTTATATGAAGCCATTTACAAATGAGAAAGGAGAGCCATTGCATGGAATGGGCCTTAATCTAGGCCGTTGGTGAAGGCTTGGAGAAGAAGGCAATGTCACGCCCCTTGGATCTTGGCTTGAAGAACAAGAAGTGACATTGGCCTTTGGATGTGATGACCAACCTTAGTCAAAATATGAAGCAAAGGGCATCCTTGCCTTGTCTTTGGTAGTCTCGACCATGCATGAAGAGAAATGGGTCAAACGCAATTTGAAACCCTATCCTATGTTCCTTTCATGTCTTATGTATTATTGGAAAGCAAGGCCTAAAAATTGGCCCAAAATAAATTTTATTCTACTGCAATTACATGTAATCCTTCATATCTTGGTGATTTCCTTAGCCCATGTGAATAATGTGTGGAAGCTTTGGTCTTGATGGTCATTTAGAGGAATACCCATTTGAATCTTTCTCATCATAGACCTTGTTGTTGGGCCTCTCAATGGGCTTCCACTGGATGTTGGGCTTGAATGATCATGTATGCTTGGTGGGATCACATAAGGTATTACACCTAATGAACTCAGATCCGAACTCAACTTGCAGCTTCATGTCTCTGAATCTCTATAACAACTCCATCTCCTTGATCTTAAGGTGTGTCGTATGCACCGTCTTCCTACTCAAGGCATCTGCCACCACATTTGCCTTTCCCGGATGATATAAAAGTTCGAAATCATAATCCTTCAAGAACTTTATCCACCTCCTTTGTCTCATGTTCAGCTCCTTTTGATCAAATAGATATTTTAGGCTCTTGTGATTACTAAACACACGAAACTAGGCACCATAGAGATAGTGCCTCCAGATCTTCAAGGCAAACACCACTACCGCTAACTCCAGGTCATGAGTGGGGTAGTTCTTCTCATGCACCTTAAGCTGCCTCAAAGCATACGCCACTGCCTTCTTCTCCTGCATTAACACATAGCCGAGACCCTGATGAGAGGCATCACAATAAACCTCAAAGGGTTTAACAACATCAAGGGCCACCAACACTAAAGCACTCGTCAACCTTTGCTTAAGCTCTCGAAAGCTTTCCTCACACTTATCTGTCCCAGCAAAAGGTTGGTCCTTCCTGGTAAGTTGTGTTAGAGGCGCCACTATTTTAGAGAATCCTTCTATGAATCTCATGTAGTAGCCAGCTAAACCCACTAAGCTCTTGATTTATGTTACTGAATTGGGACTTTCACAATTTATCACTGCTTCCACCTTTGTTGGATCCACAACAATGCCCTGTACAGATATCACATGTCCCAAGAATTGTACTTCTCCCATTCAGAATTCTCACTTGGGCAACTTAGCATACAACTAGTTCTCCCTCAAAATACCACGCACTAACCTCAAGTTCTCGGCGTGTTCCTCTTGAGTCTTGGAATAGATGAGTATATCGTGTATGAAGATTATGACAAACTTATCTAAGAATGACCTGAAGATCCTGTTCATGTAGTCCATAAATAAAACTAGAGCATTGGTCACACCAAAAGGCATAACCACGTACTCGTAGTGCCTATATCTGGATCTAAAGGCTGTCTTTTGGACATCTTCCGCCTTCACCAAGATTTGGTGATATCCCAACCGTAAATCAATCTTGGAAAACACCAATGCCCCATGCAACTGATCCATCAGATCATCTATCCTCGGAAGGATGTATTTATTCTTGATGGTAATTTTGTTCAACTGTCTGTAGTCCACACATAGGCATGAGCTCACATCCTTCTTCTTCACCAACAACAGTGGTGCTCCCCATGGCGAAGTATTGGGTCGTATAAACTATTTCCCCAAAACTCCTTTATCTATTTCTTAAGTTCTACCAACTCCGCCCGAGCCATGCGGTAAGGGGCCATTGATATTGGATTGATTCCTAGTACTAGATCAATAGAGAACTCACTTCCCTACTTAGAGGCAACCTTGGTATTTTCTCCGGAAACACATCCTCAAACTCGTGCACCACTAGTATACTCGACGTCCTTTCCTTTTTCTCCACCTCTAGATGTGTGAAGATAATGAAACACTGTGCGCCGCCTTGAATCTCCTTCATAACCCCTTGAGAAGACAACAACTCATGCTCCTCTAAGTTGGAGAACAACAACATTTTCTCCCAGCAATCTATAAGAACGTGATTGGCAGAGAGTCAATCCATCTCCAAGATCACTTCTAAATCTTGTAGAGGTAGGCATATTAGGTTTACTTTGAATATGCGTCCATCTACCTCCACTAGACACCTAACACACAAAGATGACGTCCTAACCAAACCCAACGCGGGAGTAGATACCACAAGGTCATATTGCAGCTCACAAACTAGCATACCCTACTTTTTCACACAAGTTTCTGACACAAAAGAGTTTGTAACTCCAGAATCATACAACACACAACAGTTCTTCCCAGCTATGACACAACAACCCATAACAAGGTTACCTGAACCAATCGCCTCTGCTTCGGCCATAGCATATACTCTGTCTGTTGCCTAAGGAATGTTGCCTCCTCTCCTTTACTGGTTATGTGTCGAAGTTTGAACTGGGGTCTGTGCCTCTACCCTCCCAATAGTGGGGCCATCCTTATCGAAGTGGCCTTCCTTGCCACAATTGTTGCATCTCTTGAAGCCTACTAGTTGAGGGCAGACACTCCACATGTGCGATCCTCCACACTTGTAGCACTAAACCCTAATCTTTTGAGAAGAAAAACCTCTAGACCCTTGAGACTGGTGGAGAGGCCTAGCATATGGTTTCCTTCTCTCTTCATGTCTAGACTTGGACCCAGATGGTCCACCAACTCTCTACTGCTGGGAGTGTTGAGCTTCTACATCCACCTTCATCCTTTCCATGACCCTAGCCTTCTCCACCAAGACTGCAAAATTCTTGATGGATAGTGGGGCCACCATCAGATGAATATATCCTCGAAGGTCGTTCTCAAACTTCTTGCACCTCCATTCTTCATCTAAGGACATGGTGTAGAAGCGCCCAAGGTTAGTTGGAGGAACTCCACCTCTTTAGCGTATCTCACGCTATCAGGGGAGTACTCAAAGAGGAACTTCCTCCTAAAAGCTTCCTATGTGATTGGCTCCTCTTTTTCTTCCATAATAGACTTCATGCTGGCCCACTAGTGTTCTGCTTCTTCGATGAGCATGTACACTACGAAGGCAAACCTGCTCTCCTCAAGACATATCTTGGCATCAAAGATTCTCTTCATGTCCTCCAGCCACTAATCGACAACATCAAGACTGGTTTTGCCATTGAACTTGGCTGGGTGATGCTTCAAAAAATCCTCCAAGCTCCATTCTCGGTGGGGAGCTTGTGGTTTAGGGTCGTATACAGGGGTAGTAGTCCTGCTCTCCTCCAACTGCCGGAGGGCCTCCATGTGTTACCTCTAAGCAGCCTCAGAAGCCAACCTTGCAACCTCCATTTGTTGCATAACCAATTATTGTTGCTCCATAGATGCTTCTTGACGCTGCATGGAAGCCTCATGTTGCTGCATCATAGTGTTGCCTTGCTGGATTAGGGCTACCACCATGGCCTCTATCGCCTTTGCGATATCTGGTGCCTCACTTGGAGAGGGTTGAGGATTCACACGAGGGGGTGCCAAATCACTAGGCACACAGGAAAACCATTAATCAAACTTGATTAGACGAGGAACTTAGCTAACAACACTAGGAAGACACAACATAAATGAAGCAAGCACACAAGTCCACAAACTCTAAGGAACGACCGCTCTGATACCACAAGTCCACACACAGCAAGAAGTACCAGTTATCATGTAACTACCCATAACCAAGTTACTTGAGCCTGATGCCTCAGCTCCTGACATAGCATACACTCTGCCAGTCGCTTGAGGCCTGTTGCCTCTATCCCTCCTCTGATGCTGATGGGGACTCTAAACTGGAGGGCGTGTTGCTGCCCTGGCAAGGTTGGGACAGTCCTTCCCAAAGTGGCCTTCTTTGCCACAGTTGTTGCACCTACGGTAACCCTCCATACGTGGACAAGCACTCCTCAGGTGGGGTCCTCCACATATATAACACTGAACTCGACTCTGCTGAAGAGAAAAGCTCCTAGACCCTTGAGGCTGATGGTGGGGTCTATCATACGGTCTCCTTCGCTCCTCATGTCTAGGCCTGGACCCAGATGGTCCACCGATCCTTTGAGGTGGCTGAGGCCTCTGACTCTCCACTTCGTTCTTCATCTTCTCCATTACCCTGGCCTTCTCCACCAGAGCGGAAAAATCCTTGATGGACAAGGGTGCTACCATCAAGCGACTATCGTCGCGGAGTCCATTCTCGAACTTGCGACATCTTCACTCCTCATCGAGTGGCAAGGTGTAGAAACGGCTGAGATGCTTGAACTTCTCAGCATAATCAGCTACTGACTTTCCTCCCTGTGTGAGCTGGAGGAATTCCACCTCCTTGGCGTATCTGACGCTGTCAGGGAAATACTCTGAGAGGAACTTTCCCCGGAAGGCCTCCCAAGTCACAAGTTTTTCTCTCTCCTCCATGATGGACTTCATGCTCATCCACCAATGTTTAGCTTCCCCGGTCAGCATGTAGACGACAAAGGCCAACCTGTTATCTACTGGGCACATCTTTGCATCGAAGATTCTCTCCAGATCCTTCAACCACTGATTGGCTGCATCTAGGCTAGTCTTCCCGTTGAACTTCACGAGATGGTGTTTCAGGAAGTCTTTCAAACTCCACACCCTGACTGGTGGTCGTGGCTCTAGGCCAAACACAGGGGCAGTCGCCTTGTTCTCCTCTAGTTGGCGGAGTGCCTCCATGTGCTGCCGATGGGCATCCTCAACAGTTGCCCTAGCAACCTCCATCTACTGCATCACAAGCTGTTGTTGCTCAAGCGATGTTACCTGTCGCTGCATGGATGCTTCGTGTTGTTGCATCATCGCCGTGCTCTGCTGCATCATAGCAGCTACCATCGCCTCGATTGCCTTGGCGATATCAGGTACGTCACACTGAGATGATTGCGAAGTCCTACGAGGAGGTGCCATGGATCACTGGCACACAAAAAATCACTTGGTTAGGTTAATAAAGGCAAGAATTTAACTAGGAACACTCAGAAGACACAGAGAAAGTTAAGCGGACATCTAAGTCCACAAACCTAAGAAATGACTGCTCTGATACCATAAATGTAATGTCCCATTTAATTAATAAACGTAATTAAAGAAACACCACACACAAATGATACTATATAGCAATCTTGGGGTCCTTAACCCAACCCATACAAACTAGGCACACCATGATGCCAAAAGATTACAGGATAACGGTTTGACTAAAAGTATATAAATCCGAGAACAACGAATACATGGGCCATAGCCCTAATGAAAAGCCCAACAGAAACTAAAGTCCAATCCATGCGGACTATGCAGCGGAATTACCATCTCCCTGTTGTCCACGGATGTTCCTCGTCTCTGCTCACACCAACAAGTTGATGATCATCGCAAAAGAGAGTACCACACAGCAGAACACACAACAACAAAAGTAGGGTAAGCTAAAGCATAAAATCGTTTCATCAATGGATTCAGATACATTTCACAGTCCAGCATACATACATCACACAAGCATGTTACGACCTTCCAAACAATACACTACGACTCGACTCGACTCATCCGGATATATATATATATATATATATATATATATATATATATATATATATATATATATATATATATATATATATAACTTGGTCGGATTTAGCAGATGCTTACACTTGTGGTGGATACCTCTGCTCACCCCCGAGTTGCTCACCCCCGAGCTATGTGTTATAAGTGTTATAATGAATCAATATTCCTTCACCACAAGGTTAGCCCTTAATGAATCTCGGGCCTCCTTCTACTCTCACCACAAGAGTCAGTCCACTCTAGGTGAGACTAACTGACCCCTTAGAGTGTCAGGATGCAACCTTACCTTGAATCCTTACCTAGTTATACAGATAGGGCACACCCATGGACATCCACTAACAGGGGCCATGGAATTACGTCCCGACCACTGAAGCGCAACCCTGAAAGTCTCACCTAGAGACTCCAAGGAATTATGCACTAACACATACCAACCATATTCACACAACTAAAGAATATTCACCATGCATAGATATACATTAATCGTACCAACCTTTAAAGCCAAAGCCTTTCATGTTCCAAGCCCAACCCATTTCAACTCATCATAAACCATCCATGCTCATAGGATCTCAACTCATCACATTTTCGTGCCACTAACAATAACCAACTCATTTAGTTCGTATGCCAACTTTCATACCAGACCCATCATCTACAATTCATGATTCATGCCAAGCATACATAATACTCCATTATATACAGGTTTCTCATCATAACATTCATACCCAAACCAATACCAACCATCCAAGAATGAATAAACACCCAAATAGCGTACTGCCTCGCCCAGTCCCTCGCTAAGGCTGAAGGGTCTCGCTCAGGCGAGACGTGCTCGCTCAGGCGAGCCCCCTTCGCCTAGGCGAGGGCTTGAGGAAGCATCCAGAGAACATCACGGGATCTCGCTTAGGCGAGACCCCTCTCGCCTGGGCGAGGTGTTCGCTCGCTCAAAAAATTTGAGTGGGTCGCCTGGGCGACCTTTCGCACAATAGGGTTTGGGCGAGTCCCTGTTCATCTCGCCTAGGCGAGACTGGCTCGCTTGGGCGAGATTAGCAGGTCTCGCCACAGTTTCCCTACAACAGTTACCCACATTAGTCCAAACCACGGATATTCATGCATTCACAATTATAACAACATCACACCAGCCACATGACCTCAACACAACAGTTCCATAACAAGATAGAGACGAAATACAAGAGTGAGCTAGAGCTTCCCTACCTGGAAGAAGTTAGCGGAGACCTCGACGGCACGGCTACGAGCACTGTAGCTCTAAGTATGAACTAGAGAGCTAAAAATAGCAGAGAACAGAACCAAAGGTGGATTATTACGGAGTCCTAACTGGAAAAATGTCGAGGAAAACAATGGAAGACATACGAGCTAGGAAGAGGTACTTACGCGGAGTAGGAACTGGGTTTGAAGTTAGCTCAAAGTGGACCTTAGGACGAACCCTAGCAGAGCGTTCTGTCCAGGAAAGGAGAGTTGACGGCTGCTGAGTTTTCTGCCAGAGTGGGAAGTGTGAGTTAGGGCTACCTGAAACCGATTTTATCAATTGGGCCCACCCTAGGCCCAATTACAAGGAACACCCCCTTTACTTTAGGGCAGAAAATAATAAGCCAAATTTAATGGGCCTTATAGTTTAGGGTTGGAAGTGGGGTTTTAGGCACCTCTGGACCGGTCTTAGGCCCAACAGATTAGAGTAGGCCCTTAAACATTACGGTCAGAAATAAAGTGGACCTTACAAATAACAAAATACAAGTTAAAGTATTTTATTTAATATAATATTTAATTAAAATGCTTAATTCGAAATTTTAATTATATAATTACACAACTAATCTTTTATTATATTAATTTTATAATTTAACACAAATAAATTAATATCCAAATATTATTTTTTAATCTTAATTTTTATAGTTTAAAAAAATTTAATAATATATTTAATTTTATCTTTTAAAATTTTTTTTATATCTACATGTATTCCTAATTACAAATTTGAACATAAATTGTGTATAAAAAAAATACATTAACTCTTTTAATAAAAAATGAAAAGCAAAATAATGACCGTGTGTAATCATCGGTTTTAAATTAGTTATAACTAAAGAGAATCGATCGAAAAAAATATCATGAATAATTAATATAATTTTGGTTAAATTATTCTTTTGGTCCCTTTATTTGTCAAGTAATATTAGTTTGGTTTTCAAGTTTTTCGTTGTCTTAATTTGGTCCCCATTTTCTTAAAAATGATTCAATTTGGTCTTTGCCATTAATTTTGACCACACGATGTTAAAGTCAACGTCACGTGTCAATTTCTGGTTTTTTTGAATTTTTTTTTGAATTTTTCTAATTTTTTACACGTGTTACTTCACAATTGTGCCACATGTTAAAATGACTCAATTTGGTCCCTACATTTGTTTTTAGTTTCAATTTAGTCCCAATTTTTGTAAAAATGAAGCAATATTGTCCCTCATTAAATTGACACACAATTTAATTTATTTATAAATCTTATGATGATATTCTTAATAAAATTGACATTTTTATTAAATATTTGTGGAAATATTTTTAAACATTTTTTTTAGTTTTATTATTAAACAAAGTTAAACCCCAAACTTAATTTCAAAAATTAACAATTTTGTCATCATATATAAAAACATCAAGTGTAACATATTATACAAATTAGTGAAGATTAAAAATCAAATAACTTGTCATACATAAGTTTAGGAACTAAATTTCAAGTTCAAAACAAAACCAAAGTCTAATGTTTTGTATAGAATTTGAAGTTAATTTAAAATATTTATAGGAATATTTAATAAAAATGTTAATTTCAGTAAGAATATCAACATAAATTTGTAACAAGTAAATTGAGTGTCAATTTAAGGAGGGATAATATTGCTTGATTTTTACAAAAATTGAGACTAAATTGAAACACTAAAAACAAATATAGGGACCAAATTGAGTCATTTTGACACGTGACATAATTGTGAAGTAACACCTGTAAAAAATTAAAAAATTTCAAAAAAACTTCAAAAACCAGAAATTAACACGTGACATTGACTTTAACACTATCTAGTCAAACTAACAATGACTAAATTAAATCATTTAAAAAAAATAAAAACTAAATTGAAACAACCAAAAAATTTGAGAACCAAATTATATTACTTAGACAAATAAAGAGACCATAGAGTAATTTAAGCTATACTTTTAGTTGATAGAGCCTAATGAGAAGATTATTTGCGAATTGTTTTATTTTGTTTTATTTTTCCGTATCTTTCCCTCTCCTTAGTTGTAGACTCTCCCGCACGTGATCACTCGCACCTTTTTAGGAAAGGGCGTGATACAGTAACGTTGAAAGAGTTGTTGGCAGCGTTCCATAAGAAGCTCCGCTAGGTGGTGCGAATAAAATAAAAAGAAAACGAGGAAAACAGTGCCACATTCGCATTCTTCGTCATTCTTATTGTCCTTTGCTTGGTGCAGAAATCACTCTTCCATTTTCTAGGGTTTGGTTTTTGCTCTCTTCGCCTTCTTCAATGGCCGCTTCGCATTTGCTCAGATCCGCGTTTCTCGCACCTTCATCCTGCGATCGTTCCAAGGTCTCTTCCCACGTCGCCGATTCTCTCTCTGTTTTTCGATTTTCGCTTTCATTGTTCACTTTTTCCTGCATTTGTTTGTAAAGTGTAACACAATACTGTAACTGAACCGAACCGAATGGACTGTGATGTGATGCTTTTTGGTTGATGCGGTGTTGTTTGTTTGGTTGGTCTACAGATTATGGTCTTGGTTTTGTAATCAGTTGAGCTTTATTTGGTTGTTCAGAGAATCAACATTTTTATTTTATTTTTTATTGATTGGTTAAAGTTTTTAAGTTTTTTTCATGTTCGTTTTTTTTTCTTGCGTTTACGTGAAAAATCAAGTGGAAAATTTAAAGTGTTTGAGGTTTTTTAAGATCGGCTTTTGACATTTCAGCTGTAACGTCTAAGTTTTTTTGGTTGTCGTGATGGCAAACTGCGGAAATTTTTTATAATATTAATGTTTACAATGATGCTGCAATTTAATATGCCTCGGGCTTTCGATTTTTTATTTGTTTATTTATTTCTTTGTATTTATTGTAGTTATGTTTATTTAGCTTTGAAAGTTTGGTTTTGGTTGGAACCTGTTTTCCATTTCCTGCTCAGGAAACGAGGTACGTGTGAATATGCTGTAGCGTTTTCATAAGAAAATAATCTGTGAGGAACTTTAAGGAAAATTTTCCGATTGACAATCTTTGATGGTTGAGAAAAGTTTCTTTCTCATGGTTTACATGCTTAATTTTCTTACGTTTGATTGTTATTGTATTGATGTTTTTTTGTTTGGATGTACCATTTTACTAATATATCTGTATATATGTTGTACGATTCAGGTATTTAGCAACGCCTCGAGTTGTAATGTAAAATCTACGGGATTACAGAGTAGCATGTTTGGTAATTCGATTCAATGTGACTCATTCGTCTTACAGTTGAGTTGCTCAAACCTTTTTACCTTGAGCTCCTAAATTCTTTCATATTTCGGTTCCTTCAATAGTTGGTGGTTTTATTATTTGTTGTTCTGATTTATTGGTGTTTGCACAGAAACTACAATGCTCGGGGGATCCAGCCTATTAAATCCACAGCTACAGAAATCCCTCTCCCCACCCAGCGTACGAATAATACCACCATTGTATTCTATATTAGTGCGATTTGCATGCAATTTCTTGATTTTTACTTGTGGTTGGTTTGGCTTGTTTAGAATCAAGGAGCACTGGGAAGACTAGAGTTGGAATAAATGGTAACTTTCTTGTTACGAGATTTCCATTTGCTGTCTCTTGTATCTACTTGCCGCATTTAATTTTATTATGTACTTTCAATTTTTCATTGAATACAAAATTCATCATAGATGATGAATTATTTTAAGATTTGCCTTACTACCTTCTTTTCGTTTTATCATGGTTTTATTTAGAATAGCTCATAAGAATTGTTCTACATTTTCATACAGAGTAACTGAGTGTGACGTATGCAGATGCTTTCATAAAAGACATTCCTTCAACTGTCTAATTGCTTTAGATGAAATAGGCAATGTTTGATGAAGATAATCAAATTTGGCATAATATTTACTGGATTCTGTATGCTTTAACCCGAATGATTTCAAATTGCATTTTTTGTGAATCCTCATTTTATTGGTGGATCTGTGCATAATGTTGAGGCATATTTCTCAACTATTAAGTTACCAAGTTATGAATGAAAAAAAAAAATATAAGACTATTGGTTTTTCTATATTTTTTAGTTTTGGTCTTTTAGGAACATGCATATCAGTTGCTGGAGCCTGAAAGAACTGTTGTTAAAATGTGTTATCTAAAATGTAGTTATGTAGAAGATGAAAGCTTTGTTTTATTATGTATAACACATGGAGTTTTTCTTTTTGTTTTTAGATTACATACGTGTACTTATGCTGAAATGTGCAGGTTTTGGTAGAATTGGAAGGTTGGTGCTACGTGTAGCTACTTCACGAGATGATATTGATGTTGTTGCAATTAATGATCCATTTGTTGATGCAAAATATATGGTATGTACTGTTATACTGGTTATAGACCTAGAGACTATATTTGATATGTATTTTCTTTTGTATGCTTTTATTTATTTATGTATATGGTGATACATACATCTATCTGAAAGCTCTTTTGTTTTTGTCGTGTAGCCAGTACGTTTAAGAATTAGATTTATATTATAGCGTGTTTGGTGAAGATTAGAATTAAGAGATACTACTCCCACGAGAAGCTTATAGAGACAAACGATTACTTTTCTTTAAAATAATCTGAACCAAACTTGTCAGTATAATGCTCTGATCTTGGATGCTCTATTTTACCCATATTTAGTGATATAATTTGTTTTTTATCTGTTATATTGATTCAATTGGGATGTTCTTCAACTATGATCCATGTTGTTTGCTTGCCTTTTGTTATTTTACATATGTTGATATTTATTTAGATTATTTTATTATTTTATCATGAAGCCTTGTCTAATCTTAAGAGAATCCAATCTGTGATCTGTTTGAAAACATATCTCAGAAAAAAAAAATGAAAAAATAAAAACTCAGTCTCTATCATAGTATTTCCTCATTTACTTTTGTTCTAAACGAATCATTCCAAATGGAACCGGAAATTAAGGAAGCTTTCTTGTTTTGGTCCGAAATAAGAGGACTTTATCTGTATGTTCAACCCCCAATTTCTTGCAATAATGTATCAAAACTCCTTTAAATATAAGGAAGCATAGAGATTGTGTTAAACATTACAAAATCTTGTGAGAAGTAGGAAATGACAGTTGTTGGCAACAAAATATTTGCGCCAGCACTTTTCTGGATTAACGGTAGTAATTATACTGTAGTAGATACTCATGCTTAGTACATACAATGACAATAGATGGTCTACAATTGAGAAATTGGTGAGTGTATTGTTGCACGCCTGTATTCCACTTTTTTCAATAAATTCATCTTTTGTTTTATTTATTTGTTTTTGCGTGTAATTTTTTTCAATTAATGTACTGTTGCATTTGACTTTTTTTGTGGATTTATTGTTGATGCTTGGTTTATGATTTGTGTTTGGTTTAATCTCTTTTTTATTATTTCATCCTCACATTTTTTCTTTATCATTGGATCTTTTTCTTGTAGGCTTACATGTTTAAATATGATTCTACTCATGGTCCATTCAAGGGGACCATTAAAATTTTGGATGACTCTACTTTGGAAATTAATGGAAAGCAGGTTAAAGTTGTGAGCAAAAGGTATCATGAGTTGATATCTGATAATTAAAGTGAATGTTATAAACGCGTTAATGGTTTGCACAATTTTTTTTTCTGTATTTCAGAGATCCTGCAGAGATCCAATGGAGTGATTTTGGTGCTGATTATGTCATAGAGTCATCTGGAGTTTTCACAACTGTGGAAAAAGCTTCATCACATTTGAAGGTACTCAAGTACTTGTGTATTAAGTCTTCTGTTTCTTTCATTCTTTTCTTTGTCTTACCCTCCAGCATCAAATGAGCTTTATCTTTTTACTCTGTAGGCTGGTGCCAAGAAAGTAATAATATCAGCTCCATCTGCTGATGCTCCAATGTTTGTGGTAGGAGTGAATGAGAAGACATACCAACCAGAAATGGACATTGTTTCTAATGCAAGTTGTACAACAAATTGTCTTGCTCCTCTTGCCAAGGTGTGATTGCTCATGCATTGCCAAACTTTATTGAACTGAAGTATTCTTTGTAATGAGAATGTTTTTGTATGTAGTTTGGCAATGTTAAACTTAAGGTTTAATGGAAGCTCTCCTCTTCCTTAAAAGATACCTAAGTTATTCTGTGACATATCCTTTTGGGTGTGGGTGTGTGTGGATATTTTCTGCTGAAATAGATCCAGTCTTTTAGCCATGTACTTTTATATGTTCAACTTATACTGTCCTGTTGGCTTTAATTATATATTTTCTACTGAAATAGATCCAGTCTTCTACAATTTCTTTGAACTTGATGGAGTTGATACATATATATTGGAATCTATATAGTGGTTCATCGGGGGCTGAAATTAACTTTTTAGGTTGTGTCCCAAGACATGCAGTATTCTTCAACTAATGCTGCAATGTTCCCCCTTTAATTAAATATCTTTAATTGAAGTTATTGTTGATCTATCTGAATCTAGTAGTTATTGTTGATCTATCTGAATCTATAAGTTATTCAACTAGTTGATAGAAACATGGTATCTTGTTAGATATAATGTGGTGTACAACTTTCCTCTATAATTATTATTTAAAAAATATATCTATTTTCCAACAACAATAATGGCCAATGACCATGATAGTTCAAAACCATCCCATAGAAATGATCCTGGTTGGAAACATTGTCACTTGATGGATGAGTCAAACTTCAGTACAAATTTTTGTAATTATTGTGGGAGTGTTATGAAAGGAGGAATTACTA
The DNA here is from genome assembly GCF_037176805.1 of Vigna unguiculata. Lineage (NCBI taxonomy): Eukaryota > Viridiplantae > Streptophyta > Magnoliopsida > Fabales > Fabaceae > Vigna > Vigna unguiculata. Next base: position 12,595,212 of record NC_140792.1, read on the forward strand.
GAGAAAAATAACATCTAATGGCAAAGAAGGTCATCGTTGCTACTGCTTGCCCCAAGACTCCAAAAAATGAGAGAAGAACTTTAGAAATTATATAGAGAAAAAATAGTCAGGTTCTTCGTCAGTCCTAGTATCATCAAGGTAGTCAAAATCAATATCTTACTCAAGACCGGAAAGGGAAATATAAATCATAAATCAGAAGATGCGACTCAAAATTGGTAAGATCCTACAAACTTTATGAAATTTGTATTCACACAAAATCATTATATGACACCCAAAATTCACAACTGAACTTCATAATATATGAAATAAAATAGTACATCATTAAATAGCTTAAAAAAGAGTGAAAATTTTGTATTGTGGATATGGAAGAGCGGCTGTTTGAATACACATCAAATGAAGGGAGAGCGACACTTATTTTCATCCATGGAGTAGGTATGGGTGGGTTTCACTTGTGTGGGAAGAAAGGGAGTTACGTTGTGGCAGTTTTTCTCAATTATAGAAGAGAGGGAGTAACTCTTTTGTTTTATCAGTGGTGGCAGTTTTAACTGTTTAGAGACATTTTTTTTTTTACTTTTTGGGTGCAGTAACAATTTTAATAATTGGGCTTAAACTAAATGGACTAAACTTTTTAGGTTAGAAAACAATTCCAACCCATTACAAAAACCCTAGAGTTGTCATCCACCACCCATCAACGAAGAGACTCATAGAGAGGCCAACGTTGAGGTACGTGGATGTCGCGAGAGTCACCGCTGAGTTGCCCATGATAGAGTTGTTTTCGAGAGAGGCGCTGTTGCCGGGAGGTCTGTCCACTTATTCTTCCTCACCATGTGGAGGGATTGCATCACGAGGTTGCAAGAGAAGCATCACCGTGAGCTCTGTCGGCCTCTCCCTTGTTGCTAGGAGGGGCTGTATCGCGAGAATTGCCACTTCCACACAAAATGCAATTTACAACGACAATCCAACTCAATCTTTGAAGATTGCGGTTTTAAGTGAATCAAGATTAGAGAGGAAAAAGATCGTAGCCTTGTATGATCATACATTTTGGATTGTGATTTTGACTACCATGCTAGATATAGTTCATCTAATGATATAATGAGAGTGAACATGAAGTTGAAATTTTCACTGCATGTAATGATAAAGGGAGAAATAGTGGTGGAAAAAAGGACCAATGTGTTTGTTTTGTAGGAATCCAATTGTTGTAATAGAGGAGAAAAAAAGAAAAACTTGAGGTAATCAATTCATCAATATATTGCTTGATTTTGGTACTAACCAGGCTTGTCATTTAAACCTTGTGAGATTAAAAAGTTTTCAAGATATGATTGATGCTATAGGTGCTAATGGACCTAATATACCTACTTCTACTTATGAAATTCAAGTTTTAGTTTTCAACAAGGAGGTTAACTACATTGAAAAGTTGTTGAAAGGTCATTCAAATGAATGAACCAAGAACAAGCTCTCTGAAGAAGATAAGGGGAGGAAAGCTACAAAAATTGTTCTTATACCTTTATTTTGGAATCATGTTGTATTTACTCTCAAAGTTGTGGCTCCTCTTGTTCATGTACTTCATTTGTTGTATGGGGAAAGAAAAGCAGCTATGAGCTATATATACGAAGCAATGGAGAAGGCCAAGGAAACAATAAAGAAGTCACTCAGTAACAATTAAAGTAAATGGAAGGATGTATTCTTGCATGCAAATAGTCACTTTCGGAACCTAGAGTTCTATTATTCCAAGCCAGAAATCGAATATGATTTGGAAATTACAAATGGATTGTATTCTTGCATCAAGAGGTTGGTGCCAAGTAAAGATGTGCAACAAAAAAATTTAACTAAGTTGCCTCTTCATAAGAGTGGAAGTGGACTCTTCGGTGATGACTTCGCCAAAGAATTTCGAAATTGTGTCAAGATATAATGGTTACATTATAAGTGATTTTCTTTGCTTTTGTAGCTTAATGGTGAAAGAATTATAGGCACACAACTCCCAACTTACAAAAGCTAACAATCAAGATTTTAAGTTTGACATGTAGTTCATTGGGATGTGAGCGCAACTAGAGTGTAATTGAGCAAGTAATAATTATTGTTCATGATATGACACAATTCATTATTATTTTTTTGTAGAGTGTACAAAGAAATTAATTTATATTTAACTTATTTATTCATAACGTAGATTCATTTGAAAAAGAAAGATATAATATGAGGAATGAAAAAGGCCCTAATCTATTCTATTGAATAAAATTGATGAGTGTAATGACTGGTTAGTGTGGGACACATGGATGATGATAATGAAGAAGGGGGAAATGAGTTGGTTTTTATGATGATCCCACTCGTAATTGAGCAACAATTTTATGAAGCTTCAGGTGTTGAAGAACTAATAGTGTATACAAAGAGACAAGCAACCAATAAAAGTAAGCAACCATGAAGTGGTGGTATTATTATTGGATCTCCCCGTGCTTTTCTGAAAGGTTTAGGTGCTACTTCAACCCTAACAAAGAGGGATGAAGGGAAGATTGAGATTGGGGCTGAGAATGAATTGCATGATATCCTTGATATTGAGTTTGAAAAGTTACTTAACTTTGACAAGAGTTTCTTAGAGGGGAAAAGAGGATGGATATGCCCTATTAGATAATATTGAAGAGAATTATGTTGGGATTGAAGAAGAGTGAGATAATTAGAAATTTAAGACATTTATTTTGTGTTTTGTTGTTTGTGTAAGTTTTGAACATGAAATTTGTAGTGCTTTGATTTCACGTTATTGTTATTTGAATTTTTAGACAATATTATTATTAGTTATGATTGTTCTTTATTTTTTCATTACTATTTATATTTCAGTATTTGTTATTTTAAAATTGTCTATATGTTTATATTATATTTCTTTTGATTGCAATCCTTTTCCCATAACCGATATGGCTTCCGTTATAATATGATAAAGGATTTTTGGAGTCTGATATTTTCTGTTATCTGATATCTGTAACATTGATATCAGGGCAGTGTTAGAAACAATTTAGTCAATATAAAAACAATTTCTGTTATCCTTCATCTGTCCCATTGGTAACTTGCATATAAGTATGTAACTTAAATTATTCATCAGGTGGTTCATGAAGAGTTTGGAATAGTTGAAGGTTTAATGACAACTGTACATGCAACCACAGGTATCTTTGCAAACTTGCTAATTGCAGCCTGTAGTTTCCTTTTCTTGTGGTCAATTCGTTTCTTTATATGTTCACAAGTAGCATCGTTAACATCCAATTCTTTCTTACCCAGCAACACAGAAGACTGTAGATGGCCCTTCTATGAAGGATTGGCGAGGGGGAAGAGGGGCAAGCCAAAATATAATTCCAAGTTCAACTGGTGCTGCGAAGGTAAGAGATGGATGGACGCTAATTTTAAGTTTACTATTTCGGTATAGGTATGTAAATATGGGTTTGTTTTATGAAATCACAGGCTGTTGGGAAAGTGCTTCCTGAGTTAAATGGAAAACTCACTGGGATGGCATTCCGTGTTCCGACTCCCAATGTTTCTGTGGTGGACTTGACTTGCCGGCTTAAAAAGAATGCTTCGTATGAAGATGTTAAATCAGCAATAAAGTATGTCTCTTGCTTTTTTTTCTCCAGCTTTTATGCCATTTACTGTTTTGTACAAACCTTTGGTTGATTTTTATAACTTACCTACTTAAAAATATGAAGGTATGCCTCCGAGGGACCACTGAAAGGAATCCTTGGGTACACAGAAGAGGATGTTGTCTCTAATGACTTCGTTGGTGATTCAAGGTGCATTGTGTTATGCTGTTATCTTCAAAGCAGAACGTTATTTTTTAACTTTTCTGGTTGGAAAGTGAGACCATAGAAGATGAGATCCCTGTTTGGTTTTGGGCAATTATAGATTTTGCACAAAAGAAAAATTGAACCTTCAATCCTTCATTTCTTTCTCTGCTTCTCTTGGATATATATTTGTTATTAAAAAGGCTTATGCAATTCAAAATTAATTCCCTTGCTCAGGTCAAGTATCTTTGATGCTAAGGCTGGCATTGCACTTAGTTCTTCCTTTGTTAAGCTGGTTTCATGGTATGACAACGAATGGGGTTACAGGTATGCTTGCATTTTGGATATGTAGACTGAATAGCATTGATTCATTGGTTGATTTTTAGAAGTATAGTTTATGCGTACCTTGAATTGATGTTTTTGGAATGGTTTTTGTGCAGCAACCGCGTGTTGGACCTTATAGAGCACATGGCGTTGGTGGGAGCTCAAAATTGAACACCATCATGTTCAATTAGGTTATTATTGGTAGTGACTTAGGTTCAGATTTTGGTTTTGATCTGATTTTCATAATGAGGCTAAATTATCACATCGTGTACACCGAAAATAAAATAAAGAGGACATTGTCCTGGGTCATGTTTTGGGATTACTACCAGCATGAATTTTTAACAATGTGCCTTTAAAAATGATTTGACATTTTAAAGGTGAAGAATGATTTATATTCGCTTGTTCGGTAGGGCACGTTTTGGATTAATACCAGCATGAATTTTTAACAATCTGCCTTTGAAAATGATTTGACATTTTAAAGGTGAAGAATGATTTATATTGGCCTGTTCGGACAAGTGCAACACCAACTTTGTAAGTTGTTCAAATTCTTGTTGATTTAGGTTAAATCGGTAATGAGTTTAAATGACCGTAGACAGCATGTACACTGGAAGTACAATAAATGGAAATGTTTTGGAATTACGAGCAACGAATTTTACGAACTGGCTTTCCAAATTTGTCATTTTAAAGTGGATGGTGAATTATATTGGCGTGTCCGAGAATAATCTGGTTCCATTTCATTAGATAATACAGTGAATATGTTGATGTTCAATCAATTATTTTCATGGTACGATGATAACAAATACATTTAAATAAATGTAAGATATTGACATTGATGACGTAAATAGTGATGAAGATACTGTGACGATGGTTGCTGAGATATGCAATATCCTATTTTTACGGAATTCATCTCAACAGTTTTAAGAATTTGACTTTTAGGTCAATGGTTTAACTATTGGTTAGAGAATTAAGCAAACTAAGATCTATGATTAAATTGATAAACAATTGAATTTTAATTTTTTATTCCAACATAAGTCACTTGATTAAGAATTTAGGCTTACTTAAAGTAGACTTAAAATTAGGTGTTTTATTATTTTCTAAGTTCGATGACATGACAAAATAATTATCGAAAGATCCTACTATCTTACATTGATTACCCCAATTATTTTTGAAAAGAGTTCTTCCCTCATTCTTTCCTCGCATGGTCCACACTCCGTACAAAGTTTTTCTCCTCCCTCTCCCTACACTGTGAGACTACCTAGAACCCCTGGTTCTCATAATTGAAGACCAACATGTAACTCTCCATTTAATTAATGATGCTAATTAAAAGAAATGTCATACAAAATAATATAATATCGTGGTCCTGGAGTATAACTACTACTCTAATATCCCAAAAATACTTAGAGAGAAATCAAGACACACGAAGATACCAATATCAAACAAAATTACAAGAACTTGACAAAAGTCAACATAGTACTAAAGAACAAAACAGTACATGGGCCTAAGTCCTATGAGAAAGCCCAAACAGCAGAATCCTGCCCAAGTAAGCTATGCAACTCCATCTCCCTGTTGACCACGACTATTTCTCGCATATGCTCACATCAATAAATTGGTGATCATCACAAAGAGAGAAAAACCACACCACAGAACATACACCAAACAAAAAGGGTAAGCTAGAGTGAAAAAGGATTTATCATACAAACATATACACTTTCACAGTCAAATGTACATACAATATCCAATCATGTTATGACCTTCCAAACAATACACTAAGATTGGAGACACGACTCATCCAAATACATATAATAGAGCGAAAAAGGATTTATCATACAATCATATACACTTTTACAGTCAAATGTACATACAACATCTAATCATGTTATGACCTTCCAAACAATACACTAAGAGGGAGACACGACTCATCCAGATACATATAATTAGTCAGATTCAATGGATGCTTGCACTTGTGGTGGACTTCCCTACTCTACCGAGCTGCTCTCCCGAGCTAAGTGTTACAATGTCTCAACGTCCACACACAAGGTTAGTCCTTAATGGGTTTTGGGCCTCTGCTACTCTCACCACAAGAGTCAGTTCGCTCTATGTGAGACTAACTGACTCCTTAGAGTGTCAAGATGCAACCTTATCTTGAATCCTTACTAAATTATATAGATGGGGCACCACTATGAACTCCCACTAATAGGAGTCATGGAATTAAGTCTCGGCCAACTGAGGTACCACCATGAGGTCTCACCTAGAGACTCATGGAATTACGCCCTAACCAAATACGAAAATGTTCCAACAACCAAGTATGTATTATCACACATATCAAACTCATGCCAATGTTTTCCACCAATTCCCCATTCATAAATCATACCAAGATCATGCCAACCTTATCATTTCCAAACCATAGGTCACTTAATTCATGCATACTTAACCCATTCATGCTTTAACAAGGTAATAAAGTCATATAATAAATTACCAATCAAAGACATGAGACAGAACAGACATCAAACAAACACTTGCGTCAATCTCGCTCAAGCGAAAGGGTTCTTTCGCTCAAGCTACAAGCCCTTGCTTAGGCGAGACTGCCAACAATGAGGGTTATTGATTGTGCAAGTTCTCGCTTAGGTGAGCCCTCCTCGCCTGAGCGAGGCCACCCCTCGCCTAGGCTGAAAATTGCAGCGACGTGCTAAGGTCCCTACATGTTCTCGCTTAGGCGAGCCCCTCTCGCCTGAGCGAGATGTCACCTCGCTCAAACGAGAGCTCTCCGCGTGAGCGAGAGTTCGAGTGTGAATCTGACCTGTTTCTACAAGTCTCGCCTGGGTGAGACAGGTCCGCTTGGGCGAGAGCTTTAGTTTCTCGTCACTGTTTCCCTACAACAGCCACACACACGAATCCAAACCAACATACCAAGGCATTTCATGCATTCACAATATCACACCAACCATAGAATCGTAAAACAACAGTAGGACAAACATGAAATCGAAATACATGAGTAAGTCCTAGCTTCCCTTACCTAGAAATAGCTAGCAAGCGCACTTTGACGCTAAACAGTGAGCACTTCAACTCTAAGAACGGACTCGAGAGCTAAAAAACAGTGAAGCAAGTTCAAGACGGGTTACCAATGTGAACCCTAGGTAGAAATACGACTATAGAGCTAAAAGTAAGGGAGGTACAGATAAGAATCAACTTACGTGGGTGGAAAATGAGTTGAACTTGCTTGAAGACGAATGGATCTCGAAACTCTAACAGAGCTTCTGAAAAGAAATGAGAGCGTATGAGGGGGCTGTTTGCAAAAGTGAAAGCTGAATAGGAGACCCTAACAGCTTTAGGGACCTTAGCACCCTATGGGCCAGCCCTTAGGCCGAACAGATTTAAGGCCAGCCCTTAAAACATTAAGACAGAAATAATTGGACCTTACATAACACCTAAACCTTTTCCATCGTCTATTGTTGGAGAAACAAAAAAATGAGGAGCTTCTACTCTCCCCGTAAACTCTCCCTCTCCCACTACCCATATCTCTTTATATTCATGATAACTTTTTATTCAACAATTTTGGTTTTAAATAAAATGTTATGGAAATTTTTGGATGCTGCACCTTTGTTCTTGATTTCATGACAGAGGGAAGTTATTTTTTATATTGCTTTTTGTCTTTCTTGTGATGATTTCAGAACCCCATTTTACAAGTTATATGGTGTCCATTTTCTTAATTCTAAACTCGTGCGTGGGTTGTTCCTACAGCACTTCTCCAAATAAAAAATTGATTAGACTTAAAGATGTGTAACCTTGGGTGGACTTTGGAAGGATTCCTAGGAGAACTTTTGGATCTAATGTTTAGGACATCCAAGGGCTTAAAAAACATCAAGAACCTTAGGGTTTAACTTAAGAAACTAACATAACACCAAAATGAGGGTATTTGGGCAATGTATGGAAAATGAGTTTAACTTTTGATGGCTTAGGGTTTTAGGTCGTACTTTTATGTTTGGAAGTTTATATATATATATATATATATATATATATATATATATATATATATATATATATATATATATATATATATATATATATATATATTATTTTTTTTTTCTTTTTTGAAACTTCAATGTGTTGTAAGTAAATAACAACTAGAATCAACTAAAATACTTTTTTAGATTTAATGTGTTTTTGAAGTTTGGTAGTTGCTGGCCGGTTTCCATATATTAGTGCATTGAGTTTTTAATTTGTGAGCATATTTTTGTAAATGCGAGATTTTAGTGAGTATTTTTATTTTAAATAAATTTAATAAAGAGAAAATGAGAAATGAAATCATTAGAAAATTAACTTTTCTAAATTTAGTAAAAATATTTTAATTAATGGATACAATTTTGTTTTTAAAATTTTGTTCTAACCATTAACGAATACATTTATTCAACATTAAAATAACATAACTCAATATTCAAAAGAGTTGAAGCCCTTTATGCTTTTAGAGAAGGAGTGAAATTCTTCTTGAATAATCAATTAGAGAGGATTTCGGAAGGAGTTGTTGCTGTGATACTCTGAGACAAAGGAAGAATTGTTGAGAGTTGGATAATGGGTTCTTTAAAGCTAACTTCCTAAGTAAGGGAAACTAACTTGAATACATATGCCTTTTGGTTAATTGTAGTTGTATGTGATCAATTATTGAATTTTTTAATGAATTGAATGATAGTGTGTAATGTTCAACGACCCACTTTAACTATGTGTCCATTGCACACGTACTTAAAACAAATGTCATGGCATGTTTGTAATTAGTGTGAACTTTAAAACGACAATTTTATAAATGAGCGTCGTTGTTTTTCTGCTGAAAAGGCATAAATAACGACGGTTTTATAAAAGACTGTTGTGAAAATGGTAAAAACAATGATGGGTTGTATCCTAACCGTTATTGAAAAAGAATGAGATGCAATATAACGACGGTTAAGTGAAATAATTGCCATGAATTAGCTTTCAAGAGTTAAAAAGATTTTATCTTTTCACTTTTTCGTGCACAGTCTAGTTCATACTTATAAAAATAAAATTAATTATATAAAAAATATCAAAATAATATATTACATAATAAAAATAAATAACAAAAGAAAGTAAAAATAATCAAATATGTGTCTTAGAAACAATTTAATATACTTAAATGAAATCACACAAAAGAAAAAAGATGTATAAGGGTATGATAAAATGAAAATTACATTAGAAATCTGTTCCTGCAGAGAACAAATAAGATGAGTTAGGTACAAGTGTCACCTTATGTAGTCCGCTATCTCTTCAGTTGGCCTTTCCCCGGTTGATACATGTCAGCTTGAACCCAGGAGGGGTTACCTGCAGAAGAGTCTTCGAAGCTCAAGTAAGTCAAAGCTCTCAGAGAGTCAAATCAGTGATTAATGAATGCGTACCTTTAATTATTGGGATCCACGCGCATTTATAGAGCATTAATGATGTCTGATTACCTCATGGGCCGGGCCTTAACTTGGGCTATGGCTTGGGCCATGAGTGGGCTTGGGCCCCAACCCAGGCCCTTGAGACCTATTGAATGCGGGGGCTTCTATTTTCACTAAGTTTATTGGAGTTGTCGGCCTGGACTCTAATCTTATCGGGTCTGCTGTCCGCTGGAGTAGTCGGCTTGGACCGATTACTTACCTTGATGACTTACATTGGTTATACGAGGTGTAGGTTATTCTTCTATATATATAAGTTGAAAACGGTATAAGTTAGGCTAACTCGGCCTAGGCTGAATACTTGGCTGCCTTGATATATGCATTGCTTGCTTATATGGTCGAGTTTGGCTAGGTGTGGTACACCAATCCCCCAGCCTTGTCTGATATGAGATGTCGGTCAAGGATGATATGTGTTGGTATGCTAGCGGAACCGACTAGGTGTGATACAAAATCTATAAAAACTTTTCAGATATAGTTGAAGTGTTGAGAGATAATGAAAATAGTTTTAGTGTAACAAAAATAGTTTTTCAAATAAAACAAACATTAAGAATAAAAAAATAAAGAAAATATATTTTTTATATTACCTACTAAATGAAGGGTTTATGATATAAATCAGATGATGCCTCTGGAGAAGCTTGGTCAATTGTATATCAGAGAGGTAGTGATTATTGATTAAGAATAACAACACCCTGGAGTTAGGATATTACACTTTTATGGTATGAGAGCAATGGTTTTGTTCCAAACATTGTGGAAAGTGGTCTGTCTTTGCTTCTGTTTTGTTGCATTTTGAGTCTTTCTTTATGTTTTCGTAATGGCTATAAAACGTGCTAAGACATCCTTTTCTTCAAGCCATCATTATGCTAATATGGCAAGGTTAGCCCAGTCCATTGAAAGAATGAGCAGTGTTGTTGAGCAACAAAGTGCTACAATGACAACCAACTAGACGACTTGGGACATCTAATGCTTTAACCTAGTGATTACCATTAGTGTACTCGTCAAACATAATGACTTGTATACTACTTAGACTCGTCTAATGCTAAAACTTGGTCTTTTAATTGTCAGAATTCCTACTTAAATTATCGTTTGACTATCAACCATTAAGCACATGTGTAACATCTCAAGATCAGATGATACATGGAAAAACCTCACTTGTGTAAAGGAGTTCACTCATACGAAAGTAAGAAAGGTGCTACATGGAAATACCTCACTTGTGTAAAGGAGTTCACTAACGCGAAAGTAAGAAAAATGCTTTATGCTTTGGAAGTTCCAGATACATTTGAAACTTTAAAATCATAACTCTTTATGTTAGTACCAAAAAAAAAAACTGTTTACAATATCTATTTAAGAGTGTCTAACACCAATATTCTATAAACTTGATTACATTTAAATGAAAACTCTTTTCACAAAACCTTCTCTTTCTTTCTCTCCAAACAACAATTCTACTTTCCTTTCCCTGTTGTGCACTTTAGAAACTCACCTATTATTTGCTTCCGTATAACACTTTATACGATCATCACATACCATACACACTAAAACACTCACATTGAATAATTCTCATAGAACTATCCTTACACGCACAAACATTCCAACAAAAACATCAATACCATTAAGACATAAATCAAGAAAAGATTAGTTTACACACCAAGGCATTCATGCATGGCATAGTTCATCACAGAATTGTTCCCACATAAACATTCACACCATATCAGCTATTGGAATTATGTTATTCAACTAAGGATTAGCTCCCCTTACCAAAAATATGTGATAATACTACCTTCTCGATTTCCAATCCTTAACTCTCCCCTTCCTCTAGCTTGGTCTCCATCTCCTAGCCTTTAGTAAGTCTTTCTACATCCACAAAAAACCTCTCCTTTTTTAGAAGACTGTCCTTTCCTCTAACTCCTCATTCTAATTAGTTTATATAGAGGTTATGGAACTCTTTAGAGAAAGCTAAACATTCATTCTCTAACCTAATTTCATATCTCACATCTCTGCTCTGTCACTTTTAATCATTAATTACTCTTTAGTTCGTATCTTCTTACTTTATTCTTGGCTACTTTTTTAGACACATTATCCTCTTCCTTATGGTTTGGTCTCAACTATAGCTTTAACGTACACTGCTTCCACTCCATTACTCGGCCAACTGTTTTCCTGACACGTATAAAGTTGTTTTGCCTTCTCCATTCCTCCCATTTCCTTATCTTATGACTTCTACATTTTCAAGAATACAACAACAACTCATGATCTTTACTATTTTTCACTTGTCTACTTAGTTCCAGAGTACACCTTATCTAATAGGTGTGTTTACACCAAGCGTCTACTCTTTGTGCAAGTTCAATCATATCATCTTCCTAGTGTAATATTGTCACTGCCTCTGTCTTGCACAACTACTCCTTAACACTATCACCTACTTTATCAAAGTATATTGTTTGCCCAGTCCAGATTCTACATCTTTAATCCCTCACCTCATTCACTTTACTCCAATATATACTCATATAACTACAGGCAATGTTTGTCTCGCAATATTACATCTTGACACTAACATTTGTTCTATCTTTGCAAACTATCTAGCCATTTCAAATTTTATACATTTCCTTGTATACCTACTTCACATTATCTTCGTTTTCCATAAACGTATGTCTAATGCTCCTCCTCCATACTCACCCTCCCTTTTTTTTTCTACAACATATCATTCTCACCTCAACATGCATCTTTGTCTGATGATCCATTAGACAACCTAATCATCCAATGATATATTAGACGAACCAGAGTCTAATGCTCTATTAAACAAGTCTAATGCCCATTAGATGACCTAGTCTGAGTCTAATGCTCATTAGATGACCTAGAGTCTAATGCTCATCAGACGACCTAAAGTCTAATGCCTATCACACAATCTAGAGTCGAATTCTCATTAGATTACCCAAAATCTAATGGACAAGGCATTCACTAGACTTTTTCAAGCACAATTCTTTGCTATTATCACATCCTAAGCTATGTTTAACCACACATCATCCACTATCCTCAAAGGACCCACCATGCATACTCATCAAAAAAATCCTAGGGTCTTATAACATCCATGCATAAGTACAAATCATATTTTGATTTTCAAACCACATCTATTAATAATACAATTCAAGGTAGCATAAAGTGCAAAAAATTCAAACAACCACAAAAGACATCTTATTTTTATTACTAAAATAGGAAATGTTTGGAGCGTCGCGGCCTCCTAAAATACAAGAACGTGGCCTACTAATATGAGTGACATGTGCCAAAATTTTGAATTTTAAATTCTGTCAGAAGCATGTGTTTCTCTCACCCTTCTTTTTATCTGTCACCTTCCATTGAAAAATATCTTCCAGAACCCAGCTCTTTCTTAAATTTCTCTTCCTCCTGCTAGAAACTCCGCAGAGCATTATCTTCCACCCTCTCAATTCCTAACCCTAAAACACACTTTTTTTTATCAACCACACTCTATTCTTTAGAACCAACCATAAATGAGGTAGGGTTTTGTTCATCAGGTTAACATGGTTTTAGATTTCAACGAGTGCACTCTTCCATTATTCAAGCTTCTTCTACGACTCTCCGACTACTCTAGGTTCTTCTTTCTTCCTTTTCATTTGTTACTCTTTTTTCCTTTCTTCTCTAATATTTCTTCTTTTCGTGTTTCTGTGTTATGGAAGCGTCGTTTGGGTACTCCAAATTTTTCTCCATGCAATGATCTACAACTATGGTCTTCTCCAAAGTTTAGTTTTACGAATTATTATGGTAGGTTGAACAAAATGTAACATTTTTTTATTTTTATATTCTTTATAGTTGACTTATTTATGGTTTGATACGTTGTTCTTCAATTTTTAGGATTTTTTCATTCTTCATGAACTTATGCTTTTATGGGGTTTTCTATTCTTCCGACGAGGATTTTTTATGGTGCAAGACTGAGTGAAGAAATTTTAGGTTTTGGTATTCAATGGTTCCAGACTCCGGTTAAACAAAAATTTATGTAAACATTTTTATTGGGAGCTTTGTTTAGTTATAAATTTTTTATTTTTTATTTTTTTTGTAAACAGAGCAAGAGGAACAAGAGAAGTTATCAGGTCAAGTAAGCGGCCTGGGTCGAACACCCTTAATTTGATGTTGGTTCGTTTTAAGTTCCCCATCCTTACCACAAGTAAGCGGCCTGGGTTGAACACCCTTAATTTGATGTTGGTTCGTTTTAAGCTCCCCACCCTTACCACAAGTAAGCGACCTGGGTCAGACATCCTTAATTTGATGTTGGTTCGTTTTAAGTTCCCCACCCTTACCACAAGTAAATGGCCTGGGTCGAACACCCTTAATTTGATGTTAGTTCGTTTCAAGTTCCCCACCCTTACCACAAGTAAGCGGCCTAGGTCGAACACCCCTAATTTGATGTTGGTTCGTTTTAAGTTCCCCACCCTTACCACAAGTAAGCGACCTGGGTCTACTTCCCAAATCAACACAGATATTCACGATAACATCGATCCACACGCTGCTATAACACATCATAACGACATTGCATAATAACAAACATACCAAGAATCAACACCACATTAACAACAAACTATATAATGTACGAGTTAAAGACAATTTAAACGATGTATGAATCATTACAAACTTAGCAGCAAAATGTATAGTATACGAATTAAAGACAAATGAAGCAATGTACGGTTTATTACAAACTTAGAATTCTTAAACAAATGTAAAAATAATAAGCAATCCTCCTAAGTCGCCTTGTCGTCTTCACACTCCGCGGTTGCTTCCGCATTCATCCCCTTATCCGCCACGACCTTCTCCGCCTCTTCTCCAAGGCTGCTCTCGGCTTCATCAATGAGCTGGCCATCCACTACATCTTTATTTACATCAAACCTTGGATCAGCCGCATCAATCTCCTCGCAGAAGAAAGTCGCATGCCTTACCCCTTTTTGGAATCCGTTAATGTGCTCTTGAATAATGCAGCTTTTCAAGTCTTCAAGCTCCACCTCCACGCCTTCATACTTTTCTTTCAACTCATCATAGTCCGCCTCAAGATCAGTTATCCTCCTATTGAGCTTCGTCTCTGAATCCAAACAACGAACCTTCCAGGTCCCCAACCTCTTCTTTTCCTCTTCCCACCCCTCTCCCCTTCTTCCACGCGGCTCTTTCCTCGGCAAACTTGTCAACTTTCTCTTGTAGATCTTCAAGCTTTTCCCAATTCCCTTCCTTAACCTCCCTACGATATAGTGATCCAACCGGCGACTCAAAATTAGCGCCTTGCTCCCAAACTCCACCATTGTCCTCAACTAAAAGGGAATTTAGTACTCCCATCTGCATTAAGGAAATGCGACTTTCCTCCCTCTTTCACCACAACCTTGAAATACCCATCCTTAAAGTGCTTGAACGACTGTGAAAATGCGTCCAACCTGCTAATACTCGGCCTGCTCACCAAGGATAGCCATGTAGTCGGTTGTCGAGGTCTCGTGTCATAAAGTATAAAAATGCACGAGGAGACGGCCGTAGATACAATGATTGGCACAACACACGAAAGGCCTGCAGGTATGCCCAACTATTCAAATGTAGTTGAGTAGGCGCCACGTTTAACTGGCAGAGCACCCCCATGGTAAAATCATCTAGTGCCAACCTAAGATGTAACTGAGAAAAATGACACATATACATGTAAAAAAACTCGTCAGCAGCTCCTTCTTGCCCATGGCAAACGCGCTCAACAACGCTCACCCGTTCCAATGACACGATACCACGGTCCACGCCCTTTGCGATAACGGGGATACAATTCAGCCACAAGTTCAGCAGACGAGACCACCAGAATAATGACGACTGATTTCGAACATTAGCCACAACCCTGTCATAACCGGCTTTAGTCGGCCAGCTACTTTCTACTATCTCTTCAGGAGGATCTTCCCTCACCTTGGTTACCGTCTCCATCGGGATCCTCCCCACCACAGCCATCAGACTGGCACTTTCCTCCTCAAGACACCTACCTACACTCCTCCTAGACTGCATACTCCCACTACTTAACGATGACAACGAAACACTATCACTAGTACTAGACATACCTTTTTTTTGAAAGATGTCGGCAGAAACAAGGGACTAGTCGGATAGTTCTAACACACGCAAGTCTCTAATTTCGAAATCCTCACAAATGAGCCAACGAAAACAAACTCTTTGCGACATTCGCATTTATAAGCATGAATTCCAAACGCCACAACTTCTTCCCGCCAAAAGTCACAACTCATACCAATCGTCACAAGGCACACCAAAGGTCATGAGCACCAGAAACAACGGCGCAAAACCCCTTTTTGATTAGACCTCTAACACCCCTTCACCTGCTACAAACCTCTTCACATTTTTAGCCTTAACACTGTTCATCACATTTAAAGGCTGGGGAATGGTGTACCACACCTAGCCGACCTAGCCAAAAATGCCAACACTTGTCATCCTTTATCGTCATAACTATATCGGCAAAGGTTGGGGGACTGGTGTACCACACCTAGTCGGCCTAGCCGAATAATAACCATAAAACCCATTCGCGTAACCACCAAGGATGTAAATAATAACAATCACCATGCACACGCTAATGTGAATCAAAGTATCTAGCCTAAGCTGCTAAGGAGTAATATCGACCGAACACACTAAAATAACAACAGCGGCCTAAGCCGCTAATCGGCCTAGGCCGTTAACTCTAGGAAATTAAGCAAGGACTTGGGAGAACCAGAACATTTCTGTAAGATCCATAAGGCCCACGATAATCGAACTAAGGGACCTAGGCTAGGGCCTAGGCCCACCTACAGCCCAAACAGGGGCTCAGCCCATGACGTGGCCATACATAATTAATAATCTATAAATATGCATGGACCCCACGAATTAAAGGTACACATTCATTACTCTCTTAATCACGAGATTTGACTTTCTTAGAGATTTTGCTGATTTGAGCTTCGGAGTCTCTTCTACAGGTAACCCCCCTCGGGTCCAAACCGATCACACCGAGATATCCATAGACGACATGTATCAGCCAGGAGGAAGCCTACTGAGGAGATAGCGGACCTGAGTAAGGTAGCACTTGTCTAACATATCTTATTTGTTCTCTACAGGAACAGGTTTACAAGAGTCAAAAAGTGCAGAGAAGAAGGATAGAATGACAATGCTAGAATGATGAAGAGAACTTAGATAGTCAATACCATGGAGTTTGTTTGTTTCAAGGTTGGGAGAATTGATTTTTTATTGAGTTAATTTAAATCTGGCGATCTTAATTGGAAAAGCCTGATCATAGATTTTAAATTGTAGCAAAGGTGACCCTTAACACACAATTATGTTAATTGGTGGAAAGGCTATTGAACTTCAAAGTTTATGATTTAGCATGTTCTATGGTTTATGCTTCTTTCCACTAGGTTTTCTATTGCATGGATTGCCCTTTTCATATATAAGCATGGATTTTGACTGGAGAGATTTTCATTATCGAGTTTGAATGGAGAGATTTCACCGTGTGTACTTTATGTTATAGATTTTTTTTTTCAGGATTGCTTCAAAAGGATTGAAAACAACTTTTTAATTTTCAATCAATCGTGTTCTCGAAAAGAAGTTTACATGTGCTGTCAAGGAGATGTTATGCATCAACCTCAGGTACAACCAATGAATCTTTGGGCTGTTAATTTTATGTCCTCCAAGTTTTTATTGGGTGTTACATTAAGCCTTTCAAAATGTTGCCTGAGGATCCTGATTTTATATGTTGGTAGTGCTCTTCAGATTGCATTCGAGAAGCTAGCTTCTCAAATTCTAGATTTCTTCAGGTTGCACTTCAGCTTTCTCCATAACTAGGTCCAACATAGATTTTCTTTCCAATAACTTCTATAACCTTTATTGATGTAGTTGATTTACCAATCAAGGATCAAGAGCTAACAACTGAAGACATATTTTTGTTTAACTTATTTGAGATGTGATGATGCATTTTTGGTAATCATTGGAGAATTACACCTTATGATGCTTGTGATTCTTCACTGTTGCTTGGGTACTTATGATTTTCTCTATCCGCCAATTGACTTTAAGGTAAATTGTTTGTTCGTCCAGGAGTTCGTTTATTATTCCCGTAACTTGCTTTTCAAACTTGTGAGGCTGATTACGTTTTTTTTTCCTTCTAATTGCAGAATAAATGCAATGTGGGCTATGCATTTATCAATATGCCGTCACCCTCTCTTATTATTCCATTCTACGAGGTTTTTATGGGAATTTCTTTTGCTCATTTTTCTTTTGAATGTTTCTGTTATTTTAGTAAGTGAAAGTTTTCTACAAATAAGGTCACGATTTCTGATATTTTCTTTGTTAAAATTAATTTAGCCGTATATCTTGACATTTAGTTAATCAAGATAGAGTTATTAGAAAAGCTTTATGATATATCCCTTTTGTTAAATGATGCATTATTGGCAACACGATTGATTTTGCAGACATTCAACGGGAAGAAATGGGAGAAATTTAATAGCGAAAAAAGTTGATTCTTTGGCATATGCTTAAATTCAAGGAAAGTCTGCCCTTGTGAGCCACTTTCAAAATTCAAGTTTGATGAATGAAGATAAGCGATGTCGTCCTATTCTTTTCCACTCAGAGGGTTCTAAAGCTGGTGATCTGGTAATTATAATGCATTTGTTGCTTTTGAAAAAATATATGTTGCACTGATTTAGCATTCACTCCAAAAATACCAAAATGACGTTTGTTACTATTCCCTCCATTATATTCTTATCATGAAAGTAAGATATATAATAATGTATTAAATGTCTATGAATCTTTTGTTCTCTTTTTTCTTCTGCTTCAAAAATAGTCTAATTGCTTCATACTTTCATGTAGATTGTACAAGAGCATCTTCCCCAACCCCAACAATTTAAACATTTAGGGACTAATGTCAAGTGAGTTACCTCCAAATGATTTTGCTCAATGAAATGGAGGAACTAACTAATGTTCAAAGAAGCTTTTTGCTAAAAGAAGAGTCAAGGTTTTTAGTAGTTAACTTTCTTTGATTTTTGCTAGGATTGGATATACACATGAATGACTTTTGGAATTTATGTTGTTAGATATGCATATGCAGCCATGTAGTATCTTCTTGGTGTTTGATCAGCAGTGACAAGGATATTGCTAGGTGGTTACAAAAGAAGTTTCATATTCTTAGACAACGGTGAAGTCAACAACTTTGATTTAGGTACCAAAAGCAAAACTTGTTCATCTAAGTCAATAGTTTTTATTCACTCTATAACTAGATAAATAATCATTAACAATAAGTTGTTCTGATTTTTTTGACAAAGTTATTGTGATAAATTTAATTATGCAGGGAATGATTGAAATTATCATGTTTGTGAAACAGCAAAGCAGGGCACTCACCAGTTAAAGCTCAACTATTGGAGATTTTGATATATAAGCATATGAACTGAAAGAAACTACCTTGCTATCAAACTTTTTGGATAAGTAGCATTTTCCTAGCTATTTTTAGTACTTGCTTAAGTAGGATACAAGTTGAAGATAACAATCACTTAAGAAAGTTTCCTTCTAATTTCTTAAAACATTTTGTGTTCTTTGAATTGGTTTCTTATGCAAAATTTAAATTAGATAACAATGTAACACAGATTCATTTCAAGTACTGTAATATCGGAACTTGATATTCTCTTTGAAGTTGGTTATTTCCTTGGGATTCGTATGCTGTTTGACTAGAGTAATTTTTTTCTTCTCTGTCTTTCTTACGTTATGTAGCAAATATAACTTTCACCTTCCACTATCATGATATCCATGAATCTTTGCAACATCACTCCACAAGTTGAATTCTACTTTCAAATCTTAAACTTTGTTGATAACTTCATATATTATGGGAAGTATTTTGTTATCTTAAAAAAATGAAGGCTAATCTCTTATGGAGAGTCTCCTCCTAATGTAGAATGGATTAAGCATATTGAAAGACTATAGCATCTATGGGAACATTATATTATCGTAGAATTTAGTTTTCCTATTATTTTAAAGATCTTTCATATTTTTAGAGATTTTATGTTGAATTAGTATTTATCTACACTTTTATATTTGATCAAAATCTTGTATACAAACGTTATTATTCCATTTCAAAAGATGTGAAACGACATTTTAATGTTACATTGTTGCACTCATAAATTTGCATTTTTCAGTTTGGATTTGGCCATAATGAGAAAGACTATTTTGATTGTGGTTTTAAAAGATTACCGTTGCTTTCTCAGCTGGGCATGGGTTTACATGCTCCTCCCCCATCTATAAATAGATGTCATTTTCCTCTTCCAAAGACACCACTTGAGCTTTCTTTCTTCTCTTCTATATCTTCTACTATATTTTCTAGTTCTTCTTTTCCCTCCTTATTCTGGGTCTAATTATTTACTCTTTCAAGAGTACTTTCTTGCTAGTTCTGAGATCCTCGGAAGATATGAGAAGTTCCTGTTGTATCCTGTGGGGCTTGCGCAACACACCGTAGATAAGTCCTTAAGGGTAGTGATTTTACACGCCTTAGGAAGTACCTTTTGTTCGTGATTTGTCAGTTCTTTACAACAATCTTAAGGACTTATGGCTGACAACAACAATAACTCTACTACTTTGGAGAATCAAACTAGTTCCGAAACTCCGACCGTCTTTGCGAAACCATTTCCGGATGTATAAAAAATTGAGGTATTCTCTAGGCAAAACTTCCGACGCTGTGAAGAACGTGTGTCTACTCTTCTAGACATGTATGGAGTAGCTATGGCTCTCTCAACTTCAAAACTTGACGAATCCAGTGCCAAACGACGTTGGCAAGAACGTGTGTCTACTCTTCTAGACATGTATGGAGTAGCTATGGCTCTCTCAACTTCAAAACCTGACGAATCCAATGCCAAACAAGTTGAAGATTGGACTTATGCAAACAAGGTATGCCGACACACCTTACTTAGCGCCTTGTCTAATGATTTGTTCGATGTGCATTGCTCATATAAGGAAGCGAAAGAAATTTGGGATTCATTGATTCTCAAATATACTGCTGAGGACGTCGTCCGACAAATGTTCGTCATAGGGAATACTACCATTGGGAGATGATCGAAGATAAAGACATAAAGATTCAAATCAAAGAATATCACAAGTTACTTGAAGATATCAGAGCAGAGAACATAAGCGAAAGAAATTTGGGATTCATTGATTCTCAAATATACTGCTGAGGACGTCGTCCGACAAAGGTTCGTCATAGGGAATTACTACCGTTGGGAGATGATCGAAGATAAAGACATAAAGATTCAAATCAACGAATATCACAAGTTACTTGTAGATATCAAAGCAGAGAACATACTCCTGCCTGATGAGTTTGTTTCAGAACTTTTGATCGAGAAATTACCGTCATCCTGGACTGACTATAAACAACAGCTGAAACATAGACACAACCAAATGACGCTTCAAGAGCTCATTACACACATCATAATAGAAACACCAACATGAAAGAGAGTGTTACTGCAAGGGCCAAAGCTTTATCCGCAAAGGCAAATGTGGTAGAAGACAAACTTGCTTTAAAAAGGTACGAGAACAAACCTGATCACAAAAGGAAAAATAACTTTCAAAATTCCCGTCCCAATGGATCTAACCCCGTCTTTAAGAAAAAGGGTAATTGCTTCGTATGTGGGAAGCCAAACCATCATGCACCTTAGTGTAGGCGTAGAGCAAGAAACGACAATCCTCCTAGGGCAAATATAGCCTAAGGGGAAGATGATACTATAGTTGCGGTCATTTCTCAAGTAAATCTGATTACCAATGTGAGCAAATGGGTGGTAGACTCTGGTGCTACCAGGCACATCTGTGCAAACAGGAGTGCTTTTACCTCCTACACTAGTGTAGGGGATGGAGAAGAACATGTTTATCTTGGTGATTCTAGGACAACTCCAGTCATTAGAAAAGGAAAGGTTCTTCTAATACTCACATCTGGGAAGACTCTAGCCTTGAGTGATGTGCTACATGTTCCCTGTATCAGAGTTAATCTAATCTTTGTAGCACTACTGGGAAAAGTGGGGGTTAAAGTGTCATTCGAATATGACAAGATTGTAATGACAAAAAATAATGCTTTTGTGGGGAAGGGATATTGTGATCAATGTCTCTTTGTACTCAATATTTCAGAAATTATAAATGAATCATGTTCTTCTGCTTATATCGTTGACTCATATGATATGTGGCATGCTAGATTAGGACATGTGAATTCCTCGTATGTTATGAAATTGCAACGACTAGGATTAATTAATATGCATGATAAACAAAGTGGTAAATGTGATGTATGTGTAGAATCCAAAATAACTAAGAAAACATGTTATCCCGTAGAACGTCAAACATAATTGTTAGGGTTAATTCATATTGATCTAGCTGATTTAAAACAAACCATGTCTAGAGGTGGTAAAAATTATTTTGTAACCTTTATAGATGATTATTCTAGATACACCAAAGTGTACTTAATCAAACGTAAGGATGAAGCCTTTGATGTGTTTTTAACTTATAAAGCAGAAGTAGAAAATCAATTGAATAAGAAAATTAAGAGGATTAGATCAGATAGAGGTGGTGAATATGTTTTATTTAATAACTTTTGGGTGAAAGAAGGATTACTTTTACTCAGAAACCCAACATAGATTACTTTGATACCTTTGCCCCTATGACTAGGAGTTCCTCTATTCGAGTTTTGTTAGCTCTAGCGGCTACCCATAAGCTAGTGATACATCAGATGGATGTTAAGACTACTTTTCTGAATGGTGAATTAGAGGAGGAAATTTATATGACTCAACCTGAAGGGTGTGTTGTCCCTGGTCAAGAAAATAAGGTGTGCAAACTTTTAAAATCTTTGTATGGGTTAAAACAAGCACCAAAACAATGGCATGAAAAACTAGATTATGTGTTACTTTGTGATGGTTTTTCACCTAATGATGCTGATAAATGTTTGTACTCTAAATCTGAAAATGATGAATGTGTCATTATATGTTTGTATGTGGATGACATGTTAATTTTTGGTACATGCATTGATATAGTCTCTAGAACTAAATTGTTTCTAGGATCTAAGTTTGAAATGAAAGACATGGGTGAAGCAAATGTGATTTTAGGTGTTAGAATCATAAGGAAGGGAGATAGTATATTACTATCCCAGGAACAATACATTGAGAAACTTCTTAGGAAGTTTGGATATTATGACTTTAAACCTGTGAGTACCCCTTATGATGCTAACTTTAAATTAATGAAAAATAGAGGAGAATCTATTTCTCAACCTCAGTATGCCTAGATAATTGGGAGCTTACTACACTTAATGAGCTTTTCAAGACCTGATATTGCTTATGCAGTAGGTAGACTGCATAGATACACTCAATGTCCTAATCAAGAGCATTGGAATGCACTTGGAAGGCTTATGAGATACTTAAGAGGTTCAATGGATTATGCCATTGAATATAGTGGATTTCCCTCTGTACTAGAAGGGTACAGTGATGCTAACTGGATCTCTGATTCAGATGAGACAAAGTCCACTAGTGGTTATGTATTCACACTTGGGGGTGGTGCGATTACATGAAGATCAGCCAGGCAAACAATTATTGCAAGATCAACAATGGAATCTGAGTTTGTTGCTCTCGAAATGGCTGGTAGTGAGGTTGAGTGGTTGAAAAACTTCTTAGCAAACATTCCTTTAGGAATGAAACCAACCCCATCTGCATCTATACATTGTGATTGCCAATCGACAATAACTATAGCTAAAAAAAAACTATAATGGAAAGAATAGACATATACAATTGAGACATAATTTGGTTAAGCAACTGCTAAAGAGTGGAACTATTTCCATTGATTATGTGAAGTCAGAACGAAATCTAGAAGATCCCCTGACAAAACCCTTGGGAAGAAATATGATTTTAGAAACATCAAGGGGAATGAGACTTAAGCCACTTGCAAACAAACAAGTGATGGTAACCCAACCTTAGTGATTGGAGATCCCATGAATAAGGTTCATATGGGTAAAAACAAGTCACTTGTTAGTTTTGATAGCACTAAATTCATTTTAAATCAATTATGTCCATTTCTATGGTGTATGTGAAAGTGCTAGAAACTACATTATTGAGAGGTTAAACTTTATAAATTAAAATTCGTTGTGGTATAAGAATTTTATTTTAAACAAAGTTTTAATGATTTTCATATCCCTTACGGGTGGTGTATGATTTACAGCATACACTTGATGAAATCACCTATATGAGTGTCAAGTGGGGTTGCTTGTATGAGATCTTGGCATGATCTCTAGAGTACTCATGAATACCGAGCACGCACATGGCCTAATAAGCGTAACACAACGTTAACAGCAAGAATTGTGGGGGTGTATTGTGATTAATAAACCACTAACACACATCAAGTGTTGTTGGTTCATATAGCTTGTTATACCATCTACACTGTGAGTTAAGTTTATCTGTCTAGGACTGGTTCATATAGCTTGCTATACCAGCTCCGATGCATTACATCTTATGAGACCCAAAATTTTCTTCTTTCAATCTTTCTTTTCTTATCTTTTGCAATGTTTGGGGGATTGTTGTATACAAACGTTATTATTCCATTTCAAAAGATGTGAAACGACATTTTAATGTTACATTGCTGCACTCATAAATTTTCATTTTTCAGTTTGGATTTGGCCATAATGTTAAGGTTTTGATTGTGGTTTTAAAAGATTACCGTTGCTTTCTCAGCTGGGCATGGGTTTACATGCTCCTCCCCCATCTATAAATAGATGTCATTTTCCTCTTCCAAAGACACACCACTTGAGCTTTCTTTCTTCTCTTCTATATCTTCTACTATATTTTCTAGTTCTTCTTTCCCTCCTTATTCTGGGTCTAATTATTTACTCTTTCAAGAGTACTTTCTTGCTAGTTCTGAGATCCTCGAAAGATCCGAGAAGTTCTTGTTGTATCCTGGGGGCTTGCGCAATACACTGCGGATAAGTCCTTAAGGACAGTGATTTTACATGCCTCAGGAAGTATTTTTTATTCGTGATTTGTCAGTTCTTTACAACGCAAAATTTATGCAGGGAGCATGTTAATCTATAATAGAAGTGCATGTTAATCTGATATGTTTTGAAAAACTTTGAAAAACAAGATACAATTAACCGTAGGGAGCTTAACATGCACTTCAAAGAAGCAAGGATTATAGAGGTGACACTTCTTTTCAAGGATTAGTTGTAGTTTAATTGTCGGTTGATTTGTTTTTTAGATTGTTGAGTTAACTTATTAATCAATTTATGTTAAATAAGTAATTTAGATTATTTGGTTTGTATGTATATATAAACATCTCTGCACCTTTTTCATTGTCATGTTTTGATGTTGTTGAAAGAAATAAGGCTAAGTCTGATACTGCAGATGTCTTTGTGTCCATGTTAATAGAAAGAAGGTAAATCAATTTTTACATTCACATATTATTTCCTTTATGCAATGGCATATATTTTCATCTCAAATAATTTTAGTTAAACCTTTGTTCTTATCTGAGAGAACACAAACCTCAGTAGATATGCTTGCCATTTGGATTGTTTTTTATTCTATTTTATCTACGTTGTGCTTATTAATTTGAAATTATACTAAAGAATTTCTATTATATCGTTGTTTTGTTTCTCCAAAAGCATATGCCTTATCTTTGTTTGGTTAGGCCTTATGATATTGAGTCTAAAAGGAGTAACAATATCTCATGTCTAAGATTATGGAAATTCAGCCATGTGAATCTTAATTTTGCTACCTCCTTCCTATATAAATTATAAATTAAAAAAAGTAAAATGCAACACCTTTTACATTTTGTTTTCAGAAAATTTTTCAGTTAGTAGAGTTTATATTAGTTTGATTATATAGTTCTTTTTCTGTTTCGTTCATCAGCTCAAATTATGAGGAATTGGTACAAAGTGCAAAAGTTTTGACATGAATTTTATGGAATTGAAAATTTATATAGTTAAGAAGAAGAGATCCTACGGAGAGCAAGAAATGTGTGTGGAGGTGGAAGAAACGGCTTGCACAAAAAGAATTCCATGGTCCTGACATTATTTGAAAGAGAAATGAAAGAGAAATGAACTGGGAGATTTAATTATGTAATCCAAGACAATATGACTATTTTTGGTTTATAATATTTTATTCTTATTAAGTTTTTTTATTATTGGATTGAAGATCGGATAATTAAGAAGTAACGTATCTTGCAAATTATTAAAATTTTGATTTTACCTAAATTTTATTCTCTTTTGCAAAAATTTAGATTTATTTTGCTTTTTTGTTGTCTCCTTAGGAAAGAAATGAAGGAGGTTTCTTTTGTTTTTATTTTCTTACTTCAAACTATAACAAGGTGATTCTTTTAAGTTGCAACTTACTACTGGTTGCTACCTTTCTATTTTCCTGGGCATATAGTGTGCTGCATAACATGGAGTATATATTGGTGTACAATATTTTCCATGCAACATTTTTCTTATGATATTTTATTCACTTCAAATGAAAAACAGTCATGTTAGTTCATAGACTTTAACAAACCCTCCACACGTCGACTTGAACCAAAATTTTAGGGAGGACAAATTATATTTTTTATACATAAATTATTTTTTTATATTTAAAAAAATTATTTCCTCACATTATTTTCTCTATTAAAAACAAGCATACATGATAATAGAATCCAAAAAAATATGATAATATATATATATATATATATATATATATATATATATATATGAAAGTGTAATATAAAGTTTATTATCAACAATCATATATTAAAAACAACAAAAGTTACTATAGGTAACTTT
Source organism: Vigna unguiculata (assembly GCF_037176805.1). Lineage (NCBI taxonomy): Eukaryota > Viridiplantae > Streptophyta > Magnoliopsida > Fabales > Fabaceae > Vigna > Vigna unguiculata. Next base: position 12,621,515 of record NC_140792.1, read on the forward strand.
TAAAAACTTGAATAATTGAATCAGAAATGAAGTTTGTTGTAATATCTCTTGCAATATAGATTATCATAGTCCTTGCTATAAAAACTTTTAAAACCTATAAAAAAACACTCAAAAAAAGATAAAACATGTTGATGACAATCAACTCAATGTCAATTAGACTTCAAACTAACAATGAAAACATTTGAGTTAGGTCGTCCTCTTGGTTTTTTACTAAAAAGATAGTATGATAAATGATGAGTTCAAATTTTTGCCCTCATTTAATATTTAAATTTAGGGATTTAATTGAATTTTCTGTGCTTAAAGATTGATTTAATTAGGATTTGTGATTATTGGTAAAAGTGCCGTAAAAATTGATTTTAGTTGCATAAAATATTATTGGATATTCTAACATTTGTTAATGCAGCTGGAATTTATTTTTGGTCATTAATAGTGTGGATTTGAAATATTCAAAGTTACAAAATAAGTCCAAAATCAGAGGAAATTCTGGAAAAGAATAATTCAGGAGCTAAATGCACCCCCAGATTTTATTTGCACACTCCTTCTAAAGTGGTCCACCAAAAACCTGTTCTGCACCCCAGTTTTCACTAAGTTGCACCCCTCCTACCACTTAAAGTTCATTCACTCAGATGCTACCATGTGGCAATCCTCAACTTTTAAAATTGGCCAACCAGAACAAGCCATGTGGCAACAATCCTTGCACTAACAAGCTGTCCAATGGAAGGCTGCCACGTCATCATCTTCATCTCCCAAAACAGAAACCCTAATTTTCCTCAAACCCTAGCCGCCACCATCAACCTCCACGGCAGCCGCCGCCGTTTCTGACCACCGTTTGGATTCACGACGCACCAGCAAGATCTGTAGCAACCACGCCAGAAATCGCATCACGCATCCATGGCAGTACCATGAGCTTCATCACTGTTCCACCTTCGAACAGATCTGCGCCACCACAGTTTCGTGCACCTGAAAACGCAGGAACCACGTCGCCGGAGAAGAGAAGATTTGAAACCTGCACTGCGCGAGCTTCCAACGCACCTGCAATCTCCATCTTCTCGCTGCCAACTTCACCACCTTCGAAGATCTCGCAGTAGCACCACTTCCTCGCAAACACCATAGATCTGCACCTGCAACCATGTTCACAACAGCACCAGCGGAACAGCGGAACAGAGGAAAATGCGAATCAGTCGAGCCACCGCGAGCAACATCAACACAGATTCGAACCAGTCATGCACCTGCACCACACTTGGAAACGAAGTAGCCATGGCAGCATCCACTTGCAACAGAAACGCGAATCCATCTCGACAACTGTAGCAGCTGTTCGAACCAATCTTTGTACTCGTAGCAGCCACCGTGAATGCCATCCCTGTGCCTGATGTAGGCTTGACGCGAGCACACCATGCCGTCAGACCACCATGAGTCACCACGCCAATCGCCAGAACAACACCATCGCACCACCGCGCCTTCGCCGTCAGATGCGCAACCAAGGGAGGAAGGAGGAAAGAGGAGTAAACCCTAATTCTGGTGAGAGTCTCTGCGCCACGTGTCAGGCTGCTATTGGACATTCCAATTGGTCAACTGGTCAACTCTGGTGAAATGGTCAAAGTTAGCAATCAACTCTGGTCAAAACTGCAAAAATGGTTAAATAAGAGGGGCAGAATTGGAAATTTGGCAGAAATTAAGTTGCTAATTAATTAAATAAAAATAAAAGATTTTAGCAACCGACAAATAAATCCCAAAGTCCAGTTGAAGCCTATATAAAGAGACTTAAGGGAGCAGAAGGAGAGGACTTACAACTTAGAACTCTCTGGTTTTGGCAGAAGCCGTCATCCATCACATCTCTCATTCTCTCTTTTCTTTTTATATTTCTTTCCTTCATATCATCATGTATTCCATCAAAGCCATGAAGGGCTAAGCTTTTAGGGTTGATTCCACTGTAATTTCTTAAATGGATTTTGAGGTTAGATGAATTTATGAGTTTGTTATCTAGATTATTTTTATGGTTTTTGTTTATCTATATCCTTTGCTTCTTAATCGAATAGAAAATAATGATTTTAAATCTACATGCATGCTAATCATATGAGTTAAAAGGTTTTTAAATTAAATTGAGACTTTACTTTGATTTTATTTAGAAACTTTCATTTGATTAAATAAGTTTTTGCGAATAATTGAGATTGTACTTTGATTAGAGGTAATTACTTTAACTAAAATTAGTCAAGACTTTACTTTGATTAATTAAGTTTTCTATTTGGTGAAGAAACAAAGGAATAGACAAGATTAGGCATAGTAAAATTTAATTGAGATTGTACTTTGATTGAATTTACTATGGATAATCTAAAAATTCTCACTTTTAATTGAGACTGTACTTTGATTAAAAGTGAGAATGCCAACAAATGAATCGAGTCTTTACATTGATTGATTTGTAAATCAAGAACAATAATTAATTTAACAATAATCTCTAGATAACCAGTGAAGAATCTTATTTAGGAAAAGCAGTGGAATTGACCTATTTATTATTACTGTGTTTACAATCTTCCATGTCATTTTCTTTGCATATCAAAACCCCTATTTTTATAGTTGCTAGTTTTAATTGCATTTTTAAGAATCAAATATTTGAGATCAATTCCGTATTCGTTGTGAGACGACTCAGGGTTATCTTAACCCTAACTATTTTATTCACTACTAATTTGGCAATACTGAAGTTGCTAAAGTTAAGTAATGGTAATTTGATCGCCTAACGACAGCGATATCAATAAACAATATGCAACATCTTTTAATAGCAAATACCGAATACTTTAACCATGAAGGAAATAAGCTAAACCATGTGTGTTGATATCTTCTTGGATAACCATCTTTACTAGACAACGGATAGTTTTCTAGATGCATTTGATATGGATCCCATTTTAGATAAGTCCTTCGTACCTCATCAATTTGATTTGGTAGGTATTGCCAAGTTTGAGGACGTTTACCTGGATCACGTTCTAAAGCATTTTCAAATTCATATGTAACTCCTCAATTTTGTTATGTTGCCGTTTGATTTTGAAAATGATAAGAGATTGAGGATAAAATTTGGAATAGAAAGAAAAATAGAAAAAGAGATGGAGGTACCGAAAATAAAGAAATTAAATGAAGAAGTAAAATAAATTACAAAAAGAAAAGAAAAACCTGATTTTTAAATTTAAATAAAATTTTTTAAAATTAAATTACATAAATTTCATATATATATATATATATATATATATATATATATATATATATATATATATATATATATATATATATATATATATATATATATATAAAAGAGAAAAAAACCTTCGGGGAGCCGTGGCTCCCCTATGTGAAGCTTAAGTTCCACCCCTGAATATCTTTTCTATTTATTTATTCCACATTATTAACAAACATATATGTTTTTATCCTAATTATATATACTAAAAGTTATATGTCTATATTTTAATTTTAGAGATATAAGTTAATTATTTTAATAGTTAAATTACTTGAATTATAAGGAAAATAAAAATCAGTATGCAAACTATAATTTTAACTAATAAGTATAGTAAATACAATTTTTACACTTTTTTTAAATATATATTTTGTCTACTAGAATTCGATGAGTGTACAATTTTTTAATAAGGTAGGATGAAAAATGTAACACCCTATTTAAATATTAACATAATCAAATGGAATATTACACAGGATAACATAAATGGCCAATTTGCGGAGTATCAAGTCACTCCTTACAAATATCCAAGGTACTTAAAAATAAAATACTAGGGCACACCACGATGCCAATAACTAGACAGAGAAAATAGTTCGACAGCAGCCAGCTCTTGTTGCATCTTGGCTTGACCGTTTAGGATGGCGGCCAGATCCGGAGTGATGTTAGCAGGTCCTGAAGGGCCAACTTCAACTTGCTTGTTAACTCCTGCTCTACTGCGGGTAGAAACCATTTTCGGAGAAAGCGGGTGGTAAAGTACTATCTCGTGCCCCACGGTGGGCGCCTATTGTTCATGCAGAGAATAAACAAGATATGTCAGACACAAGTATTACCTTACCCTGGTCTGCTATCTCTTCAATAGGCTTCTTCTCGGTTGATATGTATCGTTTGTAGATATCTCAGAGTGGTTGGCTTGGACCCGGGAGGGGTTACCTGCAGAAGGGACTCCAAAGCTCAAGTCAGCGAAATCTCTTCAAAAAGTCAAATCTGGTGATTAGGGAAGTAATGAATGCGTACCTTTAATTCGTGGGATCCATGCATATTTATAGATTATTAATTATGTCTGGCCATGTCATGGGCTGGGCCCTGGTTTGGGTCATAGGTGGGCCTGGACCCTAGCCTAGGCCCTTAGTTTGATTATTATGGGCTTGTTGGATTGTAGAAGTGCTTTGATTTCGTTAAGTTTCTTAGAGTGGCCGGTCTAAACCGGCTACTCTTTTAGCGGCTTATGCCGCTATTATTCGCCTAACGTCTCAGGCTGGCTATTCTTTTAGCGATTTAGGTTGGTTAGGCTTAGGTCAGCCTAGGCTGGCTACTTTATTTGTAAGTTTTGGGAAATAATGTTATCTCTACAACAATAATAACAAGCAAAAATGTTTGTGTAAAATATTCATGCCAAGAATGAACTTGACCTCCTTCTTATTTCAGTATGTATTTCAAGTTTCAAAGGAAGCATTTCCTATATGTCCATGCTTTGCCATGACAAAAAACAAAAGTCAAGGGCAAGCTCTCTCTAAGGTTGGACTTTATCTATATGCCCCATATTCAATTATGGAAACTATATGTAATAGTTTCTAAAGTGAAAACAAAAAAAGGATTGAAAATACTAATTATGGATGAAGATGGAAATGTAACCACTGCAACTACATATGTGGTGTACAAAAATATATTTGAAAATCTTTAATAATTGGTATACAAATTAATCTTACACCATTCTGATTATTTCTCAATTATTGTATTGCATTCTTTTGTTGTTTGAATCCAATTTTAAATTTAATAATATTGTATTGGTTCTATATATAAGATTATAATAACCTTTTGAATAATGAAATTCTATATAGATGTTCATAACATATACATAAATGTTCAAAAAGTTGAACTTCATATTGAACAAAACAAATATTATTATAATTAGTGTTATCACAATCATGTTCAAAATTGTTACCTTCATTTATAAATATGATAAATTGATGTTTCTTATTTTAAATCATATTTATCATCACTATTTAAAAAATAATATTTATCTTTTACTAATTATTATATAAAACTAAATTTATTTATCTAAAAAATACCCGTGCGTTGCACGAGTCAAAATACTAGTTGATCAAATAGTAAAGCTCATTACATCTATTAGACGTTTTATTGATGTTGTTTAATGTTGTTTCAATTCTAACCACGACTCTCTATTCTCATAAAGAGGTTGTTTTGTTATCATCAATACCTTTAATAAATGGGCTCCTTACTTTAATAGAGCTTAATATTTGAAATGCCAGTTGTGTCAGTTGTTATGTACAAAATGTTACATCTTGGAGACTTGAAGCCAACCAATGTGGGGATACAATTGGTAAATAAGAGGACTGCTCCACCTTTGGGAGTTCTAGATGTATTAGTAAAAGGTTAACAAATTAATTTTTCTAGTTGACTTTTACATTCTTTATTTGTAGGATGATCATTACATGCACAAATCAACTTTGATCTTAGGAAAACCTTTTTTTATGCCTACAAGAACTAAGTTAAACGTTTACTCTAAAACTTTGTCAATGGAATTTGGAAATGATGTGGTGTAGTTCAACTTTTTTTTATGGTATGAAATACCTAGTGGAGAGCCACTCCATTCTATATGACCATCCACTTCTCATGTGTATGCCATGCAGGACGAACCAATTTAATTTAATATATAGATAGTGATTTTGATTTATCCCTTTCTGAATTTATGGAATTATTTGAGGAAAATATTGATTCATTCACAAATTGTATATGCACTATAAGTGATATGATCCTATCCAAGAAGATAAGAGAAGGTAGTTGGAAATTTCATTTTAAGATGAAATGACGACACTACCACCTCAAGCTTGATAAGAGATGGCCTTCCAAGCAATAAATTATATAAAGATTAAACATTGACTATAATGTATCTAATTACAATGGTTTTTGTGACATGCTCATCTAAGAAGGTCATCCTCAAGTTTACATACCCCCTAACTTCCACTTGTTCGCCTGAAAATCCCACTAGAACACCATCGAAAGCACGTAACTAGTCTTGATAAATTTGCAGCCCCACAAATGTATCCCAAAACATCACATCTGTCAAGCTCCCCTAGTTAATTAGAACTCGATGTACATTCCTTCCCACTATTACTATAGAAAGAACCATGCGACCATCCTCATGCAGTACAATACCTTTTCAATCTTCCCTAGTGAAGGTCACATCGAGTGTCTCATGGCATACCCCATAAAATGTCCAAGCACTTTTAAGAAAAGCTAAAGGCATCTATGCAAGGTGAAACAAATCTCTTTTATTTTAGGCCATAATGGAGTATCTTTAGTAGATTGGGAATCTTTAGGCTTTGTATTAAGGGCCATGTAGTGTATAATTTTTGTAGGCCTTGTATTAAGGGCTAAGTAGTTTAGGATTTTAAAAATAATCTTGCATAAGTATGGAGCATCAAATGCGCCTAACTTAAGCAACTCTTGGATGATTAATTATATTAATCTAGCTTAGCTTAGTGAAGGGCGTCCCATACATGCCACATGACAAGCCCTAAGTGGAGAATTCTCTTACAAAGGTCTTTCCACATGGCAACACATGAGTGATGCATTTTTCATGAGAGTGAGAGTGACACATGTCAAGCTCTCCTACATCAAGCTAGCATTTTAAAGGTTTTGGTGCATGTTAGCATTTTATGGTTTTGGTGCATGTTAGCATTTTAAAGTTTTGAACCATTTTGGAGACACCCTACTCTAGAAACAGAGGTGTCTCCCCCATGTATTCTTCACATTGAGATTGATAATGTTATGCTGCCAAAATCATTTTTTAGCCATATCTTGTCTCTTAGTCACTTGCTAGAGCATCCCATGAGGTCCCTCTAGCCACCATACTATAGTTGACCTAACCTTTCTAAGAGCACCACAAACAACCTTCATCCAACCATCAAACACCATAAAACTAAGAGCTCTACCTTTCAATCTGTTGAATATAGAGAAAATAGGGTTTGATTTTTAATCTCCCTTATGTAAAAAATACACATAGAGGTTGTATTTAGAATAAAGAAAATATGGGCTAAGCCCAAAATACATATGAAGAATAATAACAATAGAAACATTAAATAAAATATTAAAGATATCTTAGCACTCCCCCTCAAGTTGGTGCATACAAATCGTATGTACCAAGCTTGTTACAAATATAACGAATTCTCGGTCCCCGTAAAGACCTAGTAAAAAGATCTGCTAACTGATCACTTGAGTTAACAAACTCAATCTTGATGTCTCTAGACATAATATTTTCTGTAATGAAATGACAGTCAATCTCAATGTGTTTAGTCCTCTCATGAAAGACAAGATTAGAACTGATATGAAGAGCATCTTGATTGTCACAAATAAGTGTCATTTGATTGACATCTCCAAACTATAACTCTTTGAGAAACTGCTTAAGCCAAACAAGCTCACAAGTGGCTGAAGCCATGGCTCTATATTCTGCTTCTGCACTAGACCTTGCCACAACACTTTGTTTCTTGCTTTTCCAAGAGATCAAGTTACCTCCAATAGAGACACAATATCCGGATGTATACCTTCTATTAGAAGGAGATCTTGCCCAATCAACATCTAAATAATAAACAACTCTTCTCTCTCTTTCTAGGAATGTCCACCAATACGTAGTATTTCCTAGAAAACTTAAGGTAGCTAAGGGCCCTTTCCTCTTCCTACTTAGTGGTGTCAACACCAAATTTCGTCCGGGTAAATAAAAATGGTTTCCAAAAATAAGTCTTAATTAAAAAAGATAAAAATAAATTGTCTTAAAAAAAATAATAATAAAATGGATTAAAAAATGTTTCTTTAATTTATGTTTTTAAAAAATTAAATAAAAAATAAAATTGTGCTTTAGATTAAAATTAAAACTTAAAAATTAATTATTTTAATATTTTATTAATTAAATTCAAAAATTAAAAATTAAAAAAAACATAAGGAAAAATTTTAAAAATTGGAGGATGAGTTTCTCATGGTTTCACTTCCTCTAACTACTCTTAACATCTTCTAATTCACATTGGACATCAAGTTTTGGGGGACACATTCATTTTCATATTACACCTGCGTAAGCCCCATCATCTTGCTCACCAAGACTTTAATCCATCACCATTGCCATCCTCCACTAGAACACTCACAGACAGCGTTAACTTTCATCCATTCATCCACAATTTCATATTTCATCATCAAGAACTTTTCATCTTCTTTCCCTTTCTTTCCTAAAGATTCATCCAACACCAATTCAAACATCACCCTCTGCACCCATACATTCTTACATTCGAATCACACATTTTCACATTACCATATTGTTGTTGAATTCATACAACACCATGAGTGATTAAAGACCAAGAGATAAGAGTGAGAGCAAAGGAAAGATTGGAGCATATCAGAACACAATTAGGTTCATAATTTCCAAATGATGTTTTGTGTTTATTTCGTTACTATGGATGGTTAATGGCAGTAGGCATTCTGATAAAAACTAATATATTGAATTGAACATCAATAAGAGATTTCTCTGTTTTACACAAACAATAAAATTGGCAAACTAATAAATAAATGAAATGGAGGAAGAAGAGCATTGGTGTAGTGGTTCGCGGTGGTCATCGGCGTTGTTGTAGTGGTCGTGGTAGGGGAAGTGGTGTGCCATGGTTGAACCCTAAGTGTTTGCTTCTAGGATGATGCGACGAATGCGAGAAGGCATTGTTGTGTTGATGTTGGTGACATCGTGGACGAGATTAGGGTCACGCCGTTGCTACTGATAGTCTCACAGACACTCCTTTTCAAAAATAAAATATAAATTTTTTTTGGTTTCTAATCAACCGCATGCATCGCGTGACACTCATTTTTAAACATGTCAAAAGACAACTTTCATAAATTAAATAATTTAATCAAACTTTTTTATCAAGAACTATGTGATCTCTGATTTTCCATTGTGAATGGAAATACGTAGGAGCGAGGTCAGACCTTATCGGGTTCACTTTCAAAATGTCATTTCCAAATAGTTTTACAAAGAACTACGTAGTTGTGATTTCTCATTTTTAATTAGAATACGTAAGACCAAGGTTAACCATTGTCGGGTCCTTTTCACTCAAAAAAATATATTTGTTCAATTTATTTTCTTATTTTTGGGAAAATAATTATTATAAAATAAACATGTCTCTTTTGTAAATTTAATTAAAGGCAATGCCTTTGGACAGATGTTGTAGGGTGCTAATACCTTCCCTACGCGTAATCGACTCTCGAACCCTAAATTTGGTTTTCACAAAATTTATTTTATTTTTATGGTTTTCCATAGTTTTCCAAACTAAACTATGGTGGCAACTTCAAATCTCTTTTTTTCAAATCAACTTATTGTTGGTTCGTCGTCCTGTCACAATATTGGTTGTGATAAGTGGCAAGAAAAATGTTGTTCCACCTTCATTTCCAAATCAAGATATATTTCTACATCTTCTTTTCCATGGAAGTGAAGGAGGTTGATAATATTATCTCTTGGAGGTTCCCTATAGTATTCTCTTATAGGTCTTCTTTCTAGTGGAAGAAGAGGTTGATAAAATTGCCTAACATTCTACTATCCTCTTCATTGTTTGTGATAAGTATAAGAGTCTTAGAGCTCTTTTTAGAGAGGTTGTTACTCCTCCATTCTTCTTGTATTTTGACTTTTTTTTATTAAAACGCCTAAGCTCTTCTTACAAAGTGGTAAGACATTGATCTCTCTCCATTCTATGTTTTTTTCCTTATAGAAGAGCTTCTTGCCTTGTCTAGATTTTAGTGAATTTAGTTCTTTGGCCAAATGATTCAAACTTGGTGGGGCCTCATCACTTGAAGGTGCCTAAGACATCTTAGATTTTTCTTTTCTTAGGTTTAAAAGAAGCAAATACATTGTTCTTTAAAAGAAATTTCAAAGAAGAAGTAGATAATAACTTCTTAGATTTTCCTCTAGGAAAGAGAGGTGAATCAGTTGGATTTCTTAAGTACCAAGTCTTTCCTAGCCAAGGCAACTCTTGGATCTTACACAAGACTTATAAAGTGAAATTAAATCAAGGACTAAGAAGACACACACTAAACTACCAAACAAGAAACAAAAGCAAAGCTTAAAGAACTATATTTGGCCTAATGGGAGAATTAGAAGGCACTTGGAACTTTCAAAACTCCACTAACTAAAAACTCTTTATTATTGTATAAAGGAGGTTCTAATTAGGATATGAGATTGAGTACCAAGGACTCGCCCAAGACACCTAATTAGGCTATGAGAACAAGAAGGAAAACATTACATATTTACAACTCAAAGTAAATATAATCAAAGTGCACTAAAAGTAAATTGCTTCATGTCACTTTCTCCTTTTGGCTTGTTGTTTTGGTCCTCACTAAGTGTTTACTCTTGCACTTTGATTAACCTCTTGTCACGTAGAGATTTAATCAAAACTCGATCTCCTCACTAATACTAACTAATAAAGCATAGTGGTCAACCAATGATCAATCCAAAAAATAGGCAAGGGAAAGGAATGCTTTGTTGAACTTTTTTGTGAAATGGAGGAAATCTCTACGAACTATATTAAAACTAAAATTAAATTGCACCCAAACTTGCAAGGTGTTTGATGAAATCCCTAAATGAACTAAAATGAATGCAAAGTGTTTGATGAAATCCTTAAATGATTTAAAATGTACCTAAAATGTTTGATGAAATGTCAAGATGAACTAAGTGTGTAACTATGCATGGCTATACATTGTGAGTGTCCTAAACACAATCTAGAAATGCATGGTGCTTCTAATACCTAAATAAAACTCAAAGAAACAAATAGAATCAAGTTAACACTCAAACATGCAAAAATAAAAAGTCTAACAAATTTCCCGAGAGGGTTTATTCATCTAAGATGCAGGAAAACATCGAAAAACGAATTATAACGTGTGAAACTAAAAGGGAATGATGCTGAATAGTTAGGAATGATCACTATTGAATATCAAAACAAAAATGATGCAAAACAATAGAGTAAAAATCAAATTCCCAAATGACGATCCCTAACTAACAGTATTAACAAACATACATACGAATGAAGAATTAGATGTAATGGCTAATGAATTAAGTGTGGAAATGGTTCAGAAAATTTACTTATAACATCATGATGGAATTACAAACACAAATCACGCACGAGAAACACAAAATTTTGGAATCCAAAACCGAAATGTGAATAGAACAATGTGACAGTGCCCGAGTTATGCAAAACTAAATTTTGTGATTCAAGATGTGTGGTTTATGTATGATTGATCTTAAATATAAAACATTTGATATCTAGTAAGATGACAATTGCATCTTTTGAAATTTAAGAAGACTTCATTTGATATTCAGTATTGAAGTGCATCAATATTACTCAACCAAGCTCACTTGAATCACAAGTTCAATTTAGCGGAAGAAATGTGAAATCATAGCAGAAGAACGATGGAAATGCAGAAAATACATGAATCTATTAAAGAAAAGTATGCTTACAACAAGTGGTTCGGTGAAAGTAGGAGAAATCTACAGGAACAACATTGTGAATTGTCTACGAAAATGCAGCATAAAAATTCAGAAACAATGAAGGAGAGGAAGAAAAATGTGGTGTTCTAACAGAGATGGATGAGTGATTTTTGAGTGGTGATGGAAATGAATGGTGTGTGGATGATTCGAATGAATGAAGCTCTCCTTGATTGAATTGTATTGGTGCCATTCTCACAGTGTAACCTATTATTGGTTGTTCCAAGTAAACTAACTAACAAAACTAACTTATTTTTTACCTAACTACTTTGCAATCTCAACTTGTAACTCAGGTAGAAGATTGCCCAGCAAATGCCACTAGTAAATCATGTTAATTGCATTGTGGTTGGTGTTGCCTTTAGCTCTAAGACTTGCTGTAGTAGGTGAGTAAAGCCAGCTGGCTCATAGTAGTTTTAGCTTTCCTTCTCCAAAGGGGTTTCACGTGTTAGGCCTCCTTTTCACTCCTTTCCCTATTGGTCGTGTCCCACACCATTTAGAAATCCTATTTGAGGCTATGATTAACTTTAGCACACACTCCTTTCTGCATTTTAAGACTTCAAGAAGCAAGTTAGAACCATAAATCAATGCTATAATACACTAAAAATCACCTAACTGAACCAAACATGCGAAAATGAGATTCAAGAGTTCCATGCATTTATTGACCATTTTTCAGCTATCCCAAGGACATCACAAAAGTTATTTTAACGTCCTAAAACTCCCCCCACAATGCCATGACATTTGGAATTGAAAATCAAAATGTCAACTTTAGGTCAACTTTTGGTCAACACTTGCACCAAAAAGTTAACTTTGTCATTTTTAAGCAAATTGACTAGATCAGATTTCTCTCATGGCTTCCCCTGGACATTTGCAATCTCCCTTAACCTTTATCTCTGCATCAAACTCAAAAACCTAAAATTTGATGTTAGGCACATTAAACTCTTCGTAAAAACTTCTAAAACTAGACCAATCCTACTCTTAAACCCTTACACCTAAACCAAGACCAAATTAATATGCTACTACCTACTTATGAACCTATTTTGCATATTAAACTTGATCCAACTAATAGTACTTCTAAGGATTACACTAAAAATGCATTAAAAACACCTAATTAAACTACTTTTGCAAAACTAGACTATAAACCTAACTAAAAAAGTTATAGACTAAAAACTCCTAATTAACATCTTAACCTACCCAAAACCATGCAATTAGCTAAGGAAAAAAATCTAGAGATAAGGAAATTATCACACTATCTCTTGTTGATTTCACCAAAGAGAAGTCTCCTTCAAGGCTAGACACTCTCCTTCCTAGAATGATACCTTAGGAAAGTTAGTTCACCTCCAAAAGGAACACTACACCAAATATGATAACCAAACCAAAAAAGGCCAAGAAATAAAGCAAGAAAATCTCAAAATTAAGGATGCAAAATGTATGATTTATCAAAATGATGTCAGATAGAAAAATGTAGCAGATGGCTTCACTTTAATGATTTATCACTTTTACATTTCTCAACATTGTTCTTTTATTCTTTTTTGTATTTTTCATGACGATCTTACACAAAGTATATTTTAAACAAATATGAATTTTTACTTCTCAACTAATTGTGATAAATAAAAAAAATAAGTGTGCAAATTAAAATAGATTACTGTAACAAAATTTGCAATTGCTAGTAATGATTCTTGCAAAATTTTGGCTACTTTTTTTTACTCTTTTTGCACACTTCTTTTTTTAGCACTTTTTCTTTCTTCTTTTGGTGCTCCTTTTTTTTATCTCTCTCTTTTTTTTACAACAACAATTTTAGGCACTAATTAGAATCATCACTACCAAATGTTCATCGTATAACATGCAATTGAAAAACAAGAAGCAAAGTAGAATAGAAGGAAATTTAAGGAAGAAAAAATTGAGATTAGAAACTTGAATCAAATACAATAGAAACCTAACTTTAAAGAACTTCCTAAGAGCAAATTAAAAAGCATGAACTCAATTGCCGAAAAACAAAAGCTCTTAACGCACATATGAATTGAAATTGAAAGGAAATTTAGGTGATTAAGCAAACACAAGGAAAATCCCACTAGACATTAAGATAACCAAGGTTATCTAGATGTGTAGGTGCATTTCCAAGGATCCAAGGGAGAAGCAAAGGTGCATTTAGAAGCAAAAAGTATGCAGTAAAACTGTATGCATAAAATGCAAGAAATGAAGCACAAATTGAAAGGCTAAACAAATGAATTTAAGACATAATTGGACTAAACATTACTCTAGACAAAACATATGGATTAGAAAATTAAAATGACTCAAAATAGATGAAATAAAAGATGAAAAAAATACTTAAATGAAACATAAAAAGGCACACAAATTCACCATGGCAGAGTTCTTAGGCACAATGGCCGAATGGATCCAAAGGAATAATGGTAAGAGCCATATAACCTATGAGGTGAATGGAAGAAACACAACAAGAAAATTAAAGAAATGAATGGAAACAACATCGAAATGACAAAACAAAAAGGAGGACAAGGCCTTATCTCTTGAAGCATCTTCAACCAAGCTTCATGATACTAGATGATGGTCTTTCGCCAGATGAATCCATGAAAATGCAAGGTAGAAGCTTCATGGATGACATGAGATTGTGCGAAAGTTAAGAGATGGAAGGGAAAAGTGACTCACATTTAGTGAAGGTTTTCCAGGTGAGGCCAACTCTAAGGAAGGAAGCTAGAGTGATTCTAGAGAGAATTCTACTCTAAGATGAGCTCAAACAAGAGATGTGCACCAAATTTGGCAACATTTCATTTCTTAAATTCAAGCTACCAATACATGAGGTAGAGACATATATTTATAGGAGCAAGTTGTCTTAAACCTAGATGACCCATATAAGTGTCATCTTGGAAGAGTTGGAGAGTAAGCTGGAAATCCTCTCCAATGAGAGGTAGGCATGTGGACACTACATAAGAGAATCCTCTCTAGTCATGGAATGACACATGACCACTACCTCTACCTCTCCACTAATGTCTTGGTCATCAAGTTTGAAGAATACTCTTTAACCCTTGGTCAACTGGCTACTTATGCACCCTATTTAGTCAACTTTAGGCCTTGTCCCAAGTTGACTTAAGTTGACCAACCTTCCTAGTCTATTTTGGCTCGTTATACAAATCCCAAAATGAAATTTCCTATACTACTTGGCCTAAAATTCAAGGCCCAAATACTATTTAATAATTTACAAAGAAACCTAGACTAGGTCTTCACATCTTCTTTAACCCAATTGAATATTAACTTGGGCCTACTTAGCTCATATGAAGCCCAATCTTCTTGGACCCTTTTAGTAATGGCTAGGGTGTTTGCAAACATAAAGCAACCCTTAGATGATTAATTATGTTAATCTAGCTTAGCTTAGTGCAGGGCGTCCCACACCTACCACATGGCAAACCCTTAATGGAGAGTTCTCTTACAAAGGCAGTGGTCATGTGTCATTGTCCTATTGGAGAGGCTTTTCATAAAGTATCTTTCCACATGGTAACACATGAGTGGTGCATTTTTCATGAGAGTAAGAGTGACACATGTAACATCCCTGTCGGATATTACGAATTTAAATAATAAAATAAAGACATAATAATAATACATCATTTAATATAAATTCATTTCCCAAAATCGAGGGAGATTTAAAACATTTATTTCATCATAAAATACCTCAAAATCCAAAAAATTATAAAACTCTAAAATATAATAGCCAAGTTCAATAATCCAAATGTTATAAGTCTTTAAATTTGATAAAATAATAATTCTGTAGAATATTTCCCAAATAGCCTAACACTCTGGCTCTATGCCTCACTAGATCCACCTGCAACATCATTTACTCACCTGTAACGCAATACACAATCATCGCCAAACACAAGTAGATAGGGTGAACTAACATCATAAAATACATATACAATTCTAATATATCAGCACAAACACATCAAAGGAAAACTATCCTTTGATTTCACCCCACATGGCCACCACCATGTCATCCATGATCTATGTCTTTAGATGAATAACTCAAGATGTCTTTGCATTATTGCATGGCGCTGCTCTTGAGCCACTAAGCGAAATTCGCTTCCACACCACCTGGCGGGGGACACGTGCTGTTAGGTGCCAAGCACCTCAAAACCCACTAACGTTGCAGACATCACCTGGCGGGACCACCCTCACCACCAAGCGCTATGCGCTCTAGAACCTCACTGTTTTTGTAGCTATCGCTTGGCGGGTCAATTACCACCACCAGACGCTACACCAGTATTTTAAAAATTTAGGCACCAATGACTCTTGAATTGGCCATCACCCAAATATTCGACCACTATCCTGTAAATAATCTCCAATTCAAAAATGATATATCCCATGCCTACGTCCTATGTCAATTAATAGTCATAACTTCAATTTTCCCTTTTTGTAACTTATGTGTATATTAAAGCCCAAAACACCATCTTAAACCACAACAACTAGCAGTTAAGTTTCTGAAATTGCACAACATAGCCTATCCATATTTATAGTTCATGCAGTAGCAAGGTATATCCAAACTGTATTCCATATTTTTGTTTTACTCTCAAGACCACCACCAGGCCATTCAAACAAAAACCAAGAAAACTGCGTGACAGGCATGCGTCGCCTGGCGATCAGGGTCATGCCACCAGGTGGTTGCTCTTCAGGAACCCAGAAAAACCCTCAAATTTGCATGAGTCGCTTGGCACTATAAATAGCCCACTGGGCGGTTTTTGGGAATTTTCTAGAAACACGAAAATTGTAGAATGGACAAAATATTTGCATCCAGTTAAACATACATTTGATACAATTGAGTGATATGAATTAAAAATAACGGTTCCAGCTCCCCTAACCTGGTTTCCTTTCGCTTAAACTTGTGAGTTCTTGGCTTCTCCCTTGATCACTATGTCGCCTAGCACTTCCCCTCAATTCAGCTCCCAATTACACTTAACTCTCATAGTACACTCGCAGAATTGTTTCTCCTCTTACTATTCAACAATGGCAGCCAAAAAACACTTTCTTTTCCCTTAATCCTCACTAAATTTTTGACTTAATTAGCAATGAAGGGAGGAAAACGAAAATGTGTATTAAGGTTGAACTTAATTGTCATTCAAAGTTCATTAGTGGTTGTTTTTCCCGCCCCTCCTTGCTACCCATTGTCAATTAGGGTTTTTGACCTTTCACATTCATGCCAAATAAATTTTGGCAAAAAGAAATTTATTTTGCATAAGCCTAGGTTCGAACCCCTAACCATACAAATGTCAAATCAATGCCCAACCATTCAACCAATTCATGTTTCGTGATAATTCCTATAATTCTAGGATTATATTATTACTCTACACGATCAATTATCCTATTAAAATGCATAATTAAAATAACACACAATTTGACATACATAGGATTTGAACCCAATTCCTCTCAATCAAGTACTCTCAACCACTTGAGCTAGTAATTTTCCACAACACAACAATCAACATTTAATGCCATAAAGGTTCCCACTACCCGCATTTATTAATTAATTATTCATTTAATTAATTAAATTTCGCAGCTCTTACATTCCCCCCAACTTATAAAATTTTTTGACTCGAAAACTGGACTTACCGAGAAATAGGTGTGGATACGACTTCCTCATGAGGTCTTCCATTTCCCACGTCATTTGTTGAGTCGCCTCATCCCAAAGAACCTTCACAGTTTAGATCTCCTTCCTTCTGAGTTGCTTGACTTGAGAATCCAAGATTCTCACTGGTCCAACTCCAATTGTCAGATCTTCGCGCACCTATACATCGTCCTCCTCCAGCACATGTGTAGGATCTGCAATGTACTTCCTCAACTGTGATACATGGAAGACATTGTGCAGATTTTCCAAGTGAGGTGGTGATGAGTCATTATTTTCTTCCATTCCACTAGCCTTTGTGTACCCATTAGACAGTTGTTCAGTGCTTAATTGTTCATCTTTAGAGTGTTTTTCATCTGTTGGGCTTTATTGAGCCACTGTTCAACGGCGCCAAATTTGATAGAGGTCGTACCCCACCAAATTAAAAAAGAATAAATGCAGTACATGAAAGTGAACCAAGTCGTCTCCCAACGACCAATATTTTCATTCAAAGCTTCAATTTCCAGATGAACACAACAATACAACACAGGGGGGATTGGCAGATTTATGGATGCAACACACAATTAAAAACTTAAATGCAGACGTCTAAAATCAATGTAAAAGCAACGTTGATTCCTTGCTTCAAATGAACATCCACCAATCATGGATTACGACTCAAAATGGTTATATTAACTCTCATGGAACCCGAATTAATTACTAAGCGCAAATTAACTCGAACTCAAGTGCACTTAAGCAAAGCACACATCCATGAATTTGCTATAGTTCACTAAGCATGAACACACAATGATTCCACTCTGCAAATTAAGCAAAAACAGAATTGTTTCTTCATTTAAACCCAAACGCAAATTCAGAATTGAGAGATTAACATAACTCCACCGAATAAAACACTAATCTCAAGTTTTCAATCCATTGTCTGCAAAGAATCAACACATAAACTTAGTTCCTCATGGAATCCGAATTAGGCTTCAACATAAATTTTGATTCAACCATCCAAATGAATGCAAATTGATGTAGAAAACCTAAATTGGTGCACGAATCAAAAATGTGCAAGGAAAGAAAGGGGCAACAACAAAAACAGCAACCAAAAATGAGAATACTTCAATATAAATGTTACCCAAATGGTAGAAAACGTTAATACAAGTTCAATGTGCTGTCCAAGACTCATAAAACGTGAAAAACGAATGGAAAACGTGAAAAATGCTTCACCCAAATACCTAAACATAATTAAAAACAAAAATTAGGCCAAATAGTGTGAAATTAGTCCAAATTCGGAACAATAGCCCAATAAAGCCCAACAAATGAAAAACACTCTAAAGATGAAAAATTAAGTACTGAACAACTATCTAATGGGTACACAAAGGCTAGTGGAATGGAAGAAAATAATGACTCATCAGGTGGCAAAGCATTCTGGTACGCTACTGGCCCAACCCTCCTCGTGATCTGATACGGATCAATAAATCGAGGAGTCAACTTCCTCGAATTGAGAGCTCTCCCAATACCGGTTGTCGGTGTAACCCTGAGGAATACATGGTCACCTGCCTTAAACTCAAGCGGCCTCCTCTTCTTATCTGCTTAGGAATTCTACCTGCTCTAATTTGCTCGCATCCGATTCTGGATCACTTTGACTTTCTTAATGGTTTGTTGTAAAAATTTTGGCCGAAGCACCACCGACTCTCTATCTTGTTGCCAGCAAACGGTGTCTTGAATCTCCTACCATACAAAGCCTCGTATGGTGCCATCCCAATGCTGGAGTGATAACTGTTATTGTACATGAACTCAACCAATGGTAGCATATCACTCCAAGTGCCCAGGTGATCCAACACACAAGTCCTCAGCAAGTCCTCGGATCATTGTATGGTTATCTAAGATTGACCTTCTGTTTGAGGGTGATAAGTTGAGCTCAATCTCAACTGAGTACCCAATGTTGCTTGTAACGATTGTAAGAACCTCGATGTGAATCTCGGATCGCGGTCTAATATTGTACTCGTTGGCACACCATGTAACTTGATAATCTTTCTGACATACAAGTCTACCAGTTTGTCCATAGACATTTTTTAATTAATTGGCAAGAAGTGCGCAAATTTTGTCAATTTATCTATAATTACCCACATTGAGTCATGACCATTCACTAACCTCGGCAATTGTGTTACAAAGTCCATGTAAGTGTTGTCTCATTTCCATTGAGGAATATCTAGAGGCTCCAACTTACCACCTGGCCTCTGATGTTCAATCTTCGCCTTTTGGCACACCAGACAAGATGCCACATAATCTACCATTTTTGTCTTCGTACCTGTCCACCAGAAAGTCACTTTCAGATATTTATACATCTTAGTCATACTTGGATGTATGCTAAGATGACTCTTATGCCCTTCCTCCAAGAGAATCTTCCTCAATGTAGGCTTCCTTTGTACACACACCCTCTCTTTGAAACGTAGGATGTCGTCTATGCCCATCCTAAAGCATCCGACGATCTGTTGCAGTTCTTAATCCTTACCCTGTTCCACCCGAATCTCCTCTGGGAACTTATTAGTGACCCTTAACATACTACACCTTATATGACCTACACCTGTGTGTAATCCCAAGTTCAAATCCTGTAGCTTCTCAATCAGCCCGAGTTCTTTCATCATCATAACAGACATGTGAACTCTCTTCCTACTCAGGGCGTCTGCAATGACATTGGTTTTACCATGGTGGTATAAAAACTCAAAGTCGTAATCTTTTAAATACTTCATCCACTTGCGTTGCCTTATCTTCAGTTCTTTCTGATCAAACAAGTACTTCAAGCTTTTGTGATCGCTGAACACCTGAAATTTGGACCTATATAAATAATGCCTCCAAGTGATGAGGGCAAATACCACTGCAGCTAGCTCCAGATCATGCATCAAATAATTCTTCTTGTGCATTTTCTACTGTCTCGACGCATAGGCCACTGACCTTTTGTCCTGCATCAACACACAACCCAAACCTTGGTATGAAACGTCACAATACACCTAAAACGTCTTGGTCGTGTCTGGAATTGCAAACACTGGTGCGGTTGTCAACCTTCTCTTCATATCCTAGAGGTAGGCTTCACACTCATCTGTCCAAGAGAAAGGCTGATCCTTTCTAGTGAACTGTGTTAGTGGTTGAAACATCTTGGAGAATCCTTCCACAAACCTCTAATAATATCCGGCTAAACCTAAGAAACTTTTCACCTCTGTAAATGTCTATGGTCTCTCCCACTTCGCCACCGTCTCAATCTTTGCTAGGTCTATTGCTATTCCTTGGGCTAACATTACATGACCCAAGAATTACACCTCTTTCAGCCAAAATTCACACTTCAACAGCTTTCCATATAACGGATGCTCTCTAAGAACTGCGAGCACTACTCTCAGATGATTTGTGTGTTTCTCTTGACTCTTTGAATAGATTAGTATGTCGTCAATGAATATTATGACAAACTGCTCCAAGTATGGCCAGAAGAACCTGTTCATGTAGTCCATGAATATGACAAGAGCATTCGTCACCCCAAACGGCATCACCACATACTTGTAGTGTCCATAGCATGACCAGAAATCGGTCTTCTACACATCCTATGACTTGACTAAGATCTGATGATATCCAGACCTCAAGTCAATCATAGAGAATATTGCTGCTACTCTCAACTGATCCAGGAAATCATCAATTCTTGGCAATGGGTACTTATTCATGATGGTCAACTTGTTCAGCTGACGATAATCCACACAAAGCCTTGAACTACCATATTTATTCTTCACCAATAGTATCGGTGCTCCCCATGGTGATGCACTCAGTCTGATAAACTTCTTCTCTAGTAGATCCTCAATCTGCTTCTTGAACTCCGCCAACTCTACAAGTGCCATTCGGTACGGTGTCATCGATATTGGGCCAGCTCCAGGGATGAGATCAATGGTGAAATTCACATCCCTCCTTGGCGATAATTCAGGAATGTCATCTGGAAATACATCAGCATACTCATCCACCACTAGTATGCTTCTGATCTGTTCAATTGTACTCTTCTTTTCTCCTTGGGCCACTATCATGTAACAAGTAGCTCCAACTTTTATCTCCTTCCGTGCCTTTTAAGTCGAGATTAACTCAAGTCCTCCTACATCTCGGAACACCACACTGCACCATCCATAATCAATAATAATGTGGTTGCAGGACAACCATTCCATCCCTAGTGCCTCCATCAGCAAGAAGATGAGATTCACCTTGAACCCGCGACCTGCCATTTCTATAGGGCATCTGATGAGTGCATATTTTTGCCCTCATTTAATGTTTAATTATGGGTTTATTGCATAAATGTTCTTTGGATATTTTGAGGTGTGTTAGTGCAGCTGCAACTACGTTGAACTCATGGAGGTGTGGAAATAAATTTCTTAAGGCTTTATGACACCTTAAAGATAAATCCAAGAATAAGAAATTATCAAAATCACAAAAATCCAAGCCAAGCATTGCATGAAGACGACAAGAAAAGCTTGAAAAAGTGAAGAAGTTTGGCTAAACCAAGAAGAGAGGAACACAAAAATTGGACCTTGCGATTTTCTTTATCTTTATGATAGAAGATAATTTGGGAAAAATATATCTTTACATATTTTATTTGATATTTTTAAATAATTATCTTATTTAATTATATCATAAAATATTAAAAGATTATAACTACCAAATCTTTTTAAATATGAGAATATCTTCTTGAATCTTTTTAGTTCCACAACAAACAAATATATTTTGAAGATATTGGATTATTTAGAAGATAATTTAAGGAGATTGCAAAGGGTTGATTTGAAAAATTAATACAAATACTAATTGGTGATAATTTATCATATATCTTTAAGTAATTAATTAATTTAATTATATTAGATATTGATATTATTAACCAACCATATTTGTCAAATAGTCTATATCTCTCAAAATATTTTTAAATATTTATCTTTATCTTTATTTTATAAGATATTTGAGAGATTTTAGAAACAGAAAAGCCCAGTCCAATTCCTATATAAAGAGACCAAGGGAGAAGCAGAAAGACAAGCTCGGCACGTCGGAATTGAGGAACTTTGAGGAACCCTTAGGGGGACCTAATTTCTTTCTCTCTCTCCATTCTTATATTTTTATTTTGCATTCATGGAGTTCTAAACTTCTTGGGTTGATTCCATTATAATTTCTTAATTGGATTCTGAGGTTAGATCAATTAATTTCTTTGTTCTTTTTATTATTGTTGAGGTTTTAATTCATCTATGTCTTTTATCTTTGAATCACGTAAAAAGTAATGATTTTAAATCTATATACATGTTGATCATATAAGTTCAAGGGTTTTTAAATTGAATTGAGACTTTACTTTGATTTTATTTAGAAACTTTCACGTGATTGAATGAGTTTTTATCAATAATTGAGACTTTACTTTGGTTAAAGGTATCTACTCTAACGAAAATTAATCGAGACTTTACTTTGATTAATTAAGCTTTTTATTTGGTGAGGAGATAAAAGAATAAACATGATTAGGCATAGTAAATTTGATTGAGACTGTACTTTGGTTGAATTGACTGTGGATAATCTAAAAGTTCTCACTTTTAATTGAGACTGTACTTTGGTTAAAAGTGAGAACGCCAACAAATTAATTGAGACTTTACATTGATTAATTTGTAAATCTATAACAATAATTAATTGATCAATAATCTTTAGATAACCGATGATGAATCTATTTTGAAAAAGCAATGGAATCAATCTATTTTCTTTACTATTGTTTTTATTTCTTTTTATCTTTTAAATTTTATTTCTATCTTTGTTTATCTTAATCCCCTATATTTTTTATTTTATTTGACTAACTCATTTGTATAGTTTTATAAGAACTAATTTGTTAAAAATCAATTCCGTGTTCGTTGGGAGACGACTTTGGGTTACTTTACCCTTTCTATTTTGTTGACTATTATCTTAGCAATACTGACGTTGCTATAGTTTAGTAGTATTAATTTGATCGTGTCAACGACAATGTTATCAAATTTGGCGTCGTTGCCGGGGAACACGGTTAGAATTTTTATCATTTTAGTTCTTATTTTTATTTTTATTCTTTTGATTTTATTTTTTATTTTTTATTTTTGTTTTATTTTTATTATTTTGTTTTTTATTTATCACTAACATTTTCTTTTCTCAATTTTTATTCTAACATTTTTTTTATTTTCTTTAGTTATTTTATTTTATTTTATTTAGTTATTTTTGTTAAGCATAATTTTTGTTTGAGGAATTTTGTTGGGAAATTTGTGAAACTAGTTGGGTAAAACTTTGGCTAAGGAAAGATAAGGTACTTAAGTTGTCCATTGAGACGCACCTCTCTTTCCTGGAAGTCTACTCAACAAGCTTTCAACTTATTTCTTTTCAAAAAACCTCTTTCAAAAATGCAAAATAATTTTTCATACGAAAATAATCAATATTGTAGTTTTCAGCAACGCCGTGATTTTCAGCAACAAATTGTCACACCTACTTCTGCACCTGATATAAGTGGGTTAACTTTACGACAATTTAATGATCTATATCCTAGATCATCTTTTTTGGGATATGAGCAACAACCATATTTTGAGTGTCCACCTCAGCAACCATATGTTCCAAATAGTTTTCAACAACAACATGTACCACCATAGTAAGTTGAAGCAACCAATGGACCATCCTACAGGGAAGTTATGATATTAATGGGTGAAGTTATAGAGAAATTAGAGTCCATGGATGAAAGGTTGCGAGTTGATCAAAGATGCAGGAATATTGAGCAAGAGTGGTACGAAAATAAGCAAATATTGTCTGATATGTTGAGGGATACAAGTAAGAACAACTTCATAGAATTACTTGTAACTGTTAATACCACCCCTCAACCCCATCAAAGATTTCCTGAAAATCCAGATTTTAACGAACTTCGTCATGAAATCAAAGATGTGCTTCTGAAGTTGGCCATCAGAGCTGAACAAATGTTTGAAGATTTGAGTCAGCTAATGAATGATGCAGTGAGAAAGGTCACTTTGGAAGATATGATGAAAATGATGACTGAAATGATGAAGATGAATCAGACAAATCAAAAAGAGATGATGAATGCCGCCACACAAAGCTTGCAGAGTCAGTCTGAAAAACCAATAGCGGAATGACATCACATTGATATATCTACTGATGGATATAGTGATGCTCATAGTAATATGTCTATTGATGGACATATCAATTTTGCTAAAGATGTTGCTGAAGTTGATGAAGAAATTAAAGATTCTCACACAAACTTATCTACTGATGGATATGTTGATGATGCTCAATGTGAATATAAAGTTGTACCCGTTGATGAGGATATGAGTACAAATGATCATTTTCAAGAGCAAAATTGTGAGGATAATACATTGGAGGAACCAAGTGCAGTTGAAGAGCCAACAGTATTCAAAGATGCAACTGAAGCATCTATTATTGCAATTGACTTGGTTAATGATGAAGCAGTAGAGTCAACAACAGTAGGTGAAAAATTTTGCTCAGAAGATGAGATTATGAGGATTACTAATGATCCGCTTAACCATTCGAATGCACCTGATGATGCTCAAGTTGAGTTGAAGCCACACACTCCACACATCAAGTTTGTTGATGTGAATGATGCAAATAAGTTTTCAGTGGTTATCTTTATTGACATGGCTGCAGAAAAAGAAGAAAGGTTGCTACAACAAGAAAAAAAGTTAGATTCAAATACTTTTGAAAACATTGTTGGTACAAAAGTTAAATTGCATGCATGTTTATTTTTTTTTGTATTTTTAATTTTATAAATATTAAAAAAAATTTAAAAATGTGTTTTTGTTTTCTTTAATAAAATTGTACAAGCTGGCTTGTACTTTATAAAATTAAAGAAAATAAATTTTGACATATGGCCAAATTGAGCCAATAGTCCCAAATTTTCCGTTTCCTCCCCAAAATAAGTCCATCAAAGACATTTTTTTGAAATAAGTGTGGGGGAGACAAATTGTAGGTAGGATTTTTCTTTTTTGTGTTTTTCAATTTTTTTTTGTTTTCATAAAAAAAATTTGTGATTTTTTTTTGAGAAAATTGTGAAAGTATTAACTTTTTACTAAGTGAAACTTTTAAACAATATGTCTCATAAGAAATCCACCAAAAATATTTCCCTGCTTTCAATAAAACATATTGACATTGTATTTTTAGGATTTGATTTAGTAATTGGGATAATCATAATTCTGGAAAAATAAAAGTCATGTTGATATGAGTGGATTGTTTCTATGAATTGCTAATTGAGTTGATTTGAGAATTTCTTGATTAAATCTTTTGTGAAAGAATTTGACCTTGTGACTCTTGAGCCTTAATGTAAAGGATGAATTGCCATATGTCATTCCTATTTTTTCTTGAGTGACTTGCTCATGTTTGTTTATACTCAAATGTTTAGCTTGACTCTTTTGATTTGCATCTTAGGTAAATATGCATGATTTGATATGACTGAGGCATTTCTTGTTTTTAGCTACTTGGCCAAATAAGCCACCCTTGATATTAATCCATTGGTATCCTCTTTGAGCTTTAAACCTCTTTTTCTTGTTTTAAGCCTATTGCATAACCTTGAAAAGAAAAAACCATATTCTACCTTAGGAAGAAAGAAGGAGCTAATGGATTGTGTTTAGGAATGGTTGAGGAATAAAGTGTGTGGGTGAGTACCTCACCCACAAATTAATAAAAATGGCAAAAGAAAAAAATTGTTGATGAAAAAGTGTTGAAATAATTGCTTTCTAAAAAAAAAGAGAGCAACAAAGCAATCAACGAAAAATGGTTGTTTTTGAAATTATGCTCGATTACTCTTCCTACATTACTATTTCAAAAACCTAAAAATCCTAAAATTTTTCCTACCTTTGCCTTGGCCTCATTATAACCTGTAAAAAGTCCTCATGATCTTTGAATGCATGTTTTTTGAAAGTTTGTGAATATCATAGTCTTGCTAAGTATTATGAGTGTTTACTTGCATGAGTATTTTGAGTGAAAACACAAGCCAAAACACTTGAGCGAATTTTGGTGAGGAAATACACACTTAACTTGAGTGCTTTCTTTCCTAATTGATTGTCTTATGAATTCAAAAGATTAACTCAAGTGTGAAAAATAGAACTTTTTTGTTTGTTTATGCAAGGTAATTTGATTTCTAGAATATTGATTTGTCTTAAGTAAGGTTCATTCCTTTGATCTACTGTTGATGTGAAATAAAATACCTCAAAACAAGTTTTGAAATTGCTGAATTTTTCCCAGGAGTGCAAAAGGATAAGTGTGTGGTTATAATCAGTAATAATGTGGTTGCAGGACAACCATTCCATCCCTAGTGCCTCCATCAGCAAGAAGATGAGATTCACCTTGAACCCGCGACCTGCCACTTCTATATGGCATCCCACACAAACAAAATTGGTGGATACCTCACCAAACGCTGGTGTTGAAATTATCAGCTCGCACCCCAGCTCTCGCATTACAAGTTTGAGCCTTCTCACACACTCTTTGGATATGAATGAGTGAGTGCCTCCTGAATCAAAAAACACCACAACACATTGATTAAATAACAAGCATGAGTCTTGTACCAGGTTACATGAATTGATTAGCCATGTATGCTCTCAAATTAATAGAAGCGTGGAGTGAGCTGAACACTAACATTTATTAGCAATTCAAGAGTTCCTTACATGTGCATAGGAAGCTATCATTTATAGTAGATTAGCTTCCTTAATGCAATTCAAATTAAGCACAAATGAAACATAGATGTAGCTTGAAGAGCAAGCTTGATTCTCGGCCATGTGATGTAGAAGGTGATGCAAGATGATGCCAAGTGTCCTTGTCACACATTCCTTGACACCTTCACACTCTCCTTGCTGTGGTCATGCTTAGCTTGCTTGTCTCCATGTGTAGCACATGCCAAGGAATCTTGGCCAAGAAGGAAATTGGGCTCAGCCCAATTTTATGTACCATGTAATCACAAATGTTCTAGCATATTTATTGAAAGCAAAGCCTAAACAAATAGCCCAATTTAAATCTAAACTACGGTCTTTCATGCATCAACTCATATTTTATAGATTTCTTTGGCCCATGTGAATAAAGTGAAAAGCCCATGATTTACTTGATCATCTTGTGAGAGGCCCTTTTGGATCTTCTTCATCATGCTTCTAGTGATTGGGCCTCCAGGTAGGTTTGGGTTGCACTATTGATATATTAAAAGTGGAATGAACACCGTACTCATAAGGAAGATCTAATTGATAAGCAAGAGTATATCTAAAGTACTGGACAAAAGAAGGTTGTGTTGTATTGTTGAAAGTTAATTGAAGATGAACAAGACCTACTTCACAAAAATAATTTTGTGTAGTTTGAGTTGTCTCAAACCTAGTAGGCAACATTAACTCAAAGTATGATTTTGCAAAATCTTTTAAGGAATTTAAAACAATAGGAAGGAAAATTGGTTTGAAAAACTTAGCAAAAGTAAAGATTGGATTGGAAAAATGAGAAAAGTTAAAAGACTTGATCACTCCCTTCGAAATTCCTGATTCAATGAGAATTGTGGGGGTGGGCAGTGCCTTTAGTAGCACTCCCTTCTTGAGTAGGATTTCTTTTTCCTCTTTCTCCTTCTTCTCAAGCTTTAATTTTTATCTCTTTTCTCCAAATGCCCTTTCAGATTCTTTCCTTTCCTCTTCCTTTCTATCTCTTCTTTCCTTCTCTTCTTTCTCTTTTTCCATGTGGTCCCTTTGCTTTTTAATTGCTCTTTGCTTTTCAATTTCTCTTTGCTTTTCAAATGATCTAAGCTTTTCAAGCATTTCTTTTTCTCTTTTCTTACTTAAGAGCAAGTCAAGTTTATCTTTAAAATCTCTTTCTTGACGAGAAAACTTCTTTAGATTTTGAATGAATGCATCTCCTATATCAATGAAATTTTCTAGTCAAGACTGTTGCTGTCGAGTGATCCTATATGAAGAGGGACCAAAATGTTTCCACATGCATGCTTTCAATTTGTAATACACCTAGGCGACTTAGCCTGACTATAGCCATAAAATCTGTCTACATAGCTCCCAAGGACGCAAATAATCACCATACATATGCCAAGCAAATGAAAGTAACTAGCCTAAAATGCTATAAGAGCAACCGGCCTAAGCCGCTAAAGAAGTAACCGGCTTAAGCGGGTAACTTAAGGAAACTAAGCGAGAACTTGAAAAACTCTTAGTATTACCAACAAAACCCTTAGAGCCCACGATAATCAAACTAAGTGACCTGGACTAAGGCCCATGCCCACCTACGACCCAAGCAGGGGCCCAGCCCATGACGTGGCCGGACATAATTAATAATCTATAAATATGCATGGACCCCCAGCAATTAAAGGTACGCATTCATTACTCCCTTAATTACGAGATTTGACTTTCTGAGAGTTTTTGCTGACTTGAATGTTAGAGTCTCTTCCCCAGGTAACCCCTCTCGTGTCCAAACCGATCCAAACTGAGATACCCACAGATAACATATGCTAGCCGGGAGGAAGCCTACTGAGGAGATTGCGGATTGAGGTAAGGTAACGCTTGTGTCTGATATATCTTATTTGTTCTCTGCACGAACAATTGGCGCCTACCATGGGGTACGAGGTAATACTTTACGGACCAACCCGCATTCTCTCGAAGATGGTTTCTACCTACAACAGAGCAGGAGTTAACAAGCAAGCTGAAGTAGGTTCTATAACACCTGCTACTACTAGTCTAGACTTAACCGCTGTCAACACCCAATTTCGTCCGGGTGAATAAATTTATTTTCAAAAAAAATAAAAAAATAATAAAAAAAGGGTTTTTTAGTTAATGGAAAATAAAAAAAAAAATGTGAAACAAAATTTTCTTCAAAAAGATTTTCAAACATCAACTTTAGAAAAAAAAAAGAAAAAAAGAGAGAAAAAAAAAGAAGAAAAAAGGAGGAAGAGCCCAATTTGTTATTAATTTTCATGAGCCCAATAACTCAAATATTTTTTACCTTTGTTCCTGATAGAGAAATTAATTATATAATAATAATTAGAAGCAATATCTCTTCAAATGGTAAGAATCAATATCCTTAATTGGGATTAATTTTGTGCTCTGATTTGTTATTGATGATGATTGATTTTGTGCTCTGATTTGCTGGATTTGATTCCCATAATGTGTTGTTATCATGACCATCTCCTTTCTTATATTGTTCATTACAATTAAGACTAAGATTTCATTGATATTGCAAGGTGTGAGTATAAATACACACTCTGTCATATGGTAAGGAGGACCGAAAAAAAAGATTCTCTACACTTCTCTAATTCTTTTCCCATCATCACTCCCACATCTCCTCTCTCATCTCTCTTTAAAAAAAACATATTGAAGGAGGTAAAAAAAAAGAAAGAGAAGAAGATTCTCTATACTCCCTCTTTCTCTCTTATTGCCACTCACACAAACGCATCTCATTCTTATCTCTCTTGAAAAAAATACAAAAATATTATAAAAGGAGGTAGAAAAAAAAAAAAAAGAAAAGGCAAAAGGTACGTCATTCTTAGTTTCTTTTTCTTTTGATTTTTTTTTAATTTTAATTATTTTTTTTAAATCATAGAAAAAACATTCCTATTTCTTTGGTGTCTGCTCGACCGCTCGCATTCCAAGATACCCATTTTAGACTTTCGTTCTTTTTCTTTTTTCTAAAAAATATATAATATATACCAATCTAAGAATAAAAAAAATAACTTTCTTTGTTTACTTTATAATATCTATCTAGTTGCTCATGTCGTAGTGACATCCACCTCCACTTTTAAATAACTTTAAAAAAATATGAATAATTATAAAAGATTAAAAAGATAAAAAAAATCAAAGATAAAAAAAATATTTTTATTGTCGGTTCGGCCGCTCGCGTCGCATGACATCAATAATAAAATAATACGAAAAATTTGAATGGAAAAGTTTTCAAAATTATAAAACAAATTAAATCATTTTCAAATAATTTTCCAAATAGATTTTTTAAAAAGAATTACGTAACCCTGATTCTCCATTCACATGGAGATACGTAAGAGCGAGGATTAATCTTCGTCGGGCCCAAAAAATCAAAAAAAATAGTTTTGTTTTTTTGTACATTCTTTTATTACTAATTTTGGGAAAAATTAAATATTTTGAAAAACCACAAAACTTTTGCACATTTAATTAAAGGTACCGCCTTAGAACAGGCATTGTGGGGTGCTAATACCTTCCCCATGCGTAACTGACTCCCGGACCCAAATTCTGGTTTTTTGCAGACCTTGCTTTTCTTTTTTATGGTTTTCCATAGTTTCCTATAATAACTATGGTGGCGACTCCAAACTCTGTTTTTACAAAATTTTAACTTTTGGTTCATCGTCCCGTCGCGATTTTGGTTGCGACAGCTGCTATCCTATATGGTCAAGCCAAAATGCAACAAGAGCCAACTGATTTGAAAAAATGCAGTGCTGATGAGATGGAGGTATTACGACAGGAAAACTCACGCCTAAGGAGAAAGATCGAAGCTGGTCCTACTCAAAAGGGAAAGGCTAAGGAAACATCTGACGCAGCAAAGTCCGCGGCTTTCCAACCTACTAAAGAAGAAAGCGAGTACAATTCTACCGCGCACACCTTCACCACTACCTAACAAATTCTCATCCTCTTAACCCATCATACACACTTCCATCCCACCCTCCCAGGGAACACTACGGCTCCTACCCCCGCCGCCACCCTCCCCACCACCCACATCCCACCTTACAATATCCCTCCCACCCTCCCCACCACCCATATCCCTCCTCACAACTTTACATCAACCTTTCCCACCTTCATCCACCATCCCATCCGCCCTCACCCGCTACCATCCACACAACCCAAACGCCGTCATCCTTTTATTGAGTTCATTGTCAACACCCCCCTCCCTTCTCAGTGGGAACCTTTCACACTGGAACGCTATACAGGTGAGACCGATCCAAACGAGCACCTCAAAGTCTATATCACCCATGTCACCCTCTACACTTCTCACAATGTCATTTTCTGTAAGGCCTTCCCTACCATCCTTAAAGGCCCCGCCCTCGAATGGTTTACAACCCTACCACCATACTCCATCGACTGCTTTGACACCCACTCCCACATGTTTACTACTCACTTCACCGACAGCCACCTACATCAAATTATAACCATCTCTCTTATTGGCGTCAGACAAGAACAAGACGAGATGCTCCGGGCTTTCATCGACCGCTTCAGTAAGGCTGCCCTTCGCACACCATACCTTAACCAGGAAATGATACTTCAGTGTGTGGCACACACTCTCAAACGCAGCCCATTCGCCAACGTCTACTTCCACCCACCCGCCTCCATGCATGAATTGAAGCTCCGTGCCACGGACTATATCCGCGTGGACGAGATGCAAACTCTCCACACAAAATTCTGCAACGACTATACACCCTCTACAACAACCCCCCCTACACAACCTTCCCGGCCTGACCCTGGACCCAAAGAACCTCGGCAACCCCGCTTCTGCACCCATAAATGTTCCTCGATCCCGTCTCCTTGATGAAGCCCTGCAGGCCAACCTCATCCCACCAGCAAGCAAGACATCCACTCCCCCAAACGCAGACATGACTAAATATTGCCGCTATCACCGAAACAACGACTACACCACCAACAAGATTGAAGAATTTGTTCATGTTGACCACTACCGCCGCTTCATCCGCAAAGACGACCACCCTGCACGATCCGACCACCGACACCCTCCCCGCGATTCTTGCCACGACAAACGTCCTAGCCAACCCACCAGTCGCGACCCCCAACCTGCTCGCACTGATATTGCCTCGACCGATCCCCCACTACGCGACACCATTAACATCATCTATGGTGGCTTCGCTTGTAGGGCATCCACCTCATTAACATTAACGAATGAGTGGCTCCCGAGTCGAACAACACTACCACCTTGTGGTCACACAACAGACACAGAAACTGTAAAAGGTTACCCGGTGCTCTAGGTCGATCTCCTACCGGCCTCTTGGCTGGCGGACCACCAGCTGGTTTCCTGTTAGGACACTGACGTGCAAAGTGCCCTATCTACTCACACATGTAGCACTTACCAGTGCCACTGCCTCCCCCTGTACTGCTGGCAGGTCTAGTACAATCCCCCCTCAAGTGCTCCCTGCCGCAGTTATAACACTGTAGCCTCCCGGAGGTAGCCGACGGTCTGCTATAAGGTTTCTTCTGTGATCTGACCTCTGGGTAGTCTTCTGCTGTTTCCCTCCTCCACTCGACCCAATCTCCAACTGCTCCATAGTCTTGGCCTGCTCGACCAAAACTGGAAACTCTCTAATCCGAAACGGCACAATGAAGCGGCACAACTCATGTTTTAGTCCGCCCTCAAACTTTCTGCACCTTCACTCCTCGGTCACTACAGGCGTATAAAAACGAGCTAAATACTCGAACCGCTCTATGTAACCCTGCACGGTCATAGTTCCCTGCTGGAGGGTAAAGAACTCTTCCTCCCGCTCGTGCCTCGCACTGTCGGGAAAGTACTTCTCCAGGAACCTCGTCCTGAAGATAACCCATGTTACCTGCTCCTCCCGGGTCTGCATCAACTGCTGCATCCCCTGCCACCAATACTCTGCGTCTGCCACCAAGAGAAAAGTGACAAACAACAAATTTTGCTCATCCGTGCATTCCAACACCCGACAGATCTTCTCAAACTCCCGCATCCAAGCATCTGCCTCATCAGGAGTGGCCTTGCCAGAGAACTTGATCGGCCAATGTTTCATGAAATCCTCCATAGATACTGGCCTGGTAGGTGCCACGACGGCTCTGGGTGGCACTACTATAGGCTGCATCGCGTCCACCATACGATGGATCGCCTGAGCTATGTCATTAGCCCCAACGGTGTTCCTCCTCCTCCTGTTAGCCATAGCTTGTGCGCGCCACATATTACAGCTGTTCACACACACACAGCTCAAATTAGGATTTCATATCCAAAAAATAAACTAATAACACAGACAGTTAGTCACGCAAGCGTAACACAGTTTGCTCACTCCCCATAGACCCAAAAAATCATTTTGAAAACCATTGCTCTGATACCAAATGTAACATCCCGTCAGGATATTACTTGTTTAATTAAATAAAACAATTAAATATATAAAATCATCGCATTTATGAATAACCTCATTTTCCCAAAGCGCGGGAAAATTTAAATTTTATTAAACGATCAAATAAATTTATAAATATGCACTACAATGCCAAAATCACAATGTTATAAAATCACCCATCAGGGTTTACAACTGTTTCAAAATCAATAAATAACATAAGAGTTTTCCCCGAGTCGAACCCCTCTCCGCGACTAAGCTGCACCAGAGCCACCTACATCATCAACATCTGCTCCTGTGTACCGCGTACATGATCATCGCCAAACACACGCAGATAGGGTGAGCTTAGCAGATAAATCATATTGTTCCTGCAAAGAACAAATAAGATGAGTTAGGCACAAGTGTCACCGTACCATGTAGTTTGCTATCTCTTCAGTTGGTCTCTCCCCGGTTGATACATGTTAGCTTGAACCCAGGAGGGGTTACCTGCAGAAGAGTCTCTGAAGCTCAAGTAAGTCAAAGCTCTCAGAAAGTCAAATCAATGATTAATGAATGCGTACCTTTAATTCGTGGGGTCCATGCGTATTTATAGAGCATTAATGATGTTCGTTTATCCAATGGGTCGGGCCTTGGCTTGGGCCCTAGCCTGGGTTATGAGTGGGCCTGGGCCCTAACCTAGGCCCCTAAGGTCCATCGAACGTGGGGACCTCCATTTTACTAAGTCTTCGAGAGTGGTCTGATCCGTTTACTTCTTGGCTTGTCGTCCTTGGCCGCGTACTATCCGTGTTGGCCATTTTGTTGTTACTTTAGCCTTTGTTCAGTCAAGTTCGAGACCATAGCGGCCTAGGTCGTGTACTTGAGTTGTCTCTGGCATGTTCGTGAGGTTTATCATTTATATGGTTAAATTGACCAAGTCCGGTATAGGTTAGACTGACTCGGCCTAGGTTGAATACTTGGCTGCTTTGATACATTTTTTACTTATTAGATTGAGTTTGGACACCTCTCCTCTACAACTTCCCAATGGTCACTCTATTAACCTAGGCACCAGTTTAAACTCTGACGAGCGTGCCGCCATCACACCCATCCTTATCAACAACACCGATCTTTTCGCCTGGTCGGCCGCCGACCTCCCTGGAGTGGACCCCCAGGTGGCATCCCACAAACTATCCATATACAAAGAAGCCCACTATGTATCCCAGAAAAAACGCAAGCTTGGCGAAGAACGTCGGCAAGCAGCCTAAGTCGAAGCCGACAAGCTGCTGAGCGCAGGATTTATAGAAGAAGCTCAGTACACCACTTGGCTTTCTAACGTTGTCTTGGTGAAGAAAGCCAATGGCAAATGGCGGATGTGCGTAGACTACACAGATTTGAACAAGGCTTGCCCCCGTGATGCTTACCCCCGTGATGCTTACCCCTTACCCAACATTGATCGACTCGTAGACAGCGCGGCCGAGAACAAGGTGCTTAGTTTTTTGGATGCATATTCAGGATATAACCAAATCCCCATGGCCGCATCAGACATGCACAAAACCGCCTTCATCACGGACGATGCCAACTACTTCTATAGGGTCATGCCCTTTGGCCTCAAAAACGCCGGAGCAACTTACCAACGGCTAATGGACAAGGTGTTCAGCCACCTAATGGGACACTATGTCGAAGTATACATCGATGATATGGTTGTCAAATCCCCAAGTCATCACCAACATGCTGAAGACCTGTCAGCAGTTTTCTCCGCGCTACGCCAATACAACCTCCGGCTCAACCCCGACAAATGCGTATTCGGCGTTGACCGGGGCAAGTTCCTTGGTTTTATGTTAACCCAACGCGGCATAATAGCCAACCCTGAAAAATGCAAGGCTATCATCGAAATGCGAAGCCCCACTACTATTAAAGAGGTCCAACGCCTCATTGGCCGTCTCACAGCCATTTCCCGTTTCCTACCCAAACTAGCCGAACAAACCCAACCCATAATCCAACTCCTAAAGAAATCCACCCGGTTCACGTGGACAGATGATTGTGAACAGATATTCCAAAAACTAAAAACAACCCTAACCTCCCCACCTATCCTCCACAAGCCAGACACTCATCAACCCCTGCTCGTATACATCGCAGCCACCGATTATACAGTCAGCGCCGCGCTGGTCCAAGAAATAGAAGGCACACAGCATCTTGTGTATTTCGTGAGCAGAACGTTACAAGACCCTGAAACCAGATACCAAATGGTAGAAAAGCTGGCCCTATCTTTGGTCCACGCGGCACGCCGTCTACGCCCATATTTCCAAAACCACACCATAACCGTTAAGACCGACTACCCAATCCAAAAAATATTACAAAAACCATATCTAGCCGGACGCATGTCATCGTGGGCGATGGAACTATCAGAGTTCAACATCCGCTATGAACCCCACGACCCTATCAAAGTCCAGTGTCTCTTAGACTTCATCAACGACCTACAACAAACACCTATAGAGGACCAGTGGACGCTTCATGTAGATGGTTCCTCAAATCCAAGGGGTCTCGGCGCCGACATCGTCTTAGAAGACCCCAACGACATCCTCATTGAAAAATCCCTTCACTTTGCTTTCAAAACGTCGAATAACCAAGCCGAATACGAAGCCATCATCGCCGGCCTTTCCCTAGCCCACGAGGTGGGCGTCAAGAAACTTACTGTAGGTCATCTAAATGACGAGTTCCAGATCAAAGACCCCATCCTTCTACAGTATTACCATCTGGTCCGTGTAGTCATTCAAACCGCCTTCGAACAAGTCCGCGTCGAACACATCCCAAGAACCGACAACGTCAGGGCCGATATCCTTTCCAAATTGGCCAGCACCAAGCTCAAAAACCGTCACCGATCCTTACTACAACAAACACTATCCACACCTTCCATCACACACACTTGTCAAAATTTAACCCACACCCCAACTAGCAACGTCACCCCCTCCCAAAGCCAAAATTGGACCACCCCTACATCCAATACCTCAAAACCGGCAACCCCCGCAGACGCGGACAAAACTTGGCTGGCTAAGGCCGCCAGGTACACCGTGATAGGCGATGACCTCTACAAACGCGGATATGGCCAACCCCTCCTTAAATGTGTCACGGCAGAGTAAGCCCAATATATCATCAGAGAGCTACACGAAGGTATTTGTGGTTATCATTCCAGTGCACGCACCATGGCTACCAGAGTTCTTAGAGCCGAATACTTCTGGCCTAGGCAAATTCTACACTGGCCTAGGCATCAAACACATCACAAGTTCTATAGAACATCCACAAACCAATGGACAAGCAGAGGCGGCAAATAAAGTTATCCTCGTGGAGCTGCGCAAGAGATTGGATACCGCCAAAGGCCGATGGCCCGAAGAGTTAATAGAAGTACTATGGGCTTACAGATGCACCCCCAATCATCAACAAACGAATCCCCATTCAGCCTGGTCTACGGCGCAGAAGCCATGATAACAGTAGAAATTGGCGAACCATCCCTGTGCCGAGAACTGTACGACCCAACCCATAATCACCAAAACATGGCCTTACATCTCGACCTTCTACCCGAACTCAGAGAAAAAGCCCAGATACGCAATTTAGCTGCCAAACAATGAGCTGTCAGGAAATATAATGCAAATCTATGTCCACGATCATTCGTCATCGGGGACCTAGTATGGAGAATGGCCAGTAGTGCTAGAAAGAAGGATGGCAAGTTCTCCGCCAATTAGGACGGCCCGTATCGCATACGCGAAGATGCAGGAGGAGGAGCTTATCGCCTAGAACAATTATCTGGGGAAGAGATTCCCAACACTTGGAATGTATCCCACCTCAAGTTCTACTTCAGCTGAATGTGTATTGTAATCAAACCAATACTTGTAACTCCGGGTGTACTCTTTTTCCTCACCTGGTCTTTTTTCCTTAAGGAGGGTTTTGGCCAGGGAGGTTTTAACGAGGCACCCCTATTCAATAAATAAAAAGAAGGGTTCCCAATTATACGACTTTCCATGTGTTTTCCTTTGCATTCGTTCAAGTTCCCCACCCTTACCCCAAGTAAGCGGCCTGGGTCGAACACCCTCATCTTGTGCTTAATTCGTTTAAGTTCGCCACCCTTACCCCAAGTAAGAGGCCTGGGTTGAACACCCTCATCTTGTGCTTAATTCGTTTAAGTTCCCCACCCTTACCCCAAGTAAGCGGCCTGGGTCGAACACCCTTATCTTGTGCTTAATTCGTTTAAGTTCCCCACCCTTACCCCAAGTAAGCGGCCTGGGTCGCACACCCTTATCTTGTGCTTAATTCGTTTAAGTTCCCCACCCTTACCCCAAGTAAGCGGCCTGGGTCTAACACCCTTATCTTGTGCTTAATTCGTTCAAGTTCCCCACCCTTACCCCAAATAAGCGGCCTAGGTCGAACACCCTCATCTTGTGCTTAATTCGTTTAAGTTCCCTACCCTTACCCCAAGTAAACGGCCTGGGTCGAACACCCTTATCTTGTGCTTAATTCGTTTAACTTCCCCACCCTTAACCCAAGTAAGCGGCCTGGGTCGAACACCCTTATCTTGTGCTTAATTTGTTTAAGTTCCCCACCCTTACCCCAAGTAAGCGGCTTGGGTCGAACAGCCTCATCTTGTGCTTAATTCATTTAAGTTCCCCACCCTTACCCCAAGTAAGCGGCCTGGGTCGAACACCCTCATCTTGTGCTTAATTCGTTTAAGTTCCCCACCCTTACCCCAAGTAAGCGGCCTGGGTCGAATACCCTTAACTTACAACTGATCGCGACACACATACACCACATATAAACAAAACAAACATACACAATAACATGCAGAATCTTAATCGCATTTAAACACAAGTGCAGTAATGTACCAATGTAGGTAAATGTACCAAATATTACAGAAACGCTCAAATAATATTCTTGAATCAGTTAAGACCAAAATCCTAGTCTGTGGGGACGGGTGCAGCCTCGGAATCGCCCGCCTTCTTCTCCTCCTCTGCCACCTTCTCCAGCGCCTCCTCATTCCCACTGTCCTCATCCTCCTGGACCAACTTTCTGTGACAGTAAAATCCTTATTCACATCGAATCTCGAATCTGTTACGTCCACATCCTGATGGAAAAAAGCCACTTGACGCAATCCCTTCTCAAAACCATTGATGTGTTCCTGTATGATGCTATTCTTCAGATCATCAAGCTCACCAACAACTCCATCATACTTGTCCTTCAAGTCATCGTAGTCCTCTTCCAATTCTCCTATCCTTTTATTCAACTTTTCCACAGAATCCAAGCAACGAACCCTCCATGTTGCCAACCTTTTTCTCTCGGCTTTCCAACTTTCCTTTGCCTTCTCCAACGCAACCTTTTCCTCCTCCAGCTTATCCACCTTCCCCTGCAACTCCTCCACCTTTTCCCGGCCCCCTCCTTCACTTCTCTCCTATAAAGGCACCCCACGCGCCAGCTCAAAACTAAAGCCTTGCTCCCAAACTCAACCATTGTCCTCACAAGGTGGTCTGCATCCATGTCGTCAATAGAATTCAAAATGGTATCTGGGAGGGTAATTGAAATGTCCTTCCTCACAGATATTTCTGGTAGCTCGATCAACCCAGATTCTGGCCCTTTCTCGCCATTGGCCGATCCTGCTCCACTAACCTACCTCGTTCCGAGCAGGGCCGCCCTTACCTTCTTCACGTCTTTTCCCTTCCCGGGTCGAGGTGGTAACTCAGCCTTCATCTTCGTCCCGCCGTGCACATGCACCTCCACCACGGACTCTTGCAAGTTGGGAACATCAGTTTTCCCAGCTGCCTTGGCCTTAGCGGCCATCACCTTCCTCAACGTTTGGAAAAGTGCTAAGTTCTTCTTTCCAGACTGCGCCATATGCCCTACAATGATACATTACAATTTGGATCAAAACAACTTAGAATTATTAACACAGTTTAAGTAACAAACAGATACCTTCGATATCTATTATCGGATGCACCGAATTATAAACTCTAACTAGGCCCTTAGTGGGCAACTTATCAACAAACTTCAACAACATCCCCACCACCTCCTTATCACCAACCCACAACTCCTCCATCCCCATGTCTTTATACCGAGAAGGATTGCTGGTCCAACTAAAGGGAAACTTGGTACTCCCATCTGCATTCAAAAAATGAGCTTTGCCTCCTTCCTTGACGACAACCTTGAAGTATCCGTCTTTGAAATGCATGAAAGATTGTGAAAAGGCATCCAGTCTGCTGATACTGGGCCGACTTATCAAAGATAACCAAGTAGCCGGCTGCCGGGGTTTGGTATCGTAAAAATACAAAAATGCATAAGGAGTGGGCTCCAAGTACAAGGATTGGCACAGGATGTGAAAGGCTTGCAAGTAGGCCCAACTATTCGGATGTAGCTGTGTAGGTGCCACATTCAACGCCCACAATACGCCCATAGTGAAATCGTCTAATGGCAATCGCACATGAAGTTGAGAGAAATGGCACATATACATGTAGAAAAACTTCTCGGTAGCCCCCTCTTGCCCATGGCATACCCGATCGATGGCACTAACCCTCTCTAGGGAAACAATGTCCCCACTGACACCCTTGGAGATGACAGGTGTGCAGTTTAACCAAGAGTTCAGTAGACGGGACCACCGAAACAGGGATGATTGGCTGCGGACGTCAGCAGCCGCCGACCCATAGCCACCTTTCGCCGGCCAGTCACTTTCCGCCAACTCTTCGGGGGGATCTTCTCGAACCTCCCTTACAGTCTCCATTGGAATCCCACTTGTCACGACCCCAGAACTTGTACCCTCTTCGTCAAATTGTCTACCCTTACTTCTCTCCGACTTAGTACTCTCACTACTACTAGACGTAGATAACGATATGCTATCGCTACTAGACATACCTGTTTTCGTTTTTACGGGAAGATGTCGGCTGAATTTGGGAACTAGTCGAACAGTATGATGCGCAAACTCTCGTAAATGAACCAAGTAACCTCTGAATGCAAAACTCTCGTAAATGAACCACGTAACCCTTCCCCTGTTTTGAAACCTATATTTATAGTCCAGGATCCCAAACGACGAAAACTTTTCCCGCCAAAATAATACCCCAGACCAATTGACACCATCATTGCGAAAGATGCGACCTTTAAAAACGACGGCGCCAAAACGTATTGATTTGACCCCTGACACCCCCTCACCTACCTTCAGACCGTTACCACTTTTTTAGCCTTAACACTGTTCATCACACTTAAAGGCTGGGGGACTGGTGTATCACACCTAGCCGATTCCGCTAGCATACCAACACATATCACCCTTGACCGACAACTCCTATCGGACAAGGCTGGGGGACTGGTGTACCACACCTAACCAATCTCAATCAAATAAGTAAAAAATGCATCAAAGCAGCCAAGTATTCAACCTAGGCCGAGCCAGTTTAACCTATACCGGAATTGGTCAATTTAACCATATAAATGATAAACCTCACGAACATGCCAGAGACAACCCAAATACACGACCTGGGACGCTATGGTCTCGAACTTGACTGAACAAAGGCTAAAGTAACAACAAAATGGCCAACACGGATAGTACGCGGCCAAGGACGACAAGCCAAGAAGTAAACGGATCAGACCGCTCTCAAAGACTTAGTAAAATGGAAGTCCCCGCGGTCGATGGACCTTAGGGGCCTGGGTTAGGGCCCAGGCCCACTCATAACCGAGGCTAGGGCCCAAGCCAAGGCCCGGCCCATTGGATAAACGAACATCATTAATGCTCTATAAATACGCATGGACCCCACGAATTAAAGGTACGCATTCATTAATCACTGATTTGACTTTCTGAGAGCTTTGACTTACTTGAGCTTCGGAGACTCTTCTGTAGGTAACCCTTCCTGGGTTTAAGCTGACATGTATCAACCGGGGAGAGACCAACTGAAGAGATAGCGGACTACATGGTAAGGTGACACTTGTGCCTAACTCATTTTATTTGTTCTCTACAGGAACACACACACACACACACACACACATATATATATATATATATATATATATATATATATATATTACAGATATGTACATGTTCATATACACACATATTACCATACATAACTTGAATTTTCCACATTTTTCTATCCTTTAATTCTTAGCACCTGATCCCCAATAAGATAGTTCGTGTTCTACATCATCTAAGGATTACTTCAAGGTGACTTGGAAGGCACTTGCAAGCAATGGAAGGTGAATGAGGTGATAGGATTTCCTAATCTGTGCTAGCCTAAGGAAGGTGGCTAGAGGTAGAGAGAGGAAATCTCTAGAAAGTGGTGACTCTCAAAGGCAATAGAGGGAGGAGTGCTCAAATCTTTTAACTCTTTTCATTACATCAATCATTCTCATTTATTCAAACCAATCTTTACTTTTGCTGAGTTTTTCAAGCCAATTTCCCTTCCCATTGTTTTAAACTCCTCAAAAGATTTTACAAAATTAGACTTTGAGTTAATGTTGCCTACTAGGTTTGAGACAACTCAAAGTACACAAAATTATTTTTGTGAAGTAGGTCTTGTTCATCTTCAAGTAACTTTCAACAAATACAACAAGACCTTCTTTTGTCCTCTACTTTAGATATACTCATGCTTATCAGTATGGTGTTCATTCCACTTTGAATATATCTCATTTAATTCTTTTTGTAGGATCCATGGATGATGAACACCAAGATTTGAGGGCAAATCCTCTTCAAAGGGGAGGGGATGATGTGACCCCAACAAGCCCAACCACAAATGCATCAACAAGCCCAAGCCCACATAAAGGCCCAATCACTAGAGGCATGATGAGAAAGATTCACATAGGCCTCTCACAAGATGATCAAGTCAATCATGGGCTTTTTACATTATTCACATGGACTAAAGAAATCTCTAAAATATGAGATGATGCATGAAGGAAGTAGTCTAGATTTAAATTGGGCCATTGTTTAGGCTTTGTTTTCAATAAAAGCTAGAACACTTTTTGGGATCAATTGGGTCGAGCCCAATTTGCTACCTTTGGCCAAGAATTACTTGAGTGACTCTCCATTTGGATGCAAGCAAAGCATGAACTAAGCAAGGAGAATGTGATGGAAGCATGGTGCGTGTGACTAGGGCAAGGAGAGTGTGATATGCCACTTGGCATCATCAAGACTCATCTACTACATCACATGGTCTACAATCAAGCTTCTTCTCCAAGCTACATTTGCATTTCATCTTCGTTGCATTTTCTCTTCATTTGGCCGACCATGTGCCTATAAATAGAGCCACTCAAATATTGTAATGGTAACTCTTGAATTGCTAATAGATGCTAGTGTTTGAGATCACTCCACACTTCTATTAATTTGAGAGCACACATGGCTAACCTTCTCCTTCATCTCCTCTAGCTCCACTTCTATTCTTCATCTTCACCAAATTCTCCATTTCTGAGAGCTAACTTCCTCTAATTCTCCAAATTCCGCTGCACTTCATCTTCTCCTCATCATTCTCCATGGATTTCCTCCCTCTCCTACTCCAAGGACGTCCATCAAACATGCTACGGATCATACACCGCAACGCCAAGTAGAGTTCCCATATACGAACATAGTCTGTATCGTCTCAAGACTACCAAACTCGTCAGCCAACAACTGAGGAGGGCAATCTATCTGGACCCATCCGTACTAGAAACAACCAGCACACTCACACCGGCAACACGCATCAACTCGAGCCACAACTCAAGGGGTCCTCGTGTTCATCCACCATCCCGAGCCATAACTCAAGGAATACCACGTGCTTAACCCCTATCCCGAGCCACAACTCAAGGGATATGTTCCGAGCCACAACTCAAGGAACACCAGCAATCCCACCTTTAAAGCATCACTAGATGTATTGTAGATCACAAATACACAATCAAAACTCAAAGCTGTAACAATATAAATCGCCTAGCGGGGGACACGTGCCGCCACGCGCTGCCAGCTCCCAGACCGCCTAGCGGGTGTCGCGTACCGCCAGGCGCACAACGCCTTATTTTTCCTCTTGCCATCGCGACCGTCGGGCGGAACTACTCCTGCCGCAGGCGCACACCACTTCGAGATCTCTTTGTTGTCCCGCTACCGCCTGGCGGTTCACATCACACCGCCAGGCGCCATGACAGTACAGCTCTTCCTGGTTTTTCTGCTCATGTCTTGCGCAGTTTCTTACCTCATTTCCACCCGCTCAATCCCAGGTATTATCTAACTTAAGTGATTTCTAACAATGG
This sequence comes from Vigna unguiculata, assembly GCF_037176805.1. NCBI lineage: Eukaryota > Viridiplantae > Streptophyta > Magnoliopsida > Fabales > Fabaceae > Vigna > Vigna unguiculata. The sequence continues at coordinate 12,665,136 of NC_140792.1, forward strand.
TGAGGTCCAATCCTCAAACTTCCTAACTTAATAACAGAACCCATTCAATCATTAAATTCCCTCCTCCGTAACCTATTAATTCCTCTTAGATCCTTTACCAATAAGGGGTTGCCAAGCCTATTACACTGTTTGACCTCTCATCTGCTATATTTGGTTAATTCAGTAAACCCCCTTGCACCAACTTATTCAGTTCTTAGAATCTCTGCTACGCCATAATCTAAGAAGACCCCTAATATCTGATATCACTACCACCTAAGGAAATTTCCACCCTTGTAGTTCATACACGACTCCATCATCAATCCTTCCCAAATGTTACTAAATTTCATCTACTAATCCTAACCCAACGGAAACAGAATACAACCTCGGCGCACAACACTTCAACCTGCAGCAGCATTGCCACTGCATTGGCACCTGGCGGCCAGCCCCGTGCCGCCAGGTAGTGCTTATCACCTGGACATTTTTCCAGATTTCTCCTGCACTCAAAACCCCACCATTTCTCCATCTCTGAGGATTCCCACTGCAATGTAATCCCAGTCCAAGCATGATCATGACAAGTCCATATTTAATTACCTTGACCATTATCCTTATGTCCAATTTACGGTAATTACATTCGAATAGTAAACAAAGATATAACACCTTAAAACCCTAACCTATACACACTGTTCCATTCATCTCAGTCGTTAATTAGGTGATTATACCTACTATTGGATTAGCATTATCACCCCATAAGATTCCCCACAGACTTCTACCCGATCAGATTTAACCCAGCAATCCAGAAAAACCCAAAACGAGTAAAACTGCCCCGCGCCGCCTGGCGGTTCAACCAGTCCTGCCAGGCGCTTCATCAGCAACCCAGAAATTAAGGCTACGACGCTTGCGTCGCCTAGCGGCACACTCCTGGCTCCCCTAACCTAGTTTTCCTTCGCTTAAGCTTGATGATCAGAATTATTCCCTACGCCAATGGTTCCCTTAGCCTTCACACAATTCAGTCCCCAAAATCCCTCTCAACCTCACAAGCTCTCAGATTTTCGTGCTCTCTCTCTGGTATGCTTCCCAACTTGTCAAACCTTTGCTCTTAACCTAATTTTCCCTTTTAAAGTGTGCCTAAAACTAAGTGATTAATCCCAAAACGAAAATGGCATTAATGTGCCATTCAACTCCCCCTCTACGACTACCTTTCCAGCCTCCTTTGGCTGCCCACTCATTTAGGTTTCCTTTCCACCTTTCCATATTCAAGTCAAAGCCAAAAATGCCAAAAAATATAAAATTAATGTAAGTTCTCCAAGGCTTGAACCCATAACCATGCAATCACCCAATCAATATCAAACCATTTAACCAATTCATAGTTCATGCTAGAAGTCACGATTCAATCATCATAATATACAAGAACATGGTTTCATAGATTTAATAATAAAACAATAACACCAAAGTTAGCATACATAGGACTCGAACCCAAGTCCTCTCACACAAACCAAAGTACTCTCAACCACTTGAGCTAGCACTTTTCCACATTATGCCAACCATAATTTAATGTCATAATTATTTCCCCTCCCGCATTTATTAATTAATTAAATTCTACGGGTCTTACACTTCCATCCCACCCTTCCAGGGAACACTACGGCTCCTACCCCCGCCGCCACCCTCCCTACCACCCACATCCAACCTTATAACATCCCTCCCACCCTCCCCACCACCCACATCCCACCTTACAATATCCCTCCCACCCTCCCCACCACCCATATCCCTCCTCACCCGCTACCATCCACACAACCTAGACGCCGTCATCCTTTTACTGATTTCATTGCCAACACCCCCCTCCCTGCTCAGTGGAAACCTTTCACACTGGAACGCTATACAGGTGAGACCGATCCAAACGAGAACCTCAAAGTCTATATAACCCATGTCACCCTCTACACTTCTCACGATGTCGTTTTCTACAAGGTCTTCCCTACCATCCTTAAAGGCCCCGCCCTCGAATGGTTTATAACCCTACCACCATACTCCATCGACTGCTTTGACACCGTCTCCCACATGTTTACTACTCACTTCACCGGCAACCACCTACATAAAATTATAACCATCTCTCTTATTGGCGTCAGACAGGAACAAGACGAGACGCTCCGGGCTTTCATCGACCGCTTCACGAAGGCTGCCCTTCGCACACCATACCTTAACCAGGAAATAATACTTCAGTGTGTGGCACTCACTCTCAAACGCAGCCCATTCGCCAACAACATCTACTTCCACCCACTCGCCTCCATGGATGAAGTGAAGCTCCGTGCCACGGACTACATCCTCGTGGAAGAGATGCAAACTCTCCACACAAAATTCTGCAACGACTATACACCCTCTACAACAACCCCCCCTACACAACCTTCCCGGCCTGACCCTAGACCCAAAGAACCCCGGCAACCCCGCTTACGCACCCATAAATGTTCCTCGATCCCGTATCCTTGATGAAGCCCCGCAGGCCAACCTCATCCCACTAGCACGCAAGAGATCCACTCCCCCAAATGCAGACATGACTAAATATTGCCGCTATCACCGAAACAACGGCCACACCACCGACAAGATTGAAGAATTGGTTCGTGTTGGCCACTTCCACCACTTCATTCGCAGAGACGACCACCCTACACGATCCGACCACCGACGCCCTCCCCACGATTCTCGCCACAACAAATGTCCTAGCCAACCCACCAGTCGTGATCCCCAACCTGCTCACACTGATATTGCCCTAACCGACCACCCACTATGCGACACTATTAACATCATCTATGGTGGCTTCGCTAGGAGGGCATCCACCTCATAAGCCAGAAAGAAACATCTCTGCCACCTACAATCCATCAACCACATCACCCATTCCCACCACAGACGCCACATGCCTCCCATAACCTTCACAAACGATGATTTCCATGGCCTCAATCACCAGCAGGATGACCCCATGGTCATAACGGTTGAGTTGGAAAATTATGCCGTCAAGAAAGTCCTCATCGACCAAGGTAGCTTAGTTGACATCCTCTATTGGGCAACATACCAGAAACTACAGCTCCTCACCACCGCTATGGTTCCATAGGATGAGCCCATATATGGCTTCTCAGGGGAAAAGGTCTCCACCGCGGCTACATCGACCTCCATACTATCTTTTGCGACATCACTCAAACCAAGACAATCCCTATCCCTTTCCTTGTCGTCGACGCGCCTACATCATATAATGTCCTTCTCGGTCGACCATCCCACAACACTCTCGGCGCAATCGTATCCACACCTCATCTGGCCATGAAATTTCCATCCTCATCCGGAGACATCCTTACCATCCACGGCGACCAACGGCTCGCGCACGAATGCTACATGTCCAACCTACGCCTACAACTTCCCATTCTTCAAACCAATCATATTGAACGTCTACCCGACTCTGACATAGCCTTATCTGGAGATGATTTGGACCCCAAAGTAGGGCTGAATGCCCGCCTTGAGCCGGTCAACAAAACTATACCACTAGAACTCCCTAATGGACGCACCATCAACCTAGGCACTAACTTACAACCCGAGCAGGACAAAATCCTTACACGTACCCTCATCAGCAACATTGACCTCTTTGCCTGGTCCATCGTTGACTTACCCGATGTTGACCCTCAAGTCACATCCCACAAACTCTCCATTTACCAAGATGCACGATATGTATCCCAAAAGAAACGAAACCTTGGTGACGAACATCGACTAGCGGCCAAGACTGAAGCCGACAAGTTACTCAATGCAGGGTTTATCGAAGAAGCCCGCTACACCACCTAGCTTTCCACCGTAGCCTTGGTCTAGAAAGCTAACACAAATGGCGAATGTACGTTGATTACACGGATCTCAATAAAGCCTATCATAGGGACGCCTACCCCTTACCCAAACATTGACTGGCTAGTTGACGGTGCAGTCGGTAACAAAGTTCTCAGTTTTCTTGATGCATATTCTAGTTACAACCAGATTCCCATGGCCGCATCCGACATGAACAAAACCGCCTTTATTATAGACAACGCTAACTACTTCTACAAAGTTATGACATTCGGCCTCAAAAATGCAGGAGCAACGTATCAACGACTAATGGATAAGGTCTTCAACCACATAATGGGCAAATGTGCCGAGGTATACGTCGATGATATGGTTGTCAAACCCCCAAGCCATCACCAGCACGCTCAAGACTTGTCCACCGTCTTCTCTACATTACGACAATACAACCTCCGCCTTAACCCTGAAAAGTGCATCTTTGACGTCGATCGTGGTAAATTCCTCGGTTTCATGCTCACACAACGCGGCATAGAGGCTAACCCCAAGAAATGCAATGTAATCATTGAGATGCGAAGCCCCAGCAGTGTCAAAGAAGTGCAATACCTCATTGGCCGACTAACCGCCATCTCCCATTTCCTTCCCAAATTGGCCGAGCAAACCCAACCCATCATTCAACTGCTCAAGAAATTGGCCAAGTTCTCGTGGAACGACGAATGTGATCAAGTTTTTCAAAAACTCAAAAACACCCTAACTTCACCACCCATCCGCTATAAGCCAGACACTCATCAACCCCTACTCGTCTACATCACCGCCACGGATCACACCGTAAGTGCTGCGCTTGTTTAGGAGGTCGATTGCACTCAACACCATGTATACTTCGTTAGTCGAACCTTGCAAGATCACGAAACCAGATACCAGATGGTGGAGAAATTAGCCCTATCCCTAGTGCACGCAGCGCGACGCCTACGTCCCTATTTTCAAAACCACAACATCATCGTCAAAACTCAATGTCTCTTCGGCCGTAGAATTATCTGAGTTTAACATCCGTTACGAACCCCACGGCCCCATCAAAGCTCAATGTCTCCTAGACTTCGTCAACGATTTGCAACAAACCCCTGAAGAGGACCAGTGGACACTGTACGTTGATGGTTCTTCAAACCCAAAAGGGGCAAGTGTCGGCATCGTCTTAGAAGGCCCCAACGACATCCTCATCGAAAAATCCCTCCACTTCGCCTTCAGAACATCCAACAACCAAGCCGAATACGAAGCCATCCTCGTCGGCCATCCCTCGCCCGCAAAGTCGGCGTCAAAACGCTAACGTGCAAAACCGATTCCAAACTCACAGTGGGCCATTTAATGATGCCCTTACCACAAAGTTCATTCACGAAGGGAAACATAGTTTGGAGAATGGCCAGCATCGCAAGAAAGAAGGATGGCAAGTTTTCCAACAATTGGGATGGCCCGTACCAAATACGCTAAGATGTTGGAGGAGTAGCGTATAAGCTTGAACAATTATCAGGCGAAGAGATACCCAATACATGGAATGTGTCCCATCTTAAGTTTTATTTCAGTTAAGACACCTATTGTACCGAATATTTGTAACCTTGGGTGTACTCTTTTTCCTCACCTGGTCTTTCTTCCCTAAGGAGGGTTTTGGCCAAGGAATTTTTAACGAGGCACCCCGAATTTCATGAATAAAACAAAGGGTTATTAACCTCACGTCTACTCCTTGTACTTAAATTTTAATCGTTTAAGTTCCCCACCCTTACCACAAGTAAGCGACCTGGGTCAAACAACCTTACTTCAATTTTAATCGTCTAAGTTCCCCACCCTTACCACAAGTAAGCGGCCTGGGTCGAACACCTTAACTTAAATTTTAATCGTTTAAGTTCCCCACCCTTACCACAAGTAAGTGGCATGGGTCGAACACCCTTACTTCAATTTTAATCGTTTAAGTTCCCCACCCTTACCACAAGTAAGCGGCCTGGGTCGAACACCTTAACTTAAATTTTAATCGTTTAAGTTCCCCACCCTTACCACAAGTAAGCGGCCTAGGTCGAACACCCTTAACTTAAATTTTAATCATTTAAGTTCCCCACCTTTACCACAAGTAAGTGTCCTGGGTCAAACACCCTTAACTTAAATTTTAATCGTCTAAGTTCCCCACCCTTACCACAAGTAAGCGGCCTGGGTCGAACACCTTAACTTAAATTTTAATCGTTTAAGTTCCCCACCCTTACCACAAGTAAGTGGCATGGGTCGAACACCCTTACTTCAATTTTAATCGTTTAAGTTCCCCACCCTTACCACAAGTAAGCGGCCTGGGTCGAACACCTTAACTTAAATTTTAATCGTTTAAGTTCCCCACCCTTACCACAAGTAAGCGGCCTAGGTCGAACACCCTTAACTTAAATTTTAATCATTTAAGTTCCCCACCCTTACCACAAGTAAGTGTCCTGGGTCAAACACCCTTAACTTAAATTTTAATCGTTTATGTTCCCCACCCCCACCACAAGTAAGTGACCTTGGTCGAACACCTTAACTTAAATTTTTAATCACCTAAGTTTCCTACCCTTACCACAGTAAGCGGCCTAGGTCGAACACCTTTACTTAAATTTTAATCGCCTAAGTAAAACAGCATATGACGTAGCATACCGAACACATCACAACATCATTCAACAAGTGTGTTCCTATCACATATACTATCGTCAACAACCACACAATAAAAATATCCACAAGATGCATCACATTAAAAGCAATGAAAAATATTGTACGAGTTATTATAGACTTAGGATTAATTGCGAATAGAAAATAATAAAAACCTACATCCTAAGCTGCTCAGTCATCACCACCCTCCACGGCCTCTCCCGCATTCATGTCCTCATCAGTTGTTGTCTTCTCTGCCTCCTCCTCAAGACTGTTTTTGGCTTCATTGATAAGTTGGTCATCCACCACATCCTTACTCACGTTGAACTTCGGATCTGCCGCATCCACGTCTTTACTGAAAAAGGCTACTTGCCTCAAGCCTTTCTAAAACCAATTAATATGCTCTTGGATGATGCAACCCTTAAGGTCCTCCAGCTCAATTTGTAGGCCTTCATGCTTGTCCTTCAACTCATCATAGTCGGCCTCCAAATCTGTAATTCGGCCTTTCAATTTCTCCTTCGAATCCAAACAACGCACCTTCCAAGTTGCCAACCTCTTCTTCTCTTCTTTCCATTCTTCCCTTTCCTTCTCCCACGCCTCTTTCCCCTCCGCAAACTTGTCGACTTTACCCTGCAACTCTTCCACCTTATCCCGGTTTCCTTCCGTCAACTCTCTTTGGCACAACGACCCAACTCAATGCCCCAATATTAGCGCCTTACTACTAAATTCTACCATCGTCCTCACCAGATGGTTCGACTCCATGCTATCAATTGAATTGATTAGAGTCTCAGACATATTGATCTCAATATCCTTCCGAACAGTTGTCTCTGGCAGTTCAATCAACCTAGCTTTTGGTCCTTTTGCACCACTAGACGACCCCGACCCTAGCAAAGCGGCCCGCACTTTCTTAACATCTTTGCCTCTGCCAGGGCTGGCCGGCAACTCGGCTTTCCTCTTTGTACCACCATGCACATGTACCTCCACTAGTGACTCTTGCAAATTGCAATTGTCGCCCTAGCCGCCTTCTCCTTCCACAGTGTTTGGAAAAGGGTCAGATTTTTCTTCCCAACTTGAGCCATATGTCTTGCATTGTACACACCAAATGTCGGTTAGTTAACTTAGACACATTGAAACATTTGAGTTACAAACAGATACCTTCAATATCAATAATCGGATGAACCGAATTATAAACCCTAACTAAGCCCTTAGTGGGCAGTCTATCTGTAAACATTATCAGCACTTCCACCACCTCCCTATTTGCCGCCGATAACTCATCAGTATTCATGTCCTTATATCGCCATGGGTTACACGTCCAACTAAAAGAAATTTAGTACTCCCATCCGCATTGAAGAAATACGACCTCCCTCCCTCTTTCACCACCACTTTGAAAAACCCATCCTTGAAGTGTTTGAACGACTGAGTAAACGCATCCAGTCTACTTATACTCGGCCTCCTCACCAAAGATAGCCATGTTGTCGATTGTCGTGGCCTTGTGTCATAGAAATACAAAAATGCAAGTATGCCCAGCTGTTCGAATGTAGTTGGGTAGGCGCTACATTTAATAAATGGAGCACCCCCATAGCGAAGTCGTCTAACGACAACCTCACATGCAATTGCAAAAAATGAAACATGTACATGTAGAAGAACTTATCGGCCACTCCTTCTTGCCCATGGCAAACGCACTCAACAACACTCACCCGCTCTAGCGATACTATGTCACGGTCCACGTCCCTCCCTACGACAGGAGTACAGTTTAGCCACGAGTTAAACATCCTTGCCCATCGGAACAACGACGACTGGTTTCAAACGTCAGTAGCAACCCAATCATAACCAGCTTTCGCCGGCTAACTGCTCTCTGTTATCTCCTCGAGAGGGTCTTCCCTCACTTTAGTTATCGTCTCCATAGGAATTCTCCCCACCCCAACCGCTGAGCTAACACTCCCCTCCTTAGGTCGTCTACCTATATCCTCTCTAGACCATATACTCCCACTACTCGATGATGACAACGACACACTATCACTAGTACTAGACATACCTTTTAAGAAAGAAAGATGTCGGCATGTACAAAGAACTAATCGGACAACTCTAACGCAGGCAGATCTCTGATTTCAGAATTCTTACAAATGAGCCAACAAAAACACATTCTCCACACAACCCTCATTTATAAACGACGATTCGAAACGATACAACTCCTTCCCGCCAAAAAGTCACAAGCCATATGTAGCATCGCAATGCACACCAAAGGTCACCAACCTTAAAATGACGGTGCAAAACCCCTTTGGATTAGACCTCTGACATCTGCCACCCTTTCACCTACCACAAACCTGTTCACATTTCAAGCCTTAACACTGTTAATCACATTTAAAGGCCGGGGGACTAGTGTACTACACCTAGGCAGCTCAACGAAACACACCAACACTTCTCATCTCATCCTTTGCTGCTATAGATACACTGGCAAAGGCTGGGGGACTGGTGTACTACACCTAGGCGGCTGAGCCTGACCATAGCCATAAAATCCGTCTACATAGCTCCCAAGGACGTAAATAATCACCATACATATGCCAAGAAAATGAAAGTAACCAGCCTAAACCCTTATAAGAGCAACCAGCCTAAGCCGCTAAAGAAGTAACTGGCCTAAGCCGGTAACTTAAGGAAACTAAGCAAGAACTTGACAAACTCTTAGTATTACCAGCAAACCCCTAGAGCCCACGATAATCGAACTAATTGACCAGGACTAAGGCCCAGGCCCACCTACGACCCAAGTAGGGGCCCAACCCATGACATGGCTAGACATAATTAATAATCTATAAATATGCATGGACCCCAACAATTAAAGGTACACATTCATTACTCCCTTAATTACGAGATTTTACTTTCTGAGAGTTTTTGCTGACTTGAGCGTCGGAGTCTCTTCCGCAAGTAACCCCTCTCGGGTCCAAACCGGTCCAAACCGAGATACCCACAGATAGCATATGCTAGCCAGGAGGAAGCCTACTGAGGAGATTGCGGATTGAGGTAAGGTAACGCTTGTGTCTGACATATCTTATTTGTTTTCCGTAGGAACACAATTCATAAAAGGTATTAATGCATGATGCTCTTCCCTTTTGCACTATAAATTGTCTCTTTTGCCACCACTCAGATGCATGTCCTATAAACCTAGAAATAATATACCTAATAATGTCAGATTGACTATATTTGCTAAACAATGATTACACCAACTTCTTTGTATCCCATGTCCAATCGTTGAATGATATTGGTTATATATCCTCCCCAAAGAATGGAATATCACTATGAATGGTACGATGCAACTCATTACTATTATGCCTATGCAACCTGTAAGATCCGTGAAACATGAATTCGTTAAATGATTGTGCATTGATTTGGCGTTTGCACCATTACAGGTTCAAACCTTGGTGAACCGAAATTAAACTTTCTTTTTGCCAAAATTCCCTTTGGCATGAAGGTGAAAGGGCATGGAAACCCTAGTTGGACAAAGAGCAGCCAGGAGTGACTGTAAAATAGCCCATAACGAGACATTGAATGGTCATTAACCTCCCATTAAATCTTATTTTCGTTTTGGATAATTAACCTAGCATTAAGGCACCATTAAAAGGAAAAATTGTGGTAATAGGAAGGGTTTTGCAAGGCTTTGATTGTACTGAGAAAACAGAGCACGAAAATTTGAGAGTGGTGAGGTTTGAGGGAAGTTTTGAGGCTGATTTGAGAACTAGGGAGGACATTGGTGTTCAATGGAAAGCATAGAAGATGAACAATGGAAGAAGCACGCCACTCATAAGGGGGATCTAAGCCAACCAAACCCTAGAGATGAGTGATGGTGCTGCCACTTGCAAGGAAGATAAGGCAAAGGTGAGTTCACTTCTAGGAAGGAGAGCTCACGAAAAAATGGTGGTTGAATGCACAAAGTTTATAACAAAATGATCAACCCTTTTACAAGACAAGGAGCACCCTTTAAATAGGAGTTCATAGGGGTCCTTTAGCAAATACAAAAACATGAAAAAGATTAACTAGCAAACCCTAAACCTAATGTGAGAGTGATTCTCGGCCAAGTGAAGGGAGATGATTGGTGGATGCATTCCCATGAGGATTCTAGGCCAAAAGAGGAAGGAGACCAAGTGGCCTTCTAAGGAATAAACCAAAAAGGAAAAAGGAGACAAGGTACATGTCTACTTTTGTTTTTACTTTATGCTTTTTGCTTTCCTCTCTCTTCCACTTCATCCATGTGCTCCAATCATCATGTGCCACCTAGCCATGCTCTACTTTCTCTTAATTACCTACAAAACAAGACAAACAAGTATTAGCATGTTGGTTTAAGTTAATCTAATCTTGGTCAAAGGTCAAATTTGGGTCAAAGTCAACAAGTCAACCAAAATAAGTCAACTAGAAACCAACTTAGGGAATTCAAACTAAAGTAATGCAAAAAAAAGATAAAGATGATCGAATAGAAGACTCCCCTCTAGACATTCTTCTAGTGATCCTTCCTGAGGGAGCTTCTAAGGAGGTGGTATGGTGGGTCACGCCTTCATCATCCTCCCTTTCTTGGAGAGAATTCGACCACAAATTCTTAAACCCTACATCAAAAGGAGAAAGGTCACAACCATTGAATGAGTTACTTATGTTGTAGCTTAGGGGTAAGTCTAACTCATAAGCATTGTTGTTAATTCTCCTAATGACTTGAAAGGGGCCATCACCTCTAGGGAGAAGGTTAGACTTCCTTTGAGTAGGGAATCTGTCCTTTCTCAAGTGAAGCCATACTCAATCTCTCTCTTGGAAGAGGACTTCCTTTCTTCCTTTATTACCATCCTCTTGTTGTTTCTTAACTCTCCTCTCAATGGTTTCCTTGACTTGCAAATGCAAGTCTTGGATGTACTTGGCTTTGGCCTCACCATCTTGGTAAGTTCATGCCTCATGAGTGCGTAGGGGAAGGAGGTCTAAAGGAGTTAGGGGATTTAACCCATACACAACCTTAAAAGGGGAATGAGAAGTAGTTCAATGCACAACCCTATTGTAGGTCAAATATGTGTGGGGAAGAAGTTCCTCCCACTCTCTAATGTTTTGCACTATCATACACCTCAACATTTGCCCTAGGGTTCTATTAACCACCTCGGTTTGGCCATCACTTTAGGGATGGCAAGTGGTGGAGAAAAGAAGCTTGGTGCCAAGTTTACCCCACAAAGTTCTCCAAAAATGGCTTAGGAAGTTGGAGTCCCTATCACTGACAATGGACCTAGGTAGGCCATGTAGTCTCACCACTTCCTTGAAGAAAAGATTTGCAATATAAGTTGCATCATCAATCTTATGGCAAGGAATGAAATGGGCCATCTTAGAGAACCTATCCACCACCACAAAAATGGAATCCCTACCTTTTTTTATGCTTGGGAGGCCTAAGACAAAATCCATAGAAATGTCAACCCAAGGCTTGGAAGGGATGGGCAAGGGAGTATAAAGACCATGGGGTTGGACTCTAGACTTAGATTTCATGCATGCTATGCAACTCTTGCAATGCCTATCTACATGCTTCCTCATGTGAGGCCAATAGGAGTGTTCCTTTAAGACTTCCAAAGTCTTGTTTGGCCCAAAATGCCCCATTAAACCTCCCTCATGTGCCTCTCTAATGAGTGTTGCCCTTAAAGAACCTTAGGGAATGAAAAGTTTCTTACCCTTGAAAAGATATTAATTGAGAAGGTAAAAGTCTTTGTAAACCCCTTGGTGGCATTCACTAAGAATGGGAGAGAAATCAACATCCTTTGGATACAACTCCTTAATATGATCAAAACTAAGAAATTTAGTCTCAACAATGGAAAGAAGGGAATGCCTTCTTGAAAGTGCATTCGCCACAATATTAGCCTTTCCTTGCTTATGTTTGATCATATATGGGAATTGCTCTAAGAACTCTACCCACCTAGCATGTCTCTTGTTTAACTTGCCTTTGCTCTTTAAAAATTTGAGTGACAAATGATCACTATGTATCACAAACTCCTTTGAAAGAAGATAGTGTTGCCAAGTTTGCAAAGTCCTCACAAGAGCATAAAGCTCTTTGTCATAGGTGGAGTAGTTAATGTGATTTCCCTTGAGTTTCTCACTAAAATAGGCTATGGGGTGTCCTTCTTGGAGAAGCATAACCCCAATGCCTACACCGGATGTATCACACTCAATTTCAAAAGTTTTGGAGAAGTTAGGGAGGGCTAAGAGTGGTGCATTGATCAATTTTTGTTTCAAAGTTTCAAAAGCCTTTTCTTTATCTTTGCCCCACTTATAGACCACACCTTTCTTGAGCAATTCATTGAGAGGGGCGGCTATGGTGCTAAATTTTGGCACAAATCTCCTATAAAAACTAGCCAACCCATGGAAGGACCTAAGCTCACTCACATTCTTTGGGGGAGGCCAATCCTTGATGGCCATCACCTTTTCTTCGTCCACATGGACCCTATGTTGATTTATTTTGAAACCTAGGAAGATCACATGATCCATCCCAAACACACATTTCTCCATGTTAGCATACAAGGATGCCTTCCTCAAGGTCTCTAACACACTCCTTAAATGATGCAAGTGGTCATCTTGAGACATACTATAAATGAGAATGTCATCAAAGTACACCACAACAAACTTCCCTAAGAACTCTCTAAGAACATGGTGCATGAGTCTCATGAATGTACTAGGTGCATTGGTCAAGCCAAAAGGCATGACTAACCACTCATATAATCCAAACGTAGTTTTGAAAGAGGTTTTCCATTCATCACCTTCTTTGATTCTAATTTGATTGTACCCACTCTTCAAGTCTATTTTGGAAAATATGGTTGCACCATGTAATTCATCAATCAAATCATCTAACCTAGGAATGGGATGTTTATACTTGATGGTTATGTTGTTGATAGCCCTACAATCTATGCACATTCTCCATGTTCCATCCTTTTTGGGGACAAGAATCATGGGCATTGCACAAGGACTCATGCTATGTTGCACCCACCCCTTTTCTAACAACTCATTCACTTGTTTTTGTACCTCCTTAGCCTCCTCAGGACTAGTCCTATAGGCTGGCCTATTAGGCAAAGATGAGCCTTGTATGAAATCAATTTGGTGCTCTATACCTCTTAAGGGTGGGAGACCCTTTGGAGGTTCTTGAAAAACATCTTTGAACTCATCTAAGACTAATGACAAGTCTAAGGGACATCTAGAGTGAGGGTTTTGGAAGGAGGGGGAAGATTCACTAGGATAAGCTAAGAAGATAGGTTTTTGGGAAAGCATTACCTTTTTCACCCCTTTGAGGGTGATCATGCTCTTCTTGGACTCATTGCCATGCCCTTGCGCCTTCTTTTCTTTTATTTTCTTTAACATTTGAATTTCGTCCTCATTGACTTCTCTTGGTGAAAGAGGTAGTAACGTAATCTTTTTGCCTTGGAAGCTAACGGAAAACTTGTTGGCATGGCCATCATGAAAAACTTTTCTATCAAATTGCCATGGCCTTCCTAGTAAAATGTGAGTTACTTCCATAGGCACTAAGTCACATAACACCTCATCCTTGTAGTTTCCAATGGAGAAGTTAATAAGGACTTGTTTGTCCACTTTGATCTCACCTTCCTCACTAAGCTAAGAAAGCTTATATGGCTTGGCATGAGGGAGGGTTTTCAAGCCAAGCTTGTCCACAACCCTTGTGATAGCCACATTGACACAACTTCCACTATCAATTCTGAGGGAGCAAGTTTTGTTGTTGATTTGACACCTTGAGTGGAAAATATTCTCTCTTTGGTTTTCAAATTCTTTAGGCACTTGGCCTAGCATGTGCCTAACCACCAACAAACCTCTTTCATTAGGTTTGATTTCATCTTCACTTGAAGATTGGGAAGAAGTGTGGGAGGAAGAAATTTTTGGGGAGGGGGGAGAAGAATGTTCACTTTCAACCTCTCCTTTAGGGTTCAAGATCATGTTCCTTTTTGTTGGGCAATTTGAAGCAATGTGACCATAGCCCAAACACTTAATGGGAGGTTCTAGACGAATTGGTCCTAGGTGGGTGGTCTTTGGAAGGAGGTTTCTCACCCTTTCTTTCTTTTCCTTTCCAAGCCCTAGAGTAGTAGTCATTGTAAGGAGTACTCCTCTTGGCCTCTTGTTTCTTTTTCAATTGGCTTTTAACTTTTAAGGCCAAGTGTAAAATTTTGTCAATAGTAGAGTACTCATACAACTCAACTACATCTTGAACTTCTCTTCTAAGACCACTCACAAATCTAGCTACCTTTTCTTTTTCACTTTCAAATTAGAGTCCTACTTTGAGAAGCAAGAACTCCATCATTTTAAAATATTCATTCACACACATGGACCCTTGTTGAAGCCTTTGGAGCTTCAAAAGAGTCTCCCTCCTATAGTAGGAAGGAATAAATCTAGCGTGCATCAAAGTTTTAATGTTCATCCAAGAGGTCGCGGGTGGCTCTTGGTTAATATTGTCCATACACAATTGATGCCACCATGTCATGGCATAATCCTCAAATTCTAAAACTACTAAGTCTACTTGCTCTTGATCACTAACTAAATGAATATTAAAATATTTGGTCCACTTTTTGCTCCAATTCAATATAGAGGTTTGGATCATTCTCCGCCTTGAACTTTGGAATCTTGATTGGTAGAGGTTGTCTTTGTGGGAGTTGATTGCGCCTTCCACCACCATCATGGTCGTGCCTTCTTCTTCTTCCACCATGGCTAGAGTCCTCGGAAGAGGACCTCCTCCTTCTCCTCTCATCTTCTCTAAGCTCAAGTTTTTGGATGTGCTTTTGTAGGAAGATCTCACTTTGTCTCTTATCTACCCTCAATTGATCAAAAGTTTCCCTTCTACTCACTTCCATGGTGATTTGTTCACTTTCTTGGGCCATAAGAGTCACCATGGGAGGAGAATAAGGTGAGGCTGATTCCTCCTCCTCTTCTACCTCCAAGATTGGATCCATATTCATGTTCCTACACCAAAACTCACCAAAAACCGAGACAAGCAAGATGTTAGATAATAAAACAAGCCAAACCCGAGACCAAGTGTGGTCTTCAGAAGCACCCAAGTGTTTTTTATCACACTCCCAAGGCACACAAGCAAGACTAGCACTCAAAATCCTTCTAAACAAGTGAAAACACCTTAAAAAAAAGATGAAAACCTTTCAAAAGCAAAACAAGTGGCTCGGCCACAACACTCTACGAAAACAAGGAAATGAAAACAACTAAGACAAAACAAAGATTACCTAAAGACAAGTAAGCATTGCTAAAAAAAAACAAGAAAGTTTAACTTCTAAGGAAATTTGTTTTAAAGACAAAACTTGAACAAGACTAAAGCAATGAAAAGCACTATTAAGGATTCTATGGAAAGCATTTGAACAAGCCAAGATTCTACCTCAAATTATGCATACATCAAGAAAGATCATAACCAAGTTAAAGCATGGAACTAATTTGCCAATATCACCCAAAATCCAAG
Source organism: Vigna unguiculata (assembly GCF_037176805.1). Classification (NCBI taxonomy): domain Eukaryota; kingdom Viridiplantae; phylum Streptophyta; class Magnoliopsida; order Fabales; family Fabaceae; genus Vigna; species Vigna unguiculata. The sequence continues at coordinate 12,681,016 of NC_140792.1, forward strand.
TATAAAATTTGGTATCATAACACCTAGTAGAAATGGCCAAATGGATTCACCAAGCCACACATTAGCTCTCGGCCAAACTGTTTTTGGTCATGAAAATAATTTTTCTTTTCAAAACTAGGTACTTAAGATGATGAAAAGGATATTTTAGGGTGTCTTAAACACTTAGTTCCTTAAAAATTAGGTCAAAATCAATTTCAAGGAGCATACAACAACAAAAGGCATAAATCTCATGCAATAGCTCAAATACTTAGAAACAAGAACAAGAAAACTCAAAGAAGCATATGACAAGAGACTCAAAAGTAGCCAGGAACATTTTAAGAAGACTTTCAACATGTGAAGAACAATTTTGTCATGGTAACAACTTAGCAAGCTCTCGGCCAAAGGAATAATAAGCACCAAAATTTCATGTTTTCACTTCACCAAGCAACATATATCAAGAGATAGAGCTTTTAGGAAATGATCCATTTATAAATGAAGCTGACGCAATAATTGTATATTTATTATTAAAAATCAGTAATATCCTGACGGGATGTTACACAACCTAGGACTATATGTAGAATATGTACTCATGGTGATTGACTGAACTTAGAAACCTTAACAAAGTGTGAAAGAAGAAACCAAGGACAAGTAAATTTCCAGGTTAGGCGAGGTGAGTCTTTAAGACTTCTTAAGTACCAAGGTCAATCCTTGCCAAGATGAACTTGCAAAAGGTTTCAAACAGCACATAATTGTCTAAGTGCTAAGTAAATAGAATCACTTTGAGACACTAAACACAAAACAAGCACAAACAAGACTCAAAGAAAATAAAAGACTAACACTAAAAACGGACCCCTAATTGACAAAAATTTAAGAGACTTTGGACTCACAAATTTAAACCACTAAGCGTCTAACTATTCGGCCTAAAAGCAAGGCGAGAAAGCACTTAGAACTTTCAACACACTCACTTACTAAAATGTTGCACTATTGGTATAAAAAAGGTTCTACTTAGGAGATGAGAATGAACACCTTTGGTTCCCCAAGACACCTATGTAGGCCATGGATACAATGAAATGTTCAAAGCAAAAGAAATTGATGCATAAGTTTCGGTACAAAGTGAAGCAAATCAAGAGCAAATTGGATGCTAGAAAACAAGATTTTAAGGCTTTTTGGAGAACCAATAAAATGCTTCAATTGTACCAAAATAAGTTGTTGACATGAGAAGCCCAGGTGATTTGCTTCTTGAAGATTTGATGAACATTGAATGAAGCTCTTTTGAACTATCTTGAAGTCATTACCATTGGAATGAAGCCTACATTGATAAAGAAAAGGTGATTTGATGATAACCATGTTGATCAAGGCTGGAACGTGTGCTCTCCATATAGTTACATCATTTAAAAAGTGTATTTTAAGTTTGTAATTCATGTTGTATACCTTATAACATTAATTAGATATTTTTGGTCTTAGGTGTGTCTTTTAATATGTTGAATGGTTTTTCAACAGGTTAAAATGTCTCTTTTAGTCTATTGAATGATTTTTCAACAGGTTAAAAGGTTGGCTACAGTAGTCTAAAACTGCAACAAATTCAATCAGTTGATTTAGTTTTTAATCGACTGATTTCATTTAAGTCAAGTGAAATCAACCGATTGATTTGAAAATCAACCTGTTGAATTTCATAACAATTTGACTATAAAAGCTGTGATTTTCAAAAGAAAGGTCTGTTGATCATTTTAGAGCACGAATTTGTTCTAGAAACTTGTGGAAACTATCTCCTTCATGATCATATGTGTTGCAGCAATTGAAGATTGATCTTGGAGCAATTCTTGTAGCTTTTGGCTTGGTTTGAAGCTTGGAGAAAGTGGTTTGTGGTAGGATGGGTTGTGCTACCACTGTGGTTTGATCTTTGTCAAGCTTTGTGTGTGTGCCTGGTGGTTTTCTAGGTCTACAAGAGGGTTCTTGCTGTGCTGGTGTGATTCTTGTGTGATTCAAGAGTCTTTTGTGGTGTTTTTGCATATTTTGGAAGTGTAAGGGTGGATACTTTGTAAATCTTTTGAAATAGTGCAAAGTTAAGCTCAGGTTGCCTTGACAAACTGGATGTAGCTCAGGTTTGAATGAACCAGTGTAAAAATCTCGTGGTGTCCTCTCTTCTCTAACCATTTTTCTCTTGCATTTTCATTTTAAAGTTTAAAGAACTTGTGCTTTAATCATCTTTTTCATGTTCTTACATGTTTTCATAGCATTTGTAGCATTGAGCATGTTTACATAATCATTTGGAACCTATCTTGATCATTCTTGTGCATTGTTCCTGGTTTAAAATTCAAATTCGCATTTCTGCAATAGTCCCAATATTTTAGTCAATTATTTTCATGTTTCAATAGGTTGATTATACCATAACAGAATTTATTTAGTAAAATCAATCGATTAACTCTGTTTTTGATCGATTGAAAGTGCACAGTTCAGTACTGTTTGCATCCTAACATGGTGATCTATTTGATTCAATTAAAGGTGGTTTTTAGCTTGCAAAGATAGCCTAAATTTTTAACCAGTCAATTCAACCTCCCTCTTCTTGGCTTTTCAACCATTTCAAAACTAACAATTGGTATCAGAGCTAGGTGCTTGAATTTGGATCAAGTAAGGTCCTAAATTTGTTTTTGAACTACTTGAAATGGCTGCAAACAAGTTACCCTTTGGTGAAGGTGCCTCAATTCATAGACCCCCTATGTTTAGTGGCATTAATTACCAATTTTGGAAAATTAGGATGAAAATCTTTATTGAGTCAATACATCAAGGGATATGGGATGCAATCATAAATGGACCATATACTCCTAAGCACATTGTTGATGATGTGCAGGTTAATAAGCCATGAACTCAATGGAATGAGGAAGAAAGGAGGAGAGCCCAATATGATTGCAATGCAAAGAATATCCTCACTTCATCTCTCTACATGGATGAGTTTTTTCGTGTTTCACAATACAAGAGTGCCAAGGAAATGTGGGAGGTTCTTTAAGTGACTCATGAAGGAACCAATGATGTTAAGAGAGCAAGAAAGCATGCCTTGATTCAAGAATATGAGCTATTTGTAACATCCCTAAGGAATATTACTTATTTTAATTAAATGAAAATTCGAATCACAATAAATACTGCATTGAACATAAACTATTTCCCAAAAATGCGGGAAATTTTTTAAAGAACATAACTGGTACCATATAAAATCCGAATGTACCATATCATTATATACAAATGATATTAAAATTCAACATACAAATATTTACATCTAAAACAAAACAGTAGAGTTTCTTTCAAAATCCCAAGTAGCCCATGCTCTCCGTCTCTACGCAGCTCCTAGCTCACCTGTCACATCATCTGCTCCCGGATCACAAATTATCTGATCATCGCCATACACACACAGATAGGGTGAGCTATGCACAATAACAATGTCAACAGATATATGAAATAAATATGTTTTCCCCAATCCCAAAAAAAATACATAATTAAAATCCTCATACTTTTCAAATCACCCAACCATGACCTCATAGTCCTTCATGAGTCATATGCATGAACTAGGTCTTTGGACTTCTCTGTGCTCCCACGAAACTGACTCATTCGTGGTCCAACCCTATGAGCTTATCCTGCTCATAGTCCTACCCTACAGAATCCTCGTCTGTAGTAAAACATCCAAGTCTCACACTTGGACCCTGGCACGCACGCAATCACCATACTATAGACTCCTCGCCCAATAGTAGCCGACGGAAACATCACAGTTCCTTGCCCATCGTGCGCTCGACACATGTAATCACCATACTAAGGACTCCTCGCCCATTAGTAGCCGACGGAAACTCAACCAGTTCCATGCCCATCATGTGTCCAACCACCGAGTACATCCCAGACCCCTAATGGACTTAGTCCTTCAAGCCCAAACATCACACCATATGCATATACAATCTATTCTTATGATGAACAACCAAAACACACACTCACAAGCACAAGGAACATAGTAACTCGCATAAACTCGCTTAAGCTATGGATCTCTCGCCCAAGCTAAGCCCTCAACCTCGCTCGGGCTAGCTCACCTCGCCTGAGCGAGCTTAAAACAGCAACAACATCAAGTTATCTCGCTTAGGCGAGATCCTCTCGCTTAAGCGAGTTCATCTCTCGCCCAAAAACACAATTCAAACTCGCCTAGGCTGAAATACACGCGAAGCACCAAACATGACCAAGACATCTCGCTTAGGCGAGGCCATCTCGCTTGAGCGAGACTCTGGTTCGCTCAAAACCCATAAAAACCTCGCCTGGACGAGAAATCACGCTCAACATGAGCACACTTCCTTGCTATCTCGCTTAGGCGAGCCACTCTCGCCTTAGCGAGAGTGTCACTCGCTCAACAATAACATAGCTCGCCTGGACGAGCTACAAGACCTTTAAATAAGAAGAGTAGCTCTATAATTCTCGCTTAGGCGAGGTGGACTCGCTTGGGCGAGACTTGCAGGGTTTAGCCTTTGTACACGCACAAAAAACCACCCAACTTTGCCCAATTTGCACCACCAACAATAGCAAAACACGATTAAAGTATTACCACGTACAAATAAAGACCACAAACATCAGAACAGGTCCTATATCATCCATTCATATTACCCAACTCGAGATTAAATCATCTCTACCCATTCCATACCAAAACCCTTCCTCTAATCACGAAATTATGCATAGCAAGACATTGCACACCATCTCAACCCATCAAATTCGGAATCACAGCGTATACCACAAGAGTTCCATGACATACAATTTATCCAATGCATAACCTAAAATAATAGCACGAAAATTAGGATAAGCTCCCCTAACCTGGAATGTGCGATCAAATTATGAAGACAGGACCCCCTTGAGTCACGATTTCCCTCTTGCTTTAGCCCTTTGCACACTCAAAACCTCCTCTCATAGTCTCAATCTCGTGCTCTCTCTATAGCAGCTCACCACAATTGCCAAAACCCTTCCTTTTTCTTAAACTTTGGCTTTTATAGGTGCCTTTCAAATAGGTTTTAAAAATAAAACGGGTTTGGCTTTATTGTGGGCTTAATGACTAGTCAAGTCCTTTAGTCAGTGATTTTTCAGCACCTCCTAGTTACCCTTCTGCTAGGTTTTCTTTACCCCTTCACATTCATGCCACAACTAATAATTAGCAAAAATAAAACTTATGCTTTACCCACCAAGGTTTGAACCCATGACCTTCCACTCATAAGGTCAAATCACAACCACTATGCCAAATCAAATTTTGATGATACCCTCCAACCAAAACAGTTTACATCATCAATCCCATACTCATACATATTATTAAAAGGCAATAATAAAATAACAACACATAATTGACATACATAGAACTCGAACCCAAGTCCTCTCACACAAACAAAGTACTCTCAACCATTTGAGCTAGTACTATTCCACACCATATTAAACAACAATAATTATCATAAAGACGCCTTCTACTCGCATTTATTAATTAATTAATTATTTAATTAATTAATTTTCCCGGGTCTGACACTATTCAAGATGAAACAAGGAGAATCCATAGCGGATGTGCAAAAGAGATTCACTCACATAGTCAACCATCTCTTAGGTTTGGGTAAGAAATTTGACAAGAGTTAAACATCAAGGTGTTAAAGTGTCTTGATAGATCTTGGCAACCAAAGGTCACGCCCATCTAAAAAACAAGAGATCTATCCACTTTGACTACAGCTACATTGTTTGGTAAGCTTAGGGAGCATGAGATTGAGATGTAAAGGTTTAATGAGCTTGAGTCAAGTGAGAAAAAGGTTAAGAACATAGCCTTGAAGACTAGCACCAAGAAGAATGAGCAACGCGAGGATGAGGTGGCTGAATCAAGTGAAAGTGGGAACTTGAATCTCCTTGTCAAGAGTTTTGGTAAGTATCTCAAAAGGAAAGGTATCAAAGATAATCCCAAAAGGTATACTTCCAAACACAATGAATCAAACTCTTCTAATTTTACATGTTATAACTGTGGAAAACAAGGACATATCAAAATTGAATGTCCAAATGCTAACAAAGAAAAGGAGAAGAGTGTTGATAGGAAAAAGGAGAAGAAGCCAAAGGAGAAACGTGCATACATTGCATGGGAGGACACTGATGATTCAACAATAAGTAGCTTCTCACAAGATGAGAATGAAGAAGCCAAATTGTGTCTCATGGCTGGTTATGAGTTATCTTCCTCAAGCCAAGTAAGTTCTCTAGAATTAAATGACTATAATCAATTGTTGCATCATTTTGAAGAGTTGCATAATGAAGAAAACAAGATTTCTGCATTAAACAATCGGTTGAAAGGCTTAAACAACTGGCTGGAAAACAAAGTTAGTTAACTGGAAAAAGAAATAACTGATTTAAAAACTGATTTTGAGCATTTAGAAATGATTTACAGTAATTCAACCGACTGTTTTAGAAATCAATCGGCTGAAAAACCTTGTGAAAACTGCACAGTTTTGAAAAATCAAGTGAAATACCTTATAAAGACCTGTGCAAAGTTCATAAGAGGGGAAGCAAATTTAGAGGTTGTTCTTGGTTCTCAAAATTGTGTGTTTGGCAAAGTTGGACTTGGTTATAATTCTTCTTTTCAAAATAAAACCAAGAAGTTCTCTAGTTTCTTTTCAAAGAGTATGCCAAGTGATATGCCATTCATTTCACGCAACTACTGTATGCAAAAAGGTCATGTTATTAAGAATTGTCATGCTAGAAAATATGATGTTCCTAAAGGGATTATGAAATGGATCCCAAAAGGATCTAGAAAGACATAACCATGATGGACCCAACCTATCAAAGGGTACCAAGTAATCCAAATTTGTTTTGCAGGTCATGAAAGGTGATAAGAAAGATTTGTGGTACCTTGATAGTGGTTGTTCGAGACATATGACAGGAGATAAGACCAAATTTGCAAAGTTAGAGTTGAAGGAGGAAGGGTTTGTAACCTATGGAGACAACAATAAAGGAAAAATTCTTGGAAATGGAGTCATATGCAATGGATCCTCTTTCAACATCAAGAATGTGTTGTTGGTAGAAGGACTCAAACATAATTTGATAAGTATAAGTCAACTATTTGATAAAGGCTTTAAAGTCATGTTTGAACCAAATAGTTGTTTGATATATGATGCGCATGGTAGTATTGTTTTGATAGGCAAAAGAGTCAATAATATATATCTACTTGACCTGCATCATGCATCATTTAGCATCCATTGTTTGCTTACAAAAGAGGATGATACTTGGCTATGGCATATAAGACTTTGTCACATACACATGCAGCATTTCAATCGGCTGAATAGAAAACAGCTGGTTGAAGGACTACCAAAACTCAAGTTTGAGAAGGATAGAGTGTGTGAAGCATGTCAAAAAGGAAAATAAGCTAAGGTCTCTTTTAAATCTAAAAATGTTGTTTCAACTGAAAGACCTTTAAAGATGCTTCACATGGATCTATTTGGTCCATCTTGAACCATGAGCCTTGGTGGCAATCTTTATGCATTAGTCATTGTTGATTATTTCTCTAGGTACACATGGACTTTGTTCTTAGCTGCCAAAAATGAAACTTTTCATGCTTTCAAAAGACTTGCCAAGATGCTTGAAAATGAAAAGAGTTACAAGATAGTGTCTATTTGATGAAGGATTATCTTGTTCCTTTTTAAGATTATTGAATATGGTGTGAGTTGATTAAGAAAGCTAAGTGAAATCCCCATTGGACATTGAGATAGCAAGCTATCTAGATGTGAAGGTTCCTTTCACAAAGCTCAAGAGAAGAAGATGATGGATTGATTCAAAACAAAAAGGAAATGGAAATCACATAAACCATAGAAAACCAAGAACAATTAAAGGAAGAAGAAAACATAAAATGGAAAGGAAAGGAATGGTAAAAATGTGAGAAGCACGCCACTACAAGGCTAGGCTAGAAGCCATGGCAACCTTGAAGATGAGTGGATGTGTGCCGCTACTTGCTATGCAAGATAAGGCTTAAAAGTATTCACTCCCTAGGGAGGAAACTCTCACAAATGATTGAGACACAAGAGTGCTTTTACTTCAAAATCTTTAACCCTTTTACATGTCTATGAGCACCCCTTATATAGAAGAGTTTAGGGACCTCTAAGCAAATAAAAGATACCTAAGGATGTCTCTACAAAAACCTAACCCTAGGTTCTAGAAATTAGGTCAAATAAGGTTACAAAAATGAGAGACAAAAGAGCTAATTATGGTGTGTGCAAGGCTAATTTCGTTCTAGCACAAAAGGAGACAAAGAATGTGTCTCATATGTCTCCAAAAAGTGGCCAAAGTGTGCTAAAATCAAAGGAGACCAAAGGTACATAGGTACACTTGCTTCATGCCTTTTACTTTATGCTTTATGCCTTTGCTTTACTCTCTCCCACATCATTTATGCTCCCCAATCACCATGCGCCACCTAGCATTGCTTTCTTACTCCTAATTAACCTACAAAGCAAATAAACATAGATTAGTATGTTGGCTTAAGTTAAGTCAACTATAGTCAACAAGTCAAACCTAGTCAAAGGTCAACAAGTCAACTGGGGGAATAAAAAATAACAAACACTAATGAAAGGGATGAAGGATTAGTGAACTTGCTTTCTAAACATGCTTAGTCTTCTTAAGCATATGCCTCCATCCTTGGTTGGGGTCAATCCTTTATCACTATTCAAAGTGATCATGGTGGGGAATTTCAAAATGAAAAGTTTGCACACTTTTGTGAAAAGCATGGTATTAACCATAATTTTTTTTCACCAAGAATCCCACAACAAATTGGTGTTGCTGAAAAGGAAAAACAGTCGACTGAAAAAACTACAGACAACAACTTGCCTAAGGAATGGATCCAGCCTAGAGGTTTATCAAAGGACAACATCATATGTGATATCATACAAGGAGTATCTACTAGACGTATGATTGTATTTTGTGAACATGTTGCTTTTGTATCTCAAATTGAACCTAAGAATGTAAATGATGCTTTGAATGATAGTAATTGAATTGTTGCTATGCAAGATGAACACAATCAATTCACAAGAAATGATATGTGGTTTCTAGTGCCTAAAACTAATGATATGAATATAATTGGAACCAAATGGGTTTTTAGAAACAAAATGGATGAAGATGGTAATATTGTAAGAAACAAAGCTAGACTAGTTGCTAAAGGTTATAATAAAAAAGAAGGCATTGATTTTGATGAAACTTATGCACCTGTAGGTAGGCTACAAGCTGTGAGATTACTCTTAGCATATGCTTGCATGTGTAACTTTAAATTGCATCAAATGGATGTGAAAAGTGCATTCTTGAATGGTTTTCTAAATGAAGAAGTGTATGTATCATAACCTCCTGGATTTGAGGATCATCTCTATCCTAACCATGTTTTCAAATTGAAAAGGGCCTTATATGGTTTGAAACAAGCACCAAGACAATGGTATGAAAGGCTAAGCAATTTTCTCTTATCAAAAGGTTATGCTAGAGGTGCAGTGGATAAAACACTCTTCATTAGAAAACATGATAATGATGTTATACTTGTTCAAGTGTATGTTGATGATATCATCTTTGGTTCAAATAACAACACATTATGTGAAGAGTTTGCTGCAGCTATGCAGGGAGAAGTTGAGATGTCCATGATGGGTGAGCTTACCTACTTTCTAGGGCTACAAGTCAAGCAACTCAAGCATGGAACATTTTTAAAGCTATCAAAATACTGTTTTGACTTATTGAAAGAGTTCAAAATGGAGGATTGTAAGGAAGCTCCCACTCCAATTGCAACAAATTGTATTATGGATGTAGATGAGGCTGGCCAACCAGTGGATTCAATAAAATATAGAGAGTTGATTGGGTCTTTGCCCTATCTTACAGTAAGTAGGCCAGATATTTAGTTTGGAGTATGCTTATGTGTTAGGTTTCAAGCAAATCCAAAGGAATCACACTTTAATGCTGCAAAAAAGGATTCTAAAGTACCTCAAAGGAACAACCAATTTTGGTTTATGGTATCCATGTGAGTCTAACATAATTCTTAGTGGCTTTTCAAATTCGGACTATGTAGGGTGCAAATTGGAAAGGAAAAGCATAAGTGGTACTTGCCATTTGCTTGGATCAAGTCTAATCTCATGGAATAGCAAAAAGCAAGCTTATGTGACACTTTCCACAGCTGAAGCTGAATATATTGCTGTTGGACATGGCTGTGCACAAATCATATGGTTGAAGCATCAACTTTTGGACTATGGTGTAAGGCTAAGCAAGGTACCTTTGTATTGTGATAATACTAGTGCAATCAACTTAACCAAGAATCCAATACAACATTCTAAAACCAAGCATATAAAGATTAGGCATCATTTCATTCGTGATCATGTTCAAAAGGGAGATTGTGAAATCAAATTTGTTAAAACTGAAAATAATTGGCGGATTTGCTTACAAAACCATTGGCTAGAGATAGGTTTAACAAGCTAAGGACTGAAATAGGCATACTAGACTTCAATAATGTGGTATGATGTGTTTGTAGCATGTTAATCTTATGTACTCATGCACTGGTTTCATAAAAATCTGCTGATGTATGCAAAAGTTGAAAACTGTCATATTCAACCTATTGATTTTGCATTTCAACATGTTGATTTCACTTAAATCTGCCTCTGTTTGCAAAAACATGATCTGTCAACCTTTTCATTCTATATTTCAACATGTTTATTTCACTTAAACTGCCACTTAATGCTGAAAAATTGATATGCCATGATTTTTAATCTGTTGTTTTCACAATTCAGTATGTTGATTTCATTAAAACTGAATCTAGAAAAATAAAGTTCAATTTTATGATTTTCAAAATTAGTCAGTTGATTTCACTTAACTAGATTCTGTTTTTAATCTCTGATGCTCTAATGTTGTTTTAATCGATTGATTCTGTTTTTCAACGTGTTAATTTTACTTAAATTGTGCATTTACTCACTAATTGAATTGTTAAGCTGACCCAGCCAAAGAAAGCATCTTTTTGTAAGGTACCATCTGCTCTTAACTGCTCATTTCATCAGCCGTGTGTTACTTTTACTAATTTGTTTGACCAAAAAGCATTTTAGTGTACAATTCCAATGTGCATGCAGGTCATGTGATCTGAACTGATTGATTCACTCATAAAACACATTAAGAACATCATGAATGCATGAGATACTGTTTTGGACTGCATTAAATTGATTTGGGTAACCTAAAACAAAATAATTAGAAAAATCTGCACCATTTAATCAACTGTTTCTGAAAATCAGCTTGTTGAATTATAAATACTGCACTTGTATTGCTGCATTTGCATCATACATCTCTTAGAAACAGCCATACCAACACTCATCATGCCTCGTCGTTCCCAAAGAGCTATCCAATCTGATGATAAGCACTCCACTCCTCCTACCCCAAGGTCTCCAAATCATGAAAGCCATGGAAAAATTGAAGCATGGTTTGAGGATCATGAGGACAACATTCAAGTGTTCCTCATTGAGATGAATAGGAAGCAGATCAACATTCCTAAGATTTTGAGGTTTTCTTGGCTAAGGGCTGAAGTCTTTAAGAGCCTATTCTAACAACTAAAGCATCAAAAGTTAAAGTCTTTCCTTGAACTTTCAAGGAAAATCTATCCAGACTTGGTGAAGGTGTTTTTCACCAACTTGGAGTTCAAAAATGATGTCCTGTTGTCCAGCATCAAGGGTGTTCAAATGTAGATCAACAAGAGAGCTTGGAAAGATGTGGTTGGACTCAAATCAAGGGATGTATAAGTTAGGAAAGGTGAAACTGGGGCTGTTCCAGAATTCAACAAGATGTAATACTATGGCCAATGCTTGAGGAATCAAGTTGCTGAAATTAAACACTTCCCTATTGGTGGTCTCAAGGTGGATCAAAGACGTCTTGCTATGATAGTCACAAAAATCATAGTTCCATGTGGTAGCAACCATTCAACATTGAGTGAGGGAGATTTGATAACGCATGTACTGCATTCAAAACAACATCCCAGTGGATTGGATCTATGTGATTCATGATCACATGCTTAAGGCCAAGAGGCTCGCGGATTTTAGGCTGCCATATGTGGTTTTGGTGTCTAAATTCATTAAATACTTTGGAATTGATGTAGAGGATGAGCTAGAAGAGTCAACCAGACTGTTGAACCATACCTCCAACCAAAACCTGCACAAAATGGCCTTTCTCAAGGTGGGAAATGGATGGACAACTGCTGGAGCTGTTGGTGGTGGTGCACATGACCATGAAGCTGGTCCAAGTGGTGTAAATCAAGAGGAAGAACCAACTGCTAGACCCATGGATTTAATTCCCTACAATCCTCCAAAGGATAGAGGCCCTGTGTACTCACATTTTGAGAGGATGGTGTTGAACCAGCTGCATGAGCTCAATGTGTCCCAACATGAACATCACAACTATTGCAATGAGAGGTTCAATGCATTGGATTGCCAAATTCATGATATCCATGATATACTCCACTCATTCCAGACCAAAAATGATCCTCAAGATGACTGAGTGTGGTGGTTGTTTAGGATCATGCATTGCATCATTGTGTTTGTGATTTTTCAGTTTGAGTTATGTCTGTTTCAGTTGGTTGTTTTTCATTTCAGTCCGCTGATTGTATCAGCTTACGTATTTGTTTTCTGATTTATTTTTTCTGTTGCCTGTATTCCCTTTCAGTATTAATGAAATGATATGCAATGCTCATTATCCTTATGCATTTGTTCTGTTTGATGAATCCAAAGGGGGAGAAATTTTGGAAAATTAGAAATCAAGCATTGAACTAAGCTTTAAAATTGGAATCAATAATCAAATTTGAATTTGAACCCATATTATTGATAGGGGGAGCATGATCACATTTGTATACTTGCTAGCTTGTGTGTATTGCTACTGCAAATGTCTTTCAGGTTCACAAGCTTCAAGCTAAGGTGTCACTTCATCAATTTAATGGTATCCAACAAATGGAAGCATTTGCAATGAAAGATAGACGAAGATAGATGAAAGGAAATAAAGGTTAGCTTCATCAAATCAGGGGGAGATTATTGACATGAGAAGCCAAGGTGGTTTGCTTCTTGAAGATTTGATGAAGATTGAATTAAGGTCTTTTGAACTATCTTGAAGCCATTACCATTGGAATGAAGCCTACATTGATAAAGGAAAGGTGATTTGATGATAACCATGTTGATCAAGGTTGAAACGTGTGCTCTCCATGTAGTTACATTATTTAGAAAGTGTATTTTATGTTTGTAATTCATGTTGTAGACCTTATAGCATTAATTAGATGTTTTTGGTCTTAGGTGTGTCTTTTAATCTGTTGAATGGTTTTTTAACAGGTTAAAATGTCTCTTTTCATCTGTTGAATGGTTTTTCAACGAGTTAAAAGGTTGGTTGTAGTAGTCTTAAACTACAACAAATTCAATCAGTTGATTTAGTTTTTAATCGACTGATTTCACTTAAGTCAAGTGAAATCAACCAATTGATTTGAAAATCAACTTGTTGAATTTCGTAACAGTTTGACTATAAAAGTTGTGATTTTCGAAAGAGAGGTCTGTTGATCATTTTAGAGCACGAATTTGTTCTGGAAACTTATGGAAACTCTCTCCTTCGTGATCATACGTGTTGCAGTTGTTGAAGATTGATCTTGGATCAATTCTTTGAGCTTTTGGCTTGGTTTGAAGCTTGGAGAAAGTGGTTTGTGGTAGGATGGGTTGTGCTACCACTGAGGTTTGAACTTTCTCAAGCTTTGTGTGTGTGCCTGGTGGTTTTCCAGGTCTGCAAGAGGATTCTTGTTGTGCTAGTGTGATTCAAGAGTCTTTTGTGGTGTTTTTACATATTTTGGAAGTGTAAGGGTGGATACTTTGTAAATCTTTTTAAATAGTGCAAATTCAAGCTCAGGTTGCCTTGACAAACTGGATGTAGCTCAAATTTGAGTGAACCAATATAAAAGTCTCGTGGTGTTCTCTCTTCTCTAACCATTTTTCTCTTGCATTTTCATTTTAAAGTTTAAAGAACTTGTGCTTTAATCATCTTTTTCATGTTACTGCATGTTTTCATAGCATTTGCAACATTGAGCATGTTTTCATAGCATGTTTACATACCAGAACAGAATCTGTTTAGTAAAATCAATCGATTAACTCTGTTTTTGATCGATTGAAAGTGTACAGTTCAGTACTATTTGCATCCTAACTTGGTGATCTATTTGATTCAATTAAAGGTGGTTTTTAGCTTGCAAAGATAGCATAAATTTTTAACTAGCCAATTCACCCCCCCCCCCTTCTTGGCTTTTCAACCATTTCAAAACTAACATAAGTGTCCAAATCATACACAATTAAAAGAACTATAATGCGGGGCTGAAATAAGGTCTAAAATGTGCAGCCAAAGACTCCAAAACAACACCAAAATAAGCTCTCCAAAGATCATAACTACTGGAAAATGGACTATCTCGAGAGCAAAGAAGGCTTTGGTAGCCTTTGCATATGACTAATGTTCAAGCACCAAAGTGTGAAAATGTTCTTTTGCAGCACCACAACACCAAAAACGGCCAACAAACCTGCAAAAGAGTGAAAGAGAAACAAAAACAAAACTATGGCATGCAAACTAGTTAGCACACACTATCTTATATAGGCTCAAAACTCTTAAACTCTCAAAGGTAAGGAGAAGGCAATCTTATAGAAAATACACAAGCTAAAATTCTAATTCAATATCCACCACCTAAGATGCTACCATATCATAGGAACCATTTTAAACTCCATAACATCATCAAACAACCGAAATCGAGAGACAACTGTATGAACCAATCAAAGGAGAAAACAAGAAAAACTAATTAGAAATGCTAAACCAAAGAGAATTGATGAAACATGACTAGAAGGAGATTCAAGAAGTGACAAGCAAAAAATTAAAGTCTGGAAAAAAAAAGCAAGCACCACAAAAGGAACCTAGAAATGCAAATAGATAAAAAACAACAAAACCAGTAAACTAAAATCAGAGTTGCTCTTTGAAATTGGAGAAGAAGTTCTATGGAAAACATTGCTAGAGAACTTGATTATGAACAAAAATCAAGTATGAACATAGAAGAATATCTTAGACACTCAAAAGCATGAATCCAATCGGTGAAATGGATGAAAAACATTGAGAATCCAGGCCTTAAACATCCACACACTTCCATGAAGGATCATGGTGTTTTTGTTGTGAGATGTAGCTCGAAAACTCAACCAAATCAAGTAGCAAGCAAAAATGTTGAATTAAAGCACAAACAAAGCATAGAACATGACTTAAACATAACTGGAATGATAAAATGCAAAGAACAAGTGCTGGAAAACAAAAATGGAAGCTAAAACAGATTTGCACCAATGAAGCAAGGAGTACTACAAGATGAATCAATGGATATTCATGAAGCCTTAATGTCAAATGGTGTAGAGCAGCAAGAACATGAAGAAAACAACATCACTTGAAGAAAAACAGTGGAGAAGAAGAGACAAGATTGAAATTGAAACAACACACAAGTATGGACCAAGAACCTTACCCAAACCAAGAGGATGGATGCACCAAAGGCTTAGATGGCTCTAGATATCAATTGAGGGGCATCCTTGATGGAGAATTAGAAGGAAATCCATGGAGGACAACAACAAGAAGATGAAGTGCAGCGGAATTGATGATATGAAGAAGAATAGCTCACGACAAGGGAGGTGTTTGATGAAGATGAAGAGTAGAAGTGGTGCTATGGTGTGGAAGGTGGCTAGAGGAGATGAAGGAGAAGATTAGCCATGTATGCTCTCAAATTAATAGAAATGTGGAGTGATCTCAACACTAGCATCTATTAGCAATTCAAGAGTTCCTTACATGTGCATAGGAAGCTATCATTTATAGTAGATTAGCTTCCTTAATGAAATTCAAATTAAGCACAAATGAAACATAGATGTAGCTTGAAGAGCAAGCTTGATTCCCGGCCATGTGATGTAGATAATGATGCAAGATGATGCCAAGTGTCCTTGTCACACACTCCTTGCAACCTTCACACTCTCCTTGCCTTGGTCATGCTTAGCTTGCTTGTCTCCATGTGTAGCACATGCCAAGGAATCTTGGCCAAGAAGGAAATTGGGCTCGGCCCAATTTTATGCACCATGTAATCACAAATGTTCTAGCATATTTATTGAAAGCAAAGCCTAAACAAATGGCCCAATTTAAATCTAAGCTACAGGTTTCCATGCATCAACTCAAATTTTATAGATTTATTTGGCCCATGTGAATAAAGTGAAAAACCCATGATTGACTTGATCATCTTGTGAGGGGTCCTTGTGGATCTTCTTCATCATGCTTCTAGTGATTGGGCCTCGAGGTAGCCTTAGGCTTGTTGATGCACTTGGGCTTAGGTTTATTGGGATCATATCACTACCACCAGAGTGCCAAACGGTTTTAGGTAGTCCCTCTTGATATGCTCTACACCATAGTTATAGCATTGTAGTTTTCTAGCCAAAGACTGTGGTCTGCTTTATGGTTTCTTCTACTATCTAGAGTCTATAGTGGCCTTCTACGGTTGTGCCACTTTACTAGGCCCCATCTCCAGCTGTTCAACTACCTTGACTTGCTCCACCAAGACCGAAAACTCCCTGATCCGGAGTGGTACTAGGAATCGACGTAGCTCATGTTTCAGTCAGCCCTCATATTTCCTGCACCTCAACTCCTCTGTGACAGCGGGCAAATATAATCTCGCAAAATACTCAAACTTGTGTGTGTATGCCTACACAGTCAGGTTCCCCTGCTGGAAAATGAGGAATTCAACTTCCCTCATGTTTGGCGTTATTAGGGAAGTATTTCTCCAAGAATTGTGTTCTGAAGTTAGCCCAGGTTACCTCCTCTGCCCGTGTCTGCATCAACTACTGCATCCCCACCAACCAGTACTAAGGATCCGCAACCAGCAAGAAGGTGATGAAGGTCAACTTCTGTGCATTAGTGCACTCTATAACTCGACAGATTTTCTTGCACTCCCTCAGCCATGCATATGCTTCGTAAGGGGTGGCCTTGCCTAAGAATTTGGCTGGTCTGTGCCTCATAAAATCCTCCATCATCACTGGCCGAGTAGGCGAAATCATGGCTCGAGGTTGTGCTGCCACCGGCTGCATGACATCAACCATCAAGTGGATAGCGTTAGCGATCTCGTTCGCTCCCGCATAATTCCTACGCCGCCTGTTAATCATAGCTTGAGAATGCCACATTTTCAGTTGTTGATACCAAAAAACTCCAGTAAAGACTTGCATAACCAAAACTTAACAATCAATAACAACAAAATAGTCTCATAAACGAAACACGATAAGCTCACTCCCCAAAAACCCCAAAATATTTTGAAAACAAAGTTCTGATACCAAATGTAACATTTCTTCTGAATATTACGAATTTAAATAATAAAATAAAGAAATAATAAATAAGCATCATTTATTGAAACATCATTTCCAAAAAACGCGGGAAATTAAACATTTATTACCTCAGAATTTATTCCAAAATTCATACTTATAAAAACTCAATTAAAATACCAAAGTCTAATAATATAAAAGTTTACAATTCAATTAAAAACCATAAACTTAAAAACATCGGATAAATCTTTTCTTCCATATAGCCTACGCTCCGGCTCTAAGCCTCACTAGATCCACCTGCAACATCATTTGCTCTCGTGTACTGCGTACACGATCATCACCAAACACAAGCAAATAGGATGAGCTAACAGTTAAACAAACACATATATAAAACATATATACATACAAACACACCAAAGGAATCCTATCCTTTGATTCCATATCACATGGCCATCACCATGTCACCTATGGTTTACTTCTTTAGATTAATATCTCAAGATGTCTTGTTGTCACACCTACAAGCCACAACTTGTAGAGCAGTGTGGGAAACCAGCTACAAACCATACTCTGTAACACCAGGTGGAGTTCCCAATACGAACATAGTTTGTAATGTCCCAAGACTACCAAACTCATCCGCCACATACTGAGGAGGGCAATCTATCTAGACCCATTCGTACGAGCCATAACTCGCACACTCACACCGGCAACACTCGTCAACCCGAGCCACAACTCAAGAGTTCCTCGTGTTCATCCGCCATCCTGATCCACAACTCAAGAGATGTCATTCTGAGCCATAACTCAAGGAATGCCACTACTTAACCCCTATCCCAAGCCACAACTCAAGGGATACGTTCTGAGCCACAACTCAAGGAATACCAGCAAGTCGACCTTCGAGACATCACTAAAGCCTTATAGACCACGTATATCCAAAGCAAGCAAAACACGAGCCTTGCCTCTACATTATCGTCTAGCGCTGCTCCTAAGCCGCCAAGCAAAATTCACTTCCAGACTGCTTGGCCAGGGACACATGCCACCAGGCGCCAAGCGCCTCAAAACCCACTAACGTTGCAGACATCGCCTAGCGGGACCACCCTCACCGTCAGGTGCTACGCGTTCCAGAACCCCAATGTGTTTGTAGCTACCGCCTTGCGTGTTAATTACCACCGCTAGGCACTACATCAGTACTTGCACAATACTGGTTTTGCACCCTTCCACAAAATTCCAGCACTTCACGTTTGCAATAACTCACATCCAGAATAATCTAGTGGCCCCTTGCAGGCATCGACACAATACTCTATCATTTGTTATGCATAAATCTTTATCGAGGATATCATCAATGTGCCTACTCCTATATTTTCACAATTTAGGCACCAACGACTCTTGAATTGGCCATCACCCAAATATTCACACCACTATCCTCTAAACAAATTCCAATTCAACAATGATATATCCCACGCCCACGTCCTATGTCAATTAATAGTCATAACTTCAATTTTCCCTTTTTGTAACTTATGTGTATATTAAAGCCCAAATCACCATCTTAAGCCACAACGACGAGCATTTAAGTTTCTAAAATTGCACAACATAGCCTATCCATATTTATAGTTCATGTAGTAGCAAGGTATATCCAAATTGTATTACATATTTTCGTTTTACTCCCAAGACCTCAATCCCTCCATGAAAATTCCATATTAATACCTAACATAATAATTCCAGTTTTATAATAAACCTCATGTATGATACAATCACCTAACATTATTGTCACCCTTATCGCCTGGCGACTCAAAGCTTGCTGTCAAGCGATGCATCAATTTCTAGAAAAAATTCTATAATTTATACTGCATTTGTGCGAACCCCCTTCCCCACAATTCATCCAGTCTTTCAATTGTCAAGGTCGACCGCCAGGCAGTTCCTCCTCAAGAACCAAAAAAACCCTCAAATTTCCAGAAACACGAAAATTACAGAATGGACAGAATATATGCATCCAATTAAACATACATTTCATACAATTGAGTGATATGAATTAAAAATAATTGTTCCATCTCCCCTAACTTGGTTTCCTTTCGCTTAAACTTGTGAGTTCTTGCTTTCTCCCTTGATCACTATGTCGCCTAGCACTTCCCCTCAATTCAACTTTGAGTTACACTCAATTCTCATAGTACACTCACTGAATTCTTTCTCTTCTTACTATACAACAATGCCAGCCACAAAACACTCTCTTTTTCCCTTAATCCTCACTAAATTTTTGTCTTAATTAGCAATGAAGGGAGGAAAACGAAAATGTGTACTAAGGCTGAACTTAATTGTCATTCAAAGTTCATTAGTGGTTGTTTTTCTAGCCCCTCTTGGCTACCCATTGTCAGCTAGGGTTTCTAACCTTTCACATTCATGCTAAAAGAAATTTTGGCAAAAAGAAATTTATTTTGCATAAGCCTAGGTTCGAACCCCAACCATAGAAATGTCAAATCAATGCACAACCATTCAACCAATTCATGTTTCATTATAATACCTATAATTCTAGGATTATATTATTACTTTACACGATCAATTATACTACTAAAATGCAAAATTAAAATAACACACAATTTGGCATACATAAGACTTGAACCCAATTCCTCTCATACAATCAAGTACTCTCCACCACTTAAGCTAGTAGTTTTTCATGTCACAATAATCAACATTTAATGCCATAAAGGCTTCCACTACCCGCATTTATTAATTAATTATTTATTTAATTAATTAAATTTTGCAGGTCTTACCGTGTGAATGTTGCAAAGTCTACTTTTCTTATTTCCATGACACTCATGACATATTGTTTCCTAGCCAACCTTGTTGCTCCTAATGTTGAAATCTCTCAACATGGGAATTTCATGGTCATCACCTATTTTCTTCTTGACATCTCCATTCTTCTTTTCTTCCTTTGATTATTTTTGTGATAAATGCTTACGTCACAAAAGTGGTTCAGACAATTCTTTAGTGATTCATCCATTCACTGTTTGATGTCAAATATGTTAGCCATTTCAGGGGGTTTTGCTCAATTTGTTGTGAATCGTTCCAAGAACATTTGTGGAAACACCTAAAATGACATGACTATGGTGTTAGGAATTGTTCTAAATCAATCCAACGCAGTTCTGATAATCATTCTAATAAACATTTTGCAATGGATGGCATCAATGCCCCCCTTGAAATCAACATTTGTGTCCTAAAAGCCTTTAAATGAACCTCGAGATCCAAATCTCCCAAAAAAGGCGGGACCTTTGGAACCAAGTTAGAGAGTAGCGGTTCGTCCATGATCTTCCTTGAGAATGGGTGACCTTCCTCTATTCCTCAATGGACAAGCGACAAATCACCACGTCTCCCAATGTTTCCATGGTTTTGTATCCATTGACACAACTTTTCATTACTTTTTTGTAATTGTTCTTATTGACGAAAGGCCTCCTCTAGACGACGACGTGATTCCTCAATTTCCTTTCTCAATCTCTCATGCTCCTCCTTGATTTCTCATCGTAATTGTTCTCATTCTTCTTCCGCTTGTCGTCGCATACGTTCACATTTTCTTTGACTTCTTGCTGCATTCTAACCCTCAAACCCTCATCTCGGGCCCTATCTTCCTTGTCCGTCCCCGCCATTGCTCCTAGTATTCCTAGTGGTCATAGATTCTTTGTTGAATGTAACTTGGGATCAAGTTTTAACAAGACCCACGGTGGACGCTAATTTTTCTAGTAAAAAACTAAATGCCTTTTATCGAAGACAAAAAATGATCAAAACCTATCTTGACTCAGTTTATGAATACCTTTAGGCCAAAATTAGTTTCATCCCGTGAGAGTTAACATTTTTTGTATAGACAAAATAATTACAAATGGTTTTTACTCTCCCAAAAAAAATAATATTTCAGTTACAAATATTAAGATAAAATCACAAAAATGATAATCCAAAAATTAACAAAAAATAATAACCCAATATTGCAAAAGATCTTAAGTAATGTTAATTCGAATCTCGTTTTTGTGTCCACTCCTGTACTTGGCCCATTGGCGATCTACTGTTGGATCTGTATAGATTTTCTGATTCGTCCTTCATAATTCGGTCCAAATCTTAGAAACTTTACTCAACCCATCTATGTGACATCGATTTTGGTGAATACGAGGAGGTCGACCACCTTTGGACAGTACAGATACATACCATATAAAGAACATCAACGACAAGTTTACCATTCTACTTAAGAAAAAACTATTTAATTTTGTAATTATATTAAAATTTATGTTTTAACTTAATTCAAACGTGCAAACTAATTTATAACATATCATTCATATATCTGTATATATATATATATATATACATATATATGTATACATATACATATATATATATATATATATATATATTGTAATTTTATCATATTTGAATATATGTTTGTTTTTTAAGTTAGTTAATATACAAAATTATGTCTATAGGGTTAGGATCCAGACTAAGTGATGGTTCACATTATGTGACTCTACGCATTTTTGTATTTTTGATTACACATCGGCAGTATAATAAAGTATAAAATGCAACTTGTATAAAAATATGCATGCACAAATATATCCTCAATTTTTATAAGCCATTTCCCTTATCATAACTTAACTTTCACATTAATAAATATAAATCCATTTACCTGAACAAAGGGATGATGCCTATATAGTTTTTGTTTTTAATTTTCATGCATGTTAAGTCATTACTTTGTCTGTGTTCGAGACAGGTGGTCTCTAACTGAAATAACTACAAGCAACTCGCAAGTTCAGGATCAATGAAATCATTGAACTCATTTGCCAACTTTGAGCATCTTCTCTCTTTTTATACAATTTCGTTGCTTCTGCATAACATACCTACTGGGTTCACCCAACAGAAAATGGGCCTTTGTCCAACTGTCAATGATACAAGAAACTAGTATAATATATAATCATCTCACCAATTCTCATTTTTTGTCGACATTTTTCAGAAGGGTACCCTTATTTAGTTGAGTTTCATGATTGAACTCTCTCTCTCTCTCTCTCTTTGCATGATAAATTAAACAATGTGAAGGGATCTGAGTTAATGATTGAATGCTTGAAAGGGTGTATGATATTAGACAATGGAAGTTGATGCATGTGAGTGTGTGGAAAGAAGACGAAATTGGGTCATTAAAGAAATAGAAGAAAGGTCAGATGTTATTGTTTTGTTTAAATTAATGAGGAGAAAACTAAGTATTATATGTACAATAGTAGAACGGCCAAATACAATGCATCAATCCTTATATAATGGTCGGCGAGCATTCTGTCTTAGGTTCCAATTCTTGACCATATACAACTGATGTAAAATCTGTAATTACTTTATAGGTTTACTCTGACTCCTTCAAAAGTTAATTAATGCTATTTGTTTATACTAGTTTTTTTTTTTTTTTTTTACATAATTTTCTTGACCATATACTATGCTTGATATGCAACGATTATCTTTGTATGTAGATGTAATGCATGGGAAAATGATACCAAGGATTGGTCTATTCCTGATCCTATATTGCAACATGCAGCATGTTGTTGTTTCAATTATGTATGCATACCAAGTTACACTATGAATATCCAAAATGGAATAAATCATCGATTATGTCTTCCAAGTGTTATTCTCTTTTTAAATAATTCTTAAAGTAGTAAAAATATATAACCTATAATTTGTTCTCTAAATTAATAGGTTAATGAAGAACCACTAATCTGAAAAATTTTATTTTTCTAAAGATTGTTTATTATGATTTTTAACTTTCGATTATCTATACATTTTTTCTTTACTTTAGGAATTACAAAGGCTCTTATCTCAAGTTGGTTAGTATTATTAGGGTTGCTGAGTTTCAAGTATTATTTGTTTTATTTCATGGTTTTGGCATGTCTTTTCATGAAAAGAAGAAGGGAAATTTTACATGGACACCAAAAAGTTTTTCTACACCTATAATATTAAGATAAAAATATAATTTTATTGGTAATGTGTAGGTGTAGACTAAAACTAGGAGTGTCCGTGTATCATCACTCAAAAAGAAAACAACTTAGTAAATAATATTTTACTATACCAACACAATATAGCATCTCAATTAAGACCAAGAGTCCAAGAGTTTATCAATCCTTCTTCGGGCTTAAATATTGTTTTTAGTATTAATGTCTAACTTCATGTTCTCTGTATTATTAAAGTTATCGTATTTATGATATAGTTTATTTTAATCTTTAATAATTTTGTCATGATTTTGCATTTATTAATGGCTGATGTGATTTAGTACCAAAAGCAATATAAAAAAATAATACGTTTCTTTATTTAGTGCCAAAAACAATATAAAAAGAAGAATACTTTTAAAGAAAATTGATGGTTTATTTATGCGAAATGTTGTTGATTAAAACTAAATAATAAGCAATAGTTGTTGAGTCGGCTACGATATGATTAAATATGTACTATATTCTAAACTTTCTCGTATGTTTAATAACTGAGTACAAACCTCTTTTTTACTATTACAATAAAAGTTATAGTATTTGATTTATTTTGGACTTACTGGATGGTTATAGAATTATAGTATATTAAATCTTAGTAAAAAAACAAACCTTTTAGGATGGTTGGAACTGTAATCTACAAGTCACTTATAGACTATTGTTATTGAAAAAACTTTAATCTATAAATGATAATAGGCTACAGTTATTAAGAGAACAGTAGCACTAGTGCAAAATCAGGTTTTTTAAGTGTGTTATTATAGACCTTTTAATCTATTTTTGAGTAGATTTAGATTCGACAAACATAAATTTTAAGTTTGTTGTTGACCAACAAACTTAAATTTTTAGTTTGATGTGGAGTAACAATTTAAATTTGAAGACTATTGCCAGTAAAACTCTATCGTTCAGTACATTAGTTGCCACTTCAATCAAACCAAACCAAGCTGCTCCATTTCTTCAAGACCCTGTTCACATTCACATACCTCAAAACAATGCATAAACACAAAAGCAAACGTAAAAGAAAGAGTTAAATACATCACTACAAAAAAATATCTCATTAGTAACCAATTTTAGTAACCAAAAGTTGTTAGTCAATATGATGTCTAATTTATATACTAATTTACAAAGTAAAAAATTATTGGTTATTAAAATGGTTACTATTATGAATAAAAAATTATAATTGGTCACCAAATTAGTTTTTAAAATTAGCTACCATGGTTTTGGCTACCAAAATAAATTTATCACTAAAAATTATCTACCTAGGTTTTGGTTACCAAAAAGACTTAGTTACTAAATTGGTCTTTAATTAATTAGTGACAAATTTAGTGACCAATTATAAGTTTTTATTTTGTAAATTGGCATCTAAATTGGTCACTATAGTGACTAACAACTTTTGGTCACTAAAATTGGTTACCAATAAGACATTTTCTTGTAGTGCATATGCCTGTAACGTCTACTCACCATCTTTGAGAGACAAATGGAAAGAGAAACAATAGCCTTTGGACCTGGCCCTAAGGGTTTTTTAAATCATATATACCCTTAGTTTCTAAAGCTCTAAAGCAGAGGAAAAGGGCCATGGAACTAACCATTGTGCGAAGTGCCTATTAGCTTCTTCGCACACAAACCATTTATCTTAGGAAGCTTTTAGTAGCAGCTACAACAGTTCTTGATGTTGAACCAAACAATATATTCCAACTAATTAGTTAACAAAAAAATAAGGATGTATAAGAACAAAATTTTACAATATTTTTACAAATTTAAGAAGTAAAACCATCTTTAAAAAAGTACTAACAGAAACTAATTTTGATAAAAAAAATACATTTTCAATGAACTCTAAAAAATTTATCCAAGAAAACATATCATATAAGAGAAAAATGAGTCCAAGTACTAAGCCATCAAATGCATCAGAGATCTTGGGGTCAACCAACTGGTCACCAAAGGTGTTGAAAATATCAATAGCATCCATAATTGTTGATGGATCTTGGTGGAGACATGAAGCTCCAAGTGCAGTGGAAATGATGGAGGAAGCATGGAAGAGTGGAAGGCAAGTTTGTAGGCTTTTGCTTGCAATGGATAGGTGAAAGGGTGAGTGATTTAGAGGTGGTTCTAGCCTAGGAAGGGGGCTAGAGGTAAAGAGAGTAAGCTCTCTAAAAGATGACTCTCAAGTGGCAATAGTGAGGAGTGTTCTCAACTCAAAGTGTCTATTGCACAAAAATATTCAAGAGTGTTTACAAATGAGTGAAATTTTGGCTTTTATATGAAGCCATTTACACATGAGAAAGGAGAGCCATTGGATGGAGTGGGCCTTGATCTTGGCCCTTAGATCAAGCATGGAGAAGGAGGCAACTTCCTAGCCTTTCGATGAAGGCTTGGAAAAGAAGACACTCTCTTAGCCCTTGGATGAAGGAGGCGCATGGGTGCAGTGTGGACTTGGCACCATGGGATGCATGATCCATGAGGTCTAGGAAGGAGTGTTGACTTCCACTTTGTCCACCTTGGACTTTTTGATAGCTCATGGCCACCCCTCCTATTGGGCTTAGTCAAGCCCAATTTTAGTAATTCAACTACACATTGTTTGACTTATTATTCTAGAAAGCAAGGCCTAAACAATGGGCCAATCTTTTGTTATTTTATTGCTCTTTGATACACCTCTTCAAATCTTCATATCTTCTTTGGCCAATGTGAAGAGTGTGAGAAGCCTATGTGGGTTTGGGTCATCTTGAATGAAGCCCTATTGGATCTTTTTTAACATGCCCCTTGTTATTGGGCCTCTTGATGAGCTTGGGCTTGAGATGCATGTGGGCCATGGATTGGGCCTTGAGCATGATTTGGGCCTAGGCGTTGGCCGAATGTTATGAGCCTTGTTGGGGTCACATCAATTGTGGTGTTGCAAAAGGCACTATAAGGGTTCTTCATTGACTTTGCCACCACCAATACAATATTTTCCTTACCCACAACATCATCTAATTAATTCCTTGAAACCAAAATGCCCCTAAAATCAAAGCTCAAAACTTTTAAAAAATATATAAATTTAACCAAAGGAAAAGAGCATAAAATATCCCTTGCAAAATAAGGAATAGAAGGGATGAGTGGAACATCGCAAATCGCATAACATTGTTTTGCGACTCAGAAACCTTGGTCCAATTTTTGAAATTCAAATCTTCAATCAAACTCTGCATTTCCAAACATTTTTATTTTTCAAATGCAATGCTTCAAAGATATTGAATTCCAAATCCTTAATCTCGCAACGAGAGAAAGAAGAACAAACACATACAAACTTGAATTTCAAATTTGGGATCCGACATGGGTTTAAGGTTTTCAGAGGAGACATAGTCAATAGTTTCCGGCTAGAGGGGAGACGGGGCTCACAAATTGTTGGAGGAGGAGAAAATGCAAATCATTGCAAATCGAGAAAAATGCACCGTATCATTATTCCATTGCCACTGGTTTGTTGGTACACTGTTGGAAATGGACATCACTAACTAGATGGGAGATGGGATGCAAATCGCTAGAGGGGAGATGGGATGCAAATCACAAATCGCGTGGGATGGAGAAAGTTGCAATCTATAGGTGGAACAACGAATGTGAGAGGTTAAAACATAAATTTAAGTCTATTGGAGAATTAGAAGACTTAAAAACATCAATTTAGTTTGTTGGGAAAGTGAAAAAATGCAAAATAAGTTTGTTCTTCTTTGAATTGACTTAAAACAAAAATTGATGTTTTTTTTTATCAAACTAACAAACTTAAAGTAATGACTTTTATTTACAAAATCGGCACTAGAAACTTTTTAAGTTTGTTCCCTTATGAATAGACTTAAAAGACTATTTTTGTGTTAGTGTAATCCACTATCACTTATAGGCTATGTGTTCTTTCAATAATCGTAGTTTATTATCCTTCAGAAAAAATATAAAATGATTTAAATAACACCTAATAATTCAAATAATAATAAAATTATTATCATAAACAAATTTTTTAAACGCATTAGAATAGGTGAAGAAAGGAATGAAAAAACAAGCTCAAACAAGAATGTGAGTAACACCAATCTGGGTAGGAACATAGCCACGCAACAGAGTAACAACAATGTGGTCATTGAGGCACAAAGAGCTAAACATGAACAATGGTTTAAGGTTTAGGGTAAGGCGAGAGGAGAAAAATAAAAGGAGGAGGAAGAAAATGAGAATAAAGGAGATGTGAAGCTGGAAAGAGGACAATTGTGGTACTAAGACAAAGTCAAAAGAAGAATAGAGGAAGAACTCATCTTTCATGGCGAAGGAGTAAAAGTTTGCATTCAATAGAGGTAGAGGCAATAATGGTTATCATGGGCAAAGTAAAAAGGTAGTAGGGTAAACTATTCATGGCAGTTTAGACTATGGTTCACATAAAATTGTATCCTATTCAGGGTAGTATATGTAACATCTCAATTCCAAGGTGTTCTTATTCTCAAATCAACCATACTTTATATCATTCCAAAGTTATTTTGAAAGTGAGTATATAATATGAAATGCGTTAATACAAAGTAAGTGATTGAAATCATTTTAACATTAAGTTCTTATACCATCACATAATGGTTATATTTCGCAACATAGTTGGAGTAAAGCATAGAGAATGAGAGACATATAGAGGAGAGCTAGTTCATAATTAGAACTTTAATATTCATTATATTCTTCCAATATATATTTTTTCAAATGAAATTGAAAAATCCAATGTAAACATTTTCTTGGAATAACATTGATCATCGCAAGAACACAAAAGTAACACAACAAAGGGCAAGAGTAAGCTAACAAAAATAATAATCAAACACACAGAATATAGAATGCTAAATTATTCCAAAGTGAATAACCAATTTAATAATTTAGTCCAGGTAGAAGGCAACAAACATCACATTCATGACTCATCTTTTAGAAGACTACATATATTGAAAGACAGTCTCAAAGATTTTACACCTATCAGTGAGAAAACCACACCTTATTCCACCATTAGTCTCCCATGGTACCATAAGCTCTACAAATCCCCGTCTTGATGTGACCCCAACAAGCCTAAGCTCAAGTGCATCAACAAGCCTAAGCTCAAGTGCATCAACAAGCCTAAGCCCACATCAAGGCCAAACTCACTAGAAGCATGATGAGAAAGATTCACATGGGCCTTTCACAAGATGATCAAGTCAATCATGGGCTTTTTACATTATTCACATGGGCTAAAGAAATCTCTAAAATATGAGATAATGCATGAAGGAAGTAGTCTAGATTTAAATTGGGCCATTGTTTAGGCTTTGCTTTCAATAAAAATCTACACTTTTGGATTAATTAAGCCGAGCCCAATTTGCTATCTTGGCCGAGAATCATTAGCTTCTCTACATTTGGATGTAAGCAAAGGATGAGCAAAGCAAGGAGCATGTGATGGTAGCATGGAGCGTGTGACTTTGGCAAGGAAAGTGTGACATGCCACTTAGCATCATCAAGACTCATCTACTACATCACATGGTCTCCTATCAAGCTTATCCTCCAAGCGACATTTGCATTTCATCTTTGTTGCATTTTCTTCTCATTTGGTCGGTTATGTGCTTATAAATAGAGTCATTCAACTATTGTAATGGTTACTCTTGAAATGCTAATAGATGCTAGTGTTGAGATCACTCCACACTTCTATTAATTTGAGAGCATACATGACCAATCTTCTCTTCATCTCCTCTAGCCACCTTCCACACCATAGCACTACTTCTACTCGTCATCTTTACTAAAAACTTCCATTGCCGAGAGCTCTTCCTGTTCATATCATCAATTCCACTGCACTTCATCTTCCTCTTAATGTTTTTCATGGATTTCCTTCCAATTCTCTACCAAGGATGTCCATCACATCTACCATAAATGATCTTGTTTCATATCATGCCTAGACCAGAAGACCACACTAACAGGGTTAACTTCAACAGGTCCCTAGAAGCATAATCCTTTTCCATACCATGTTTGTCTCCCGGAAGACTTCATCGACTCTCACCACCCAGCTCCTTTCTTATATGTTAATCCCATAGTTGAAAGAGTTTAGATTATCTCCTTACCAAGATCCTAAACTCAATACATACTTCAAGCACAAACAGAGTGAGTTCCTCCTTGGAACTAAATTAGAATTATTTATCTATGTGCATATGATCTAGTGAATCCTATCCCCATCATTGTTATTAACCTTTCTTGTCCAAGTCTCATACCACCGACATAATATTTTTTTTCAAGCCTCAATGCCACAACACTCCAATATCTACTACATACAGACATACATGTCTATCTTTATATGGCATTATTTCATATTCATCATCACAAATCTGACTTCCATGACCTCTAACTACAATTGCTTTTCTAACCATCCACTACCACAAGTACCTACTAGACGAACCCTCGTCTAATGATTTCTTAGACAACCTCGTATTCCATGACCTATTAGACAATCTCAGCCTCCAAGGACCCATTAGATGACCTCAATATCTCATGCTCATTAGACGACCTTAGGCTCCAATGACCCATTAGACAACCTTAACATTAATGCTCATTAAACAATCTCAGCCTCTAATGACCCATTAGATGACCTCATTGACTAATTCTCCTTAGATGACCTCAGCCTCGAAAGGTAATCTTATTGTACTTGTTGATTTATTTATATATGCACTTGAAAGATTAATCCAACCATTCCACGATCTTTTCAATACTCCCTAGGATATTCCGTGTTGTATTAATTGATTCTCATTAGTTATAATAAAAATGCAATTATCATAATTTCTTAGTATGAAGTAAGATTGATGACATAAAATCTAAAAATTAGTTAATCACAATAAGGACTTTAGGTTTCCTTTCATCTTATCGTGGTATCAATCACACAATTTAAAGAAAACATGGTTCATTATAAATTACATAATCCACAAAAAGTATCAAGCTACTCACAATGTCATTTCTCAAAATTACATAATGAATTTAATACTCATAACAAAATCACAAACATACATACAATCAAACAAGACACAAGCACAAGTTAACTTCCTTTACTTGGAAGTTAGCTCTACTACTACCAAGACTGTTAACAATCTTTCCACTTCCTATTGCCCGAATACAACAACTCCTTCTTCCCACAATTTCCTTTAAGCTTCCACAAGAAGGAGAAATCGATCACACTCTCAATTAGGAAGAAAAGAAGATAAGAGAACCCTAGCTTTTAGCACTCAAGGTTTTCTAAAAGAACATAATCTGATCAATCCTTGCTTATATAGAATGAAGACATGTAAACTCTAATTTGTTTTTGTGACACATCTTCCCCTTTATTGACACCTATTTTTCATTTATTGACTTCCTACACTCCGTAGATTCATCTTAATGCGTTTTAATTACCTTTCACATCAGGTGTCCACATTGCACTTGAATGTGTTTTCCTTGAGGGCACTTGTACTCCACTTTTTGAAGACTTCCCCACTACCACTTGAGGCATCTACCACTAATCCTTTACTTATTTCTTTTTTCATTCCTACTTGGCCATCTACCAGTTATACATAATTGGCTTTACTAAGTCGTCTACTCTCATCATCTACTTTGTAGATGACTCTATGACATTAGTCGTTTATGGTTCATCACTATATTACCTACTTTTTCTTAGACTTGTCTGTTTATTCTCAGTCACCAACCACCTTTCCACTTGACTACTCCCTGTTTACCCATAACTTTCACTATTCTAAGACATATATACACCAAACTCGTCTAATTTTATTCCTCATCTACATTTCCTAGTATGTTACTCGTTTAATAGTTTATTTTTAATCATTCATGATCAAACACGCCTAGTCCAATACTATATATAACTTTTGGGGTCTTATAGTATAGACTATGGTTCACATAAACTTTGTCAATAATTTTAAAAATGTTATGTTTTAGTATGTACTACCTTTTTAATGTTTTTTATATCAACACTACCTTTTTATGGTACCGTAGTCTATCTACGTAGTTATTTTATATATTTGTAGTAGTGCTTACAAGCTGATTTTATAGAATTAAAGGTTAAAATACCTTTTTGGTCCCACTTTTCGTCAAGTTTTTTCAAATAAGTCCTAATTTTGGTTTTGTGTTCAAATAGGTCCCAATTTTCGTCAATTATGTTCAATTGGGTCCTTTTTTGCTAAGACCGTTTAAATCATGAACGACCATGAATAGTGACTGCCACATGTCATTTCGTGGTTTTTTTGAATTTGTTTTTATTTTTATTTTAAATTTTAAATTTTTTTTTTTAAATTTTTTAAATTTTTTTTTAAATGTACATGTGTCAACCCGGGAGTGTGCCACGTGTCACTTTGTGGTTTTTTTTGAATTTTTTATTTTATTTTTTTGAATTTTTTTTGAATTATTTTTTAAATGTCCACGTGTCAATCTAGTAGTGTGCTACGTGTCAAAGTCAATATTCTATATTCAATTTGGTCCCTATATTTGTTATTTTTGTTCAATTAGGTCCTAATTTTTGTTAAGATTAACCAATTTGGTCCCTATAGAAGATGTGACCAAATTTAATTTTTATATCAAAGTTATAATGATGTGAATTTTAATATATTATATAAAGATATTTAATAAAAAATATGAATTTTAATATAAAAATTAAATTTGGTTTTAATTTGGAGAGGGACCAAATTGGTTAATGTTAACAAAAATTGGGACCTAATTGAACAAAAATAACAAATATAGGGACCAAATTGAATTTAGAATATTGACTTTGATACGTGGCACGCTACTGGGTTGACACATGGACATTTAAAAAAAATTAAACAAAAAATTAAAATTTTTTTAAAAACATTCAAAAAAAATTCAAAAAAACCACGAAGTGACACGTGGCACACTCCTAGGTTGACACGTGTACATTTAAAAAAAATTAACAAAATTTAAAAAAAAATTCAAAAAAATTCAAAAAAAATAAAAATAAAAATAAAAAAAATTCAAAAAAAAAAACACGAAGTGATACGTGGCAATCACTGTTCATGGTCGTTAATGATTTAAACGGTGTTAGCAAAAAAAGGACCCAATTGAACAAAATTGACAAAAATTGGGACCTATTTGAACACAAAACCAAAATTAGGACTTATTTGAAAAAACTTGACGAAAATTGGGACCAAAACGCCTAGTCCAATACTATATATAACTTTTGGAAGTCTTATAGTATAGACTATGGTTCACATCAACTTTGTCAATAATTTTAAAAATGTTATGTTTTAGTATGTACTACCTTTTTAATGTTTTTTTATCAACACTACCATTTTATTGTACCGTAGTCTATCTACATAGTTATTTTATAGATTTGTAGTAGTGCTTACGAGCTGATTTTATAGAATTAAATTAGACTTAAAGTTCATTTTTTTAATATGGTATCAAAATCATTTTAAAAAATTATCCTATTAAAATTTGTTTTTTGGGTCTATCTTACCATTCCCTGTCGGAGCACCCTTAAATATCTAATCTTATGTTTGGAATGTATATATCTCAAAAATGTATTAAAGATCTTATATTGATAAAAAATAAAATAAATTTATAATATTTAAGTAAAATTAGACTTAAAATTCACCTCTTAATATTTATTACTAGTATTAAATTTTATAATATAGTTAAATAAACTACCTAACAGAAAATAATGAAGATAAGATATTTTATAAGGGACAGACATATAGTTGGAGTTAGTTCGTTATGTCCTCAATTCCATGCTATTAATTGCTTTCACGTTGACATAGTTTTATTCATTTTGAAATGGGCCACACGAGTTTTGAAGAGTGGAAGGGACATTAACCATACTCTCACACGAGTCATACAGACACACATTGTGCAATGCCCATTTAGATCAAGCAAGAAAATCTTTGTGCCTTCCTGGGAGTGATGAATTGACATGTGCTTTTTGACGTATGATGAGATTTGTAGAGGGGTTTATTGGAATATGCTTTACAAAAATGGTTTTTTATTGAATATTGTTTAACCATTAAACATTGTCTTGGATACCAGTGAAGACTTTAACAAGTTGAACAATTAATGTGCATATCTTTCGAAAATAAAATGGGCAGGCCAAATGCACATGCATTTATATATTTGGTTAAACACGGATTTGTTTGTGATGTATTTTGACTATAAATGTTGAGCATGATACATGACTAAGAACAGATACTATTTATTATTCTTGGTACTGGGAAGAATGTGTTTGCATAGTAAGAATCTGATGTTTATAATGAACTGTTTGCATGTGTTCTGTTTTTAACAGTGATTTTTTGAATAAAAATTAATATCTTTTAGGTTCTTTTATGTATTTTTTTCTAGTTTGAAATTGAATATTGTCTTTTAAAGAAGTTATTAGGAATATTTCTAGATTTAGTAAGATTTGAACAAGCTCGTTATTCAGGTCATTAAAGGAAATTATATTAGATTAAATTAAATTTCAAGTTAATCTAACTCTATTCATCATTGAGTTGGATCGAGTTAATATAACGTCCCATTTAATCAACGAACATAATTAACGGAAACGTCGCACAAGATAACATAATAGCGCAGTCCTGGAGTTTTAAACTTAACTCCTTACAACTCAAAGCACACCACGGTGCCACAAGAAACAAGTTATAAAGTACAAGAGGGACATAAAGAAATTAAAAGTCAAACTGATACATGGGCCATAGCCCTAAAGAAAAGCCCAACAATAAACATCCAGTCCAACCCAAGTGGACTATGCAGCGGAATCCTCTCTCCCCTATTGACCACGGGTGTTCCTCGCATCTGCTCACATCAACAAGTTGATGATCATCGCAAAAGAGAGTACCACACAGCAGAACACACGACAATAACAGTAGGGTAAGCTAGAGTACAAAATAATTTCATCATGCAATCTGATACACTTTCACAGTCAACCATACACAAAACACTCAAGCATGCTATGACTCTCAAACCAATACACTAAGACTCGACTCGACTCATCCGGATACATACAATCTGGTCGGATTCAGCGGATGC
Source organism: Vigna unguiculata (assembly GCF_037176805.1). Lineage (NCBI taxonomy): Eukaryota > Viridiplantae > Streptophyta > Magnoliopsida > Fabales > Fabaceae > Vigna > Vigna unguiculata. The sequence goes on from NC_140792.1 coordinate 12,715,310, forward strand.
TTACACTTGTGGTGGATACCTCTGCTCACCCCTGAGCTGCTCACCCCCGAGCTATGTGTTACAAGTGTTACAATGAATCAATTCTCTCACACACAAGGTTAGCCCTTAATGAGTTTCAGGCCTCCTACTACTCTCACCACAAGAGTCAGTCCGCTCTAAGTAAGACTAACTGACTCCTTAGAGTGTCAAGATGCAACCTTACCTTGAATCCTTATCAGACCATACAGATGGGGCACCACCATAGACACCCACTAACAGGGGCCATGGAATTACGTCCCGACCAGTAAAGCCTCACCTAGAGACTCCAAAGGATTACGTACTGACCACTTACCAGCATATATAAACATCCAAGAAATAAACACATACATCATGCATAGAAAACTCATACCAACATCCATAACCAACCCTCATTTATCACATATCGAACTAGTACCAACTTGTTATTACCAACCATGAGAAAAGTATCTCCTTTCATACCAATATCATGCCACGGAGTTACCAACCATCAATGTTCATCGTTGCTCTTGCCAGATTTGTGACCACACACACACACACACACACACACACACACACACACACACACATATATATATATATATATATATATATATATATATATATATATATATATATATATATATATATATATATATATCTAACCCCTCATCTATAATGCATATAAGATCATGCCAAACTCACCATTTACTACATGTAAACCTTCGCTAATCATATATACTCATCCCCATCATGCCATCATAAAGTAATCCCATTAATTATACGCCAACATCGAAGAATGTAAAGAAAAGCCAAACTGAATCGCACATTCTCGCCTAGCCATTCGCCTAGCCTCTCGCTCACTCTCGCCTAGTCTCTCGCTCAAGCAGAGGAGTCTCGCTCAAGCAAGAGGGTCTCTCGCTCACGCGAGCTCTCTTTGCCTAAGCGAAGGCTCGAAATCCCTGAACAGTGGCTTTTGCGCTGTCTCGCTTAGGCGAGACCCACCTTGCCTGGGCGAGATGCTTGCTTGCTCAAAATGAGCTGGTCGCCTGAGCGATCCCTCACGCGAGAAGACCTAGGCGAGCCTATGCTCATCTCGCCTAGGCGAGGCAAGCTCACTTGGGCGAGATTATCAGTTCCTACCCACTATTTAGTCGCATAACAGACAAAAACCAAGCCAAATAATGCAATAACACATTTCACAAACTCAGAGCAACATATAAACTATTAAATCACATGAATATCACATAAACAATCATGGATACCAACTATTTCGCAGAAACCCTAACTTCCTGTACCTGGAAAGTGTTGGCTAAGGCTTTGATACTCGAACAGTGAAGGACAATAGCTTAAGGAGTAGCTTAGCAAACTGAAAAACAGTGGGACAAGTTCAAAACGAGCTCACTAGAATAAGCTCTAACTAGGAACACAGGGAAAAGGCGAAAAGAACATAGAGCTTGAGTTGGGAGAGACTTACGCAAAGTGGAAGAATGAGACAAAGCTTGCTTGGCTATGGCGATTCCAAACCCTAGTAGAGGATGACGGCAGCTGCTCTAAGGGTGTGACAGATCTGTTTTACAAAAGTGGGCACAATGGTTAGGGTTAGGACACATTAGGTTTGATCCTTCCATCTTAGGTTAGGACAGATGAGGTCCTCTCTCATCTGTATATCCTCTACTTCCAATACATGAGTCGGATCGAACACATACTTCCTCAGTTGTGAGACGTGGAACACCGGATGAAGGTTTGCCAACTGAGGAGGCAAAGCTATTTCATACGCCACCGGTCCAATCCTTCTGGAGATCTGATAAGGACCAAGAAACTTGGGCGAAAGCTTTCTTGAGCGGAGAGCCCTTCCCATGCCCGTGGTTCGGGTCACCCTCAAGAACACATGGTCCCCAGCCGCAAACTCTAAAGGTCTCCTCCTACGGTCAGCGTAAGCCTTCTGCCTACTCTAAGAAGCCTGCATTTTGTTCCTCACCACCCTCACCTTCTCGATAGTTTGTTCTAACAATTATGGTCCGATAAGCACCGCTGCCCCATCTTGATACCAACATAGTGGAGTTCTACACTTCTACCATAAAGAGCCTCATATGGCGTCATGCCAATGCTCGCATGAAAGCTGTTGTTGTAGGTTAACTTGACCAAGGGTAACACCTCATCCCAAGCTCCCAAGTGATCCAATATACATGTCCATAATAAGTCCTCAAGTGACTGGATGGTTCTCTCGGATTGGCCATCAGTCTGGGGATGGTAGGCTGAGCTCATAGTCAAGTTGGTCCCCAAGGCCTCTTGTAAGGTTTGCCAAAACCGAGACGTGAACCGTGGATCCCTGTCTGATACAATGCTCGAAGGCACCCTATGCAGTCTTACAATTTCCTTGATGTACAATTGAGTCAACTTTGCCATGGACATCCTTAAGTTCATCGCCAAGAAATGGGCACTCTTGGTCAATCGATCCACTATCACCCAGATGGTGTCATGCCCTCTAAAAGTTCGTGGCAAATGGGTCACAAAGTCCATCGAGATGTTGTCCCATTTCCACATGGGTATCTCCGAGGGCTGTAGAATCTTACTGGGTCTCTAATGTTCCACCTTTGCCTTCTGACAGGTTAGACAAGCAGATACAAATTGTGCAACATCCTTCTTCATTCCTTGCCACCAGAAGGATTCCTTAAGACCCTGGTACATCTTAGTCATGCCAGGATGCAAACTAAGACGACTCTTATGTCCTTCCTCAAGAATTAACCATTTTATCTCAGCATCATCAGGTATACACACTCTACCTTGGAATCGCAGTATGCCATCATCACCCAAAGCAAAGTCCCTAGCCTCGTTTGACCCAAGTTGTTCTCTGACTCTATTCAGACTGGCATCCAACAACTTCCTCTCTCTAAGCGAGGTTAAGAAGTCATTAGATATAGTCAAGGTACTACATCTAATGAACTCAGGTCTCAACTCCACCTATAGCCTCATATCTCGGAATTTCTCTAGTATCTCCACTTCCTTAATCATGAGGTGTGCAATATGCACCGTCTTCCTGCTCAAGGCATCTGCCACTACGTTCGCCTTCCTCGGATGATATAGCAGTTCAAAATCATAGTCCTTCAGAAATTCCATCCATCTTCTCTGCCTCATGTTCAGCTCCTTCTGATGAAACAGATACTTGAGACTCTTATGGTTGCTGAACACACGAAACTGGGCACCATAGAGGTAATGCCTCCAGATCTTCAAAGCAAACACTATGGCCGCCAACTCCAAGTCATGAGTGGGATAGTTTCTCTCATGCACCTTGAGTTGTCTCGAAGCGTAGGCCACTGCCTTCTTCTCTTACATCAATACGCAACCCAATCTTAGATGAGAGGCATCACAATAAACCTCAAAGGGTTTTCCAACATCAAGAATCACTAGGATTGGAGCACTCGTCAACCTTCTCTTCAACTGTTGGAAACTTTCCTCACATTTATCCGTCCAGGTGAAAGGTTGGTCCTTCCGAGTAAGCAGTGTCAGAGGCGCCACTTGCTTGGAGAATCCCTCTATAAATCTCCTATAGTAGCCCGCTAACCCCACAAAGCTCCTGATCTCTGTGGCCGACTTAGAACTTTCCCACTTAACCACTGCCTCGACCTTCGCTGGATCCACTGCAATGCCTTGTGCGGATATCACATGGCCCAAACACTGTACCTCATCCATCCAGAACTCACACTTGGATAACTTGGCATACAACTGTTTCTCCCTCAAAACACCAAGCACTAACCTCAGGTGTTCAGCCTGCTCCTCCTAGGTCTTAGAATATATGAGAATGTCGTCTATGAAGACTACGACAAACTTATCTAGGAAGGGTCGAAAGATCTTGTTCATGTAATCCATAAACACTGTTGGAGCATTGATCACTCCGAAAGGCATAACCACATACTTATAGTGTCCATACCGAGACTTGAAGGTCGTCTTCTGTACATCATCAGCCTTTACCAATATCTGGTGGTATCCTGACCGTAGATCAATCTTCGAGAACACTGACGACCCATGCAATTGGTCCATCAAGTCGTCAATTCTCGGAAGAGGGTACTTATTCTTTATTGTCATCTTGTTTAGTTGCCTGTAGTCCACACACAAGCGTGAACTCCCATCCTTCTTCTTCACCAATAACATTGTTGCTCCCTAAGGCGAAGTGCTGGGTCGAATGAACTACTTCTCCATCAGCTCCTCTATCTGATTCTTGAGTTCCACTAACTCTGTCGGAGCCATGCGATATGGGGCAATCGACATCGGGTCTGTTCCTGGTACCAGATCAATAGAGAACTCCAGCTCTCTACTGGGAGGCAACCCTGGTACTTCCTCCGGGAATACGACTTCAAACTCATGCACCACAGGTACGACCGATGTTCCCTCCTCCTCCCCTACCTCCAAACGGGCGAAGATTATGAAGCATTGCGCGCCACTCTGAATCTCCTTCACCATTCCTTAAGGAGACACCAACTCAAGCTCCTTTAAGTCGGGGAACAACAATCTTTCCTCCCGACAATCTATCAGAATGCGATTGGCAGCCAATCCATCCCTAAGATTACTTCCAAGTCCTGTAGAGGTAAGGAGATCAGATTTACTTTGTACCTGCGTCCCTCTACCTCCACCGAAAGCCTAGCACACAAGGACGACGTCCTGACCAGACTTGATGCCAGGGTAGATACTGCAAGTTCACACTGCAGCTCGCGCACCAATAGACCCAGACGCTCTACATAAGCAATTGACACAAAAGAGTGTGTCGCTCTAGAATCATACAGTACACATAAAGATTCATCAGCTATCATGCATCGACCCATAACAAGATTACCTAAGCCTGCAACCTCTGCTCTGGTAATGACATACACCCTGCTTGTCGTCTGAGGCCTGTTGCCTCTGTCTCTCCGCTAGTGCTGGTGAGGGGTTTAAACTGGAGGGCGTGTCGCTGCTCTAGCAAGGTTGGGACAATCCTTTCCGAAGTGGACCTCCTTGCCACAATTGTTGCATCTGCGGTAACCCTCAACGCGTGGGCAAGCACTCCTCAGATAAGGACCCCCACATATGTAAAACTGCACTCGACCTTGCTGGGGAGCAAGACCCCTAGACCCTTGAGGCTGATGGTGAGGTCTGTCATATGGTCTCCTCCTCTCATCCTGTCTGAACTTGGACCCAGATGGTCCACCAACCCTCTAAGGCTGTTGAGGTCACTGACCCTCCACCTCATTCTTCATCTTTTCCATCACTCTGGCCTTCTCCACCAGTGCAGCAAAGTCCTTGATAGATAGAGGGGCTACCATCAAGCGGATATCTCCCCTGAGGTCGTTCTCAAATTTTCGGCACCTCCACTCCTCATCAAGGGGCAGTGTGTAGAAACGGCTGAGGTGCTTGAACTTCTCAGCAACTCTGTTACGGACTTCCCTCCCTGAGTGAGTTGGAGGAATTCTACCTCCTTGGCATATCTCACGGTGTCAGGGAAGTATTCTGAGAGGAACTTTCCCCGGAAGGCCTCCCAAGTCACATGCTCTCCTCGCTCCTCCATGATGGACTTCATGCTAATCCACCAGTGTTCAGCTTCTTCGGTCAACATATAGACTGCAAAAGCCAACCTATTACCTGTTGGGCACATCTTCGCATCGAAGATTCTCTCTAAGTCCTTCAACCATTGATCGGCTGCATCCGGGCTAGTTTTCCCGTTGAACTTCACTGGATGGTGTTTTAGGAAGTCTTCCAGACTCCACTCTCTGACTGGTGGTCGCGGCTTAGGGCAAACACAGGGGCAGTTGCCCTATTCTCCTCCAGTTGGCGGAGTGCCTCCATGTGCTGCCGGTGGGCATCCTCAGCACTTACCCTAGCAGCCTCCATCTGCTGCATCACCAATTGTTGCTGCTCAAGCGACGCTACCTGTCGCTGCATGAATGCTTCGTGTTGTTGCATCATCACCGTGCCTTGTTGTGTCATGGTTAGGGATATCAACGGGGCGGGTAGGGTACGGGTAGTAGCTCTCCCGTACCCTACCCGCTAGATAAATATCTGCCCCGTACCCGAACCCATATCCGTCGGGTATCCGTTATGCGAGTACCCGTCTATTTTTTTCATACCCGCGGATATCCACGGGTAGCCACGGGTATTTACAAAATTATTTAAAAAATAAATATTTAATCATAAATTCAAATAAAATAAAATAAAATACATCACTGTCATAAATTTTAAATAAATTTTAAACTAACTTAAGTCCAAATAAATATAAAAATAAATATAAAATGACGTTCAACACGATGGAAATTCTTTAATTAGTGTTTTGATTAACAAGTCCACTTTCTCCGATTGATTCCTGAAAAATAATCAAATAATAAACCTCAACTGTCACGTGCCAAATATTCTTATTTTGATTCCATCATTTGACAACAAGCATACCATAAACGTCACTATCTATATATGGTTTGATGTATATGCCCAATTTCAAAGAAGGAGAAGAGAAAATGTTAAGGGATGTACTTGAAAGAAGACAACGTACCAATACTTGAAGTTGGAAGAATGAAGACAGAAGACAAGATGTGCAACTTATAAAAAATTAGGACAAAATGTTTTTTACTAATATATATATATATATATATATAAGGGTATTTTTGTGAATTAAACTTTAGCGGGTACGGGTATCCATGGATACGGATACTATGATACCCGTACCCGCCCCGTTAACATGCGGGTATCAAAAATACCCGTACCCACGGGTAGCGGGTATCCATTTTTAATATCCATTTCTTATCCATTGCGGGTTTTATCCGCGAATACCCACGGGTATGGATATTTTTGAAATCCCTAGTCATGGTAGCTACCATTTCCTCAATTACTCTGGCGATATCTGGCACATCGCCCTGGGAGGATTGCGGAGTCCTACGAGAAGGTGCCATAGTTCACTGGCACACAGGAAATCACTTGGTTAGGCTTGATAAGATAAGAATTAAACTAAGAACACTTAGAAAGACACAAAGAAAGCTAAGCGGACGTCCAAGTCCACAGACCTAAGGAACAACGGCTCTAATAACATAAATGTAACGTCCCATTTAGTCAACGAACATAATTAACGGAAACGTCGCACAAGGTAACATAATAGCGCAATCCTGGAGTTTTAAACTTAACTCCTTACAACTCAAAGCACACCACGGTGCCACAGGAAACAAGTTATAAAGTTCAAGAGGGACATAAAGAAATTAAAAGTCAAACTGATACATGGGCCATAGCCCTAAAGAAAAGCCCAACAATAAACATCCAGTCCAACCCAAGTGGACTATGTAGTGAAATCTTCTCTCCCCTATTGACCACGGGTGTTCCTCGCATCTGCTCACATCAATAAGTTGATGATCATCGCAAAAGAGAGTACCACACAGTAGAACACACGACAATAAAAGTAGGGTAAGCTAGAGTACAAAATAATTTCATCATGCAATCTGATACACTTTCACAGTTAACCATACACAAAACACTCAAGCATGCTATGACTCTCAAACCAATACACTAAGACTCGACTCGACTCATTTGGATACATACAATCTGATCGGATTCAGCGGATGCTTGCACTTGTGGTGGATACCTCTGCTCACCGCCGACCTGCTCACCCCCGAGCTTTGTGTTACAAGTGTTACAATGAATCGATTCCCTCACACACAAGGTTAGTCCTTAATGAGTTTCAGGCCTTCTGCTACTCTCACAACAAGAGTCACTCTGCTCTAAGTGAGACTAACTAACTCCTTAGAGTTTCAGGATGCAAACCTACCTTGAATCCTTACCAGACCATACAGATGGGGCACCACCACAGACACCCACTAATAGGGGCCATGAAATTATGTCGCGACCACTAAAGCACGACCCTAAAGCCTAACCTAGAGACTCCAAGGGATTACGTACTGACCACTTACCAGCGTATATAAACAGCCAACAAATAAACACATACATCATGCATAGAAACCTTATACCAAAAGCCATAACCAGCCCTCATTTATCACATGTCGAACCAGTACCAACTTGTTATTACCAACCATGAGAAAAGTGTCTCCTCTCATACCAAAATCATGCCACGGAGTTACCAACCATCAATGTTCATCGTTGCTCATGCCAGATTTGTGACCACACACACACACACACACACACATATATATATATATATATGTATATATATATATATGTATATATATATATGTATATATATATATATATATATGTATATATACATATATATATATACATATATATATATACACATATATATATATATATATATATATATATATATATATATATATATATATATATATATATATATATATATCCAACCCCTCATGTATAATGCATATAAGATCATGCCAAACTCATCATTTACTACATGTAAACCTCCCCTAATCATGTATACTCATCCCCATCATGCCATCATAAAGTAATCCCGTTAATTATACGCCAACATCCAAGAACGGAAAAAAAGCCAAAATGAATCGCACACTCTCGCCTAGCCTCTCGCTCAGGCAGAGGAGTCTCGCTCAAGCGAGAGGGTCTCTCGCTCACGCGAGCTCTCTTCGCCTAGGCGTAGGCTTGGAATCCTGGAATAGTGGCTTCTGCACTGTCTCGCTTAGGCGAGACCTTTCTCGCCTGGTCGAGATGCTCGCTCACTCAAAATGAGCTGGTCGCCTGAGCAACCCCTCGCGCGAGAAGACCTAGGCGAGCCTCTGCTCATCTCGCGTAGGCGAGGCAAGCTCGTTTGGGCGAGATTATTAGTTCCCACCCACTGTTCACTCGCATAACAGATAAAAACCAAGCCAAACAATGCAATAGCATAATTCACAAACTCAAAGTAACATACAGACCATTAAATCACAGGAATATCACATAAACAATCATGGATACCAACTATTTTGCAGAAACCCTAACTTCCTGTACCTAGAAAGTGTTGGCTAAGGCTTTGATACTCGAACAGTGAAGGATAGTGGCTTAAGGAGTAGCTTAGCAAACTGAAAAACAGTGGGACAAGTTCAAAACGAGCTCACTAGAATAAGCTCTAACTGGGAACACAAGGAAAAGGCGAAAAGAACATCAAGCTTGAGTTGGGAGAGACTTACGCGGAGTGGAAGAATGAGACTAAGCTTGCTTGGCTGTGGCGATTCCAAACCCTAGCAGAAGATGACGGCGACTGCTCTAAGGGTTTGACAGATCTGTTTACGAAAGTGGGCACAATGGTTAGGGTTAGGGCACATTAGGTCTGATCCTTCCATCTTTGGACCAGCCCTTAGGCCCATTAGATTAAGGACAACTCTTAAAATATTAGAGCAGGAGAAACTAGGCCTTACAGTTAATCTATAATTTTTGAATTATTTTTTGTTAGAAATTGAAATTTTAAAGTATATTAATGTAATTATAAAAAATAACACAATTATTAAAAAAAACAAATTTAAGATTGCAGTAAACTAATAAATGAAGTTATAACAAGTTTATCCAAATTAAATTAACACAACTTGTCTATAATACAAATATAAGAATGAGTATAGAATTAGCTATCGAGTTAGTCATACAAACTTAATCACATTGGTAATTTTTGTTGACTTGATTGGGCCTCAGTTACGTCTATAAAAAAAGTAAAAGCTTACTATGGACATTGTTCTAGTCGACTACGTGCTGACCCCTGTCTAACGAGCTAACTTGTGACCCGAGGAGAATGGCATGCTAGATAGGTCTGAACATAAATTGTTTATCTAGTCACTTGTACTCGTCTCTTTCTCTCACTCTTTATCTATGAGGGGTGATCTTCCTTTTATACTCGCGTTTGGGTTAGCCGCCCTAGATCCTCGGCCGCCTAGCTGGGATAGCAGATGAAATGGTACCGATTAATTTATGCAAGATATGCTAGGTGACCGTTGGTGCTGCTGACATGGGGAAGGGTGACTTCTTATATGGGTCGAGTCCATTTCGTGAGTATCTATAGCGTGAAAAGGCCTACGTAGGCCTCTTATAAAAGATCTAAACGTCGGTATGGACTCAAAGTCGGTATGGGTTTGGGGGTGTGGGCATGTATAGACATAAATAAATATTGCAAGTAATGTAGTTGAGATTTTTTAACAAACATTTATTATAGGATAATGATATTCCAACAAAATTTTTTGACAAGGTTTTGACATAGCTTACGTGGCAGCAGTTTTTTTAATTTTTAATAACTGAAAATCTCTGTTCGCACGTGCAGCTGAGAGGGAAAGAAAAATGAGATTAAATGTCCTTTAGAGAGAGAAAGAGAAGAGAAAAAAGGGGGGGAAGTGAAGCTGGTCCGTTCCGTAGTGAGAAGTGAAGAGAGAGAAGGTGGAAATATCAACTTGCGGCCGGAGTTAGTGGTGAAGAGATAAAAGGGGGAAAGTGAGGCCTGGGTGGTTTCGAACTGAGAAAGTCAAGATAGAGAAGGGGGAAAGTGAGATTCCGGCAACCATTTGGGTTGGTGGTGGTGGTGGGTCGTTATCAGGCAATGCGAGAGTGAGAAGAAGTGGTCGACGACAAGGAATTCGTCAGCCCAAGCGTACAATCGACCCTTTGGCGGAGCCCATTTAATTTGTGTAAGGCAAAGGTAACGTTTTTCGGCCGTATTACGCAAAGGATGTGTATGTGGTTGTTTGGTGTTCTTTTCAGGGATATGTTTGGTTAATGAGCATTTGATGTTTGTGTTTGGTTGTCCGATCTGTGTATAGGGTGTTGACGTTGGGTAAATTTATTGTTGCCATTACATTTCATATTTTGTGATGCATGTGGTCTGTGTAATGTGTATGGCGTTGTAGGATTACAAGATGGACCACAATCGTGATGGACATGTTTATTTGTCGAAGGAGAAGAAGGTTTGTTAATCTGGAGTCATGTTGTTATAGTTGTGCAATTATAATGAATGACATTGACTTGTTTGTTATGTTATCCAGATTTTATTTGGTCATTTCTACAAAACGAAGTTTATCGGTGCTATAAACAATAGACTAAGTGTGCAACAGAAGAACTATATTGAAGGCACTCCATTTTGGTGGTTTCCCATGGTAACCGATTCGGTGAAGATTAGTAGGAAAATTTTGAGTCTGTTATGTTACAACTGGGTTGAGAGAAGGGGCGGTTTTCGTATTGGTGGGCAAGTCGTAGAATTTCATCTATTAGATGTTTGTTTAGGGTTAGGTTTGAGGGTTTTGGGTGAAAGAATTGATTTAAATGACACCATTTCGGATAGTGACAGTTTGAATATTTTTGGGGGTGAAACAGTTACTGTTAAGTTGATATACGACTATCTTTTGAAATATGATGATGATGTTGGTGGTGTAGAAGTCTTTTGCAGAATTTACATTTTGTTAGGGATATCAGAATTCTTATTGCCCAATAAAAAGGGTAGTGTGTTCCCCATAATTTTTAAGATAGTTGATGATATTGCCAACATCGGCAAATATAATTGGGGTACATTAGTGTATGAGTACTTGGTTACTAGCTTGTGCATTGCTTCATTGGGATTGAAGAACGTGTCAGCTGCAAAGCATTTTGATGTTGTGGGTTGTGTTTATTTGCTTCAGGTAAGTACAATATTGTTTTTAATTGTGTTGAAATAGTGATGTTGATTTGTGCTGAAGAAGCCGTTGTAATTTATTTTATTTGTTGCAGTTATGGTCATTTGATCATTTACTTGTGTGCAACACAAAGTTGACATGTCGGATGAACAAGTTCCCTCGACTTTTGCATTGGATAAATGTCAGAGTTGGTGACAAAGTTATAACGAGAGCATTTCATAAGAATATGGTGAGTAGAAGCTTTAAAATACGTTGTTTGTTTTAGTTTGATGTTACATACACGGAATTTGTTTATAATTATTTGTTTTATTGTACAGTGTGTTGTTGATGTGTCCGTATCAGATGAAGAACTTCATCACGATGTTGTTAAAGAAGCATTTAAACAATTTGGCACTGGCTATAGAAATGAAGAAAAAAAGGACAACGAAGAGGTTCTTCGTCTCCTGGAGTATGAAGAAGGTGAGATAGCTGGTATGGAACATTCAATTTCTGAATTAGAGGAAATGGTTGCAAAATGTACGAGTGAGGTTGGGAATGAAGACCCCCCAAATGATGGTTGTGCTGATGATGTCTTTGATGATGACGGTGATGGAGATGACGAAATGTTTGATGACCCTCCTGCTAAGCCGCATCAGGATGAAGAAGTTGTTGTCAACGATGACGGTGGTCAACATAGCAACATGTATGACCGTATGAAGGCCCAACCACGAAGGCGGTTGAAGAGTGTTGCGACAAGAACACCTTTTTCTGTTTATGGGAATAAGAGGAATGCGAAATTGAAATGACCAACATTGGGATGATGTAGTCATGAATTTACCTCTACTGTGGATGTTATTAATGTAATAGGATGTGTGGTGTGTATTTTCTTTATTTATTAGGTTTGAACAATCCGCAATGCATGTTATTTTATTTATGGCAGATATTATTTTACATTGTTATGATTAGTTTGTTGCCTTGTTGTTGAAGTTAAGCATTAATGCATGATCTGGATTGAGCATAGGTTCGTAGTAAAAGAAATCAAACCACCCAATTAATATTATGTTTAGACATTTGTACAAAGAAAAAGTGTATGGGGACATATCTGAATTACTGATTTGTCATTGGTGTGAATGTTAAGCAGTGCATGAATGATGGATAAAGGAATTTGTAAGTAAGTGATTTGATGAAGTTTAGTCTGCATTTTCGTACTATAGTTTCCATGTAACTCCCCATTTAGTTGTTCGTGACTCCCCAGTTATATTTTGAATTTTTCGTGGACATTGGGTTATGGTCAAGAATTTGTAAGTCGTTGAAATAAGGATAATGATTATAGTGCAATGATCCATATATGATTATAAACGACCTTCCATGAGGTCTACACTGACTATACAAAAAAGTTATTGTAACTCACCACATACGTTTGCCTTACTCCCCACTTAGCTGTGAAATCTGATAATTTGTTTGTGTTGTTTAACAAGACAATCCACTTCATGGAGGTTGCGTGCATGGAGAATACTTTCGATTGCCCTTAATTGATTGTAATAAAGTTTGCAAATTCAGTTTACAGATGAGCTTCAATTTAGTCACCCATGTACAGACGAAAAAATAGACCTAACTCCCCACATAGTTTGTCGTTACTCCCCACTTGGTTGTTATATGTAATATTTTTTGTGTTGTTTCAAAAACATCACATTCCAGTTGATGGCAGTTGCTTGCATGGACAATACTTTGGATTGCCTTTAATGATTGAAAATAAGTATGGAAATTGAGTATATAGATGACCTTCTCTTCAGTCAGCCATGTACAGACGAAAAACTATACGTTACTCCCCTCATGGGTTGTCGTTACTCCCCACGTATTTGTGATATGTGATATTTCTTTTTTGCTGTTGTTTGGAAAACATCACTATCCAGTTGATGGACGTTTCCTGCATGGAGAATAATTTGGATGGCCTTTAGTGATTGAAAAAAATTATGTAAATTGACCATGTATATGACCTTTGCTTCAGTCACCCATGTACAGACGAAAAAATATACGTCACTCCCCACAAAGGTTGTCCTTACTCCCCACTTATTTTTTATAAGTAATATTTCGTTTTTGTTGTATGAGAAACAGCCCATTCCAGTTGATGTAGGTTTTGCAGTTGATGGCCATTTCCTGCATGGAGAATAATTTGGATTGCCTTTAGTGATTGAAAAAAAATAATGGAATTTGAGCATGTGAATGAACTTCGCTTCAGTCAGCAATGTACAAGCGAAATAAAATCCTCACATGCCGCTCTACTGCGAGCATCTACCCAAAAAACATTGCATATACAGTTGTCTTCGTCCATGTCTATTTCAAAGAAAAAGTCGTTGTTTAATTCCCGCATTTTTGAAAAATGTCGTAGAAGGGCCTGCCCATCTCCATCCTTACACAGAGCTCGCCTTTGTTGACCAATGTAGTTGCGAACATCACGTTCTATGAAGTTAACGTGTTCATATCCACCTGCTTCAGACACAAGAGACCGGAAACTTTTGTTAATTCGGACACCAGCGTCATCGTTTGTCTCAACAGTTTGCCTTGAATGCATGTCAACTTTACGGTTGCCCCGTATTAGCTTTGACTTCTTCGGACTAATATCATGACTATGTTCAGTCACAACGGTCCTTATGAACCATTGTCCGTCTTTCTTTGCTGCGGTGATTGAAGCTTTACACTGTTTTGCTTTAGTGGGGACGGTCTTCAATTTTGGAGGAATAGCGGACACATAATTCCCCTCACGTGAACAAACCAACTTGACGTAGTTGATTTCATTGTCTTCGCCCCGTGTTGAAGTCTTTGTTCGAATACCAAAGTCGCTTCTAATTCCGTAACTTCTATAAAATTTTTTGACTTCATCCAAGCTATCAAAACACATGTGTACTTTGGGTGGAAAATCATCTGCAGAGTCATTTTCAGGCAGACCACTATTTACCTGTACTTGTTCAGGCTGCTGATGTGGTCTATGAATTTCAAAAAATGCTTAATGCAATTGGAGAAGTTTTCCCAAATACCAAACATAGATGGTGTCTATGGCACATAATGAAAAAAGTGCCAGAAAAATTGCAAGGTTACACAAACTACAAATCTATCAAGACTGAATTGAAAAGACTAGTGTATGATTCAATCATAGTGGCTGACTTTGAATTGGGATGGCAGACATTTATTGTAAAATATGATTTGACCACAAACGACTGGCTCACTACATTGTTTGACGAGAGACGTCGTTGGGTTCCTTGCTATCTAAAAAGTCAGTTTTGGGCTGGAATGTCGACCACCCAAAGGAGTGAAGGCCTGAACGCTTTTTTTGATGGGTTCATTAATTCGGGAACTACTTTGCAACAATTTGTTGTGCAATATGACAACGCACTACGACAAAAGGCAGAAAAAGAATTTGAAGCTGACTTTGCTTCATCCAATACCACTGCTGCATGTGGATCACAATCTCTTATTGAAAGGCAGTTTCAACTAGAGTACTCGCACGCCAAATTTGCTGAGGTACAGAACGAATTTAGGGGAAAGATTAATTGCTTCGTGAAAAGGGTGTTCCAAGATGGATGTCTGGTGAAGTATACCGTCAAGGAAGAGTGGTTATGGGAGGGCAAAAAATCCCACAGAATGCATGATGTTGTGCTTGACACGATGCCAACCAATATCCAATGTAGTTGTATGTTGTTTGAGTTTAGGGGCATCATGTGTCGTCACAACTTGTTGACTCTAGGACAAGAAGACATAGAGTGTGTGCCGGAAAAATATGTTCTCCGTCGATGGTCCAAAAATGTAAGGAGGAGGCATAGTTTGATAATAGCGGGATACAATAGAAGTAATGACGACCCACGCATGCAAAGATACAAAATGTTATGCAAGAGGTTTTACGATTTAGCGGAGGTGGCATGTGACTCAGACGCTTCATCCAGGATGTTGTGTAATGAGCTAAATTCTATTGCAAAAGGATTAGGTGTCCCTACCAAATCAAATCCCTTTATGCTTTCCCAACATGGTGACATTGAAGACAATGACGGTCAACATGCAGGTGTGACGAACTCCAGTATTGTTCGCAGCCCGGTACATGTTAAGAGGAAGGGGAGACCGAGAACTAACAGATTGCAATCAACAGTTGAAAAGCTATCAAAGAAAAAGAAAACAAGTGCGGCGAAAAACAAGTCACAAAGAAGTTCACAGGTTTGTATTCATGTAGGTGTATGATTAGACTTTATTTTGAATTCATTGGTTATGTATTCAAGTATCTTGTTTAGGATGATTAGCAGGAACCTATGGACGTGAATGTGCCCTTAGACTCACAATGTACCCAATTGACAGACGAAGCCAGCATTGGACCATACATTCCCAACAATGGGTTCATGTCGCTGCTGACATGTATGGAGGCAGAGATTGTTAACAGTCAAGTTGCTACCACAAGACTCATTTGACAAGGAAAAGGTGCTTAGGTTTGGGAGGATTAGTATGTGGGTTGATGAATTGTTTTTTGGTACGAACTCTATTTTGTGCGTCCTTTTTGTTTTCCAATTCCATGCGCACGGAATACACAAACATAATGACAATGGAAAGATTGTGTTTGGGTATTACATGTGCTTAATTGGTGTCCGACAGTGCCCACATTAACATTTTTGTTGTGTTTGGGTTTTGATGTTATAAACACATTAACTGCATAATTAAAAAGCATTATGAAGTTTGTGGTTGGTTTCATTGTTTAGTTGTTCATAAATCTCATTTCAAAATTTCAATAATTGATCTTAATTACATGTTAAACACAAAAACAAAGCAATTCATACTTTAACACAACGGTAGTACGGTGAGAATTGTAATTTTAATACATTGATGACTCATCCATAATTGATCGTTGAAAGGAATATGTATAACCCTTTCAAACCCCTGAGGTCTTCCCAATAAACGGACACGACTATTGATAACCCCCCACCCACCCTTATTTATTGTCGCACCCGAACCCTAATGGCATCAAAGGTGCGATTTCGTTTCGTTGTTAAGCAAAATTTAAGCACCATCGCATTCGCACCATGGTTGGCAATGTCAGTGCAACTATTGGGGACAACAATGATCCAACACAAGCATTTCCTGGGACGACGGTATTGTGGACGTTCACCACCATCAACATCGAAGGTCAGGTATGCCTTTGACTTATATTTGCCCATTTCATCAATCTGTTAAGGGTTAAAAATTATTTTGTAATGAGGTTCGAAGTTGTATTTGTGCATGTAGAACTTCGCCTATGTAGATCGACATTTTTCTGCTGCATTTGAAAACGAACTGGAGGACCGATGGACTTTAGTTGATAATTTTGGGAACATCTTTGTTGTGACCTACAACATGGATCCATTGAACCCAAAATTAACCAATGGATGGAAAGACATAGAGAACACATACACTGACCAATTAGTCGACTCATATGTTCAGCTTCGTTATGTTGGAGGCAGTCGCTTTCAAATAACATGTTTTGTGGGCCGATGCGAACCATACAATAAGGAGTCATTTTTATTAGGTGTTGTAACGCACCCTAGGACAGCCCTATATGCTGTGAAGTTGACGAAATCTCAGGCACAAGCTAGCCATCTGGTAGTATCTATTCCTGAACTGCGAATCTGTTGCTTTCAAAACTGTGACTGCAATTTGGATGTGACCTCATCTGACCCCGTGTATACTTGTGTAATTGGAATGTTTGCAGGACCTCAATGTTCGTTTTGGTGACATCATAAGAAGCCTACAAATGGATGTGGTTTACCTTTTGGCAAGAAGAAGCGGAGTAGAGTGCAAACTGTTGGTTTCCCGGAATAAGCGATCAACCAAGTTTGGACAAGGGTGCAGGCAGTTTTGTGTGGACAATCACCTGAAGGAAGGAGACAGAGTTGTGTTTGAGGTTGACCATGTTCAGAAACATTGCATAATTGAGGTTTTCATCAATGGATGCAATTGTGATGTGGCAAAGTCCATCAATTTAGAGTAATTTTATAATGTTGTATCTATCATTCTGTTGTTTCAACAATTATCTTATCAAATAAAGTTGATTACTTGTTCCCACCTATTGGATCCGTATATTTATGTAATTAGATTTATGTTACATACCTCATTCCTTATTGATTCATTTAGAGAATGATTAATTAACATTACCCATTTCCGATTGAAGTACTATTGCTTCAACAGATAGACCAATTCAAATACAATTAACGAAACTAAGTGGATTTAAAAAGTGTGGGTGGTAAGGACACTGTAACTGGGGAGTTGGACCACAGTTTATGAAAATAGCTGCATTACAACGAACTGAATAAACATCAGACGCCGATGTGGGGAGTAAGGATGGTGTGCGTGGGGAGTTCAACCAAAGTTTTCTCAACAAAAGTGCAGCATATACAAAAACAAGAAAATAAGCAAAGTTTTGTCAACAAAATTGCAGCAGATAGAAAGAGAAGAAAATAAAATGTGGTCAACCATTATTACTATTTCTTTTCTTAACACATAGATTCCTTGACGTGACTCAAGCGTTAGTCATTTTGAAATAATTTAATTTAATGTGACTGGACCCTCACAGAACCCCAAAGATAAACTGCATTCAAAAGAGGGGAGTTATGCGTACGTAAGTGGGGAGTAGAGTTTTACTTTTGCAACACTGCAACAACATGGAAGAAAAACTATTCTTAAGTAGCCTCTTGGAACACTTGACCATGTAGTTGATAAATCACGATGTCTAATTGCCCAATTTAAATTCAATGAACGGAATTAGGTGGATTTAATATGGCCAAACAACTGCATAAACAGCTGAGGCCGATGTGGGGAGTAAGGAACTAGTACGTGGGGAGTTGAAGCAAAGTTTTCTCAACAAAGGTGCAGCACATACAAAAAAACCTAAGTTAAATGTTATCAAGCCTTATTCCTATTTCATTCGTTAACAAATAAAGTCCTTGACGTCACTCAAGCGTTAGCCATTTTCAAATAATTTAATTTAAATATGACTGGACCCTCACAGAACCCCAAAGATAAACTGCATACAAAAGCGGGGAGTTATGCGTACCTAAGTGGGGAGTAGACTTTTACTTTTGCAATACTGATTGAACATTCACTAAACACTATTCTTAAGTCGCATTTTTGGGACCGTTGACCATGAAGTTGCTCAATCATGACGTCTAATGGACCAATTTAAATTTAAGAAACGGAAGTAGGTGGATTTAAAATGTACAGAAATGTACAAACAGATCAAGCGGATGTGGGGAGTATGCACGCTGTTAGTGGGGATTTGGAGCAAAGTTTTTTGACCGAACCTGCAGGACAGGACACTCCCCACAAAATTTTTTTCAATTTGGTAAATACCTCATTCACATTAATTAACATTGCATTCGTTTAATTTTGTGCATTGTCAACTACATAAACCGCTAAAAAACATTTCACGCATATATGGGCACTTATGCATACATATGTGGGGAGTAATGGCAAACTTTTTTAACAAAACTACAGAAAACGTTAACACAATGACTAATATGTGTAAACACATCATTTGTGTTTCATTTTTCCCAACAAATTCCCGTGTATTATCCATTCCAAATGAAGTAATTTGTTTGGATGTACACTTAGTACAAGCAACATTCAAACCTGTGATGGTAAGTGGGGAGTTAGGTGTAACTACTTGTGGAGTGGAGTTCAAATTAATCAGTAATGTACAATGAATTAAAAGTTGTTAAATACGTCTACAATATTGAATTCTGTCACACATATGCTGCATACATTAACTGGGGACTAAACCAGTACTATGTGGGGGACTAGTGCTACCTTTTCCTATTTGCATTACAATAACTAAAAAACATTTCAACCTGCTGTTGTAACCTGACATACAATTGTCATCCATACATTCCACAGTATAAAATTATTGGTAGCTCAACCATATAAATGTACTGACGTGGTTGGTTCTGGTCATCCCACAGTATAAACTACATATTAAAAAATATAAATTCTAACTTACACTTACACGAATCATAATATTTTGCTTGTCTTCTTCTCTCAACCTCCATTCCCCACATATCTAATCAAGACCCACACAAAAAAAAAATTTGCTATTTCAGAACAAAAAAAGTTTATATGAAAAACAACTCGTTGAACAGAAAAAATACTTTGCTCTCCTGGAACAACTTCTCAATCCGTCTTGACTTGAAGTGAACTTTCGGCCACGCCAATATTCGCGGAAATATTAACTGCAATTCTGGGCCACACAATGAAAGTTTTTCTACAGCCCAAATCTACACGAAACAACATGATACATTATTTCATTTTAAACATTCTACAAATCAAGATAATTTAGTAAATGAAGTTTAGTGTACCTGCAAAACTTGTGCTGCACCACTTAAGCAAAGCTCTCTCTGCCCAAGTGCCAGAAACCCACAACTTAAACTTTTAACTAAAAAACTATGAACTGCCTTACCCCAATTGTAATTGGACAGCCCATCTATATGATCTAAAACACTACAAGGTATGTTACTAATTGTTTTTGAATTCCTAGGAAAGTAAAACACAGCAAAACAAACAAATATGTACAAACGACAAACGTTATCAACTTCATTACAATCACTACCTACCAAACCCTTAATTATTTCAATAATGGTTTCAACGCTTCAATAACTCAAGCAAAAGAGGGTTACATATCTTTAATGGTTGTTGCATGTCCAAACACCATTTGAATGGTGTACCCTGAATTCTTTCGCGATGCCTATCTAAGATTATCCCATTCATTTGGCCAATCCACTTTGTGTGACAAAAAGTTCTCAATCGAGCCTAAAATTCAAAATATTTCAAAAAATTAATACTTCATTTAAATGTATACAACAAATTCTTGTCAACCCAGTCTACAAATTACAAAATATAAATACCTTCTCATTCAATCCACATTCACCAGCCATAACTTTGTGATGACCAACAACTCCGGCCACTACATTTTCATGGACAAAGGATCTTTCAATAACCTTCAAACTACCTGAACAGAAGATGATATTCAAAGGTTACACATAATATTTTTCTCTTCTTTTTTTGGTAATGACCAACAATTATGCTTATTTACTGGAAAAGTTTTATGAGAATAATCAAACTGGCCCACGAATGAGAACTCTGAAGTAACCAAACCAACATTATGGGGATGTAGTCACAAAGCAGAATATATTTCTTACACAACACGGAATACATGACATGGTTGATCAGCCTCACATTTTTAACCCCCCAGTAATGAAACCCTAGAAATCAAATACAAATGACGAAACTACCAAAAATTTAACATTACAGACAACAACAAACGAGGACACACATACGGACTTACAAAAGATGGGGTTTGTTCAAAATTTTCAAGCACCTAAACAGCTATAACAGACACCACCGAACGAAAAAAATGGGTTCTCAAAAATTCAATAACATTCACCCTAACACCACCAAATCACTTTTCCCCCAACAACATCAAGAACAAACATGTACAATACCAACTTGTTTGAAAAACAAAATAAAAAATCACGAAAAGGAGAAAAATTTCATCATCAACCAACACATTAAGCAAATGTGAAATGGGACCAAAAGAAACTTACAATGCAACGGACACGATCACCAAACGGTTGTCGCCGACCAAGCAGCGTCGATTCGGACTTCCAAATAAACTACCCAATCTTAAACCTTCGTCTTCTGGATGGTAGGTACCGTCTTTGGTTACCACTGACAACGAGCCTCCACCACCACCGGCGAAATGGTTGCCGGAATCCTTTTATCTCTTCACCACTAATTCCGGCCGCAAGTTGGTATTTCCACCTTCTCTCTCTTCACTTCTCACTGCGGAACGGACCGGCTTCACTTCCCCCCCTTTTTTCTCTTCTCTTTCTCTATCTAAAGGACATTTAATCTCATTTTTTTCCCTCTCAGCTGCACGTGCGAACAGAGATTTTCAGTTATTAAAAATTAAAAAAACTGCTGCCACGTAAGCTGTGTCAAAACCTTGTCAAAAAATTTTGTTGGAATATCATTATCCTTTATTATAAGAATAAAAACTAACTTAAACCTCAAAGTGCTTTGTGCATGTACCATTACAGAAGAGCTATACTACCTACAACACTGAATAGATAGAGAAGAACCACGAGGTAAGGGACTGTTCGACCTTGCAAGGTTAGCTAGTAAAATGCATTTAATTAATTAGCTTAAGATATGATATTATTCTGAGCGCAAACGACAGCAAAGTGGTTTCTATAAAGTATATACATTAATAGATATAGTACTCTGATGTCATTTGCCATTGTCCATGAATATAGTGTTTACCAAGTTTTTGTTTCAATTTATGGTTAATTTAGTGTCTCGGAAGTTTTTAGGTATTAATATATTGTGATAAACATATCAGTATAACCAATATTAGTTGTTTAATTGAAAACGTTAAAGAAGTAAATTATAGTCTTTGTATAATTTTTTTCTTTTCTCAATGTTATTTGCTTCCAAATTAAACCAATAATGGGTTTAATTTTAGTTCAAATTTATAAGCCCTAAAAGCTTTTTAGGAAATTCTTTTAAGGGATTGCTTCTCCAAATATTTATTATTATTCCATGCTCAAGGCATGAACTTGAGATCACTGGTTAAGTCTTCAATTAATTATTCTAATCACATATCTAAAACTACATCTCTTGAATTTGAGATTACTAAATATCAAGAATTTGAACACCATATAAATGACAAAATTAAAACTGTTCTAACACTAATTAATCTACGTGATTGGTAATATTAAGTAGAAGGGTGAAGTTCCATGACATATGCCAATTCTTTTATTGACTTTGAGGTTATCTTCTAAAATTCAAATCATTGTTTTGAAGTTGACATGGAATCAATGAACAGTTCTAGATTTTTGGCTTCCCCAGAAAGTTGTTCGCTTTGTATATGAATGCTTTTATTTACCTTTTGGTAGGCGGGGGCTATTAGTCAACATAATCCCCAAACTAATTAGATACAAGTACTACAACATCAATTGTGAGTTCTTCAAATAAATGATCTACACAATTAGTTTATATTCCTCAAATTTGGAGGGTATCCCTTAAAAACTTGGAGTTGACTAAATTGTGCTAGTGAGTAAGAACAAGGGAACATCGCCCATGCCCCTTCATTATTGTTTTCAATTGAATATTAACACTTTCTTAAATTTAACATTTCCTCATTAAAGAAGAGCAGTTGGATCTCTCTTATCACGAGGGATGGAGGCTCATAATTTTGGTGTAGCCTCCATTATTATTTAGCCAACACTAAATACCTAAGGAAAGTTGAACCCAATTATTTATTAATGATCTATGCATTCTAGCTTTTTCTAAGTAATATTAATGCATTAACAAATGGGAAAATTTGGAATAACGAATTGTGTAGGCGACAATGTAGGGCCATTGTTGACCACGTGGCAGACAGCATCACTAACACCTTTCTTTCAGGGTAGGTCCCAACCCCTTAAGAGCTTCAAGCCTTCAATTACCCCACCATCATGTCACATGGGACCATCTTCGCCACCCATTTTCCTTTTCCATTTATTACCTTAACCAAGATTTTATAATTAAGTCGGTGAAGTCAAGGGTATGGTAATTGAGCTTAATGCATGCATTACCTACCTTCCTATGTAACACCTTTTTCATTATCATGGACTATTTCACCAGAATTGTATATATATGATAAGATGTAAGAACTCCTTAAAGAAAAGAATGCATGACTGGATCAAATGTCATGTTCTTAGGGGAAGTAAAATATCACAATTGAGTCCATTTTTAAGGGCTGCTCACTACAGTTAACAAGATACCACCTCCAACATGACACCAACTCCTTATCTGCTCTAGCTATTATATATATTCATCTTTTCCAACAACGTTAAATAAATTTTTATCATGCACACACTATACAGCACCGTCCCTATTTTCTGGTAACATAGTCGTGGTTTGCCAAATGGCCAGCTTTAGCACCTTAGTATAGAACAACCATGCAATAAAAACACACATTTTCATTTTCCAATGAACCAACTCCGTTTATTGCTGCTCCCTACCTGCATGTATCTATCTATGAACACTGCATCACTGTCACCGTTTATACATTTAAAAACAATCAAGTCAAAAACCATTCTCTTTTTTCACACATTTATAACCGTATTCCCATTTAAGGACAAATTATAACATAATTCAAAGTTTTCATGATGATGATAATATTATAATAATGGTAATAATAATGTTAGTATAATAAGAATGATAAAAAGTGAAAAGAATAGAATATGTAAACTCCAGTTGGTCAACCTAACCTCTGCACCCGCAGCTCCAGTTGGGTCAACTTCTTGAACCTTCGGACCCACCTTCACTGTTCCCATCCTTTTATATATCAAAACGAAACCACCAACGTTAATGTCTCAAACAGAACTGCAATCTCCGTACCCACAACAACAGCCATGGAAGAACCTACATTATTGTTCCCAGACACAGACCTGGATCTCAGTTTTACCAGCACCACCACCGATCGCACCAGCGCCCGAACCAGCCTCGCCCGAACCAGCAGCCTCACACTCAGCTTCAACGATCGTATCTCAACTAGCGGGCCCTCTATCTCAGTCGTAAACCGTCGCCCCCACCGGAGCTCCGACCCCCACTGGTCCGCCATCCAGGCAGCCACCATGCTCTCCTCCGATGGCCGTCTCCACCTCCGCCATCTTAAGCTGCTCCGCCACCTCGGCTCCGGCAACCTCGGCCGCGTCTTCCTCTGCCGCCTGCGCGACTACGACGGCGCCAACTTCGCCCTCAAAGTCGTCGACAAAGACCTCCTCACCCCCAAAAAACTCTCCCACGCGGAAACCGAGGCCGAAATCCTCCAAGCACTCGACCATCCCTTCCTCCCCACGCTCTACGCCCGCATCGACGTCTCCCACTACACGTGCCTGCTCATCGACTACTGCCCCGCCGGCGACCTCCACTCCCTCCTCCGCAAACAGCCACAGCACCGCCTTCCCCTCTCGGTAGCGCGTTTCTTCGCCGCCGAGGTCCTCGTCGCCCTCGAGTATCTCCACGCGCTCGGAATCGTCTACCGCGACCTCAAACCGGAGAACGTTCTCCTGCGCGAAGACGGCCATGTCATGCTCTCGGATTTCGATCTCTGCTT
The DNA here is from genome assembly GCF_037176805.1 of Vigna unguiculata. Lineage (NCBI taxonomy): Eukaryota > Viridiplantae > Streptophyta > Magnoliopsida > Fabales > Fabaceae > Vigna > Vigna unguiculata. Next base: position 12,740,009 of record NC_140792.1, read on the forward strand.
CAAATCCGACGTGGCACCCAGTCTCACACTCCGGACCCACAACAAACCTCCTCGCGTGGACCCCACCAACGGTTGTTTCAGTTGTAACCGTCTCCCCTCCAGACAACACCACCAAACGTTCCTTGCGGAGTTCATTGCGGAACCCGTGGCGGCATTTTCACGGTCGTGCGTCGGGACGCACGAGTACCTCGCCCCTGAGCTCGTTTCGGGTAACGGTCACGGTAACGGCGTGGACTGGTGGGCTTTTGGAGTTTTCGTCTACGAGTTGCTGTACGGGACGACACCGTTTAAGGGATGCAACAAAGAGACCACACTGCGCAATATAGCGTCGTGTAAGGACGTGAGGTTCGTCCAGTTGTCGGAAGGAGAAGAGCCTGGGATGGCTGAGGCTAGGGATTTGATTGAGAAGTTGTTGGTGAAGGATCCAAGGAGGAGGCTAGGGTGCGCCAAGGGTGCCACTGATGTTAAACGACACCCGTTTTTTGACGGCATTAAGTGGCCCTTGATTCGAACTTACCGGCCACCGGAAGTGAAGGGGTTGGTGAGAAGGAACAGGTCGCACGTGAGTGGTCACGTGAGTTGCAGGAGGAAGAGGTGGTCGTGGAAGAAACTTTCTCATGTCCTTCGGAAATGTAATTTGATTTCAAACTATAGTAATAATAATAACAATTATTATCACTATGTTGATAGTTATAAGGTTAATTAGTTTGGTGAGATAGACATTGGAAGAAGATATGAATGATAGTGTGACCATATACTTTCAAATTTTGGTTGTGCAGTAAGTGTAGTTTTTCGAGACAGGTTTGCTGGTGTACATCAATTACATACAACATATACATATTCATTTCTTCCCTTCATTTTTTGTTATTTGATGAACAATTTTTTTACAAGAACTATATAATATAGTTTTCTTCATTTTTTTCACCCTTATGGTGGCACGAGTAAACTTGGTACAAAGATTTGATAAAACTAAGTGCATGAAGATCACATGTGATTGATGAACATCTATTTTGAAGATCATGTTTCTATAATACTAAATCTATAAATGATGTGTTAAATATAATAGTTACATGTTATACCATATTCGTAGGCTATATGACATAGGTTAGATGTCTTGTTAGTCTTAGTGTGTCCTTTTTAATATGTTAAAATGAGTTTTAACAGGTTAAAATGCTTGTTGTATATAATTTCTCATATGAGCATTCAATCAATTGAATAGTTTTTCAATCGACTGATTTCAGTTAAGTCAAGTGAAATCAACTAATTATATAGAAAATTCAACCGATTGATTTCACTTAAACCATACTATATAAGTTGTGTTTTCGAGAACAGAGGCACAATTATGAGTTTTTAAGTGTGAAAACCTGTTATTCATCATTGAAACTCTCTCTTTGCATTATACAACTGCAATGTGAAGATTGAAGATCTTGGAGGCATTTTGGCTTGAGATTAGCTTGAAGAAACTCGTGTATGGTTGGTGATGGACATTGTAGCACGAAAATGAAGAGGAGAAGGTCCATGACTGCAGTGGAAATGGAGTGAAATGGAGGAGTGGATTCAAGTTTGGAGGCTTTTGAAGCAATGAAGGTGAGACGGAGATGAAACCTATAAGAGAAATATATTCTAGGGAAGGAGGCTAGAGGAGTTCTTGGTAGAAACTAGTCTAGTAAAGTGACTCTAGATGCAATAGGTGTAGTACTCTTAACACTTAGTCTATTACCAATCCAAAGTAACCAAATACAAGCACAGGAAGCTCTCATTTATAGTAGATGAGCCTTACTTAATGCAATGAAAATGAGAAAGGAAATGAAATGCAAATGCATGGCTTGCTCTCTAAGTTACTCATGGGACCATTGGATGCAAAGGAGCTAGGATCTCACGCCAAGTGTCCTCCTTCACATGTCTCATGCATTGTTACAGTTGGCACTATGTGGAAGGAGTTTTTGGAGAGCAATTTTCGGCCAAGGCAGGATTGGCTTGAATTGGCCCAATTTGCAAGCTAATCAAAAAGTTTAAAAAAGCATGGCCTAACAAATGGCCTAAAATTAGAATCTATTCTTGTACTCTCCTCGCCTCCAGGTCGGAATCCGATCTAGTTTTTCGAGTAATACGCAGTTCATCAAAGATTTTCGTAATGGTAAGTCGGATAGTTCGTCCAATGGTAAGTCGGATAGCTCGTCCAATGGTAAGTGGGATAGCTCGTTGAATGGTAAGTCGGATAGCTCGTCAATGGTAAGCCAGATAGCTCGTCCAATGGTAAGTGGGATAGCTCGTCCAATGTTAAGTGGGATAGCTCGTCGAATGGTAAGTCGGATAGCTCGTCCAATGGAAGTCGGACCACTCCGCCAAACTGTTAAAACGTGCTTGTACACAGGCATATGGGCCAATGATATGGCCAACAACAACCCAAAAGAAGTAGCCCAAAAGGAAGAAACGTGGCATAGAAAGAATGCGTAAAATAAGTAGTAACTGACAAGCAAATATCCCTGAATTTTAGGAATAGCCCCTGACAAGATTTCGGGAGAGAATAATGGAGAAGTGGGTAGGTTGGTTAGCTAAAAATCTGGCAGTAAGGTAACGACTGGAATTCCATCAACGCTTGGAAGAATCCTTACGTCAGCAGGAGCAACTACGTAAGTGAAACGAAGACTTGTGCACCTGGATGAGAGACCGCAGTCATCTACATGATCGTAGTACTATGAAAAGGGGTATAGATCAGGAGGAGGGTCATCCATTCGCTAGAGGAATAATGGAGGAGATGATTCCCCCGCATTTCATCATCCCAAAGGTTCCACAATTCTTTAGGAAGGGCGACCCCAAAGCCCACCCCAAAGCCTTCCGAGCTTAGATGTTGATTTCTAGAGGGAGTGACGTCATCCGTTGCAAAATGTTTGTAGGGACAGTCACTGAAACAACTCTCAAATGGTTTCGTAAGCTTCCCAGTGCATCCATTACATCCTTCACTTCTTTCTCTCAGGTATTCTTGGAACGGTTCGTGGTAAATCGGCCAAAATAGCTACAGATTGCTGACATGTTTGACATAAAGCAACACCCAGAGGAGTCGTTGAAACAGTTCCTCAATTGCTTCTGTGATATAAGCATAGGACTCACTAACCCTAGCGAGGAGATGTTGGTAGGGGCTATTGTCAAAGGATTACGAGCAAATCCTTTCAGCAAATCCTTAATCAGATTGCCCGCGACGACGTTGGCAGAGGTAAGAGGCCGAGTTGTAGTACACATTGAAATGGAGGAAGCAATGCAAAAGAAGAGAGCGGAGGAAAAGGAAAAATGCCTGAATCCTGAATACAAGAACAAAGGTGAAGCCCCATGACTTCAAAGAAAATGATTTGTCTTAAGGAGGGCTCAGGCGATCGAGATAAAGGACAAACTCTCGCCAAAATGGGTAGGACCATTCGGAGTCCAAAAGGTCCTTCTCGGAGGGGCATACAAATTGGAGATGTTGGATGGAATGACCATTCCCAAGACATGGAACGTAGCAAGCCTACAGTTTTATTTTAGTTAAATATTTGTCTCTTATATTATTTCTTTCATTTTTTCTGATGTTAGAAAACTTATTTCATTTCTTAAATAAAATCCACACTCTTTTTCCCTTCCAACATCATTGGAAGGGTATTTTAACGAGGTGGGTTGTTCATAATTTGGTGTGTTTGTTAACACTCATATTTAAAGTTCCTTTTTCTTGATTTTTCTGAATCTCGGTCCGACCTCCCTACGCACTTGGTAAAAACCTCAGTACGTTGAGGGCTATCTCAGTTCAGCCTCACTAGGCGCTTGGGAAAAAACCTCAGTACGCTGAGGGCTATATCGGTCCGACCTCGCTACGCACTTGGGAAAAACCTCAGTACACTAAGGGCTATCTCGGTCCGACCTTGCTACGAGCTTGGTAAAAACTTCAAAACGCTGAGGGCTATCTCGGTTTGACCTTGCTACGCGCTTGGGAAAAAACCTCAGTACGTTGAGGGCTATCTCGGTCCGACCTCGCTATGCGCTTGGTAAAAACCTCAGTACGTTGAGGACTATCTCAGTCTGACCTCGCTATGCGCTTGGGAAAAAACCTCAGTACGCAGAGGGCTATCTTGGTCCGACCTCGCTACGCGCTTGTTAAAAACCTCAGTACGCTGAAGGCTATCTTGGTCCGACCTCGCTACACGCGTGGTAAAAACCTCAGTTTGCTGAGGGCTATCTCGCTTCGACCTACGATATGTTTTTCATTATGTGTTTAGTTAAATTTATAATATCCTATAATATCCTATAAATATCCTACACATACCATTAGCTCATTTCAGTAGTTAAAAACTAATCCCGTTATGTTTAACTTAAAGATCCTTTCTTTAAGTTATGAATATCATAGTTTTGTTTTTATGAAGCACATAAGGAAACAAGAAAAAGGGAAACAATTAGTGTAGTTTTAAACTTGAGTCGTTGGATATAAAGCAAATAAAATATTTGATGGCTGACACATGTTAGGGTAGGTGAGATATAATAAATGGAGGCAGAAGTGTTACGTGTAAGACCCGTGAAAATTAATTAATTAAATAAAAATTAATTAATAAATGTGGGTAGTGAGAGTCTTTATGACATTAAATATTGATTTATATAATGTGAAAAAGTATTAACTCAAGTGGTTGAGGGTACTTAATTGTGTAAGAGGGCTTGGGTTCAAGTCTTAGGTATGTCATTTGTGTGTTATTTAATTATTATTATTTTTTTTATAATATGCTAGAGCATGTTGAGTGATAATATAATCATAAAATTATATTAATAATCACAAAACATGATTGGTTGAATTGGTTATGCACTTGAATGGTGATTGAATGGTCATGGGTTCAAACCTTGGTAGGGTTAAATTAGACTTTCTTTTTGTCAATTTTGCTTTTGGCATGAATGTGAAAGTTTTGAGAAAACCCTAATGGAATGGGTAGCCAAGGGAGGCTGGAAAAAAACTTTCCATAATGAACCATTGAATGACAATTATTAGCCATTAAAACCAATTTCTCGTTTTTAGTCATTACCTAGCATTAAGGAACCATTTAAAGGCCAATTTTTTGTTAGAAGAAGGGTTTTGCAAGGTTGTCATTGTCCTTAGAAAACAGAATACAAAAATTGAGAGTTTCGTGAGGTTTGAGTGAGGAAAGGAGCTGCATTGAGAGAGTCAAAGGAAGATCATTGGTGATCAAGGGGGAACTCACAACAATTCCAAATAAACTAAGGAAACTAGGTTAGGGGAGCTGTCATTTCCTTTTTTAATGATATTGTATGCAACTGCATTATATATTGATGCATGAAAGCCTTCTCCTGAACCAAAATTCTTTTATCGTTTAACCTCTTAATGCCTATTGTATGTGATTTTAGAGAATGTATAGGTATGCTTGTGGTTTCAATTGTATTGAGTACTCTCTGTAACTCCACCACTACTATGATTATTATGATTCTTCTTCTTTTTTTATGATTTGCCGAGATGTTTAGAGTTTTTCTCCTAAATGCGGCACAATTATTATAATAATTATTTTTATTATTATTATTTATATATTGTTATTACTAGTTATTATTATTATAATTATTAATTTTATTTTTATTACTATTATTATTTATATATTATTATCACTAGTTATTATTATTATTATTATTATTTTTTATTACTATTATTACTATTATTTCATTTACTATTATTATTATTTTATTATTATTTTATTTTATTATTATTGTTCTTGTAAAGAACAAATAAGATGTCAAACACAAGCGCCACCTTACCCCAGTCCGCAATCTCGTCAGTAGGCTTCCTCCCGGCTGAAATATGTCGTCTGTGGATATCTTGGTGTGAATTGGTTTGGACCCGAGAGGGGTTACCTGCAGAAGAGACTCCGATGCTCAAGTCAGCAAAACCTCTTACAAAGTCAAATCTCGTAATTAGGGGAGTAATGAATGTGTACCTTTAATTGCTGGGGTCCATGCCTATTTATAGATTTATTAATTATGTCTTGCCACGTCATGGGTGGGCCCCTGGTTGGGCCATAGGTGGGCCTGGGTCATGATCCAGGCTTCTTAATTCGAATATTGTGGGCCCCAAGGGCCTTGCTGGTAGTGCCCTGAATATGCTAAGTTGTTGCTAAGTTCTTGTTTAATTATCCTCAATTATCGGCTTAGGCCGGTTACTTCTTTGGCGTTTTAGGCCAGGTACTATCATTCGTTTATACATGGTGATTATTTGCGTCCTTGGTGGTTACATAGATGGGTTTTATGGTTATAATTTGGCTAGGCTGGCTAGGTGTGGTACACTAGTCCCCCAGCCTTTGTCGGTATAGCTATAACAGTAAAGGATGAGAAGTGTTGGTATGTTTGGCTAGGTCGACTAGGTGTGGTACACCAGTTCCCCAACCTTTAAATGTGATGAACAATGTTAAGGCTTAAAATGTGAAGAGGTTTGTGGCAGGTGAAGGGCTGTCAGAAGTCTAATCCAAAGGGGTTTTGTGCCGTCATTTTTTATGTTCATGACCTTTGGTGTGCCTTGTGACGATTGGTATGGGTTGTGACTTTTGGCGGGAAGAAGTTGTAGCGTTTGGGATTCATGTTTATAAATGAAGATGTTGTTGAAAGTGTGTTCACGTTGCTTCATTTGTAAAAAATCTGAGATCAGTTACTTTGTGTGCATTAGAGTTGTCTGATATCTTTCTTATCTCCATCGTCATCCTAAAAAGAATCAGGTATGTCTAGTAGTAGTGATAGGATTTCCTTGTCGAGTTCGAGTAGTGAAAGCTCTGGGGAGCGGGAGTAGTCAGTTGGGTAGTAGTGATAGGGAGGAACCGAGAAATGTGGGGAGGATCCCTATGGATAGGATAGTTGAAGTTAGGGAGGATCCACATGAGGAGTTGGCGAAAAGTAGCTGGTCGGCGAAGACGGGATACAAGTGGATTGCAGCGGACGTGCAAACACAATAGTCAATATTCTGGTGGTCGCGATTGCTGAAGTCATGGCTGAACTGTACTCCTATCTTTGAGAAAGGTGCTCGAAGGGACATAGTGGTGCTAAAGAGGGTAACTACTGTAGAATGTGTCTGCCATGGCCGAGATGGAGCTGCTGAGGAGTTTTTTTACATGTACATGTGTCATTTCTCACAACTACACATTCGGTTCCCATTTGATGAGTTTACTATGGGAGTGTTGTGGTTGTTGAATGTTTCTCCCACTCAATTGCACCCAAAAAATTGGGCATACTTGCAGGCGTTTCGGCTGTTGTGTATGGCTTTGTATTTGCAACCTTCTCCGTGGGCGTTCCTCTACTTTTTTGATACAAGGCCGAGAAGTCCAATGACGTGGTTGTCGCTTATAAGCCGGCTTGGTTTTAACAAATTGGATGCTTTTACCCAATCTTTTAAACACTTTAAAGATGGGTTCTTTAAAGTGGTGATAAAGCAAGTTGGTCATTTGCATTTTTACACCGCTGATGGCAGTACTAAGTTCCCCTTTTTCTAGACCGGCAACCCTTAGAGGTATAAGGGGATGGCGGGGGAGGAGTTGTCGGTGGCCGACAAGGAGGTGGTGGATGCAGTGATGCTCTTTAGCGATAAGATGCCCACTAAGGGCTTAATTAGGATTTATAATTCGGTTCATCCAATTATAGATATTGAAGGTATCTTTTTATATTTTTAAGTGTTACTTTGTGTTTGAGCGTTCTGACGGTTGTATGTTGTGGGTTGCAAGTCATATGGCACAGATGGGAAAGAAGAATTTGACACTCTTCCAAACGTTGCGGAAGGAGAAGGTGGCTAGAGCTACAGCCGCTGGGAACACTGAGGTTCCTAACTTGCAAGAGTCACTTATAGACGTGCATGTGCACGGTGGAACTAAGAGGATGGCAGAGTTGCCGGCTAGGCCCGGTAAAGGAAAGGATGTGAAGAAAGTGTGGGCCGCCTTGATAGGGCCAGGGTCGTCTAGCGGAGGTAAAGGACCAGAGGCTGGCCTGATCGAGCTTCCGAAGACAACTATGCGAAAAGACATCGAGATCAATGTGCTGAAATCGCTAATTGATTCGATTGACAATATGGAGCCTAATGCTTTAGTGAATGCTATGGTTGAGTTTAGTAGCAAGACACTGATACTGGGGCGGCGGGTGGGGTCTTTATATCAGAGAGAGTTGAAGGAGGGAAACCGGGCAAAAGTTGAAGAGTTGCAAGGAAAGGTTGACAAGTATGCCGAGGAGAAAGAGGCCTGGAAAAAGGAGAAAGAAGAGTGGCAAGAAGAAAGGAAGAGGCTGACAACTTGGAAGGTGCGCTGCCTAGACTCGGAAGAAAAGTTGTAGGGCCGAATTGCGGATCTGGAGGCCGATTATGATGAGGTGAAAGAGAAATATGACGGGTTGGAGGTGGAGCTAGAAGATTTGAAAAGTTGTGTTATCCAAGAGCATATAAATGACTTTCAGAAGGGTTTGCGGCAAACGACCTTCTTCTATAAGGATGTTGATGTTAATGATGTGAAGTTTGATGTAAATAAGGATGTGGTTGATGGTGTGCTTGTGGATGAGGCGGAATCTAGGCCCGAGGAGGATGCGGGGAAGAGGGCGGAGGAGGTGGATGCGAACGTTGATGGCGCGGTTGCGAAGGATGCTGATCAAGAGGCGTCTAAGAATCGTTATTTTAATACTTCCAATTTGATGTTGATTCTAAGTTTGTAATAACCTGTACATTAACTACTTTTATGCTAATGTGACGAATGCTTTGTGTATGCTTTGTTGTTTGTTTGATACCGATAACTTGTGTTATAGTGGCGCGTTTATGGTGTGATTTAATCGTGAGTGTGAGTTTGATGTATGTAGTGTTCGCTTTAGAGTGTTTAATTCGATAAGAAGCGTTTTGGTTTGCAAATGCGATTTTACATTACGGGTGTTCGTCGCAGGCCGCTTACTTGTGGTAAGGGTGGAAAACTTAGATGATTACAAGTAAGTCAAGGGTGTTCGACCTAGGCCGCTTACTTATGGTAAAGGTGGGGAACTAAAAACGAATTAACATCAAGTTAAAGGTGTTCGACCTAGGCCGCTTACTTGTGGTAAGGGTGGGGAACTTAGACGATTAAAAAGTAAGTCAAGGGTGTTCGACCCAGGCTGCTTACTTGTGGTAAGGGTGGGGAACTAAAAACGAATTAACATCAAGTTAAGGAGTAGACGTGAGGTTAAGAACCCTTTGTTTTATGCAGAAAATTTGGGGTGCCTTGTTAAAACCTCCCTGGCCAAAACCCTCCTAAGGGAAAAAAGACCAGGTGAGGGAAAAGAGTACACCTAGGGTTACAAGTATATGCTACAATACATGTCTTTAACTAAAGTAAAACTTGAGATGGGACACATTCCATGTATTGGGTATTTCTTCCCCCCATAGTTGTTCAAGCCTATACGCTCCTCCTCCAACATCTTCACGTATCCGGTATGGGCCGTCCCAATTGGCGAAGAACTTGCCATCCTTCTTTCTTGCACTGCTGGCCATTCTCCAAACTAAGTCTCTCTTTGCGAACGATCTTGGGCATAGGTTCACATTATATTTTTTGGCCGTTCTCTGTTTAGCAACTAAGTTGTGTATCTGGGATTTTTCTTTTAACTCGGGTAGGATGTCGAGGTCGGTGCTCATGTTTTGATGATTTTGGATTGGGTCACATAGTTCTCTGCAAAGAGATGGTTCACCAATTGCAACTGGTATCACGGCGTCCACGCCGTATACTAGGCTGAATGGAGATTTGTTTGTTGCTGATTGAGGGGTACACCTGTAGGCCCATAGCACTTCCACTAATTCTTTTGGCCATCGGCCCTTGGCGTTGTCCAACCATTTACGCAGTTCTACTAGTATAACCTTGTTTGCTGCCTCGGCCTGTCCATTGGTCTGTGGGTGTTCAACAAAGCTGGTTACATGTTTGATGCCCAGGCTGATATAAAATTTAGTCAGTTCTTTGTCTATAAACTGTCGGCCATTGTCGGTGATGATTGTATGTGGGACGCCATACCGGCATATAATATCCTTCCAGACGAATTGTTGGACTTGTTGGGCTGTAATGGTGGCTAATGGTTTGGCTTCTATCCACTTGGTGAAGTAGTCGACAGCTACTATCAAGAATTTTACTTGGTCTTTTCTTGGGGAGAAAGGGTCGAGAATGTCCATTCCCCACTTTGCGAAGGGCCACGGGGATAGTATAGAATGGAGTTGTTCTTGTTTTTGATGGATGAGGTTGCCATGTTTCTGGCAGGGTATGCATCTTTTGACAAAATCGTGGCAATCGGCCTCCATGGTCTTCCAGAAGTAACCAGCGCGAAGGATTCTGGTAGTCATGGTGCGTGCATCGGAATGATAGCCACATATGCCTTCATGTAATTCTTTAATGATGTACTGAGCTTGTTCTGCAGTGACGCATTTGAGAAGTGGTTGGCCGTATCCTCGTTTGTACAGGTCATCGCCTATCATCGTGTACCTGTCAGCTTTAGTTAGCCAACTCCTGTCAGTGTCAGGTGGGGGGTTACTGGTTTGGAGGTATTGGATGTAGGGAGTTGTCCAATTGTCGTCTTGGTGTTGAGTTAGGGTGTGACAAGTGTTTGTGATGGAAGGGGCGGATAGCGTTTGCTATAAGAGTGATCGGTAGTGGCTTTTTAGCTTAGTGCTGGCTAGTTTGGATAATATGTTGGCTCTGATGTTTGCGGATCTGGGAATGTGTTGGACGCAGACTTGTTCGAAGGTAGATTGGATGACTTTTTGGACCAGGTGATAGTAATGTAGGAGGGTAGGGTCTTTGATCTCGAACTCGTCATTTAGATGGCCCACAGTAAGCTTGGAATCGGTTTTGCATGTGAGTGATTTGACACCAACTTCGCGGGCTTGGTTGTTGGACGTTCTGAAGGCGAAGTGGAGGGATTTTTCGACGAGGACGTCGTTGGGGCCTTCTAGGACGATGTCGGCACCTACCTCTTTTGGGTTTGACGAACCATCAACATAAAGTGTCCATTGGTCCTCTTTAGGGGTTCGTTGGAGATCGTTGACAAAGTCTAGGAGGCATTGAGCTTTGATGGGGCCGTGGGGTTCATAGCGGATGTTGAATTCGGATAATTCGACGGCCCAAGATGACATGCGACCCGCGAGGTCTGGTTTCTGCAGTATCTTCTGGATGGGGTAGTCGATTTTGACGATGATGTTCTGATTTTGAAAATAGGGACATAGGCGTCGTGTTGCATGTACTTGGGATAGGGCTAACTTCTCCACCATCTGGTATCTGGTTTTGAGATCTTGCAGGGTTCGACTGACGAAGCATACAGGGTGTTGAGTGCCATTGACATCTTGAACCAGCACGGCGCTTACGGTGTGATCCGTGGCGGTGATGTAAACGAGTAGGGGTTGATGGGTGTCTGACTTATGGAGGATGGGTGGTGAGGTGAGGGTGGTTTTTAGTTTTTGAAAGACTTGTTCACAATCGTCGTTCCACGTGAACTTGGCCGATTTTTTGAGCAGTTGAATGATGGGTTGGGTTTGTTCGGCTAACTAGGGAAGGAAGCGGGAGATGGCGGTTAGTTGGCCTATGAGACGTTGTACTTCTTTGACACTGTTGGAGCTTCGCATGTCAATAATTGCATTGCACTTTTCGGGGTTAGCCTCTATGTCACGTTGTGTAAGCATGACTCCGAGGAATTTACCACGGTCGACGCCGAAGACGCATTTTTTGGGGTTGAGGCGGAGGTTGTATTGTCTTAATGCAGAGAAGATGGTGGACAAGTCTTGAGCATGCTGGTGATGACTTCGGGATTTGACGACCATATCGTCAACGTATACCTTGACACACTTGCCCATTATATGGCTGAAGACCTTATCCATTAGTTACTGATATGTTGCTTTTACGTTTTTGAGGCCGAACGGCATGACCTTGTAGAAGTAGTTGGCATCGTTTGTAATGAAGGCGGTTTTGTTCATGTTGGATGTGGCCATGGGAATCTGGTTGTAACCAGAGTATGCATCAAGAAAACTGAGAACTTTGTTACCGACTGTACCGTCGACATGCCGGTCAATGTTGGGTAAGGGGTAGGCATCCCTAGAACAGGCTTTATTGAGATCCGTGTAATCAACGCACATCCGCCACTTGCCATTAGCTTTCTTGACTAAAACCACGTTGGAGAGCCAAGTGGTGTAGTGGGCTTCTTCGATAAACCCTACATTGAGCAACTTGTCGACTTCGGCCTTGGTCGCTAATCGACGTTCTTCGCCAAGTTTGCATTTTTTCTGGGACACATATCGGGCATCCTTGTAAATGGATAATTTGTGGGATGCGACTTGAGGGTTAACGCCGGGTAAGTCAGCAGCTGACCAAGCAAAGAGGTCTGTGTTGTTGATGAGGGTGGGTGTAAGGATGTCGCGCTATTCAGGTTGTAATCTAGTGTTGAGTTTGATGACGCGTCAATTAGTGAGTTCTAGTGGTATGGTTTCTTCGACCGACTCGAGGCGGGCATCTTAGCCTACTCTGGGGTTTAGATCATCGCCAGATAAGGCTATGTCAGAGTCGGGTGGTTGTTCAATATGATTGGTCTGAAGGATGGGAAGCTGCGGGCGTAGGCTGGCCATGTAGCATTCGCGTGCGAGCCGTTGGTCGCCATGAATGGTAAGGATGTCGCCAGATGGGGATGGAAATTTCATGGCCAGATGAGGTGTGGAGACGACAACGCCAAAAGTGTTAAGTGAAGGTCGGCCGAGGAGGACATTATAGGATGTGGGCGCATCGATGACGAGGAATCGGATAGGTACTGTCTTGCATTATATATTGATGCATGAAAGCCTTCTCCTGAACCAAAATTCTTTTATCGTTTTACCTTTTAATGTCTGTTGTATGTGATTTTAGAAAAGGTATATGTATGTTTGTGGTTTCAATTGTATTGAGTACTCTCTATGACTCCATCACTATTATGATTATTATGATTCTTCTTCTTTTTTTTATAATTTGCCGAGATGTTTAGAGTTTTTCTCCTAAATGTGGCACAATTATTATAATAATTATTTTTATTATTATTATTTATATATTGTTATTACTAGTTATTATTATTATAATTATTAATTTTATTTTTTTATTATTATCACTAGTTATTATTATTATTAGGTTAAAATACCTTTTTGGTCCCAATTTTCGTCAAGTCTTTTCAAATAAGTCCTAATTTTGGTTTTGTGTTCAAATAGGTCCCAATTTTCGTCAATTTTGTTCAATTGGGTCCTTTTTTGCTAACACCGTTTAAATCATTAACGACCATGAACAGTGACTGTCACGTGTCACTTCGTGATTTTTTTCAATTTTTTTAATTTTTTTTAAATTTTTAAAAATTTTTTTAAATGTACACGTGTCAACCCAAGAGTGTGCCATGTATCACTTCGTGGTTTTTGAATTTTTTTTGAATTTTTTTTTTGAATTTTTTTTGAATTTTTATAAAATTTTTTATAAAACTTTTTTAAATTTTTTTAAATTTTTTTAAATGTCCACGTGTCAATCCAATTGCGTGCCACGTGTCAAAGTCAATGTTCTAAATTCAATTTGGTCCCTATATTTGTTATTTTTGTTCAATTAGATCCCAATTTTTGTTAACATTATTAAAACCAAATTTAATTTTTATATTAAAATTCACATTTTTTATTAAATATTTTTATATAATATATTAAAATTCACATCATTATGACTTTGATATAAAAATTAAATTTGGTCACATCTTCGATAAGGACCAAATTGGTTAATTTTAACAAAAATTGGGACCTAATTGAACAAAAATAACAAATATAGGGACCAAACTGAATATAGAATATTGACTTTGACACGTGGCACACTATGAGGTTGACACGTGGACATTTAAAAAAAATGTAAAAAAAATTTAAAAAAATTCCAAAAAAAAAAAAAAATTCCAAAAAACCACGAAGTGACCCATGGCACGCTCTTGGGTTGACACGTGTACATTTAAAAAATATATTAAAAAAATTTTAAAAAAAAATTAAAAAAAATAAAAATAAAAATAAAAAAATTGAAAAAAACCACGAAGTGACACGTGACAGTCACTGTTCATGGCCGTTAATGATTTAAACTGTGTTAACAAAAAAGGACCCAATTGAACAAAATTGACGAAAATTGGGACCTATTTGAACACAAAACCAAAATTAGGACTTATTTGAAAAAACTTGACGAAAATTGAGACCAAAAAGATATTTTAACCTTATTATTATTATTATTATTATTTATTTTTATTACTTTTATTACTATTATTTCATTTATTATTATTATTATTTTATTTTATTATTATTTTATTATTAGTACTATTATTATTATAGTTATTATAATTATTATTATTTATATATTATTATTAGATTTTATTATTATTATTTTTATTTATATTATTATTACTATTATTATTATTATTATTATTATTATTATTACTTTATGTACTATTATTATTGATATTTTATTAATATTATTTTATTATTATTTTTAATATTATTATTATTATTATTTATATATTATTATTACTAGTTATTATTATTATAATAATTATTTTATTTTTACTATTATTATTATTATTATTATTTATATATTATTATTACTAGTTATTATTATTACTATTATTATTTTTATTATTAGTACTATTATTATTATTTTATTTACTATTATTGTTAATATTTTATTATTATTATTATTATTATTATTATTATTATTTTACTATTATTATTATTAAAATGATTATTTATTATTATTATTATTATTTATATATTATTATTATTATTATTAGTTATTACTATTATTATTTTTATTGTTATTACTATTATTGTTATTATTATTATTTTATTTTGCAATTATTATTAATATTTTATTTTATTATTATTGTAAAGCCCTCTTATTTCAACCCCAATCTTTAAGGGCTGCCCTAAGGTCTAATGGGCCTATGGGTTGGTCCATAGGGAGCTAAATGACCCAAGACCTGCCCTAACCCACTCATTGGTATCATTTCAGAAAAATAGTTCTCCCTTACTTCCTCTTTGAGCAGTTATGAAGCTCTACTAGGGTTCAGCCATTGTTTCTCATCAAGTGAACTCAGACCAGTTCTCTACTCTTCGTAAGTCAGCTTCCAACTCATGCTCTTGCTCCATTCTGTTCATTCTTCGTAGTTCCAACTAGGGTTGTCTTAAAATAACATGTTATTTTATGGTTTGACCGGTTGTATCGTCGATTAGATGTCTGTACCTTGAGAAATGTGTCATGCATTACTGTAGTGATTTTTGGTTTTGTGATAATAAATTTTCTTAGGAATTTTGGTGTAAGAATTATGGTTGTGGGTTGTTCTTGATTGTATGAAATTGCAGGTACTTAAATGTTGGCACTCATTTATTTGGGATGGATACTATTTTATGATATATGTATGTCTTGGTATGCATTTATAAAGTGTGAGATGAATGAGTTTGCAGGAGTGATGTGATTCATGGATTGTGAATGATGAACTTGGATAAATCGTGGCATGCGATTTCAATGATATTGGTATGAAGTACAATTTTATATTCATGGATTGGGAAGGATGAGTTGGAATAGATTCAACATGGAATATGAATGTGGATTTGGTTATAAAGGTTGGCATGAGAGTTATGTGCATGATAAATAATACTTGATTGATTGAGTATGATTGGTCTGTGTCAATGCGTAATTCCATGAGCCTCTAGGTGAGACCTCATGGTGGTGCTTCAGTGGTCAGGACGTAATTCCATGACCCTTGTTAGTGGGAGTTCATGGTGGTGCCCCCATCTATATAATTTGGTAAGGATTCAAGTTAAGGTTGGATCCTGACACTCTAAGGAGTCAGTTAGTCTCACTTAGAGCGGACTGGCTCTTGTGGTGAGAGTAGCAGGAGGCCTGAAACTCATTAAGGGCCAACCTTGTCTGTGGGGGATTGAGACATTGTACCTTAACTCGGGGGTGAGCAAAAATATCCACCACAAGTGCAAGCATCCACTGAATCCGACTAGATTATATGTAATCCGGATGAGTCGAGTCTGAGTTTAGTGTATTGTTTGAGAAGTCATAACATGACTGATTGATAAATACTGTTTAGATTGTGTGATAACATGTGACTACATGATAAACTGTTTCTACTCTAGCTTACCTTGTTGCTTGTTTGGTTGTCTTGTATATGGTTCTTCTCCTTTTGCAATGATCATCAATATATTGATGTGATCAGATGCGAGTGGCACTCGAGGTCAATATGGAAGGGATGATTCTGCTACGTAGTCCGCCTGGACTGGATTCTACTGCTCAGGGCTTCGTTATAGGGCTATGGCCCATGTATTTGCTTGGCCTTTAATTTTAAATTGGAGTATCATTGAACTTTGTATCTTATTTGGCTTTTGCCATCGTGGTGTGCCTTGAGTATTGGAAGGAGTTATACTTATGTTCTAAGACCACGTTGCTATGTTATCGTGTGTGACGTTTCCTTTAATTAGGGTTATCGATTAAATGGGACGTTACAATTATTATTATTATTTATTATTATTATTATTATTATTACTATTATTATTATTATTTTTATTTTTATTTTATTTTACTATTATTTTATTATTAGAATTTTTTTTATATTTTATGATTTTAGTATCATTATTGTTTTATTATTATTGCTTTATTTTGTTATTATTATTATTAGTTTGCTATTATTGTTTTAATTTATTAGTATTATTGTTTTATTATTATTGTTTCCTTTTATTTCATTTTATTATTGTTTTCATTATTATTATTGTTTTGTTTTATTTGTATTATTATTATTATTGTTGTTGTTGTTGTTAGTTTTATTATTATTATTATTATTATTATTATTGTTTTATTGTCCGTGCGATATTTTGGGACAATAGTTATGTATTCTTCTTGCTTTTGTATATTGTTTGGCTGTTCAACATTGTGTTGGACTATGATCCAGTCATGTGATTATGACTGGATAAGCATATTTCATGTTATGGATTGTATGTATGGTCTTTTGGGTTCTTTGGAGTCCAAAAACTAGTGTGGCACCTAACGACTTGGGGTGTGCTGCCTAGCGGCTTAGGGTGTGCTGCCAGGTGATAAAGGAAAACCAGATAGGCTTGGACCGCATGGCGCCTGCGGAAAATGTGATCTCGCAAAGCGGAAAAGATCTGGTAGAGGCTCTGGAAAGCGCGTGGCGCTTGGTGGTGAGGAGTGTGCCGCTAGGCGATAATTGCAGGCATGAGCATTAGAGGTGCGTTTGTGCCTAGCGGTACGCGTCCCTCGCCAGGCGGTCTGCAAGTGGGCCGTGCCTGGCGCCTTATGAGCAGCACCAAGCGATTTTTGTTGTAACAGATTTGGGTTGTGCTTACGTTGATGTGCGTAGTCTACAATGCTTCTAGGATATCTCAAAGGTTGACTTGCTGGTGTTCTTTGAGTTGTGGCTCGGAACGTATCCCTTGAGTTATGGCTCGGGATAGGGGTTAAGCATGTGGTATTCCTTGAATTGTGGATCTGAATAGCAGCTCTTGAGGTTTGGCTCGGGGTGGCGGATGAACACGAGGAACTCTTGAGTTGTGGATCGGGTTGGTGAGTGTTACAGGTGAGAGTGTGCTGGTTGTGGCCAGTACGGATGGGTCCAAATAGATTGCCCTCCTTAGTAATTGGTTGACGAGTTTGGTATTCTTGGGACGTTACGAACTATGTTCGTATTGGGAACTCGACCCGGCGTTACGGTGTGTGATCTGTAGCATGGTTTCCCGCACGTGCTCTATCGGTTGTGGTCGATAGGTATGGCAACAAGACATCTTGAGGTAATTCCTAGAAGACGTAGAACACGGTTCACATGGTTGTGGCCATGTGGTGTGAAATCAAAGGATGGAAGTCCTTTGTTGTGATTGATTGATATATATAAATGTGTTGTGTATGTATATGGTTTATTCTGTTAGCTCACCCTATCTGCTTGTGTTTGGCGATGATCGTGTACGCGGTACATGGGAGCAGATGATGTTGCAGGTGGATTCAGTGAGGCTTGGCGACGGAGCGGGAATAGCTTGGGAGTCTTTATGATTTATGGCTTTGAAATAAATTGTAAACACTATGGATGTTTTATACTATTTTGAGTTTTATAAATTATGGAATTTTGGACTATTCATAGATTTAATAAAGTTTTAAATTTCCCGCGGTTTTGGGAAATGATGCTTTAATAAATGAAACTGTCATAATATTTCTTTACTTTTTATTTAAAATCTGTAATATCCTGACAGGATGTTACATTACGTCATATATGTCACATCATATAGATATAATTGTTATGCAGGAGAGGGAACAACTCTTCATGGTGCTAGCACGATTAAGAATTGGAGGGCTATGTACTCTCCTCGCGTTTAGGTCGAAATTCGATCAAGTTTTCCGAGTAATACACAGTTCATCAAAGATTTTCATAATGGTAAGTGGGATAGTTCGTCCAATGGTAAGTCGGATTGCTCGTCCAATGGTAAGTTGGATAGTTCGTCCAATGGTAAGTCAGATAGTTCGTCCAATGGTAAGTCAGATAGCTCGTCCAATGGTAAGTCAGATCGCTCGTCTAGTGGTGAGTCGGATGGTTCGTCGAATGGAAGTTGGACAACTCGGCCAAACTGTAAAAACGAGTTTGTACACAGGCAGGTGGCTTAGTGATATGGCCCAACGACAACCCAAAAGAAGTAGGTGATATCGCTGTCGTTAGGCGATCAAATTACCACTACTTAACTTTAGCAACTTCAGTATTGCATGGTTAGTAGTGAACAAACTAGTTAGGGTTAAGATAACCCTGGGTCATCTCATAACAAATACAGAATTGATCTCAAATATTTGATTCTTATAGAAATGCAATTAAAACTAGTAACTATAAAAATATGGGGTTTTGATATGCAAAGAATGAATGTCAGACAAATAAAGGATTGTAAACATAGTAATAGAAACTAGGTCAATTCCACTGCTTTTTCAAAATAGGATTTTTCATCGGTTATCTAGAGATTATTGTTAAATTAATTATTGTTGTTGATTTACAAATCATTCAATGTAAAGTCTCAATTCATTTGTTGGCATTCTCACTTTTAATCAAAGTACATTCTCATTTAAAAGTGAGAATTTTTAGATTATCCATAGTAAATTCAACCAAAGTACAGTCTCAATTAAATTTTGCTATGCCTAATCATGTCTATTCCTTTGTTTCTTCACTAAATAGAAAACTTAATTAATCAAAGTAAAGTCTTGACTCATTTTAGTTAAAGTAATTATCTCTAATCAAAGTACAGTCTCAATAATTGGCAAAAAACAAATTTAATCAAATCAAAGTTTTTAAATAAAATCAAAGAAAAGTCTCAATTGAATTTAAAAACCTTTTAACTCATATGATTAGCATGCATGTAGATTTAAAATCATTATTTTCTATTCGATTAAGAAGCAAAGGACATAGATAAACAAGAACCACAACAATAATAAAAATAACAAATACATAAATCCATCTAAGAATCCAATTAAGAAATTACAGTGGAATCAACCCTAAAAGCTTAGCCCTCCATGGCTTTGATGGAAGACATGATAATATGATGAAGGAAAGAAAGTAAAATGAAAGGAAGAATGAGAGATGTGGTCAATGACAGTATCTGCCAAAACCCGAGAGTTTCTAAGTAAGTGTCCTCCTTCTGCTCCCTTAAGCCTCTTTATATAGGATTCAATCGGACTTGGACTTTATCTGTTTGGTTGCTAAAATTTTTTATCTTTATTTAATTAATTAGCAACATAATTTCTGTCCAATTTCGAATTCTGCCTCTCTTGTTTAACCATTTTTGCAATTTTGACCAGAGTTAACTGCTGGCTTTGATCATTTGACCAGTGTTGACAAGTTTTGACCAGTTTAACTGCCTATCAGATGCTGACATGTGACAGTGCACTTTCTCTCTCCAAAATTAGGGTTTTTGTAGATTGCAATGGAAGAATGAGCTTTGACAGCTGCTGCATTGGTGGACTCCGACGCGGAGCTACTGCGACAGAGGCTCGAACAGGTGCTTCATTCACGGTGCAGATGCGTGGTGAACTGCTGCTCCGATCTGGCTCGCAGGTGCATATGCGGTTGTGCGCGAATCTGAAGGTGTTCGCTGCCATGGACGTGATTTCCGCTGCTGTTGCGGACGGTGATTGAACGCTGCATTTTGGTGAGAAGGATGCTGGATGTGCGGAGATGCGACGCGGCCTTGGGTTGCTGCTGCAGAGATGGTGTGCTGTCGTTGACGCTCCAGATCTATGGTGTGTGTGCAGCTCGCGATTTGAAGTGCTGGACTATTGTTGTGTGATGATGAACGAGGGTGTTGCAGTGATGGTGATTCTGGTCCACGGGAAGAAGGGTAGAGGCTGCCATGGCTTGCGTTTCGCGCATGATGAACGAAGAGCTAGTGCTGGTTCAATGCTTCCATGCGAGATGAAGCTTCTACAATGGTGATTGGCAAGCTGTCACGGTGGCTACGGTGGTACAGAAGGTTGAAGATGGTGGATGCGTGAACTGCCTTGGAGGCCGGCGCAGCTGCTGCTGGAATTTCCGGCGTCAAGGCTGCGCGAATCTTCTGGGATAGTCACGGTGTGCAGGTGGTGCGTGAAGCTGCATCGTTCTTCTTCTGCAGGTTTGTGGTGGAGCGTTAATGGTGGATTCGAACTCACAGTGGTGCAGAAGGTTGAAGATGGTGGCTAATTTGTGGTGCTGTACTAGCTCGCGGTGGTCGGAAAGTTTGCTGCCGGCAAGGGTGGCGGCTGCCATGGTGATGGAAGGAGATGATGAAAATTATGGTTAGGGTTTCATTTTGGGAGATGGTGATGTGACAAGCTCTGATTGCTCAATTTGGTGAGTGGAGGATTATGACACGTGTCATCATGTGGTTGGACAGATTTAGAAGGTGAGGATTACTAGATGGCATAATCTGGTTGAGATGAGTTTAAGTGGTAGGAAGGGTGCAACTTACTAAAAACTGGGGGTCTATAACAGGTTTTTGTGGTCCACTTGCAAGAGGAGTGTGTAAATAAAAATCGGGGGGGGGGGTGCATTTAGCTCCTGAATTATTCTTTTCTAGGATTTTCTGATTTTGGACTTTTGTAACTTTAAATATTTCAAATCCAAACTTTTAATGACCCAAATTAAATTCCAGCTGCATTAACAAACGTTAGAATATCCAATAATATTTTATGTGTGAAATCCAATTATTTCCCCTTTCTTCTCTCCACTGCCCAAACTGAAAACACTCTCTTAAAATACTCACACTCTGCATCAACCTTCATAATTTTTCCAATCCTCTCCAACCAGAAAACTCAAAATTCTCATTCTGATCCACCCTCTCTTCTTGTTGCAGCCAGCAACACTGAATTTGGAGCTGAACTTCTCCCTCAAGTTGTTCTTCCCTCCCATTCTTGTAAGTTCACTTCAAGTTTTTCCCTTTTCTCTGCAAATTCAGATGATGGAGCATCTCCTTCTTTAAAATCCTAATTGAAGTCCTATTCTCACTTTAAATTCTACATTCCAGCTTCCTAGGTTGTGCAATTAAGGGGTTCCTTTGTTGAAAACGTTTTGCTTCTTGGGGATTTCAATAAGGTAAGGGAAACTAGCCAATTTTCTCTAATTCTTGCATAGAAGTATTTCTAATGGTCTGAAAGTTCATGATTTAGTGTTGTATGAAGGTTTGATCGGTGTGATTGAATGTATGAGTCGATTGTGCAAAATCTTGTGTTGTTGCATGTTGAAATAGATTGGGAACCTGGTATTTTCGCCTAGGTGAGTAGCTCTCGCCTGAGCAAAAACGCCAGGAATTTACCCCTGGAACTGCACGAGGTCTTGCCTAGGCGAGCTGGGTTCGCCTGAGCGAGAGAGACGCTCTAGTCTAAGCGAAACAGCTTAGCCTGAGCGAGAATTCGCCCAGTTTTAGAGTTGCCCACTAGTCTCACTCAGGCGAGAGTGACTCGCCTAAGCAAGGGTGACCCTCTCGCCTAGGCGAGACCTTCTAGCTTGAGCGAGTTCCTTTGCAGAATTGTGATTGTTTTCCTCTGTTTTAAATTATTGAATGCTATCATGAATAATATATTGTGATGTTTGTTGTACTATGCTTGAATTCCGGTGATTTGTAGAACATGTAGTAGGATTGTATGAAATCAGATTATCGGAGGGTGTGGTAGCACTAGAATTCAATGGAAATTCTAGAGAGTAAGTTATTGTATGTAAGGACATGAGGACTCCTAAATTGGTTGGTATCCTGAAATTCCAATAATCATTCGCGCTCAGATAGAGCAGAATGAATTATTTTGTGAGGAGTAGTAGGGGTCATAGTCTCTAGACTTGATCGAGTCTTAGACGCGAATGGGACTTACCTTATGAGAGGTTGGGTGATAGCCCCATGTGTCCATACTCTGCAGAGTTTGGGAACCGTTACAGGTGCAAGCCACCAAGAGCTCCAATGTTCCTTACATAATCCGGATATTAAGTCTAGAGTCGTGTGTATGTATTATGAGAGTCTACTTAATTATGACAGATGTGAAAATTTCTAATTTATGCTTATTATCAATTTGTATGATTTCTCTTAATTAAGTTAGCTTACCATTTCTTGCCTATGTTTGTTTCCTCTGTGTTTTTTTCTCTTTTGCTATGATCGCCTTTTTGGTGTGAGCAGACACAAGTGCAGGCGAAGATACTCCTCTTCTTGATAGGAGTTGATCTGTGGTCGTGGATATCTAGTAGTAGTGGCTATTCTATGTTTTGTTGAACTTTGGTGTTTTGTTAACCCTTTTCTTAGTATCAACTGTAATTATACCTAGTCCAGTTATAATTTAATTTTGGATGACTGTATTGGTATTATACTCATAGATCAGCTCCCCTTTCTTACTATCTACTTTGGGTTATCATGATATGATATTTTATTTAGTAATGCAAAAGCTATTAAATGGGATGTTACATTATGCAACTAAAATCAATTTTTACGCCATTTTTACCTTACGTACTCAATAAATCCAATAATCACAAATCCTAATTTAATAAATCCTTAAGCACACAAATTCTATTAAAGCCTCAAATTTAAACATTAAATGAGGGCAAAAATTTGAACTCATCAGTAGCCCAAAAGGAGGAAACGTGGCACAGAAAGAATGCGTAAAATAAGTAGTAACTGACAAGCAAATATCCCTGGATTTTAGGAACAACCCTTGGAAAGATTTCAAGAGAGAATAATGGAGAAGTTGGTAGGTTGGTTAGCTAAAAATCTGGCAATAAGGTAACGACTAGAGATTGAAAGACCCTATATATACATGAGAGATTAAGCAAAAGGGGTGAATTTTTTTTGGGAGGAGCAAAAAATAGAGAAGAGAAAGTCGAGGGAGTTCCTTTACAGGAATTAATTATCATAGTTCTGATTTTGATCCTTAATTCCAGATCGGAACAATTCTAATACTCCAATCATGCATCCTCTTGTTATTAGGCCTCTTGGTGGGCTTTGGGCTTGAAATGCATGTGGGTCATGGATTGGGCCTTGAGCATGATTTGGGCCTAGGCGTTTGCCCAACCTATAAGTCTTGTTGGGATCACATCAGTTGATTAGGGAGAGTCACCATCAGGTTTTTTAGTTCTTATGCCTTTGGCTGTTTACCTGGTGTGATTCTAGGTCTGTGAGTGTGATTCTTGCAAGGCTATAGGCTACATTTGTTTGTGAGTCAAAAATCTTGGTGTGTTTCTTTGTTATAAAGTGTAATCTTAGTGTGTGATTTGTAAAACTTTTGAATATAGCAGAAACCAGGTTCAAGTTGTCCTGGTAAATTGGATGTAGCTCTGTAATAGAGTGAACAAGTATAAAAACATTTGTGCCATTCTCTTACCCTTCATCTCACTCACTTTAATTCACTTTAAAATCTCAAGAAAACCAAGTAAATCATTCTTCGTTGTGTGTAATTGTGTTTCTGTATAATCAGATAGTGCATACTTGTTAGAAATACTGTTTGGAACAATCTTGAGTGTAAAAGTTTGTTGTTTGAGTTAAATCTGCAAAGTCTGCATTCTGCAATTTCTCAAGATTTTAGTCGATTGATTTGAAATTTTAATTAACTAATTCATAAGCTTAAGAACAAATTAATCTGTTGTTTTATTTTTTTGACCAATTGAAAGTGTAATGTTCTATAACTTTTGCATTCAAATTTTATGATCTATTTGATTCAATCAAAAGGGATTTTAAGCTTTCGAAAAAGTTTTAAACAACGAATTCAACACCCCTGCCCTTCTTGGCTTAAATCACCATTTCAATCTAACAATTGGTATATAAAGCAAGGTTCCTTAAGGTTATTCAAGTTTGATAAAAAAAATCTTTTGAAATGGCTTAAAAGAAACTTCCTTTTACAGAAGGTGTTTCCATTCATATGTTACCTATGTTTAGAGTTATAAACTATCAGTTTTGGAAAATTAGAATCAAAATTTTCATTGAATCAATATACCAAGGTATTTAGGATGCTATTGTGAATGGACCTTACACTCCTAAATGTGTTGTTGAAAATAAGCAGGTGGACAGGCCTTGGACTAAATGGACAGAGGAAGAAAGGAGAAGAGCTCAATATGATTGCAATGCAGAAAACATCCTCACATCATCTTTGAACATGGATGAGTTCTTTAGGCTCTCCCAATGCAAGAGTGCAAAGGAAATGTGGGATGTACTTGAAGTCACACGAGAGAGGACGAATGATGTGAAGAGACACAAAAGCCAAAAACATTAAAAGTTATGATATGCCTTTTTCTTCAATTCTCAATGTCCTTTTATGTCGATGGTCTCTCGACCTCTTTCATTCCCTTCTATTACCCGATAACCCCCTATTAATTGTTGCCATTAAGTGTCTCACTACAAGAAAACTTCTAAATATTGACCAATTTTAGTGTCTAATAATGATTAGTAACTATAGTAACCAATTTAGATACTAATTTACAAAACTAAAAATTATTGGTTACTGTATTGTCGAAGAAATGGCCAACCTCAACATGATCATTTTGATTCCGACCCAGTAAAGATATGTCACGGGCCGAGGTAATCTCCTAGAATTCGGACCAACCTTTGACCAACCTTGAGGAAGGATATTGACCGACTTTGTGATGGAACACCCTTAACTAAGGGTCCAATCACAAGAAGCATGGCTAAGCAAACTCAAGAAGAGTTAGCAACATCTAGTCAAGGTGAAGGTAAACTCCTTTTCACTTAGGCAATCATGGAGCATTTTTAGACCTTGTATTACGGGTCGTGTAGTGTAGGTTTTCCTTTGAAGCCCTTGTATTTAAAGGCCATGTAATGTAGGGTTTTAAAAACAATCTTGGTTAAGTAGGAAGCATTATATGCGCCTAGCTTAAGCAACTCTTTTATATTTAATCATGTGTCATTGTTCTATTGGACAAACTTTTCATAAAGTAGCTTTCCACATAACAACACATGAGTGGTTTGTTTTGTGAGAACGAGGATTGCCACATGTTAAACTCTCCTCCACCAAGATAGCATTTTTAGGTTTTTGGTGCATGTTAGCATTTTAGGGTTTGAGAATGATAATGTTATGCTGCCAAAATTATTTTTGAGTCATATTTCTTCTCTTAGTCACTCGATAGAGCATCCTAAGAGGTCCCTCTAGCACCCTTTTCTCTAGAGTTCTCCTAACCTCTCAAACAGCTCCACAAACAACCTTCATTCCACCATTAAATCACCAAAACCAAGAGCCATTTTCTCTCAACACCAAGCTTTCGCGAATTCATCATCCACCATAGTCACCATTTCGAGCGTTGGCCCAACCTAGCTTGAGGAGAAGGCTATAATTTGGTATGAAGAGCTAAGTTTCTTGTTCCTTACCTATGTTATTATTATTTTTTGTGTTCATGTGTTTTTCTTTCTTGTCTTGTTTCCAAATCAAGTTCTTTTCCACACAAAAAATGTGCTGGCAACAATGTGGGGTATTTTTTAAAAACTACTACAGTTAGCTCAGTGGTCCAAAAAGTGCTCTCTTTATATCAAAATAAAGCACTTTGAGTATAGTTTCTAAAAAAAAAAAGAGAATGAACACATTTGGAGTTCTATGGAGAGATTTATGAGCAAAATAGTCAAGAAAGGTCAGATTTGCCAACATTAGCGTTTTTCATGCGTTTTTATGCTTAGGCTACCATATTTTGTTTTGTTTGTGTGTTTTTATATTTTTTGAGTCTTGTTTCATATTACCATTTGGTCATCTCATGTTTGTTGGGTCATTTGTTATTTTCAAATCTATCCATGTTGTCAAGAGTCATGTTTAATCCTTTTAATGTCATTTTCTCATAATTTTGAGCTTTCAAAAATCACAAAAATATATGTTCTTCTTTGTTTTCAAAACTGCACCATATACCACCTTTTGAGTGCTTTTTGTTTACATATTTGAGTTCATATTTGTCATTAAACCATTGACAAATTCCTAGAGTTAAGTTTCCTTTATGTTTGTTTAAGTTTCATGTCCTATTTTGATTCTAGTAGATTTTTCTTCTATTTTGGATTCTTGAACCTTTGAGCTACCAAAAGTGTTTTCAAAATCATATTTAGTGTGGTAGTGGGGTGTGTGTTGGTACTGGAAATGTGAAAAGAAAGAGAAAAAAAAGGAATAACAACATTGGGTACATCAAAATCAATAAAAAGTAGAAAAACAAAAGCAAAAATTGAAAAGTAAAAGTAGAAAAGGGGACCACTACCACTAAAAGTCGTGTAAGTACTATAATGTTGATTTAGTGGGCTGATTTACTTAATACATGTGCTCTGTCCAACAGCCAAGCTTCATGTATTTGATGCAAGCAAAAGAGTGTCAATAATACACCTTTGGTTTAAGGCTTGTAAAGACAAAAAAATATCATTTCTACTCTAGTAGTTTTTGGTTTTTGTGATCTATTCTAAAGCTTTTCTTTAGGTGTATTTCTTTTGTGTGCCTAACCTTTGTTCTTAGCCTTTATTTTCTTATTTTCTCCTTCCTAACTCACGGTTTTGTCATCCTAAGATTCCTTTTGAAGAGTTTTATTTATTATTTGCCTTTATTTGCTTTATTCTTGGCATTCTACTCTCGATTTTTGAATTGTAATGTGGTGTAGTAAGTTTTGAGATTTAGGAGGAGCTTAGGATACTTAATGCAAAACAAGTTAAAGTTCAAGAAAAGTTGAGACAAAGCAAAAGTAGGAGTAAGAGTGTGAGCAACTCAAGGAGAAGCTCTGAACATAATACACAACTCACACACTATGAGGAGGGTAGTAGGATTTTGAGCCAATACTATCAACCTCCTCCACCTAGAAGGCCAAGAAGGGAGCATGAACACCAAAAGCCTAGAGAAGTTAAGGTTGACCTTCCTCATTTCCATGGGAAGGAAAATGTAGAGGCATACTGTTAGCATTCCATTTTGTAGTGTTTTTCCTTTCTAAAAGTTTAGTTTTAGTTTAAATAAATGTGTTTGTGTCTTTAATTAATTAGTTTTTGTTGATTGTCTAGAAAAATAGTGTTTTTATTAAAATGTGTTTAAAAGGTTACCTTTAATAGTGTAACGTCCTAGCCGAAAATTACTTATAAAAAAAAGGAAGAAATAAGATTTATAAAACATCACATTTATTATCGCAATTTCCAGTACTCTCAGCCATTTGAACTAGTACTTTTCCACATCATAAAGGTTAACATTAATTGTCATAAAGGCTTCCACTACCCGCATTTATTAAATAATTATTTATTTAATTATTTAAATTCTTCGGGTCTTACAAATAGCATTTTGATTCATTTAGTTTGTCCTTTAAAGTTCCCCTTTTAGAATAAATTAGCTTTGTTTGCAAGGAAGTCCTTCTTAATTGGCTTAATTACATGAGAACCCTTTAACCCAATTTTTGTTTTGAGAGGCCCCTGGTCAACACAAATGCAATCTTGACAAGTGTTCCCCTAAACGAGTGTTTCACTAAAGCTAATCAAGGGAGACACAACATTCCATCATGAGGTGAAAACTTGATAAAGGTTTCTAAAAAAAATATGATGCTACAACCTTGATCTAAGAGAGGCACGAACACCCTAAAGCTTCCATCTTGAAGGGGAACTTGATGCATGAAGATTTGATCGAGAGAAAGACTCGTAGCAGAATCGAGATGGAGGAACGAGAGAAGATTGAAGCAGATCAAGGGTGCCACGATTGGGGTTCAAGGTTTGCGATTCTGATTCCAGATGTAAGGAATCATGTTCTCTTTTTTGATTTTTCGTTTGGGGTTTAAAAAGGGCAGCGATTAGGTTAACAGAGAGAGCCTTAGCTGTGCGCAAGAGAGAAATTCTGGGAGGCTAGGGTTCGAGAGAGGTTCTGGCGCAAGAGTGAGAAGAGTGCAATATAATAGGGTTCCTCCTTCTTTGATGAGCACAAAACGGCCTTTAGAGATTGAGGTTTTCTCTAATGCGTCGGCTAGTCTCATTTAGCCAATCACGAGCACAAAGTGGTCGAGATTGTGCTAATTTAACTTCCTTTTGCCATTTTAATTTTAATACTTTGCTCTATCTCGTGTAATTTTCTTTTGATTTGCAATGAAATATCTTGTTTCAACTTCAATTCTTGTTTTACAGCTTGTGCTTTTTTGCTTGTTTATGATTATTCACTTGTAGTTTATGTTTTCAGCATTTAAATTATGAACTGCTTTTACATTTCTATATTGTTTTTAGTTTTTATTCCTATTCTGGTTTTTAATTCAGTGATTGGATTTTGGGGAAAATTTGCACACCTCAATGGTTCCTTTTAGGAACTATGTGTCCCCAAAGTGGACTCAAAATGCAGATTTGAGTTTTAAACTAGGAATAATGCACAGGATTGATCAAGACAGGTTCTAAATGATTATGCAAACATACTCAATGCTGCAGATGTCATGAAAACATGCAAGAACATGAAAAAGATGATTAAAGCACAAGTTCTTTAAACTTTAAAATGAAAATGCAAGAGAGAAAGGTTAGAGAAGAGAGGAGACCATGAGATTTTTATACTGGTTCACTCAAACCTGAGCTACATCCAGTTTGTCATGACAACCTGAGCTTGACTTTGCACTATTTCAAAAGATTTACAAAGTATCCACCCTTACACTTTCAAAATATGCAAAAACCACACAAAAGACTCTTGAATCACACAAGAATCACACCAACACAGCAAGAACCCTTTTGCAGACCTGGAAAACCACCAGGCACACACACAAAGATTGAGAAAGATCAAACCTCAGTGGTAGCACAACCCAGCCTACCACAAACCACTTTCTCCAAGCTTCAAACCAAGCCAAAAGCTCTAAGAATTGATCCAGAATCAATCTTCAACTACTGCAAACTGTATGATCACGAAAGAGAGAGTTTCCATGAGTTTCTAGAGCAATTTCACGTTCAAAACTGATTAACAGACATCTTTTTCAAAAATCACAGTTTTTATAGTCAAACTGTTACAAAACTCAACAGGTTAATTTTCAAATCAATGGTTGATTTCACTTGACTTAAGTGAAATCAGTCGATTAAAAACTAAATCAACTGATTGAATTTGGTGTAGTTTAAGACTACTGCAGCTAACCCTTTAACCTGTTAAAAAATCATTCAATAGATTAAAAGAGACATTTTAACTTGTTGAAAAACCATTCAACATATTAAAAGACACACTTAAGACCAAATACATTTAATTAATGCTACAAGGTCTACAATATGAATTACAAACTTCAAATACACTTTCTTAATGATGTAACTACATGGAGAGCACACGTTTCAGCCTTGATCAACATGGATATCATCAAATCTCCTTTTCTTCATCAATGTAGGCTTCATTCCAATGGTAATGGCTTCAAGATAGTTCAAAAGAGTTTCATTCAATCTTCATCAAATCTTCAAGAAGCAAACCACCTTGGCTTCTCATGTCAACACTTTGGTGAGTCGGGTAAAAGGAGGGTTTTGTTCTATTGTAAGTCTTTGGTCTAAGCTTAGTAATAGTGCTCTTGCTGGGTTTTGGTGAGCATGTAAGGGTTGTTGCTTGTGGGTCTTAGGGAAAGCAACACTCTTACCAGGTTTTGGTGAGCAGGTAAGGGTTGTGCTCTTGCTGGATTTTGGTGAGCAAGCAAGGGTGGTTATTTGTAAGTCTTAAGGAAAGTAGTGCTCTTACCGGGTTTTGGTGAGCAAGTAAGGGTTGTGGCTTGTTCTCTCCACGAAGCGTTGGTGCGGAAGAAAGGTAGAGTGGTTGGTTATGAGAGAATGACATACCGTTAGAGATTACTTGGTGATAATATGTTGTTGATTGCATGTTTTGGGGTTTGGGAACATGTTTCTAGTTGTTATCTTTGATCAGTTATGCATATGTTGGAATTAGGCGAGGTGAGTTTTGTGTGTGGGTAATATAATGTTGCATGATATCACAATATGGTTGTTTTTCTATATGAGATTATTTGTGTTAAAGGTATGTAAACATTTCATGTTGTTATATAATTATTTGTTGGGTGTTTGGTTTTGATAAAGTTAAATAACGATATGGATTTTGCATATATTTTTTTAATTACGAATTATAATTTTATTTAATAATATTGTGAAAATGCATAAGGTATAAAGTTATATGTGGAACGAAAAGAGAGGTTGTATGCTAGATTATTTTATTTTAGGAATAATATTTTACTTACGTTAATTCATAGAGGATTTTTGTTTTCTTGAGTAAGAATATTTTTTTAAGAACTATGAGGTTTTTATTTTATATGTGTAGTGAATGTTTATGTGTACAAATTGATTTGGTATGTGACGTTTTCATGTGAGTGTGGAAAATTTTAGGTATGTATATAATTTTAGGTATTTATGATGTTCTATTTTCTAAGTAGACAATTTTTGACGATGAAATTTTTTAAAGTTGGGGCGAATGTAAGACTCGAGAAAAATTAGACTACAGGGAAACACATGAAAAAAAAAATTAATGGCTTGATGAATATATTGTTGATTTATTTAATTTAATTAGGTTATTAAACTATGAAATATGAAATAATTATTATTTGAGTGATTTAAGTTATTGTGGTATTTATAATAATTATTTAAGTGATGTAAATTATTGTTTTATTTATTTTAAATTTTAATTTATATTTAAAGTTGCGGATATGTGTATATAATTAAGTGGTACGTAAGGATGTCAACGGGTCGTGTAGGGTACAGGTAGTAGCTCCCCCGTACCCTACCCACTGGATAAATATTCGCCCCGTACCCAACCCATATCCGTCGGGTATTCGTTATGTGGGTACCCGCCTATTTTTTTCATATCCGCGGGTACCCGCGGGTATTTACAAAATTATTTAAAAAACAAATATTTAATCATAAATTCAAATCAAATAAAATAAAATACATCACTGTCACAAATTTTAAATAAAGTTCAAATAAACTCAAGTTCATACAAATCCAAATAATTATAAAAGTAGATATAAAATGACTTTCAACACAATGAAAATTCTATAAAAAGTCCACTTTCTCCAATTGATTCCTAAAAAATAAACAAAATAAACAAATAATAAACCTCAATTGCCGCGTGCCAAGTATTCTTATTTTGATTTTATCCTTTGACAACAAGCATACCATAAATGTCATTGTCTATATAGGATTTGATGTATATGCCCAATTTCAAATACAAGAAAGAAAAGAATGTCAAGGGATGTACTTGGAAGAAGACAACATACCAATACTTGAAGTTTGAAGAATAAAGACAAAAGAGAAGATGCGCAACTTAGAAAAATTAGGCCAATATATATATATATATATATATATATATATATATATATATATATATATATATATATATATATATATATATATAAAGGTAAAGTTTAGCGGGTACGGGTATCCACGGGTACGGATACTATGACACCCTTACCCGCCCCGTTAACATGCGGGTATCAAAATACCCGTAGCTGCGGGTAGCGGGTATCCATTTTTAATATCCGTTTCCTACCCGTTGCGGGTTTTATCCGCGGATACTCGCGGGTACAAATTTTTTTGACATCCCTAATGGTACGTATTATAAAACGAGAAAGCAATTGACCTGGTGGTTGGAGTGAGTAATTGAGGTGTGGAGGTGCGTGGGTTCGAATCTATCCGTCCTCTTGTAGTGCGTTTTAATCATTTTATTTAACTAATTAATTATGATGGATGGATAATATAAGTTTATATATTATTCGTTCATTATATATGTTGAGAAAGCATATGGTATAGTGGTTGGTGTATATATGTGTTGTGATGTGGTCCACGAGTTTGAACCCACGAAACTTTTTCAAATTAAATTTCTCTCTCCTTTTTACGTTGATGCATGCAGTGCTTCAAATTTTCCGTTGCTGCAGTTTCTCTGTTTTTGTTTTAAAACCCTTATGCTACGTAAAAAGAATAAGAGATAGTTTTTTTTTTAAATTTTCAGAATCTTAACCAACCGTTTGAGAACCAAATAAGGGTTTTAGGTTAAATGCTAGGGTTCTTTAGAGAGTGGGGGGACGACTGTTCTAGAAAAAAAACCCTCTAGGTTATAAGTTTTAGAAGGTAGAGAGAAAGGGGAGTAAGTGGCAGAGAGATGTGAAGCATATAGAGAGACGTGAAAGAGTCGTTGGTGCAACGGTATTGGAAGAATTAACCAGGTAGGGGAAGCCAACCTTGTTTTCTTTTGTTGTTTGTTTGATGGATGAAATGGGAAAAGCATGCATGTGTAGTGTAGGGGAAGTTAACTTTGTGTTTTGTTTTGTTTCGAGCTTGACTTCTCTGTTTTATGCATGTGTACAATGGTTGGCAGTTTGGATGTGTTTTCATTGTAGTTCATCTATGATTGGGTAGAGTTGCTTTACAAGGGATGGATGAATAATATAGGTTTTGGTTTACTATATTATGAGGTGTGTGAATTTATAATATATGTTTGCTGTGTGGAGTTGTTTTGTTGTGCATGGTGCAGTATAGTGCAGTGAGGGTTGGGTTGCATGAAACCCAAGTCTTTCATGGTTTAGGGTCCACATGCAAGTGGGTGGGATAACTTTATGTGTAATTCTCTTAGTGCAGTAACACTTTTAGAGTAATAAACTTGAAATCTTTGATGAGACACTTGTTTTTACGTTAGCAATTTTTTGTGCAGCCATATTTCTTTTTCCTTCTCTCGTTTTGAATCACCAACTTAATGGCTTGACCTACTCTTTCTTCTTTTTACAAAAGCAGACTAACTTACAGTGGTGGGGTAGCCATATTTTGCATGAAATCTCACTTGTTTTCCTTGAAGTTTGCTTGTATTTTTAAGGTGGATATAAGTGTGTGGTTTAGTATGGATATAGGTGAATATAGGTGTATGTTTAAGGTGCATATTTCACGGGGTTCTTTACTTTGTAGTAGTAATCAAAGTTAGGTGCCATGTAGGGACGTAACATTGCTGTAGAGTGAGGCTTTAGGATGCTCTTTGCCTTCTTTCTCATTTATTTTTCTTTCTTCAATAATATTCTAGTTACATGGTTGTACAAGTAAATTGGCGGCTTCGTGCTTTAGCTGTTTGTTGTTTTGTTGGGGTTGAAAATCACTTGTTTAATTCATTTTATGAATGTATTATTTGATAAGTTGATGGGTTTATGTTATGGAACTTTAGTTCCCATGCATGATGTGGTGGTGATTACTTTGTTGGCAATATGAAATTCTCATGTGTTGAGTGTAGGGAGTGTTTTGCCTTGCTTGAAAGCTTTTGGTGGAATTTAAGTGTTATGTGAGGTTTTCCGTACCCAGAAACCCAATGAAGACTTTTTCGCTTGTGTGAAGCAGTGGAAAGGGGTCCTCTTCGCCTGTGTGAAATAGTAGTAGAGGATTGGTTTGAGTGTTGTACCCTCTCGCTTGTGTGAAGCAGTGGAAGGGGAAAGATGTTTTCACCTTATTTCGACTCGTTGCAAGTATAGTGCCCGATGTGCGATGCATCAATGTTTTTACTCATAATTCCTTGAGGAATAAGGGAGACAGTATGATTGCGTTAAGTGGGACACATTGAACCATTTTTTCTAGGAAACTAGATGTTGTTGTGGGGTGAAAGGCCGCGAAAAACCAAAGCTTGATTATGATCACTATGTTTAAAGATTATAGATGAATGTGATAGTATGTTTGGTTTGGTATGATTGTTTGGATTTTGGGGGTTGTGTGTTCAAACCAAAGATTGATTGTCATCATAATGCTTAAGTGTTATTTGAATGTGACGTTGAGTATTATTTGCCATGTTTTATTTATGAATTTCATTGTTTATGGTTAGCTTACCCCTATTTATTTATTTGTGTTTGTTGTATGTGTGATGATCGTATAACATGTGTGTTATACGGGAGCAGATGATATTGCATATAATTTTGGCATGGAGTAGATTGACGAGAGGCTAGGATGGACTTGGGAGTTTTTTACATTTTATCAGTTGTTTTAAATCAGATTCTAAAAGTTATGTAATTTTCTTTTGTACGCAATTGTTATTTGAATGATTTTGACAAAGTGACATTTTGAACTATAAACTTTTAAATCAAATTTAAAGTTTTTTTGTAGTACATTTTCAATGATAACCCTTTTCCTCTAAACACGATAATTTTCTAACGTTCCATAAAATTGGGTGTTACAATATACACTAAAATCATCCATAAAAACCTCAATATAATGCTCCAACAAATCTGTAAAAATACTCATCATACAACGCTGAAATGTCCCAAGAGCATTGCAAAGGCCAAATGGCATCTTGCCACAACATCTCACCGTGACACCAAGTGGAGTTCCCCGAAACAAACATAATGTTTGTAGCCGTTCTAGACTACCAAAACTCTATCAGAATGCACTGAAGAGGGCAATCACCTGAACCTCGCCGTACGAGCCACAACTCGCACACTCCACTTGACTTCCTAAACCACCAGGCTACAACCTAAAGTGGTCACGTGTTACTCCAATACGAGTTACACTCGTAACTTGACCCCCAGCCAAAACCTCGCATCATGAACATAACCTAAAGCTGTGTAGAAATCTTTCCTCGTGCACCATCAATGAACCAAATTCACCTGGCGCGCATCACACGCCGCTAGGCGGAAACTGGGTCCCGACCGCCTGGCGAGCATCTCATACCGCCAGGCGCCACGCGCCATCATGAGTGCTACTGCACCGTCACCGCCTGGCGGGTCCAAGACTACCGCCAGGCATCACGCTTCCTCTAGAGCCTCTATAGCACGTTTTCCGCCTGGCAGAACCAATACTACCGCCAGGCGCCTCGCAGCTCCCAGTACTGTTGCTGCTCCAATTCCGCCTGGCGGAACCCCCCCTTGCCGCAAGGCGCCATCTCATCCAGTGACCACTGCCACTAAGTTAATTGTCTACCGCTTGGCGGCTTGCCTCGCGCCGCTAGGCGCCATAACAATAGCGTAAGGCTACTGGTTTTTTGGCACATCAACAAGTTCTAATGAACTCCAAACAAATCCAAGCACAAAATATAGCACCAGTATAGTAATCCAGTTAAAATCTATAAATAGATTACATGACACCCAATTATGCATACCATCAAATCATTTATCAATATGCACACATCTTTGTCAAGTCACCCAAAACTACCAACATAGCATATACTCTTTGAAACTACACAACATGGATGTATATGAAATCAGCCACTTCATAGCATTACTCAAAATCATACATTCACAACTATAATTCTAATATGCACCTGTACAATTGCACCTATCATCATTCTCAATTACTAACATACAATCTCATCAATAATAATGCACATTCAACTTCACACTTCACAGCACCAACTAACCCACACAAAATCATTTAATCAAGAATACCCTATGTCTTATGATCTACAGACACATATTCATATAACTGATGCCACCATGGTTTGAACTGAATAGCACATATACTGGAATAACAAAAATATCGTTGCCCAATCGATATATATAAGAAAATATTCAATTCATCCATCTCACACATATTAATCTCATAATCACTACCAAATAATATACTTTCTAAATTACATAAATCAATCTTCTTCATGTTGTTTAGCATACAGTCAGATTTATAGTTCATCACATGCAACCAATTATCCAGATATAGCCAATAACCCATATCGTCCTTCACGGCTTTCCCTCATTTAAACCTCTTTTAGTACCCAATTATACCACGTTCATTGATCCACTAAATATTTAATCACATATTTACCAATTTATCAATTCAACACCCAATAATACACATCATACAGGTTCATGCTTTATTCATACAACCATCTTTCCTACAAAAACAGTGCATCAAACATTGACAATGCTTATGCTTATTTATCCCAACCCCAACAGGAATCCTTATCCCCAAATCCATTCAAGAATTCATGCATTTTGCAGAACCATAATATACACAGACAACTATACTCCTTAAATTCTCATTTAAGCATATGAACATCAAGATGATATCACAGGTACCCCCAAACAGATTCAAAATAGCCAAAAACAGCGTTACAAAGTTCGTGCCGCCCGACGGTTCATCCTTTGCCGCTAGGCAGTTCATAGATGACACCCAGAAAATGGGTCTGGTGCTTGTGTCGCCTGGCGGGTCGGGCGTGACCACCAGGCAGTTTCTGGAAAAATTCCAGAAACTAGATTCCAGCTCTGATATTCACATAAAATGCAATTCGAACCCCTCATACATCACGATTCATTCAATAAAAATCAAATCAATCAATAGGAACTCCTTTAACCTGGATTCCTTACTCAATTTGATAAATTTGCTACTTCCTCCTTGTTTGCTAATATCCTTCTTTCTCTTCTACCAATTCAGACCCAAAAAACCACACCTAACACTCTCCAAGACTCTCCTTTCGTGCTCTATTTCTGGTATAGTTCCAGCCTTGCCAAAACCTTTCCTAATACTCAGATTTTACCTTTTAAACGGTGCTTTAAAATTAGGTCAATAATACAAAACGGAATTTCCACTTAATTGATGGTTAATTGCCATTCATGGTCCCCTTTATGGCTGTTTTACAACCCTCTTGGCTGCTAGATCAGTTGGGGTTTCCTTTAACCCTTCCCATTCCATCCAAATCTAATATTAGCAAAAAATAAAGTTTAATTTAGGTTTCCCCAAGGCTTGAACCCATAACCATGCAATTACCAAGTCAATACCAAACCACCATGCCAATTCATGTTTCATGCCAACTAATATAATTCAATTACTATATTCTTACTTATCACGGTCATGCATATTATTAAACAATAAAAATTAAATACTACACCAATGGCATACATAAGACTTGAACCCAAGTCCTCACACACAATTAAAGTACTCTCAACCACTTGAGCTACTACTTTTCCACGTCACACCACTCAGAATTTAATGCCATTAAGGCTTCTACTACCCGCATTTATTAATAATTACTTATTTAATTATTTAAATTTTTGTGGGTCTTACACAGACCCTCCAGCTATTTTGAATACGAGTAGGAATCAACTCATTTTTCTCGTTCTTAACCACGGTGATCCCAAATTTCTTGGGGGACCACATGTACAGGACTCACCTAAGCGCTGTCAGAAATAGGATATATAATACCTGCTTGTAGCAACGTAGTGACTTACTTCTTCACAACCTCCATAGGATTCAATCTCCTCTAAGGTTGCCTTACTGGCTTAGCATCCTCCTCTAGGAGTATTCTGTGCGTGCAGAATGAAGGACTAATACCAGGAATATCTGCCAATGTCCAACCTATTTCTCTTTTTTGATCTTTTATAACCTGCAACAACTGTTGTTCCTGTTCATCAGTAAGCAAGGCAGATATAATAATAGGGAGTTTCCCATCATTCTCAAGATAAGCATATTTCAAATGAGATGGTAAGGGTTTCAACTCCAAAGTTGGTGGTTGTTCCACAGATGGCAACATTTTATTGCCTAAGATAATTTCAGCCACCTCAACATCACACTCGGACGCCACATAGGTATCATCTAGTGAACCCGTGTCATTAATATCATTTGTTTTAAAGTTTTCTTTGTCATCTAAAATTGTGTATGACAAATTCGAAAAAGAAAAATCCAAAAAAGAAGAAAAATCAGAAAAAACGTCCAAAAAACTAAAAGCGAAATTGTTCACTACATCACTTAATAAATCAATAGAAAACAAAGAATGGTCTTCAGTCGGGTGCTTCATGGCTTCCAACACATTGAACTGCACCTTCTCGTCTCCTATCTCGATTGTCAATGATCCTACATGCACATCTATCTTGGTACGTGTTGTCATCATGAACGATCTTCCTAAGATAGTTGTAGTTGAACTCATTCCTTCATCGTCCTTCATGTCCAAGATGTAGAAATCTGCAGGAAAAATTAACTTGTTCACTCGGACAAGCACATCTTCTAACACACTTGTAGGATTAACTGTGCTACGGTTGACCAGTTGAATGACCACACTTGTAGTCTTAAGAGGTCCAAGATGAAGAGAAGTAAAAACTGACAAAGGCATCACATTTACGGAAGCTCCTAAATCTAACATGACAGTGTCAAACTTAGTACTTTCTATAACACAAGGAATAGAAAACATACCTGGATCCTTGCATTTTTGTGGTATTTCGATAGGTCTCTTAATCAAGCTTGATACATTTCTTCCCAAGTTCACAATCTCATTATCCCTAACACGCCTTTTATTGGTGCAAAGTTCTTTAAGAAACGTGGCGTATTTCACAACATCCAACAAAGGGATGTTTATCTCTACCTTCAGTGATTCAGTGATTGGATTTTGGGGAAAATCTGCACACCTCAATGGTTCCTTTTAGGGACTATGTGACCCCAAAGTGGGCACATATTATCATGATGTCTTCTTGAGTGTAGAGTAACCCTTGTCCATTCACTGCACTAGATTTCACTTTTATGTTTCCTCTATTGATTTAAGATTATGTTCAAAGTTATTTTTCCATTCTTTGTTTTTAAGTTTTCTGCAAGAGTTAGTTGGATTCCTGCTTTCTGTTAGTAGTAATGGTAGAGATTGTGAGTGGATATTTCATCTCCATTGCATATTTAATTTTTGCACCTGCATTTGCATCATCCAAACCACATTGGCATTGCACAAATAGTTTCAATTGTCTTCATCAAGTCAAATTTTCTGGTGGGGAATAACTCTGGTTAATTGCCACATACTTTTCATACAGTTATGAGTTGAATTGTTGTTTACTATTATGAGATTAATGTATCAATTCTACTCTGATTTGGTTTTCTAATTCCATCTTATAATATGTTGTCAAGTGCATTTGCATTATTTATCATTGATCCAGACCACATATGCATTACTCTTGAACATGAATTTAACTGATTAAGCTCTAGTTAAGAATCCAAATTTATGTAGAGAGCTTCTTGCATTTTCTAGATGTCATATTTCAGCACTCATGCATTTAGCCTAGTTTATAGTGAATAAATTTCTGCATCAATTAGCTGTTGTCTCAAATTTTGCACATGCATTCACATCCATACCCTCACATCCATACCCTCACTTTGCCAATGCCAAGATATAGGTTTTGTTGTCAGTTTCGTTGTGGTTAATCTGCTGTCACTAACTGGTGTAGTCTTCTGAGTTGATTTTATGTACATTTGCATTGCATTCTACACACACCTCTTTGCTTTGATCCTACTGCCACATGACTCCATGCACGTTCATCTACCTTTCTTGGTACCCATGCATTTGTCATTCATTCACTTTATATTACTTTAATGCATTTGTCATTCATTCAACATAATGCTAGGTTCATATAAATCACCTTTACATATGCATTTAGACCTAATTGATGCAGTTTAGATGTTGTTGCAAGTCAAACAATCAAAGTTCTGGTTTGATCTTTCTTTACATATGAATGTGAACCTGAAATACCTTATGATGCTGTTGCATTTTGAATTTCATTTTTGTCCAGAGTTTGTAATGCGCAAGTGGCTGAGTTAACCATCCACATTATGCATCATTCAATTTCGCATTCCATAGCATTGCTTTCTAGTGCACTATGCACCATGATTAAGTTTATGCATGAGTTTTGGTTCTAAATAACACATAGTCACCTTTTCACAGCACTTATGCATATCTGACTAACAATTGAGATAAATTGCAATTTACACGGCTTGAGCATAAACATTGGTTTGCATCAGTAAGCACCATTAGATCATGCATTCATGCATTGCATCCATGCATTTCTTTAGGTTCAATAATGCATTTAGTTTAATTTTAATTGCATAAAAATCTGCACAATTTTCTTTTCTTAGTTTCTTTGTTCAATTTTAATTTTCCCCCTTTATCTTCTTTTATTTTAATTTTAGCAAGAATTAAATTACGCAAGCTAAACTTGACATGCACCATTTCCTTGGATTCGATCCCGAGTTAATTTCCTTATACTTCATTAGGTGGATTATTTGGGTTTTGTTTAACTCTTTAAAACGACTAAAAAAGGTGAGTTAACACATACCTAGTTTGGGAAATGAAAGTGGAACAACTTTTTGAGTGCAATCAAGTGCGTGAGGAAAGAAAGGTATCCCTAGCCACCTTAAGCTTCCAAGGGAATGCAATGTATTGGTGGAATTCCCTATTGAGAGAAAGAAGACTCTCCAACTCCCGTAAGTAGAGTATTGGAATGACCTAAAGAGTGCCCTAAGAAGAAGACACATACCTTCCTACTACAATAGGGAGCTTATGGATAAACTCCAAAGGCTCCAACAAAAGAACATGAGTGTGGAAGAGTATAGACAAAAAATGGAGTTTTATATGATGAGGGCAAGAATTATAGAAGGAGAGGAAACCACCATTTCAAGGTTTTTAAATGGACTCAATCTTGACATTAGAGATAGAGTGGAATTGTTGCGCTACTGATAGAGGCCGTACCCCACCAAATTAAAACATATTAAATGCAGTATATGAAAATTGAACCAAGTCATCTCCCAACGACCAATATTTTCATTCAAAGCTTCAATTTTCAGATGAACACAACAATAACACAAAGGGGGGGTTTGGCAGACAAATTCAGAATGCTAATCAACAGATTAAATTGAATGCAAACACAATTTCAGTTATCATAGGCCACCAAATTAACACCTTTGCCTTCCCTTAATCCACTAGATAATAATCCACTAAGCGAAAATTACAATCTAGCTTCATTATGCAATTAAGCAATGCATATATCCTTAAATTCGTGACAACCAAGCTACATACATTAAGCATGAACATAACTTAACCCCAACACATGCAATTACTCTGTAAATTAAGCACAAACAAATTCATCACAATGCATTCCCAAATTAGAACAAAGAGACATGGCAAATTTCACAAGCAAGCACAACCTCAAAGCTTCATTGCATTTTTCATCAAGAAGTCAATACCTGAATTTAGCTAGACATGGAAATGAGCAAAATCCCTAACTTTTGAATTCTGAAAACGCAAATCAAGAGCAAAAGAGAGATTTCAAGCTTCAATGGAATGTAAAAAATGGTGCTGTGATATATAAATCTGAAAACCCCATGAATGGGTATTGTTCCAAGTCAATGAAATCACAAAATGAGCTGCCCAATGTAGAAAACGAATTCAAAACGTAAAACCCTCAATGGGTGCTGTCAAATGTGCATAAAAACGGTAAAAATGAGGCAAAAACGTGAAAAACCGCAAGGGGGCACCTCCATGGAAGCTTGGAGCACGAAAAATGGAGGTTTTAAAGAGTGTGGAAGAAGAAGGAGCGGCTGGTGCATTACATGCAGACCTAATTTCGTGGTCACTTCACCCCTGCCACTCATATTTATAAAACTGCCACTCTGCCACTTAGAATTACAAAAATACCACTCTTGGGCCTCTAATGTTGGCCATTCACTCAGATGACGTGGAAATGATGTGGCAATGATGTGGCGACTCTTTTCAACTGAATATTGATGTCCAAGCTCAAAAATTGCGTCACCCAAATACCTAAAAATAATTAAAAACAAAAATTAGGCCAAATAATGTGAAATTAGTCCAAATTCGAAACAGTGGCCTAATAAAGCCCAACAGATGAAAAACACTATAAAGATGAACAATTAAGCACTGAACAATTGTCAAATGGGTACACAAAGGCTAGTGGAATGAAGGAAAATAATGACTCATCAAAATCGACCACACTTACCCTTTTGCACTCCTGGGCAAAATTAAAGAGTAAAGCAAAGCAAGGACATCACAGACATAACAAGAGAGACAAAAAGACACAAGACAAACAGACTCGACACAGACAAATGGAAACACATCCAACTCAGAAGGATTCAAAGCTGCAAGGTATCCATGAACGTCATCCAAGAAATTCAAAACATGTCAAGTACTTAGTTTAGTTTAGCTCAAAAAGAGAATTGAAAGCAACATAACCTCACGAAATATGCACTGTATCACTCAAATCTCTAGGCTATTGTTTACTCTCAAAGCACCCTTGAAAAACAAACATCAACAGACTTGGCAAGCCTCTAGAACCAACAACCAAACCAAAAACACATGCGTGTCAAGATCAGAAAGGCTTTTTAAGGTTGTAATGAGGCTGAGGACAAGGTGTGGAACATATGGATAAGTAGCTAATACACAAAGGAAATAGAGGAGCAATGGGGAATAAGTCTCAATCAAGCATGAAAGTAGTCCCATACACCAACACTTCCAAATATGGTTCTCACACAATGCTCAAATCCAAACTACTTTTATTTCTTTTCTTTGTTTTCTTTTCTTTTCTTTTCTTTTTGTTTTCTCTCTTTTTCTTTTTGTTTTTCTATACAG
Source organism: Vigna unguiculata (assembly GCF_037176805.1). Taxonomy (NCBI): domain Eukaryota; kingdom Viridiplantae; phylum Streptophyta; class Magnoliopsida; order Fabales; family Fabaceae; genus Vigna; species Vigna unguiculata. The sequence continues at coordinate 12,782,782 of NC_140792.1, forward strand.
AGAACATGTAGAGAAACAACAATTTTGAAATCCCACCTGGGTATACAAATGAGCAATCCCAAGAACCAATAACAAGTGCGCGCACAACCACACTTGTTGTGTGCGACCACACTTAATTGAGCACCCATTCCCAAAACAATTCCAAAGCTCCAAAATTTCCTAAGCTCAGAATAATCATGGTTTTTCAGGCTAAGGGCTTGTAATGAGCTGTAAAATAATGAAAGGGTATGCAGGCTCAAAAAGGGGTATCAACGGAAACAGTTCAAGGTAGGCTCATTTGGCTATAGGCTCACAGAACAAAATTGCCTAAATCATATCCCAACATGCATGTGAATTAGAAAAGCATCAGAAAGAGTCAAGCCAAGGCCACTGTGCAAGCATCCAAGAGGCAATATCACACAACAAAGAATATAGAGTGGCTCAAATTCTCACACAGGGTAAAACAATTTCAAAAGCAACTTGACATGCAAAGACAAAGCAAGGATATCAGTTCACAGAATAACCAACTACTCATCCTCCAAAAGTGAAGTGAGTGTCCCAAACAGAAAACAAAAACATCACAGTGATTAACACAAATTAACAAAAAGGAAACAAACAAATGGAAACAACAGTAGACAGACCTGGACAACTACAATGACATAAAGAAGGGGAAAGGAAACTCCCTGAATCATGGTGAAACAGTAGTGGGGTCAAGTAGTGGGGTCAAGTAGGGAAGTTTCCTCCACAACAGTATCCACCAAGGCAAGATTGCTGAGGAATGGCTTCAGACGATGCCCATTCTTTGAAGCTCTTATCGGTGGACTGGCTTTTTATTTCAACTGCACCATAAGGATAAATATTAGTGACAACAAAAGGACCAATCCACTTTGATCGCAACTTACCCCCATGAGTCCAAGTCTGGAGTTATACAATAAAACTTGATGACCAACAACAAACTCCTTTCTAGCTATGGAGCTATCATGGAATCTCTTGGTCTTCTCCTTGTAGAACATAGAGTTCTGATATGCCTCCAGACGAATCTCGTCTAACTCGTTCAACTGGAGCTTCCTTTCCTCTCCAGCTTGATCAAGAGAGAAGTTGCATGACTTGACAGCCAAGTAGGCTCGATGCTTTATCTCCACTGGAAGGTGGAATGGCTTACCAAAGATAACCCGATAAGGAGACATCCCTATAGGTGCTTTGTAAGCAGTCCTGTGAGCCCATAGAGCATCTTCAAGTCTATTGCTCCAATCCTTTCTGTTGGGCAGCATAATCTTCTCCAAGATCCTTTTGATTTCTCTGTTTGAGATCTCAGCTTGCCCATTAGTTTGGGGGTGATATGGTGTAGAAAGTTTGTGCACAACCCCGTACTTTTGAAGCAAACCTCCATGGATCTGTTGCAAAAATGGGTGTCGTGATCACTAACGATAGCTCTCAGAACTCCAAACCTGCAAAATATGTGAGACCTAACAAAGTCCACAACAACTCGAGCATCATTAGTTCTAGTGGCTTTGGCTTCCACCCATTTTGAAACATAATCAACAACAAGCAAGATGTAAGTGAAACCAAAAGAGACAAGGAAAGGGCCCATGAAATCTATACCCCAGACATCAAACACCTCACAGAATAGCATGGGTTGCTGAGGCATCTATTGTCTCCAAGAAATGGCTCCTCCTGCTCGTTGGCATTCCTCACACGTGCTACATATCATCCACACATCTTTGAAGATGGTGGGACAATAAAATCCGCAATCTAGCACCTTGCGAGTTGTCCTCTATGTGCCAAGGTGACCACCAAGTGCAGATGAATGACAAAAATTGAGGACCAAGTTAATCTCATGGCCTGGAATGCATCTCCTAGTAACCTGATCACTGCACATTTTCCACAGATAGGGGTCATCCCAAATGTAATACCTAGCATCGCTCTTGAGTTTATGACATTGAGTTCTGGATGCTAGGGGAGGAAAAACAAAAGCAGCAAGATAATTAACGATGTTAACAAACCAAGGTGAGGAAGAAGTAGAGAGTGTCAACAAACTTTGGGAAAGTCATCCCGGATTGGTGAAGCATCATCAATAGACCTCTCAATCCTACTTAGGTGGTCTGCAACCAGGTTTTGTGCTCCGCTCCTATCACGGATCTCCAAATCAAATTCTGGGAGCCAGAGCATCCATCTTATCAGTCGAGGTTTTGATTCTGCCTTCTTCAACAGGTACTTAAGAGTTGCATGGTCAGTAAACACAACAGTAGGAGAACCAAGCAGATAAGATCAAAACTTTTCAAGTGCAAAAACTACCGCAAAGAGCTCCTTTTCTGTTGTGGTGTAGTTTGCTTGGGCAACATCTAATGTCCTGGAGACGTAATAGATTACCCTCGGCTGCTTGTCAATTCTTTGAGCTAGGACAACCCCTAATGCATAATTGGATGCATCACACATAAGCTCAAATGGGGCTGTCCAGTCGGGCGCCTGAATGATTGGAGTTGTGGTCAGGGCCTTCTTGAGGCAATCAAAAGCCTCTTTGCATCCTTCATCAAAGATGAAGTCAACATCCTTTTGTAGTAGGTTGGACAGTGGGAGGGCCTTTTTGCTGAATTCTTGAATGAAGCGCCTGTAAAACCCTGCATGGCCAAGAAAAGAACGAACCTCTCGCACAGAAGAGGGGTAAGGCAAATGTGAAATAATTGAAATCTTGGTAGGGTCAACTTCAATGCCCTTTTTTGAAATTATGTGCCCCAATACTATGCCTTGTTCTACCATGAAATGGCATTTCTCAAAATTGAGAACAAGGTTAGATTGGATGCACCTATTTAAAACTCTGTCCAAACTATCCAAACATGCATCAAAAGAGGACCCATTGATGAAGGCGTGACCACCTCCTTAGAAGTTCCCTCAAGAAGGATCACTAGAAGCATGTCTAGAGGGGAGTCTTCTATTCCATCACCTTTATCTTTATTTTGCATTACTTTGGTTTGAATTCCCTAAGTTGGTTTCTAGTTGACTTATTTTGGTTGACTTGTTGACTTTGATCCAAAGTTTACCTTTGACCAATATTAGATTAACTTAAACCGACATGCTAATCCTTGTTTGTCTTGTTTTGTAGGTAACTAAGAGAAAGTAGAGCATGGCTAGGTGGCACTTGGTGATTGGAGCACATGGATGAAATGGAATAGAGAGGAAAGCAAAAAGCATAAAGCAAAAGCAAAAGTAGACATGTACCTTGTCTCCTTTTACCTTTGTGATTTATGCCTTAGAAGGTCACTTGGTCTCCTTCCTCTTTTGGCCTTGAATCCTCATTGGAATGCCTCCACCAATCATCTCCCTTCACTGGGCCAAGACTCACTCTCACATTAGGTTTAAGGTTTGCTAGTTAATCCTTTTTCATGTTTTTGTATTTGCTAAAGGACCCCTATGAACTCCTATTTAAAGGGTGCTCCTTGTCTTGTAAAAGGGTTGATCATTTTGTTTCTAAACTATTGTGTTTCAACCATTAAATTTTCATGAGCTCTCCTTCCTAGAAGTGAACTCACCTTTGCCTTATCTTGCTTGCAAGTGGCGGCACCATCACTCATCTCTAGGGCTTGGTTGGCTTAGATCCCCCCTATGAGTGGCATGCTTCGTCCATGCTTCATCTTCTATGCTTTCCATTTTTAATGTTTCTTCTTTCATTTTGGTTCTTTAAGTGTTGTTAATGTCGTGTGAGTTTAAGCTTGAATCCAACTCTCTTCTTCCTTTCATGAGCTTGAGAAATGAACCTTCACATCTAGATAGCTTGCTATCTTAATGTCCAGTGGGAATTTTCAAAAAGCTTTCTTAAATAACTTCACCATATTCATAACTCTAAAAGAAAACAAGATAATCCTTCATCATTTGGTATCTAGAGCTTTGGTTGTCCTTGAATATGGTGTTTTCATGTTCTAACCTTGTCTTGTGTAGCTATCTTTGAATGGTCCACATAAAAACAGTGCTGACAGCAATGTGTGCGTTTTTGAAAAAAAATACTGCAGCTAGCTCAATGGTCCAAAATTAACGTTCTTTATATCAAAAGAAAGCTCTGTGAGTCTAGTTTCCAACAAAAAAGAATTAACGCATTGGGAGTTCTGTGGAGAGAGTTATGATCAAATGAGTGAGCAAAGGTCAGAGCTGTCGAGAATACGAAAAACAACATTTTCAGGTTATGTTGTGGTAATTTTGGCTTCTGTTTTGTGACTCTTTTGCTCCTTAATATGGTTGGATAACATGTCTTTTGATGCTTACTCTTTGAGCCTCAAATCCATGAGTTTAAATGCATGATAGCTACATGTTTGTGTCTTTGTGTATGTCATGTTGAGTCTTTAAATGTGTCTAACTTTTGCTTGAGTCTCTTGTCATATGCTTCTTTGAGTTTTTCTTGTTTTTATTTCTAAGTTTTTGAACTATTGCTTGAGATCTATGCCTTGTGTTGTTGTATGCTCCTTGAAATTGATTTTGAGCTAATTTTAAGGAACTAAGTGTTCAAGACACCCTAAAATATCCTTCTCATCATTTTAAGTACCTAATTTTGAAAAGAAAAAGTGTTTTCAAGACCAAAAACAGTTTGGCCGAGAGCCTTTACAATGCTTGGTGAATCCATTTGGCCAATTTTACTAGGTGTTATGCTACCAAAATTTATACTTGGATTTTGGGTGATATTGGCAAATTAGTTCCATGCTTTGACTTGGTTATGATCTTTCATGGTGTATGCATAATTTGAGGTATAATCTTGGCTTGTTCAAATGCTTTCCATAGAGTCCTTAAAAGTGCTTTTCATTGTTTTAGTCTTGTTCAAGTTTTGTCTTTAAAAACAAGTTTCCTTAGAAGTTAAACTTTCTTGTTTTTTTTTAGCTTTGCTTGCTTGTCTTTAGGTAATCTTTGTTTTGTCTTAGTAGTTTTCTTTTCCTTGTCTTCCTAGAGTGTTGTGGCCGAGCCACTTGTATGAGCTTTGAAAAGGTTTTCATCTCTTTAAAGGTGTTTTCACTTGTTTGGAAGGTTTTTGAGTGCTAGCCTTGCTTGTGTGCTTTGGGAGTGTGATCAAAAACACTTGGGTGCTTGAGAAGACCACACTTGGTCTCGGGTTTGGAATTGTTTGTTAGCCACTAATGTAAAATAGGCTTTTTATACTGGTTAGAAAAGGCTTTTTATACCGGTTCTAGTATCGATATAGATGTAGGCGGTATAGAATGTTTGATCTTTCTACATCGGTTCCATGACAGGTATAAAAAATTATTTTTTATACCATTTCTAAAAACCGGTATAGAAAGTTCTCTTGGAAATGGAAAGTTATGTAAGAAAAAATGACTTACTATACTGATTATAGTTCCAACCGGTATAAAAAATTACACATTTTACACCAAATATGACCTCAACTGGTATAAAAAGTGATTTATTATTTTTTTATGAAAAATTCGTTTATGCTTTTTACCACATACCAAACCTGTATATAATTACCCAAAACATCCAGAAAACAAATCTCATTCAATCTAATATTTACATGAAATTGAATGTAATGTTTATATGAAATATAATAGTACTCCAAAACGAATTACTACATAAGTCATAAAACACCTAACATCATCTTATATATTGTATATAATTACCCAAAACATCTAGAAAACAAAGCTCATTCAATCTAATATTTACATGAAATAGAATCTAATGTTTATATGAAATATAATAGTACTCCAAAACGAATTACTATATAAGTCATAAAACACCTAACATCATCTTATATACTGTATATAATTATCCAAAACATCCAGAAAACAAGTCTCATTCAATCTAATATTTACATGAAATAGAATTTAATGTTTATATGAAATATAATACTACTCCAAAACGAATTACTATATAAGTCATAAAACACCTAACATCATCTTATATAAACACTTAAAAGAAACGAAGCCCACTGCTCACGAACTTCCTTCAAGACTCCTTGATCCATTGGAGATGTGTCATTGAAAATCTACACAATGAATACTTGAGTCAACAATCCTTTAGTGATAAATACTTAAGATGTGTTTTATAAATTGTACATATTACCATATCCCATGAGTCAACAATGTTTGCGGATATGATTCTATGCATGTGCCTCATGGTATAATATCCACACTCATAGCTTCCCGGTTGACGTGAGCACTACAAGTTAAATTCATATAATATCATAAATTTGATAATTGTATTTCAATAGTTTGAAGATTAACTACTTACAGTTGGCGCAATGAACTGCAACTTCTTTCTGGAAGTGATTTGTTGTCCCTGCAACCTAGAATGAGCCTCAACCGCTCTGTAAAATTTAATGTATATTGAAATTGTGCCTAATATGGAACTTATTAAATTAAATTATATAACACAAAAAATAAGTTAATAAAAAAAACTTACGCTTGTAAAGTACTTTTAATTTTCAAAGTGTTAGGCTTCTTGTGTAATGAACACAAAAGAACCACAACAAACTTCTGAGGAAGAATTACCAGCAACTGCTAGTGACCCCTACAAATTCAAATACCATTATATACAATTAAGTTTTACGTAAATATAATTTAATGTATAAAAGACATTCTTACTGCTGCAAATAAGGCGCTAAGTACACTTCTTTTTTCCCAACATCAAATGCCTCTAATAGGTACTTTTGAACCTCTTCACTTTTATTCCCAACGCCTTGAATGGCAATAGGATCAATAAATCCATATATGTAATCATTCTTCTTCTCAGTGCATCTACGATGTAAATACCTTAAGCATTGAAAATAAATAATATAAGAATAACATATTGAATATATTCAAACTTCATAAAAGTAATAAAAGTTTACTTACAACAACCAAAGTTGTAATACTGATATACATAACATATCAGTGCCAGAGAGAACTTCAAAAATATACTTCAAAAATATCAGTGCCAGAGAGAAAATTATTACCTTAAAAGTGAGTTTTGTGAAATGAAATTAAGCAATAAACCAAAGTCTAAAACATGAATGATGTGTAGAAAATAAAAAACATGTATGATTTAGTTTGAGTAGATCAGTATATGAATAAACCACTGCTAAAGAAGAAAGAAATAATCAGATCCAAACCAGAAAACTAAATCAAAAGTTAATTCATTACAAGAATAGTAACCACCAAACTATTGGATACGAAGAAAACATTTATGTATATCTACATTGAGAATTAGGTAGTTCTAAATTATTTAAGATAATATAAACCAAAAGAATTACAAAAGTTGACTAGATCTTACAAAACGAAATTAATTTAAACTGGGTTTATATGATCCAATATTTCAATCAAAATTAAAACCATTGAATGATTTTTTTTTCTCGGAATCTTGACTTGGTAGAGAGTAATACTAGAGTCTTGAATTTAACTAAAGCTTAAACATGCCTTAAAATAAGCTTGTTTAATTTTGAAAGAACATATATAAAATATTTCAAAAAAAAAATCTTCGTGCCTTCGAAAACTGAGAATAGTTATAAATATGTAAAACGTATAAATATTATAATTTCTTATAACTAAATAAATTATCGTAACTTAAAAACGAAATGATCGTAATTTTCAAAAGAAAATAGACATAAATGAACATAACTTCAAAAGAGGAGAGTGAAGAATTATACAATAGTCAATGTTGCTTCTTACCAAAAGGATCTTCCCTTCTTGTGCTGTCTCTGCAGAAAAAAAAAATAGAAAAAAAGAGAGAGAAAATAAACAAGTGAAGAACAAAGACAAACAGAAATAAAGTTGAAGTTCCTTAAAGAGATCATGAAAGTTTACACACTAACATAAAAGGTGACGTGTGTCATCAAAGATATTAACCTCATTTATTAGACATTCGATTTTATTTTATTTTAGTCAGCAAACCAAAACAAAACATTGCCTCACTTTCTCACTGTTCTGTGTTTTACCTTCTACTTACGTCTATCAAAAAATATAACAACTCGGTTTCCCATCCCCAATCTTCCAATTTGAGAAACTAAATAAGTCAACATAAAGTAATTCAATAGAGGTGACACTTCAACACACATCATGCAGAGAAACTTTTAAGCTTAAGCAATTGGGAGAAAATAGAGATATGTTTGTCTGACACATAGGAAAGAAAAGAAAAATAACATAAAAACAAGTAGGTAGAGTACAAAAAGAAAAGCAAATAACTAAATTTGATAGATAAAATAATTAGAGTAATTATATACAAACTTATCGTTTCAGTAATACTTACAATTGTTTGTATTGTCTCTCTTTTCTTATACCAACTTGGAAATCTTTCACTACTAAGGTGTCTAGACCTTGGAAGCAATCTTCTTGAGGGACCAATCCCTTTTCAGATCGGGAATCTTAGACACTTACAATATCTTGACCTTGGAGGGAATTATCTATCAGGAGAAATCCCATTCCAACTTACGAATCTCAAGCAGCTACACTATCTTAATCTTGGAGAGAATTCTCTATCCGGAGCCATCCCATTTCAACTTAGGAATCTCAAGCGACTGCATTATCTTAATCTTGCAGGTAACACTCTTTCTGGAGCCATCCCTTTTCGGAATGGGAATCTTCCTAACTTACAAACTCTTCGGTTAGGCGGTGATTTCAATATAGATGCTGAGGATTCAGAGTGGTTGTCTAATCTCCACTCCTTAACAACTCTAGAGTTGAGTTCATTGTATAATCTCAGCACCTCGCGCCAGTGGCTACAATCTATCAATGCGCTCATTCAAAACTTAGTAGAGTTGAGCCTTGTTGATTGTTCTCTTTCAGATACTAATATCAAAACTTTGTTTCTTTCTCACTCTAACTTTTCAACTTCTCTTATTGTCCTTGATCTGTCTTCTAATGTGCTAACTTCCTCAACATTTCTACTGTTATTCAATTTTAGCCTTCACCTACAAGAGCTTTATCTTACAGAAAATCACATTGCATTATTTTTTCTTTTCCCAAATTTTCCATCTCTTAATATACTTGATCTATCCTGGAATAATCTATCAGCATTAGTATTTCAAGGCAATTTTAATTTTGGCTCCGGTCTACGAGAGCTTCGTCTATATAACTCCAGTCTTACAGATCAAAGTTTTCCTATTTCCTCTGCTTCCACAATTAATTCTTCCTCTTCCCTTGTCATACTTGATTTCTCCTCAAATCTATTGAAATCATCTACAATGTTTTACTGGCTTCTGAACTGCACCAAGAATCTTCAAGCCTTTTACCTTTCTTACAACATGTTAAAGGTCCCATTCCAGATGGATTTGGAAAAGTAATGAACTCTCTTAAACATTGAGTTCCTCCTTTTTATCTCTCACCATGGGAATCTGTTGCTAAATTCAGCATACTTGAAGCAGGAGTTTTACCATACAATGGCTTCAGCTTGGAACATATCAAGGGAACCAAGATTTCTGGAAGTGTGTTTGATGAATTTGGAAAGAGACACACCTCAGCAGATCTTTTGAATGCTGGGAACCCAAAGATCCTCACAGTTCTCATAAATGCCACTGTCAAGGGAATCCTCTTTCATCACAATAGTAAGTAAAACAAAAATGAGTATAATAAAAGTCTTTCTATAACTTGCTATAATAGCTAGTTTGAAGTCTAAATTGAACAAGCTTCTTTGTAGGTTAAAAGTATTCACTCCCAAGGGAGGAAACGCTCACAAATGGTTGAGACACAAGAGTGTTTTTACTTCAAAATGTTCAACCCTTTTACATGTGTACGAGCCACCCTTATATAGAAGAGTTTAAGGGCCTCTAAGCAAATAAAAGATACTTAAGGATGTCTCTACAAAAACCTAACCCTAGCTTCTAGAAAGTTGGTCAAATAAGGTTACAAAAAATGAGAGACAAAAGAGCTAACTATGGTGTGTGCAAGGCTAATTTCGTTCTAGCACAAAAGGAGACAAAAAATGTGTCTCATATGTCTCCAAAAAGTGGCCAAAGTGTGGTAAAAATAAAGGAGACCAAAGGTACATAGGTACACTTGCTTTATGCCTTTTACTTTATGCTTTATGCCTTTGCTTTACTCTCTCTTCCACATCATTTATGCTTCCCAATCACCATGCACCACCTAACATTGCTTTCTTACTCCTAATTAACCTACAAAGCAAATAAAAATAGATTAGCATGTTGGCTTAAGTCAAGTCAACTATAGTCAACAAGTCAAACCTAGTCAAAGGTCAACAAGTTAACTAAAGTTGATTCAACTAAGTCAACTTAGGGAATCAAAAATAACAAACACAAATGAAAGGGATGAAGGATTAGTGAACTTCCTTTCTAAACATGCTTAGTCTTCTTAAGCATGTGTGTCCATCCTTTGTTAGGGTCAATCCTTCATCACTAGCACTTTCATGAGATTAATGAACAATGTCCTTAGGGATTGCATTTGGAAATTTGTGGTTGTGTACTTTGATGACATCCTAGTGTATAGCAAGGGTCCTTATGAGCATCTAGGACATTTGAAGGTTGTTCTCTCCACTTTGAGGGACAATCACCTTTTTGCAAACAAAGAGAAGTTCACATTTTGTGAAGATAGTGTGGTCTTTTTACATTTCATAGTGAACAAGCATGGTGTGCATGTTGATCCCACTAAAGTCCAAGCCATTCAAGATTGGCCAACTCCCCAAAATGGAGGAGAAGTTAGGAGTTTTCATGGTCTACCATCCTTTTATAGGAGATTTGTCCCTAACTTCACAAGTATAGTTTCACCTCTCAATAAATTGGTGAAAAAGGATGTGAAACTTGTGTGGGGAAAGAGACAAGAGTTGGCTTTCAAGCAACTCAAAGAGAAGCTTACCAATGCACCCATTCTAGCTCTCCCAAACTTTGCAAAGACTTTTGAGATAGAATGTGATGCTAGTGATATAGGGATAGAAGGAGTTTTATTACAAGAGGGACACCCCATTGCCCATTTTAGTGGAAAACTCAATGGTACAACTCTTAACTACCCTACCTATGATAAAAAGTTGTATGCTCTAGTAAGGTCTCTTCAAACGTGGGAGCACTATCTAGTCTCCGAGGAGTTTGTCATTCATAGTGACCATGAGTCACTTAAGTATTTGAGGGGGCAACACAAGTTGAACAAGAGACATGCAAAGTGGATGGAATATTTGGAATAATTCCCTTATGTGATCAAATATAAGAAAGGAAAAATTAATTGTTGAGGCTGATGCTCTTGCTAGAAGGCATAACCTCTTTTCAAAACTTGGAGCACAAATTCTTGGTTTTGATCACATGGGAGAGAAGTATGATCAAGATGATTTATTTTCCTTCATTTTTGCTAGTTGTCAAAAGAAGGCTCAAGTGGGATACTGATGTGATCCCAATAAGCCTAAGCCCAAATGCATCAACAAGCCCAAGCCCAAATCGATTCCCAATCAATAGAAACATGATGAAGAAGATCCACATGGGCCTCTCACAAGATGGTCAAGTCAATCATGGGCTTTTCACTTTATTCACATGGGCAAAATAAATCTACAAAATATGACTTAATGCATGGAATATCGCAGTTTAGATTTAAATTGGGCCATTTTTTTGGCTTTGCTTTCAATAAATAAGCTAGAACATTTGTGATTACATGGTGCACAAAATAGGCCAAGCCGAATTTCCTTCTTGGCCAAGATCTTTGGCATGTGCTACAAATGGAGACAAGCAAGCTAAGCATGACCAAGGCAAGGAGAGTGTGAAGGTGGCGAGGAGTGTGTGACAAGGACACTTGGCGTCATCTTGCATCACCTTCTACATCACATCGCCGAGAATCAAGCTTGCTGATAACGCTGTCGTTGACGCGATCAAATTAATACTACTAAACTATAGCAACTTCAGTATTGTTAAGATAGTAGTTTAAGGAAATAGAAAGGGTAAAGTAACCCTAAGTCGTCTCCCAACGAACACAGAATTGATTTTTAACAAATTAGTTCTTATAAAACTATACAAAAGAGTTAATCAAGTACAACAATAAAAATATGGGAGGATTAAGATAAAAAGATAAATAAGATAGAAACAATAGTAAAGAACTTGGGCTGCAGCTATATCAAGGCCCATTAGCACTTGTTCACATTGGCTTTAGACGCATGAACAAAAAGGAAGTATTCCTAGCTAAACGCGTAATAGAGTGGGTCGCACAAGCAACATGGGCTGCTTCACATGGCAAATCCAGTCACGGATAGTATTTAAAATGTAGGTGTTGTAGGTTGCTGTACATGAAGCCCAATCTGGGAGAAAAAGGAAAGGATGCATGCATTTGGTGTAGAGAAGAATTGGGCCGCAAGCCCAACTTCAAGAATTGGGCAGCATGGAAAATTAGGTTGCAATTAGCAAAAGAAACCTAATTAGATAACTTTTATTTAATTAAAAATAAATAAATTAAAAGAAATTAAAAGGAATGGGCCTAAGCGTTGACCCAATGCTATAAGCCTTATTGGGGTCACATCACATCTAACCTATGTCATATAGCCTACCAACATGATATAACACTAAGACATTACATTTAACATGTTATTTTTAGATTTAACACACTAAAACATAATCTTCAAATGTATCTTCATCAATATTCATCAAACACCTATGATCTACGTGTGCATGGCTTTATCAATTCTTTGCTTCAAGCTGGCTTGTGCTAACAATTCCTTTATTCCTTGCTATTTTTCTTCATTTTAATCGATACATCTTTTAATTTTTAGTTCCTTATGTTGTGTTTTGTCTTAAGTCATGTTTAAGCACTTTAATTCATCTTAATTGTCGTTCATATGACTGAATTTTGCACTTGCTTGGTGAGAACCAAGTCCTACATCATACAAAATGAGCTACGAACTTCAAGTGATGCTTGTAGATGTGTAAGGCAATGGTCTCACTGTTTTTCTTCCAATTCACTGATTGGATTATGCTTTTGAGTGTTTAATATGTTCTTCTATGATTCATACTTGATTTTAGATCATAATCAAGTCCATTCATCTTGAATTTTCATAGAACATCTTGCAATTTCTGTGAGCAATTCTGTTATAGTCTATTTTTAAGTTTTCACTGCACGCACACCTATTGTTTGAGATTTATCACGACTCACTGCCTGGTCCAAATTTTAATCTGAATTTTGCCTCATTTAGCTAACATCCAGACGAAAAATACACAAAAATAATTATCCAAAAATGTTGAGTAAAAAATAAGTGAAAAATTCGCGAAGTTGAGGCAAATTTTCACGTTTCCTGGCTTAGTGGTCTCAAGAATTCTCTGTTTTATTGTTGTTTTATGCATTTTGTGGTGCTTTCAAGTGCTCTTTGTTATTCTAATTGATCCCTTCATTGTGTACTATATATTTCTTATAGTTTTCCTTTCTTAGAAGTGGAATTTATTCCCTCAATTTGGCACAAAATTGCAATGAGTACAATGGTTGTTTCTAAGCACTTTTTCTTCTCTGTTTTTAGTTTTTTTCATCTATTCAAGTGCATTTCTAGGTTCCTTTTTGTGGTGCTTGCCTTTCTTTTCAGCCTTTAATTTCTTGCTTGTCAATTCTTGACTCTCTTTCTAGTCATGTTTCATTTTAATTCCTCTTGGTTTAGCATTTCTCATTAGTTTTTCTTGCTTTCTCCTTTGATTGGTTCATACACTTGCCTCTCGGTTTTTGGTTGTTTAATGATGCTATGGAGTTTATAATGGTTTCTATGATATGGTAATATCTTAGGTGTTGGATATTTTCTATAAGATTGCCTTCTCTTCACCTTTGAGAGTTTGCAAGTTTTGAGCCTATTCATGAGAGAATGTCTGCTAACTAGTTTGCTTGACATAGTTTTGTTTTTGTTTCTTTCTTTCACTCTTTTGCAGGTTTATTGGCTATTTTTGGTGTTGTGGTGCTACAAAAGAACATTTTCACACTTTGGTGCTTGAACATTGATCATATACAAAGGCTACCAAAGCCTCTTTTGCTCTCGGGATAGTGCATTTTCCAGCACCTGTGATCTTTGAAAAGCTTGTTGTGGTGCTATTTTGGAGTCTTTGGCTACACATTTTGGATCTCATTTTAGCCACACCTTTTAGTTCTTTTAATTGTGTATAATTTAGACACTTATTTTGATACAATTGAAGCATTTTAAGGCATTTTATTGGTTCTCCAAAAAGCCTTAAAATCTTGTTTTTCTAGCATCCAATTTGCTCCCAGTTTGCTTCATTTTGTACCAAAACTTGTGATCAAATTTCTTTTGCTTTGAACATTTCATTGTATCCATGGCCTACTTAGGTGTCTTGGGGAACTAAAGTTGTTCAATCCCATCTCCTAAGTAGAACCTTCTTCATACCAATAGTGCAACATTTTAGTAACTGAGTGTGTTGAAAGTTTTAAGTGCTTTCTCACCTTGCTTTTAGGCCGCATAGTTAGACGCTTAGTGGTTTAAATTTGTGAGACCAAAGTCTCTAAAATTATTGCCATTTAGGGGTCTGTTTTTAGTGTTAGTCTTTTCTTTTCTATGAGTCTTGTTTGTGCTTGTTTTATGTTTAATATCTCAAGTGATTTTATTTACTTAGCACTTAGACAGTTGTATGCTCTTTGAAACATTTTGCAAGTTCATCTTGGTAAGGATTGGCCTTGGGACTTAAGAAGTCTTAAAGACTCACCTCGCCTAACCTGGAGATTTACTTGTCCTTGGTTTCTTCTTTCACACTTTGTCAAACTTTTTAAGTTCATTCAATCACCATGATTACATATTCTACATATAGTCCTAGGTTGCATAGGGATAATAGTAATGACTTGCATCATACCATTCATAGTGACATTCCATTATTTGGGGAGGATATAGGACTAATATCATTCAGAGATTGGATGTGGGATACAGAGAAGTTGGTGCAACCATTGTTTAGTAGCCAATCTGACATTCTTAGGCATATTATTTCTAGGTTTATAGGACACGCATCTGAGTGGTGGCAAAAGAGACAAGTTAGAGTGGAAAAGGGAAGGAATCATGCATTAATACATTTTATGAATTAAAAGAATGCATGTGGAAACAGTTTATTCCCCCTTCATTTAGGATAACACGAGAGCAACAGTCTAGGATAGAAAACTTTATTGACATTGGTGATGCATTCATCCAAAATCTTGCCAAATTTTCTAGACAAGAAAAATATTTTAAGAACAACCTTGACTGGCTCTTGAGTAAGCAAAGAGAGAGAGCACAACATAAGAGAGAGAATGAAAGGCTTGAAAAGATTCAAGCTTTTGAAAAGAAAAGAGAAAAAGAAAAACATAAGAAGCTTCAAGTTTTAGAAAATGATAGAGAGCAAGAGGAAATATAGATAAAAGAGAAGAAGAAAAGAGATGAAGAAGAAAGGACAAAAGAGGAGTATATAAGAAAAGCCAGAGAAAAGAATGAGAGAAAAGAATATGAAGAAAGAGAGAAACTAAGACAAAAGCAAGAGTTTGAACAACAATCTAAGGTGGTAGAGTTTAAGAGAAATTCAAAAGCAAAAAGGGAAATCATGATTAGGGAAGTAGTGTTCCATCCTTCTACACTCCCTTCCATGAAGACCCGATTTCCAAAGGGAGAAATCCCATCTTTAAACTCTTCTTCTTTTTCCATTCCATCTTTTTTCTTGTTTCCATCTCAACAATTTTTTCATCCATCTCCTTCCATTATTTTACACTCCTCAACATATTTTGCTAATACACACTTTGACTTTAAAATTATTTTCAAAACTCGCTCAAGTCAAAGTGTAAGACACTCCTTTTGTGAAGCGGGCCAAATATCACAATTTTCAAATTTAAAAGCTCATTTTCACACATTTTCTATCAATATCTATTGCATGGTCTTCATCGTTTTACTGCAATTATATTTGATGACTATTGTAGATATATTTTTGACCCTAGTGGAACCAAGCTTCAATTGTTGTGGGCTTTGAAGAACCCTCTTGATCTGAGGACAGATCATCTTCAAGAGGGAGGGGATGATGTGATCCCAATAAGCCTAAGCCCAAATGCATCAACAAGCTCAAGCCCACCTCGAGGCCTAATCACTAGAAGCATGATGAAGAACATTCACATGGGCCTCTCACAAGATGATCAAGTTAATCATAGGCATTTCACTTTATTCACATGGGTCAAAGAAATCTACAAAATATGAGTTGATGCATGGAAGACCGTAGTTTAGATTTAAATTAGGCCATTGTTTAGGCTTTGCTTTCGAGGGATACCAAGTTCCTTAGAAATTTTTGAAAGACATTTTGGTCTAGGCTAGGAACCAAGCTTCATTTTTCAACCTCTAGTCACCCCCAAACCAATGGGCAAATCGAGGTTGTTAATAGGACTTTAGGAACCATTTTGAGGGCTATTTTGAAACGAAACCACAAATCTTGGGATGAGTACCTTCCCCACATTGAGTTTGGATATAATAGGGTGGTTCATAAGACCACCAAAATCTCTCCATTTGAGGTTATGTCTGGCTTCAACCCCCTCTCTCCTTTAGACCTCATACCTCCCCCAAATCCTAGTGATTTTATTCATAAGGAAGGGGTATCTAGGTCTGAATTTGTGAAGAAAATGCATGAGAAGGTGAAGTCTCAAATACAACATCAAACCGAGAGATACACCAAACAAAAGGGAAATAATTTTTAAGGAAGGAGATTGGGTACCGCTTCATTTAAGCAAAGATAGATTTCCAAAACAAAGGAAGTCCAAACTCAATTCTCGTGGTGATGGACCTTTTAGAGTGCTTCAAAGAATTAACAATAATGCATATAGGTTAGAATTACCATGTGAGTATGATGTGAGTACTACTTTCAATGTTTGTGACCTAACCCCTTTTGTAGGAGATTTGGAACAAGATGAAGATGAAGAACCTATAGATTTGCGGTCAAATCCTTTTCAATAGGGAGGGGATGATGGAACACCCTTAACTAAGGGTCCAATCACAAGAAGCATGACTAAACAAATTTAAGAAGAGTTAGCAATATCTAGTCAAGGTGAAGCTAAACTCCTTTTCACTTGGGCCATCATCGAGCATTTTTAGACCTTATATTAAGGTTCATGTAATGTAGGTTTTCCTTTGAAGGCCTTATATTAAGGGTCATGTAGTGTAGGGTTTTAAAAACAATATTGCTTAAGTAGGGAGCATCATATGCGCTAAGCTTAAGCAACTCTTTGATGTTTAATTATGTTAATCATGCTAGCTTAGGAAGAGCATCCCACATGTGCCACATGGCAAGTTCTTTAATGGAGAGTTCTCTTACAAAGGTAGTGGCCATGTGACATTATCCTATAGGATAAACTTTTCGTAAAGTAACTTTCCACATGACAACACATGAGTGGTTTGTTTTGTGAGAGTGCGGATTGCCACATGTCGAACTCTCCTACACCAAGATAGCATTTTTAGGGTTTTGGTGCATGTGAGCATTTTAGGGTTTGGACCATTTTGGTGCATGTGTCCGCTCTATATATTTCTGACTTTGAGAATGATAATGTTATGTTGCCAAAATTATTTTTGAGCCATACTTCTTCTCTCAATCATTTTCTAGAGGGTTAATTATGTTTTTGGTCCCTCAAGTATCGACCATTTTTGGTTTTCGTCCCTCATTCAAAAGATGCGCTATTTAAGTCCCTCACGTTCTGAAACGCATGAAATTCGTCCTCATTTTTTAACTCCGTTAGGTTTATTAGAAAGCTGGCAGACGGAGTGCCACGTCAGGATCCCGTTTTTCACTTTCACTCAGGTATAGTAACCACGTGTTTTAAAAGGGGTCTTAAAAGGGGTCTGAGGGTAACGTTTGGAACCCTAAATTTTGAATTGTGAGATTGGATTGTTGGTGAGGAGCTTGAGCAGTTCACTTTGGTGCGGGGAAACGTAGGTGATGAAGAGTGGTAGTTCCGGAATTGATTGTAGGCAAAGGAAAAGTGGTTCGAAAATTTCTCAAAGCTCAATGTCATGTTCAGAAATAGCATCGAAAGTGTGTGGGTGTGGGGAACGATTGTTGCTCCTAAAGGCAGGTACTGTGAAGAACAAGGGCAGGTTATTTTGGAGATGTCGAAATTGGGCGGTAAGTGAGAAATTGCATTTGTTTTACTCAACCTTGCTTTGGTGGCTGTTGTAATGGTTTCAATTTTTTTGCAGTCCAATTCAAATTGTAATTATTTTGAATGGGTTAATGAAGAGGAATGTAAAGGAGAAGGTGGAGAATCGGAATTTGAAGCTGGCGCCGGAAAACGATTTGAAGAAGAGGAAGTTTGTTTGGAAAAGGAGAAATTGATACTGGACTTGATTAAGAAAAACGAGAAGTTGAAAAGGAAATTGCAAAAAGAGAAAACATTTGGGAAATTGCTGCAACTTTTATTTGTACTGTCGTGGGCATTTTCAATTGTATTTGTGGTTATGTTTTTGTTCAAGTTAAACTGTAATTAGTTATTGTATTTCTGGGGAATGAGTTTGTACTGATGATATTTATGGTGTAGAATATGAATTTATGGTGTAGAATATGAATGGTTAAGCTTAAGAGAAAGTAACAGTTGGCATATGAATTTCATCAAGAGAAAACACAGTTCACATCACATGTAACAGTGCATTTACAGTAGAACCACTTTAAACAAAATATCTCCTCACCAGAAAAATAGTTACCAAATTTTCTTGTTGTCTAACATGCCTATTTTTGTCTTTCTTCATAGGGACCTATCATGAATGGTAGAAAGAGAATAACGCCCAAGAGATTAGAAATTCAAACCACAAAAAATTCCTACCAATGCATTTTTCAGTTATGCAGTTTCTCAAACAGTCCCTTAGAATCCATAACATTTGTCTAATGTAAAATACTATATTGAAAAAATAAGAGGACATAAGAATAAGTGATGTAAGAATAAGTGATGTAGTAACATGTATAGAAGTAATAGAAACAAAATTTGGCCTCATTTCTCACACAAATATGATTTCTTCTTGTTGCAGAGACCCTATTTCTCAGAAAGATTTCTAGAATTATGTTATGAATTGTCACGTTATCCACATACCATTCTGCTATGCCAATCTCTATTAGTTAGTTTATCACCCACCAACTCAAGGAATTGAGACTCAAGCTACAACAAACAAAATTTGGTCCTTCCCCTCAAATCAGAGGGACTTTCTCCCTTTCATATCTTTGAAGCTTTTCATAACAACAATTTAGCAAAAATGTTTTCAGATGAATGTGTTCTAATGCAAGAATAAACACCCAAGAAATAACTAAACAGAATTACAATCAGTGGACTTTATATAGGTTTTTGACAATTAAAGTATTCAAGAGATTTAGAGCGTTATATGAAAGTGGTCCACATTTTTAAATACAGCACTGCAAACTATAATAAAGCAACAAAAGTGGTCCCTGCTATTGCATTCAATAAAGTATTCCATAATAGACAAAGTGGTCCACATTTTTAAATACAGCACTGCAAAGTTTAATAAAGCAACAAAAGTGGTGCTCCAAAACAAAATAGTGGTCCACTATCCCTATGCCCAATGTGTCAAAAGTAATTGTCTATTACAGATTTCTTTAATAAAGCAACAAAAAAGTTTGGATCTCCATTCAATTTCACGTGGGCTGTGCAGTATTACTACTTGCTTGAGAGCCTAAAACTTGTGCCGATCTGCTTCTTGTTTGTGTTGGTGCTCTTTCTCCTTGGTTGCTGTTGGCTGCAAGCATGGGTCTGCGTCTTCTTCTACTAGTTGAGCTATGGTTAGATGGGCCTGCACCGTTGGTTGTTCCACTTGCAGTTTGAGTAGCTCCACTTCCAGTTTGGGTGTTTCCCTGTCATGTGAGTATGTAGTAGACATTCAGATTTGTGGTTGTACAATATCATTAATTGAATGAAAGTATAGATGATTATTTACCTTTCTTCTCATGCCCTTTCTACAGCTTCTTATATTATGACCATACTGGTTGCACCTGCTGCACTTTCCCATGATATTTTTCTTTGAAAGCTTGGAATGATTGACATGTTCATCAGCTTCCCTTCTTCGTAGTTTTTTTGGTCTACCATGGGGGGTTTTGTAAATTGGAGGAAGTAGTTCAGGTTGAGTACTTTTTGGCCAAAGTTGTTGGCCATTGATTGGGGTAATTTCAGGGCCATAGCAAGCTTGGTAGGCATCTCTCTTGTAATATGCGTGGACATAAGCCTCAGGATTTTCTATCTTATAGTTAATTGTTGCCACAGCATGCCTACAAGGTATACCCACCAAATCCCAAAAGTAACAACTGCAACTACTTTTGCTTAGATCAACCACAAACTTTTCCATTGTGAACCCCTGTGTGACTTCAAACTTAGCATCCCCTGCCCACACAGGAAGCCAATTCCCACTTTTTTCCACTTCCCTATCTAGCCTCTTTTGGGGTCTAGGCATTACATTTCCAGGATATGCATTCAACTTCTCTCTAAGTGTTGCAAACCTACTCATTATGTATGATCTAATCCATTCCATCATGCTAATAATGGGTGTATCTCTAGCTAGTAAAATGGTGCTATTAAATGACTCAGAAAGGTTATTCATCAACACATCACATTTAGGGTAAATGCTGAATGCATGTTTACACCACGATTTGGTAGGAATTGCAATTAACCAGTTATAAGCATCAGGATTTAAATTTTTCAACTCACCCATCTTTTTTTCCCATCCTGCATAAAAAGTAGCCTTTGCTGCCCCCATCATAAGGTCCCTGATGACTACACCACCACCAAATTTCTTCTTAAAGTTGTTGTACAGGTGCCTCAGACAGAAACGATGTTCAACACCATTCAATATCTCATCAAACACAGTCATAAGTCCCTGCAAATAAATATAATACCAAATTAGACATAATCAGACAACTAATTTTGAAGCAGTTAAAAACAATATTATGTATCTGTTTTACCTTTTGTTGGTCTGAAATGAATACCCAACGATGACCATCAATGTCACCAATATCCTGTAGTAGCAGTGTCAAAAACCATCTCCATGTCTCCTTGCATTCGTTTTCAACAACAGCAAAGGCTAATGGGAAGTACTGGTCATTGGGATCCCTACCAACTGCTACCAATAACTGACCACCATAGGCTGTCTTCAAGTGGCAACCGTCAACACCAATGAAGGGTCTACACCCAGCCACAAACCCCTGCTTACAACCATCTAAGCACATATAGAAACTTCCAAATCTTGGTGGCAAAGTGGGTTGTGGTTGGTTGATCTTAACCTTGAAAGTTCCAGCTTTAACTCTCAACAATTCACCAACATAATCAAATAAATGATTGTACTGACGCTGTCCATCCCCCACCAAATTGTCCATTGCTATTTGTTTTGCTTTTCCAGCCCTCCAAGCAGTGATACCAGCACTGTATGTCTTTTTGATTTCATCAATGATTTGATTCACTGTCATTAAACCAACATTCATGAATCTGTCTATTAAAACTTGAGCAATCCAGTCTGTGTTGGCATTTTTGTTACCAAAAACACGTCCACATTTATGACCACCCACTAGTGCCTTCACCCTAAAGGTTTGCTTACCTCCAACCTTGCTCACCATAATTAAAAACCCACATTTTCTCTTACAAACAGCCCTCACTCTCTTGTGGTCATTCTTGACAAATTTTACTTCTTTACCATTTAACACACTATGCTCCATTAGTGCATATTTAAAATCTTTCAGAGAACTAAACTCCATTCCCAATTTAAATTTGAAATCCTTCTTCATATCTTCCGGTTTATACTTTGAAAACTTTGGTCCAACATTAAGAATACCATCATCATTGTCCACATCAGAATCTAAGTCATCACTCATGTATTCCTCATTTATCTCATGCTCTCCAATTTCTTCATTAGTAACAAAAGAACCTTCACTAACATATCTTTTATTTTTGACTTTGCTTGAATTTCGTTTAAACTCTTTCCACCTTTCCAAAACAGGGCCAATCTTTCTGTGACTTGAATTGTTGTCCATCCCAAATCCATCATCATCATCAGCCATCCTTTCTTCTTCACTATCATCTAGTCTATCTCTAGGTGGATCTTGTTGTTCCTCTTCACCATTAACTTCTGCATCCCCAACCACATGATCTTCACCAATCACAGCCTCTTTATCATTCACCCCGGCCTCCCTAACCAAATCCTCTTCACCAATCACCTCTACCTCCCTAACCACATCATTTCCACCATTCACCTCTGCCTCCTCTGCCTCCCTAACCACATCATTTCCACCATTCACCTCTGCCTCCCTAACCACATCATTTTCACCATTCACCTCTGGCTCCCTAACCACAGCCTCTTCATCATTCACCTCGGCCTCCCTAACCACAGCATCTCCGTCATTCACCTCTGCCTCCTCAACTACGACATCCTCTTCAGCGATAACTTCATCCAATCCACCAATGAAGTGAACTATTTCAGCCTGACTAGGAACATGTTGGACATAGATATCAACTTCCTCTTTACTCTTCTCGGCAAAGTTAGCTAACTCTATAGCTTCCTTATCATCACTCAGTAGTCTAAGGTTGTTTAACAAACTTTGTTTTGACCCCTTCCACCAAAGCTTCACTTCACCACCGTACTTGAACTCTTTCACTATACCCAATGCTTCAAAGAACGACCAAAAATCCGGATCAATCCCCTTAACAACATGAATCTCACCCCCAACGTACTTCAGTCCCCTATTTCTTTCGAACCTACCCATATGGTGAAAAGCTACATCGAACCCCATTCCCAACCCTACATTTCAAACGAACACACAGAACACATTAATCGAATCATGAACGGAATCAACAAACAACCAAATGAAACCCTAAACACTCGAAGAGGGACGAACAACGAACCTGCTTTCTTTGTTGATCACAGCGCTGTCTTCTTCGTTCAAATATCTCAACTTCGTCGTCGAAATTGCAATTTCGTCCTCCTTCACGAACACATCTCAATCTCTCCAATCCCTTGCGATGGTCCTCCTTCACGAACGCATTTCAATCTCACCAAAACCCCTTTCTTTCTAATTTTAACCTAAACCCTAATAAAACACAGCTTCTTAATAAACTAAAACGACTTAGTAACTTAGTCGTAAAAAACGCAGCTTCTAAATTTACCACGTGTCAATCAAAAAATCAACACTGTTAAAAACGGGATCCTGACGTCGCACTCCGTCTGCCAGCTTTCTAATAAACCTAACGGAGTTAAAAAATGAGGACGAATTTCATGCGTTTCAGAACGTGAGGGACTTAAATAGCGCATCTTTTGAATGAGGGACGAAAACCAAAAATGGTCGATACTTGAGGGACCAAAAACATAATTAACCCTTTTCTAGAGCATCCCAAGAGGTCCCTCTAGCACCCCTTTCTCTAGTTGGCCTAACCTCTCTTAGAGCTCCATAAAAAACCTTCATCCCTCGATTGGGCCAAAATCAAGAAATTCTAGAAAAGAATAATTCAGGAGCAAAATGCACCCCCTATTTTTATTTACACACTCCTCTTGCAAGTGGACCACAAAAACCTGTTCCGCACCCCCAATTTTTACTAAGTTCCACCCCTAGTTTTTACTAAGTTGCACCCCTCCTACCACTTAAACTCTATTCACTCAGATGTTGCCATGTGACAATCCTCCACTTATTGAGTTGACAAACCAGAAGAAGCCATGTGGGCATAATCCTTGAACTTGCATGTGAACCAATCAAAGCTTGCTACGTCACCATCTCCCAAAATGAAACCCTAACCCTAATTTTCATCATCTCCTTCCATCACCATGGAAGCCGCCACCCTTGTCGGCAGTAAACTTTCTGACCACCGCGAGCCAGTACAACACCTCGAAACATCCACCATCTTCAACCTTCTGCACAACCACGTCAAGCACCACCATCTTCGCGCACCTCCATGGCAGCCTCTATGCACTTGTTCACGCAACAATTGCAGATTTCAACCTCCATGGCAGTGGAAGCACCTTTATCAGCGCGAGCACCACCGCGCCACCATGGAACCTGCACCAGTTCACACCCATCAATACCGCGCAATGTTCAACCACGAAAACGCAGCAGAACCTCGCACATCAAATTAGGAAGCCATGGCAGCACCACTTTCTCCACACCGTTCCCCACCAAGCTCGCGAACCTGCAACACATTCAACCATGGAACCTGCACCAGCCACCATCACCCGCGCCTGAGAAAAAGCAGACAACCATTGCAGCTGCGTTTCACCATGAACGAACCACCACAGTTCAGTCATCTTCCTCCACGCACCAACTGCAGTGCTGCAACCGTCACCACTTGCGACCCAGATTTGGACGCAGACCATCACTATCATGCTCGTCGGAGAAGAACCAGTAGCAACGTTCAGTCACCATGCCGGAGAAATTTGGCCACTACTAGATCTGCCGCAGCTACCAAGGGAGAAAGAAACCATGGAGGTAGAAACCATAATTCCGAAGAGAGAAAATGCGCTGCCACGTGTCAACCTCTGATAGGGCAGTCAAAGCTGGTCAAATCTGGTCAATTGGTCAATAGAACAGTCAACTCTGGTCAAAACTGCAAAAACGGTCAAATAAGAGGGGCAGAATTGAAAATTGGACAGAAATTAAGTTGCTAATTAATTAAATAAAGATAAAATATTTTAGCAACCGACAAATAAAGTCCAAGTCCAGTGGAAGCCTATATAAAGAGACCTAGGGGCGCAGAAGAAAGACATTTAGCAACTCTCTGATTTTGGCAGATACTGTCATCCACCACATCTCTCATTCTTCCTTTCTTTTTATATTTCTTTCCTTCATCATATATTATCATGTATTTCATCAAAGTCATGGAGGGCTAAGCTTGTAGAGTTGATTCCACGGTAATTCTTAATTGGATTCTGAGGTTAGATGAATTAATTTATTTGTTATTTTGATTATTGTTGTGGTTTTTGTTTATTTATGTCTTTTGCTTCTTAATTGAATAGAAAATAATGATTTTAAATCTACACGCATGATAATCATATGAGTTAAAAGGTTTTTAAATTCAATTGAGACTTTACTTTGATTTTATTTAGAAACTTTCATTTGATTAAATAAGTTTTTGCCAATAATTGAGACTGTACTTTGATTAAAGGTAATCGCTTTAACTAAAATTAGTCAAGACTTTACTTTAATTAATTAAGTTTTCTATTTGGTGAGGAAACAAAGGAACAGACATGATTAGGCACAATAAAATTTAATTGAGACTGTACTTTGGTTGAATTTACTATGGATAATCTAAAAATTCTCACTTTTAATTGAGACTGTACTTTGATTAAAATTGAGAATGCCAACAAATGAATTGAGACTTTACATTGATTGATTTGTAAATCAACAACAATAATTAATTTAACAATAATCTCTAGATAACTGATGAAGAATCCTATTTTGGAAAAGTAGTGGAATTGACCTATTTTCTATTATTGTGTTTACAATCTTTTATTTGTGTGACATTCATTCTTTGCATATCAAAACCCCCAAATGTTTATTGTCACTAGTTTTAATGGCATTTTTATAAGTATAAATTCTGTATTTGTTGTGAGACGACTTAGGGTTATCTTAACCCTAACTAGTTTGTTCACTACTAACTTGACAATACTGAAGTTGCTAAAGTTAAGTAGTGGTAATTTGATCGCCTAACGACAGCGATATCAAATTTGGTGTCGTTGTCAGGGAATACGGTTAGTATTTTTTATATTTTGATTTTATTTATTTATTATTTTTTTAATTTATTTTTATTTATTTATTATTTTTTTACGCATATACGTTTAATAGAGTTTGTGTTTTTTTGTAGTCTTTAGCTTTCTTTTTATATATTTCAAGCAAAGTTTTATTTTTGTTTTGATTAAGAATTTATTTTAAGAAATATTTTTTAGACTAGTTAGAAAAACTTTGTCTAGGAAAGACTTAGTATTTAAGTTGTCCACTATGATGCACCTCTCTTTCCTGGGAGTAGACCCAACGACATCTTAACTTATTTCTTTCTTGAAATCTTTCCCCAAAACAAGAATAGGAAAAAAAAAACAGAGGAACACTTTCAGGTGGACTGCGTAGTGCATGACTCGGGCCAACCCAGATCAATTCTTTCAATTTGATCCAGAACTTGAAAAGAATTTGCGTAAATCACGTAGGAGACTTGAACTCAGGTGTTCTACTGAAGGAGCACCATCATCCTCTGAACCTACCATTGAAAGTTTACCGCTAGAATCACCTCCGGTAATTAACATATCTTCTGATCCATCACTTGAACTAGAAATTCAAGAAGATAGAATGGAAGAAAGAACAATAAGAGAGTTGGTTTCACCGGATGCAGCAATTACACAAAACATGTGCATCCAATATCCGGATGGAGAATGTAAGCTTAAGTCTAGGTTAATCCATTTTCTACCTAAATTCCATGGATTAGCAGGAGAATACCCGTACCATCACTTGAAGGAATTTCATGTTGTTTGTTCATCCATGAGACCTACAACAATGACAAAGGAACATATTAAGCTTAAGGCTTTTCCATTTTCATTGCAAGATGCCGCTAAGAATTGGTTATACTGCCTTCCACCAGGATCCATTAATACTTGGGAGACTCTGAAAAGATTATTTTTGGAAAAGTTTTTTCCAGCATCCAGAGTTGCTACTATTCGCAAAGATATTTATGGGATAAGGCAACAAGAAAGAGAAAATCTTCACAAGTATTGGGAAAGATTCAAAAAGTTATGTGCTTCCTGTCCTCATCACCAAATAAACAAGCATCTCCTCATTCAGTACTTTTATGAGGGATTGAGTATCATGGATAGACAAATGATAGATGCTGCAAGTGGATGGGCATTGATGGACAAAACGCCAACACATGAAAGACAATTGATTGAGAATATGGCGTCGAATCATCAACAATTTACCACTAGGAGTAATTCTATAACTCTATTTAAGGGAACCCATGGAGTAAAAGCTTCATATGTTGCAGATCACAAGAAAATAGAAGGGAAGTTGGATCACTTAGCGGTAGAGATGGCAAATAAACCTGTCCCCGTGGGTATTGCCCGAACCCGTCCCCGTTTTGACGGGGAATCCCCGCATTGACTGGGTATGGGTATGGGTGTGGGGAATCCCCGATTTTTTCAATTGGGTATGGGGATGGGGATGGGGATGAATATATCCCCGCCATAATACTCGTCCCCGCCATATTTCCATCATCGTTTAAATTATTAAAATATTCATAATTAATTAAGTAACCCTATATATTCTTTTTATTTTTTATTTCTTCTAAATATTTGGTTTGTCATGAAACTCATTCGCATCTCTAATATATTTTTTATCTTATCATAATCTTTATGTAATTATGTTAAAATGATGTATGTCAATTAAAAAAAATTATGTCTAACATTTGAATATTTCTATTATTTTTTAATATTTTTATTTATTGTATATTTTCCTTTCACATGAGAATTTTTAATACTCTTAATTTAAGTGTTTAATAGCATAAACATTTCATTTACTTGGTAATATAAAAAAAAATCTTTACTTATTATTATTAATTTTTATTTGATTTCAAGAACTCTTTTATTTCGCTAAAACAATTTTTGTTATTTCTCAACCATTGAGTATATGTGTTGATATTTGAAAAGTCTTCTTAGATCTCTAAGATATTTTTCGTCTTATCATACCCTTAATTATACATTTGTTTTTCTTTGTGCAATTCTTTCCAATAGTCTCCAAAATTGTTTATAAGACACACATTTGTTAATTTTTTATTATTTTTATTTTTGTTTATTTTCATCATGTAGAATACTATTTCGATAATTTTTATCTAATTATTTTTTATTTTCTAACTCATTACAATCATACTTTAAGTTTTTCACTATAATTGTATAAATAATTTTTATTTACTACAATATAAAAATTTAATGTAATTGTCATGAATAATTTTTATCACCATCCAACATATATTGAAGTTTAAAAGATACAAGATCTATGATAAAATTTTATTATGTTTATTATTTGTTCTTTGCGTCGTTTCTTTATCAACCATTGAGTATATATGTTGATATTTTTTATCAACATATATTGAAGTTTAAAAGATACAACAATTTTTTACCACCATCCAACATATATTGTGGTTCAAAAAATACAAGATCTATGTTAAAATTTTATTATTATGTTTATTATTTGTTCTTTACGTCATTTTGATCAAGTGATGTATTATAACTTTTATTAGTGTATAAAATATAGATTCATTATAATTTAAAAAATTGAAGTAAACAAACATTTAAAATATATTTTAATTTAAATATTTTTTTCCTTTTATATTTTTTTAAGAATATTTTTTCCTTTTATAGTGTTTTTAAAAAATATTTTTAAAGTTTATCAACTAGGTTTCATTAATGTTTGCAAATTTAATAAATGTTTTGGTTCTCATTAAATTTTATTTGGTATTCTAATCTAAAATGTAAACAATTATAATTTATTTCAAAGTATTTGATATCAAAGAAACAACCATATTCCTAATATTGAATATTTGATAATATTATGTTTCCTTTACCGTAATTTTTATTATTTTATAAAAATTAGTTAAAATTAATATTAAAGTAGTAAGTAAATGGGTATGGGTATGGGTACGAGATTATACCCGTTACCCGGTGGGGATGGGGATGGGACAAAAGTTTGATACCCGTTGGGTTTGGGAATGGGGATGGGGATGAATTTTTTTTACGGGGATGGGTATGGGATAGTGAAACCCGTCCCCACCCCGCCCCGTTGCCATTCCTACTTAGCGGCCATGGTACGAAACTTGGCAGACTTACAGAAAAAGCCTATCCCTTCTACCTTATGTGGAATTTGTGCTTCTACTAATCTTCCTACCGAGGCTTGTTCTATGTTAAAAGAGATAGGGACGTTAGACAGTGAATAACCTCAGGCATATGCTGCAAACATCTATGGCAATAATAGACCACCTCAGCAACAATATAATCATGATTTGTCCTCCAACAAGTACAACCCAGATTGGAAGGAACATCCCAACCAAAAATGGGGAAATCAGCAGTCTCAACACCAATAAGTCTATGTTCCACCTCAACAGAGGCAACAACCACAACCAGTTGCAACCTTTGGTGACTCAAACATGGAAACAATGATGAAAATGATGGCTGACATGATGAAAGGACAAATCAATGAGTTGAAATAGACGATGGAAACAACTAATCAAAATTTGCATAACCAAATTGGACAAATGGCAAATGAGTTGAACCAGATGAAGTCTCAACAAGGCTCGAGCAAATTGCCTGCACAAACTGTAATCAACCCGCAAAATGTAAGTGTTATTACTTTAATATCGGGTAAGCAAATACAATGCCTTAGGGATGCCCAAGAAGATGAAAATAAGGACAATGAAGTTGTACCTGATAATGAAAGTGGAGGATTAGATGAAACAACATAAGCAACATCTGAAACGCCTATACCAAGTGATAACTCTAGGTTAGTATCCCCTAATACTTCCTCTAAAAATTCTTAACCTTATTCTCCTCTTCCTCCCTATCCAAACCAATCAAAACCAAAAACTAAAACGATGGAGGAGTTAGACAAAGAAATCTTGAATACTTTCAAGAAAGTGGAGATAAACATCCCTTTGTTGGATGTTGTAAGATAAATTCCTAAATACGCCAAGTTTCTCAAAGAATTATGTACACATAAAAGGCGTATTATGGACAAAGAGGTAGTGAACATGGAAGAAACATGTCTAGCTTAGTTAAGAAGCCTGCAGTCAGAATGCCGCAAAAGTGTAAGGATCCATGTATGTTTCTTGTTCCCTGCATTATAGGAAGTACTAAGTTTGACAATGCTATGTTAGATTTAGGAGCTTCCACTAATGTAATGCCTTTATCAGTTTTTACTTCACTTCATCTTGGACCTCTTAAGCCTACTGGTGTGGTCATTCAATTGGCCAACCGTAGCACAGTTAACCTTGCAGGTGTGCTAGAAGATGTGCTTGTCCGTGTGGACAAGTTAATTTTTCCTGCAGATTTCTACATCTTGGACATGAAGGATGATGAAGGAATGAGTCCAACCACAATTATCTTGAGAAGACCATTCATGATGACAGCACGTACCAAGATAGACGTTCATGCAGGATCCTTGACTATGGAGATAGGAGATTAGAAGGTGCATTTCAATGTGATAGATGCCATGAAGCACCCGGTCGAAGACCATTCTTTGTTTTGTATTGATTTGTTGAGTAATGTAGTGAACAATTTTGTTTTTGGATTTTTGGACGTTTTTTCTAGTTTTTCTTCTTCGTTGGATTTTTCTTTTTCGAATATTTTGGGCTCGATTTTAGACGAAATGGAAAAGTATAAAACAGGTGATATTGAGGACGCGGTGTCACCATTTGATACCTCTGTGGCGTCCGAGTGTGATGTTGAGGTGGGTGAAATTACCTTAGACAGTAAAATATTGTCATCTGTGGAACAACCACCCAATTTGGAGTTGAAACCTTTACCATCTCATTTGAAATATGCTTATCTTGAGAGGGATAGGAAACTCCCTATTATTATATCTTCCTTTATAAACACCCAATTTCGTCCAGGTAAATGCATTTGTTTGGTAAAATAATAATAATAATAAAAATAATATATAATATAATAATAATAATAAATAAATAAATAAAATAAAAAAATATATTTTGATTGATGGTAGGTTTTTTTAACTTTAATTCTACCATGGGAAAAAAGAAAAAAAAAAGAAAAAACCAAGAGATGGAGAATCTAATTTATTTTTAATTATCACACTCCTTTCATGAGCCCAAATGTTTTACATATTTTCACCCCCACTGTTTGCTATTTACACTTTCCACATGATATGTCAGAAAAGGACGCTTCATAATGTTTGTTTTTAGAGAAGGGTATAATATTAGGAGCAATATTTTTTTTATAATAATTTGAATAAATATCTGGCATTTACACTTATGTGTCTTTTTGTGTTGTTAATCTAGGAAGGTATTATTTTAATTAGAAGCAAATATTCTCGATAATAATGCTTTTAGAGAATGGTACGATTTTAATATTTAGAAGAAAATATTCCTGCTAATAATTAGAATCAATTATATGAATAATATGTTATGATTTGATCATGGTCGATCTTTATGTGACAGAAAATATGATTCTAGTAATTATAGGCAATATTTCGTTAATAATTATCATCAATATCGTGGATATTATGCAACGATTTAATAAGACCAATTCCTTCCCCATATATTTTATTATAATTAAAGACTAGGATCTCAATGGTACCCCAAGGGGTCCATATAAGCACAAAATTTCTTCAATGCAAGACACGAAAAAACCCCTCTCCATTTTTATTACCAGAGCACACGCAAAAGGGGTCACCTTAAGGTAAATTCTCTTTGCTCCTAATGTTATGTATGATTCTCTTATAATATCAAATGTATGATCGTTTTGAACTATTGTATGTTTAAATGTGTTTGGGGTTCTCATGTTAGATAATTTTGGGTTTGTCGTTGATGTGCTCAACCTTTCTCTTTCCCTCTATTTTAATCTTGATAAATACAAAAGGTTTTAATTCTCTCTAAACAAAAAAATAAAAAATAAAAAAATTATATTATTTCTTTGATATAAGTATTGCATACCAAGTCAAGTCTCGGACTTGCTTGATAATCAAAACACTTCTTCGTAGGAGCGAGGAACAATCCTCGTCGGGCCCGAAAAATAAAAAAATAATTTTGTTTTAATCTTTAATATTTTGTATGTGTTTTTTATTTTGTTTGATTTTTGGGGGAATAACAAATATTTTAAGCATCACATTTTACTTTGCACGCTTAATTAAAGAGGGAACCGTCTTAAGACGGACGTTGTGGGGTGCTAATACCGTCCCCACACGTAACCGACTCCCGAATCCAAATTTGGGTTCGAAGACCATTTTTTTAAGGTTTTTCTATAGTTTTCCATAATAAACTATGGTGGCGAATCCTCTATATTTTTTAAATTATTCTCGCCGTCCTTCCGTGATCTCAGTTGCGACAACCTTGCTTACTGATGAGCAGGAACAAAAGCTATTGCACGTTATCAAAGATCACAAGAGAGCAATAGGCTGTAGTTTGGCAGATATTCCTGGTATTAGTCCTTCTTTCTGCATGCACATAATACTCTTGGAGGAGGATGTTAAGCCAGCAAGACAACCTCAGAGGAGACTGAATCCTCAGCTGATGGAGGTTGTGAAGAAGGAAGTCACCAAGTTGCTACAAGAAGGTATTATATATCCTATTTCTGACAGCAGTTGGAGCCCTGTACATGTGGTCCCCAAGAAATTTGGGATCACCGTGGTCAAGAATGAGAAGAACGAGTTGATTCCTACTCATATTTAGGATATATGGAGGGTTTGTATTGATTATAGAAGGCTAAACCAGGCCACCAGAAAGGACCACTTTCCTTTACCATTCATGGACCAGATGTTAGACCGACTGGCAGGTAAGTCTCATTACTGTTTTCTTGATGGATTCTCTGGGTATTTTCAGATTTGTATTGCCCTTGAGGATCAACATAAGACTACCTTTACTTGTTCATTCGGTACATATGCTTATTGAAAGATGCCATTTGGCCTTTGCAATGCTTTTGGAACATTTCAGTGATGTATGATGAGTATTTTTACAGATTTGTTGGAGCATTGTATTGAGGTTTTTATGGATGATTTTAGTGTATATGGTTCATCTTTTGATCATTGCTTGTCTAATCTTGCTAGAGTCTTGGAGAGATGTAAAGAAACTAACCTTGTTTTAAATTTTGAAAAATGTCATTTTATGGTGGAACAAGGTATAGTTTTAGGTCACGTTGTTTCCAAGAATGGTATATTTGTAGATCCTACTAAAATTAATATTATTTCATAATTACCTTACCCCTCTTCTGTGAAAGAGGTTCGATCTTTTCTTGGACATGCAGGATTACAGAAGGTTTATCAAGGACTTCAGCAAGATAGACAACCCTTTCTCCAACTTGCTGTAAAAGGATATACCATTTGACTTTGGAGAAAGGTGCAAAGATGCTTTTGATACTTTGAAAAAGGCGCTTACCACCACTCCTATCATCCAGCCACTTGACTGGACATTACCATTCGACTTGATGTGTGATGCATCAAACTTTGCAGTAGGAGCGGTGCTTGCACAAAGAGATGGGAAGCTACCACATGTGATATATTATGCTTCCAGAACATTGGACACAACGCAGGCTAACTACACCACAACTGAGAAGGAATTATTGGCTATTGTGTTTGCCTTGGACAAATTCAGACCGTATATACTTGGTTCCAAGGTAATTGTTTACACTGATCATGTAGCATTAAAATTCCTTCTGAAGAAAGTAGATTACAAGCCAAGGTTGATGATATGGATGTTACTGCTCCAAGAGTTTGACATTGAGATTTTAGACAGAAGTGGGGCACATAACTTAGTAGTTGACCATCTTAGCAGGATTGAAAAGGGAGAAGATAACATTCCTATTCAAGATGACTTTCCTGATGAAGTCATCCTAGCGTTGACTATTGTGAAAGAAGTCTTCCCTTATGGAGCAGTGGAGATCAAGGAAGAATCCTCAGAAAGAACTTTTAAAGTTAATAGGCATCGTCTTCGAATATTTAATGAAAATCAAGATATGGTGAATAAGACCATGGATGGGATGAACTTGACTTCTCCCGCATACCTTCCGCCTTGATGAGGTTAGTACACTTCATACTTTTTCTTTGCATTATATATTGAATACATTGAGGACAATGCATGGATAAAGTGTGGGGGTGTGGGGAGAAAATTTATTTTCCCCCTTTTCTGATTTTGTTTTCTATTTGTTTTGTTTTTTCTTTTCTAATTTTCTTTCTGTTTGTTTTCTTTTGAAAAAGAAAGGACTTTTTCAATAAAACATATTGACATTGGATTTTGGGATTTGGGGATTTGATTCACTAATTGGAATGATCATAATTCCGAGAAAATAAGAGTCATGTGCTATGAGTGGATTGTTGTTTATGATTTACTAATTGAGTTGATTTGTGAGTTTCTGCAATAAATCTTTTATGAAAGAGTTTTGAGCTTTATTGTAAAGGATGGACTACCATGTGTCATTCCTATTTTTCTTGTGTGACTTGTTCATCTCTTGTTTATACTCGAATGTTTAGGTTGATTCTTTTGTTTTGCATCTTAAGTGAATATGCATGATTTGATATGATTAAGGAATTTCTTGTTTTTATCTACTTGGCCAAATAATTTAACCATGACATTGATCCATTGGTAGACCCTTTGAGGTTTAAACCTCTTTTTCTTATTTTGAGCATATTGCTAAACCTTAAAAAGAGAAAGACCAAGTTTTTCCTTACCTTAGGAAGAAAGAAGGAGCTAGTGGAATATGTTAAGATTGATTGAGAAATAAATTGTGGGGGTGAGTATTTCCCCCACAAAATTATAAAATTGGCCAAAGGAAAAAATTGTTGATGACAGAGTGTTGAGATGAAAAATGATTGCTTTCTAAACAAGAGCAAAGGATAAAAGAGAAAAAAAAAAGACAAAAAGGGATTGTTTTTAAACTATGCTCCATAATTCTTTCTACCTCACTATTTCAAAAACACTAAAATCCTAAAAAAAAATTCCTACCTTTGCCTTGGCCCCGTTATAACCTATGAAAAGTCCTCATGATTTTTGAATGCATGTTTTCTGAAAGCTGTGAATATTAGAGTCTTGCTAAGCATTGAGAGTGTTTACTTGCATGGGTATTTTGAGTGGAAACACAAGCCAAAACACTTGAGTGAATTTTGGTGAGAAAATATACATTTAACTTGAGTGTTTCTCTTTCATATTTGATTATCTTGTAAATTCAAAAGATTAACTCATGTGTGAAAAACAGAATCTTTCCATTTGTATGTGCATGACAACATGAATTCTAGAAGATTGATTTGTTTCCATTTGTATTCATTCCTTTAATCCAGTGAATATATGGAACAAAATACCTCAGAATAAAGTTTTGAAATTGTTCAATTTTGCCTAGGAGTGCAAAAGGATAAGTGTGGGTGTGTGATAAGTTCAAAATTTTGCCCTCATTTAATATTTAAATTTGGGGATTTAATACAATTTTTGTGCTTAATAATTGATTTAATTAGGATTTGTGATTATTGGATTTATTGAGTACGTAAGGTAAAAATGGCATAAAAAATTATTTTAATTGCATAAAATATTATTGGATATTCTAACGTTTGTTAATGCAGCTGAAGTTTAATTTGGGTCATTAAAAGTGTGGATTTGAAATATTCAAAGATTACAAAATAAGTTCAAAATCAAGAAATTTTGGAAAAGAATAATTCAAGAGCTAAATGCACCCCCTGTTTTTATTTACACACTCATCTTGCAAGTGGACCACAAAAACCTATTCTGCACCCTCAATTTTTACTAAGTTACACCCCTCTTACCACTTAAACTCGATTCACTTAGATGTTGCCATGTGGCAATCCTCCACTAATTGAGTTGACCAACCAGAAGAAGCCACGTGGGCATAATTCTTGCACTTGCATGTAAACCAATCAAAGCTTGACACGTCACCATCTTCCAAAATGAAACCTTAACCCTAATTTTCATCATCTCTTTCCATCACCATGGCAGCCGCCATCCTTGCCGGCAACAAACTTTTCGACCCCCGCGAGCTAGTACAGCACCTCGAAACAACCACCATCTTCAACCTTCTGCACCACTGCGTCAAGCACCACCATCTTCGCGTACCTCCATGGCAGCCTCTACGCACCTGTCCGCACAACAACTGTAGGTTTCAACCCCCACGGCAATGGAAGCACCTCTATCAGCGTGAGCACCACCGCACCACCATGGAACCTGCACCAGTTCGCACCCATCAACATCGCATAGTGTTCAACCACGAAAACGCAACAGAACCTCGCACATCAAATCAGGAAGCCATGGCAGTACCACTTTCACCACACCGTTCCTACACCAAGCTCGTGAACCTGCAACGCATTCAGGCATGGAACTTGCACCAGCCACCATCACCACCGCGCCTGAGCAAAAGTGGATAACCATTGCAGCTGCGTTTCACCATGAACGAACCACCACAGTTCAGTCATCTTCCTTCACGCACCACTTGTAGTGCCGCAACCGTCGCCACCTGCAAGCCAGATTCGAACGTAGACCATCACCACCGCGCTCGCCAGAGAAGAACCAGTAGTAACATTCAGCCATCATGCCAGAGAAATTTCGGCCACCACCAGATTTGCCGCAGCAGCCAAGGGAGACAGAAACCACGGAGGCAGAAACCTTAATTCTGGAGATAGAAAATGCACTGTCACGTGTCAGTATCTGATAGGCATTCAACGGGTCAAAGCTTGTCAAATCTGGTCAACTAGTCAATGAAGCAGTCAACTCTGGTCAAAAGTGCACAAACGATCAAATAAGAGGGTTCAAAATTGGAAATTTGATAGAAATTAAGTTGCTAATTAATTAAATAAAGATAAATTATTATAGCAACCGACAAATAAAGTCCAAGCCCAGTCGAAGCCTAAATAAAGAGACCTAGGGGAGCAGAAGAAAGACACTTAGCAACTCTCTGATTTTGGCCGTCATCCACCACATCTCTCATTCTTCCTTTCTTTTTATATTTCTTTCCTTCATCATATATTATCAAGTATTCCATCAAAGCCATGGAAGGCTAAGCTTTTAGAGTTGATTCCATTGTAATTTCTTAATTGGATTCTGAGGTTAGATGAATTAATTTATTTGTTATTTTGATTATTGTTGTGGTTTTTTATTTATCTATGTCCTTTGCTTCTTAATTGAATAAAAAATAATGATTTTAAATCTACACGCATGCTAATCGTATGAGTGAAAGGGTTTTTAAATTCAATTGAGACTTTACTTTGATTTTATTTAGAAACTTTCATTTGATTAAATAAGTTTTTGCCAATAATTGAGACTTTACTTTGATTAAATGTAATCACTTTAACTAAAATTAGTCAAGACTTTACTTTGATTAATTAAGTTTTCTATTTGGTGAGGAAACAAAGGAATAGACATGATTAGGCATAGTAAAATTTAATTGAGACTGTACTTTGGTTGAATTTACTATGGATAATCTAATAATTCTCCCTTTTAATTGAGACTGTACTTTGATTAAAAGTGAGAATGCCAACAAATGAATTGAGACTTTACATTGATTGATTTGTAAATCAACAACAATAATTAATGTAACAATAATCTCTAGATAACAGATGAAGAATCCTATTTTGAAAAAGTAGTGGAATTGACCTATTTTCTATTATTGTGTTTACAATCTTTTATTTGTGTGACATTCATTCTTTGGATATCGAAACCCCCATATTTTTATTTTTACTAGTTTTAATTGCATTTTTATAAGAATCAAATATTTGAGATCAATTCCGTATTTGTTGTGAGACGACTCAGGGTTATCTTAACCCTAACTAGTTTGTTCACTACTAACTTGGCAATATTGAAGTTGCTAAAGTTAAGTAGTGGTAATTTGATCGCCTAACAACAACGATATCAAAAGGATATAGGGTGATGACATTCTGTTTATTTATTCTACAGATCTTTAAGTGTCTAAATCGTTAATTTTCTACCCACTAGCTAGTCATACTATCAATTGCAACAAGAATCCACCCACCCCCGAGTTTTAAGGAGAGGTGGGAATTCGGGATGTGAACGACCTTTTTCCTGCTTATAAATACGAAGGTATCTCCCAAAAGGGAGGATAGACTTTTTCGGGGCTAAGATCCCACTTAATTATGAAAGTCAGAATTTATCTTCTACTCCCCCAATTGACCAGTTTGTCTAGTTATGGGAAGCTCTCCCAATGGACGAGCTAGCGGGAACTATTTCTAAAATAGTTACTATTATGAATAAAAAATTATAATTGGTCATTAAATTGGTCTTTAAAATTAGCTACCGTGATTTTGACTACAAAGGAAAATTGGTCACTAGAAATTAGCTATGTAGGTTTTAGCTACCAAAATGATTTAGTTTCTAAATTAGTCTCTGTACCATCTGTTCGTCTGGAACCTAACCTGATTCATCAAGGTGGATAAGACGTTCCAAAGCTGAGCTAAAGAATATGGGTCAGTAATTGGGCCTAAATTTATCTTATTACTAGTTGATATTTTATTAAGATATTTTGTATAAGAGATATTTTGGTGTTGGTTATTAAATTTGTAACTACTTTGCCTATACAATAAAGGTTAACTCTCACGTTTAGAGAAACTATTTTCGGGCTTTAGTGCTTATTTTTGTTTGGATAATGATATTCCAACAAAATTTTTTGACAAGGATTTGACACAGCTGACGTGGCAGGGGTTTTTTTAATTTTTAAAAACTGAAAATGTATCTTCGCACGTGCAGCCGAGAGAGAAACAACGCTTATGTTAAATGTCCTTTAGAGAGAGAAAGTTAAGAGAAAAACGGGGGGAATTGAGGCGGTCCGTTGTGCAGTTTGAGAGTGAAGAGAGAGAAGGTCGAAAGTGAGGCGGTGGTGTTCTTGGTGCAGTGGGACAGAGATTCCGGCAACCATTTCGTCGGTGAGAAACTGAACTTTAGAGAGAGAAAGAGAAGGGGAAATTGAGGCCGACGAAGTCAGAAAGTGAAGAGACAATAGGGGGACACTGAGGCCGGGGTGGTTTCGAAGTGAGAAAGTCAAGAAAGAGAAGGGGGAAAGTGAGATTCCGGCAACCATTTGGGTTGGTGGGGGTGGTGGGTCATTATCAGGTAATGCGACAGGGAGATGAGGCATAGTTCTGCAAATCAGTGGTGGGCTACCGGAGAGAGGTCGTAGAAGAAGTCGTCGACGACAAGGAAATCGTCAGTCCAAGCGTACAATCGAACCTTTGTCGGACCCCATTTAATTTACTTAAGCGAAAGGTAACGTTTTTCGGTCGTATTACCCAGAGGATGTGTATAGTTGGTTGTGCATGTGGTTGTTGGTGATTTTTGTTCTTTTCAGAGATATGGTTGGTTAATGAGCATTTTATGTTTGTGTTTGGTTGTCCGATTTGTGTATACGGTGTTCAAGTTTGGTAAATTTATTGTTGCGTTGACATTTAATATTTTGTGATGCATGTGGTCTGTGTAATGTGTATGGCGTTGTAGGATTACAAGATGGACGACAATCGTGATGGACATGTTTATTTGTCGGAGGAGAACAAGGTATGTTAATCTGGATTGATGTTGTTATACTTGTGCAATTATAATGAATGACATTGAGTTGTTTGTTATGTTATCCAGATTTTATTTGGTCATTTCTGCAAGACGAAGTTTGTAGGTGCTATAAACAATAGACTAAGTGTGCAACAGAAGAACTATATTGAAGGCACTCCATTTTGGTGGTTTCCCATGCTAACCGATTCGGTGAAGATTAGTAGGAAACTTTTGAGTCTGTTATGTTACAACTGGGTTGAGAGAAGGGGCGGTTTTCGTATTGGTGGGCAAGTCGTAGAATTTAATCTATTAGATGTTTGTTTAGGGTTAGGTTTGAGGGTTTTGGGTGAAAGAATTGATTTAAATGAGACCATTTCGGATAGTGACACTTTGAATATTTTTGGTGGTCAAAGAGTTACTGTGGAGTTGATATACGACTATCTTTTGAAATACGATGATGATGTTGGTGGTGTAGAACTCTTTTGCAGGATTTACATTTTGTTAATCTGGATTGATGTTGTTATACTTGTGCAATTATAATGAATGACATTGAGTTGTTTGTTATGTTATCCAGATTTTATTTTGTCATTTCTGCAAGACGAAGTTTGTAGGTGTTATAAACAATAGACTAAGTGTGCAACAGAAGAACTATATTGAAGGCACTCCATTTTGGTGGTTTCCCATGCTAACCGATTCGGTGAAGATTAGTAGGAAACTTTTGAGTCTG
Source organism: Vigna unguiculata (assembly GCF_037176805.1). Taxonomy (NCBI): domain Eukaryota; kingdom Viridiplantae; phylum Streptophyta; class Magnoliopsida; order Fabales; family Fabaceae; genus Vigna; species Vigna unguiculata. Next base: position 12,822,568 of record NC_140792.1, read on the forward strand.
TTATGTTACAACTGGGTTGAGAGAAGGGGCGGTTTTCGTATTGGTGGGCAAGTCGTAGAATTTAATCTATTAGATGTTTGTTTAGGGTTAGGTTTGAGGGTTTTGGGTGAAAGAATTGATTTAAATGAGACCATTTCGGATAGTGACACTTTGAATATTTTTGGTGGTCAAACAGTTACTGTGGAGTTGATATACGACTATCTTTTGAAATACGATGATGATGTTGGTGGTGTAGAACTCTTTTGCAGGATTTACATTTTGTTAATCTGGATTGATGTTGTTATACTTGTGCAATTATAATGAATGACATTGAGTTGTTTATTATGTTATCCAGATTTTATTTTGTCATTTCTGCAAGACGAAGTTTGTAGGTGTTATAAACAATAGACTAAGTGTGCAACAGAAGAACTATATTGAAGGCACTCCATTTTGGTGGTTTCCCATGCTAACCGATTCGGTGAAGATTAGTAGGAAACTTTTGAGTCTGTTATGTTACAACTGGGTTGAGAGAAGGGGCGGTTTTCGTATTGGTGGGCAAGTCGTAGAATTTAATCTATTAGATGTTTGTTTAGGGTTAGGTTTGAGGGTTTTGGGTGAAAGAATTGATTTAAATGAGACCATTTCGGATAGTGACACTTTCAATATTTTTGGTGGTCAAACAGTTACTGTGGAGTTGATATACGACTATCTTTTGAAATACGATGATGATGTTGGTGGTGTAGAACTCTTTTGCAGGATTTACATTTTGTTAATCTGGATTGATGTTGTTATACTTGTGCAATTATAATGAATGACATTGAGTTGTTTGTTATGTTATCCAGATTTTATTTTGTCATTTCTGCAAGACGAAGTTTGTAGGTGTTATAAACAATAGACTAAGTGTGCAACAGAAGAACTATATTGAAGGCACTCCATTTTGGTGGTTTCCCATGCTAACCGATTCGGTGAAGATTAGTAGGAAACTTTTGAGTCTGTTATGTTACAACTGGGTTGAGAGAAGGGGCGGTTTTCGTATTGGTGGGCAAGTCGTAGAATTTAATCTATTAGATGTTTGTTTAGGGTTAGGTTTGAGGGTTTTGGGTGAAAGAATTGATTTAAATGAGACCATTTCGGATAGTGACACTTTCAATATTTTTGGTGGTCAAACAGTTACTGTGGAGTTGATATACGACTATCTTTTGAAATACGATGATGATGTTGGTGGTGTAGAACTCTTTTGCAGGATTTACATTTTGTTAATCTGGATTGATGTTGTTATACTTGTGCAATTATAATGAATGACATTGAGTTGTTTGTTATGTTATCCAGATTTTATTTTGTCATTTCTGCAAGACGAAGTTTGTAGGTGTTATAAACAATAGACTAAGTGTGCAACAGAAGAACTATATTGAAGGCACTCCATTTTGGTGGTTTCCCATGCTAACCGATTCGGTGAAGATTAGTAGGAAACTTTTGAGTCTGTTATGTTACAACTGGGTTGAGAGAAGGGGCGGTTTTCGTATTGGTGGGCAAGTCGTAGAATTTAATCTATTAGATGTTTGTTTAGGGTTAGGTTTGAGGGTTTTGGGTGAAAGAATTGATTTAAATGAGACCATTTCGGATAGTGACACTTTCAATATTTTTGGTGGTCAAACAGTTACTGTGGAGTTGATATACGACTATCTTTTGAAATACGATGATGATGTTGGTGGTGTAGAACTCTTTTGCAGGATTTACATTTTGTTAGGGATTTCAGAATTCTTATTGCCCAATAAAAAGGGTAGTGTTGTCCCCATAATTTTTAAGCTAGTTGATGATATTGACAACATCGGCAAATATAATTGGGGAACATTAGTGTATGAGTATTTGGTTAGTAGCTTGTGCATTGCTTCATTGGGATTGAAGAACGAGTCAGCCGCAAAGCATTTTGATGTTGTGGGCTGTGTTTATTTGTTTCAGGTAATTACAATATTGTTTTTTGTTGTGCTGAAATACTGATGTCGATTGTGGTGAACATGCCGTTGTAATTTATTTACTTTGTTGCAGTTATGGTCATTTGATCATTTACTTGTGTGCAACACAAAGTTCACATCTCGGATGAACAAGTTTCCTCGACTTTTGCATTGGATGAATGACAAAGTTGGTGACAAAGTTATTAATGCAATAGGATGTGTGACTTGTATTTTGTTTATTTATTAGGTTTGAACAATCCGCAATGTATGTTATTTGTAAGTTAGTTGTTTCATTTAGTCTGCATTTTCGGAGTATAGTTTCCATGTAACTCCCCACTTAGTTGGTCTTCACTGCCCAGTTATTTTTTTGATTTATTCCTGGAGATTGGGTTACGATGCAGAATTTGTGATTCATTGAATTAAGGATAATGATTATAGTGCAGTAATCCATATATCATTATAAACGACCTTTCCATGAGGTCTGCACTGCCTATAGAAAAAAGTTAGTATAAGTCCCCACATACGTTTTCCTTACTCCCCATTTATTTGTGAAAATTGAAAATTTGTGTTGTTTAACAACATAATCCAGTTCATGGAGGTTGCGTGCATGGAGAATACTTTGTCTTGCTTTTACTGATTGAAAAAAACTTTTGAAATTCAGTATATACATGAACTTCACTTAAGTCAGCCATGTACAGACGAAAAAATAAACGTAACTCCCCACATAGGTTGTCGTTACTCCCCAATTGGTTGTTTGATGTGATATTTTTTGTGTGTTGTTTGAAAAACATCACAATCCAGTTCATGGTGGTTGCGTGCATGGACAATACTTTGGATTGCATTTAATGATTTAAAAATTTATGGGAATTGAGTTTATAAATTAACTTCACTTGATTCAGTGATGAATAGATTAAAATATACACGTCACTCGCCACATAGGTTTTCCTTACTCCCTACTTAGTTGTGATATGTGTGATATTTCGTTTTTGTTTGCGAAACATCCCATTGCGTCACTGGACAAAACTTGGGATTGCCTTTATTGACTGAAATATTTATGGAAAATTATTATACAAATGAACTTCACTTGAATCAGGGATGTGTACACAAAAAAGTACACGTAACTCCGCACATATCATTTCCTTACTCCCCACTGAGTTGTGATATGTGATATTTCGTTTGTGTTTGCGAAACATCCCATTGCGTCCATGGAGAAAACTTGGGATTGCCTTTATTGACTGAAATATTTATGGAAAATTATTATACAAATGAACACTTGAATCAGGGATGTGTACACAAAAAAGTACACGTAACTCCCCACATATCATTTCCTTACTCCCCACTTAGTTGTGACATGTGATGTTTCGTTTGGGTTTGCGAAACATCACATTGCGTCAATGGGAGAGAACTCTAGATTGCCTTTATTGAGTGAAAAATTCATTGGAATTGAGTTTATAAATTAACTTCACTTGAATCAGAGATGAACAGAAAAAAATATACACGTGACTCCCCACATATGTTGTCCTTACTCCCCACTTAGTAGTGACATGTGATATTTCGTTTTGGTTTGCGAAACATCCCATTGCGTCAATGGGAGAGAACTCTGGATTGCCTTTATTGAGTGAAAAATTCATTGGAATTGAGTTTATAAATTAACTTGACTTGAATCAGGGATGAACAGAAAAAAATGTACACCTGACTCCCCATATATGTTGTCCTTACTCCCCACTTAGTAGTGACACGTGATATTTCGTTTGGGTTTGCGAAACATCCCATTACGTCAATGGGAGAGAACTCTGGATTGCCTTTATTGAGTGAAAAATTCATTGGAATTGAGTTTACAAATTAACTTCACTTGAATCAGGGATGAACAGAAAAAAATGTACACCTGACTCCCCACATATGTTGTCCTTACTCCCCACTTAGTTGTGATATGTGATATTTCGTTTTTGTTTACGAAACATCCCATTGCGTCACTGGACAAAACTTGGGATTGCCTTTATTGACTGAAATATTTATGGAAAATTATTATACAAATGAACTTCACTTGAATCAGGGATGTGTACACAAAAAAGTACACGTAACTCCCCACATATCCTTTCCTTACTCCCCACTTAGTAGTGACATGTGATATCTCGTTTGTGTTTGCGAAACATCCCATTGCGTCAATAGGAGAGAACTCTGGATTGCCTTTATTGAGTGAAAAAATCATTGGAATTGAGTTTATAAATTAACTTCACTTGAATCAGGGATGAACACCTAATTATATTCGAAAGTAGAAAATGAGTGTTCAATAGAAGAAAATAGTTGACTGGAACTTTTAATACATTAAGTGTATTGCATATCCCCACATACGTTTGCGCTACTATGTAGAATGATGATTAACATAGTTCTGAATAAATCACTTCAACTCTTGAAACGACCTACAATACGATGAATACTAAGCAGCAAAATTACACACACAAAATATAACGCACAGACTACGAAACAAAGAAAATCGTACTGGAAATAAAGCAAATTAGATACTAAGCACCACAACCATGTTATTTGTCACATATTTTCACGAATCATTTGTTTGCGCAGCGTTAGTGCTTGAGGAGGTACCATCAATGCCAGAGGAACCTTGGCCATGGTCAGTCTTCTTGGTCACTATGGAGGGTTTTACAAGTTTTCGCAATAACTCATCAATATTGGGATCCATGCATGGGGGGAGGACAATGTCAGGCCTTTTAGTGGCATGGATAAGCTCATCCGTTGGTTAACATATATCTGCCTTGAAGATCTAGTACCACAGAGTAAAAAAATGTATATAAAGTCAAGGTGTGCGTAACAAATGACAGTATCTCGTTGACAATGTTTTAGATTGTGATTCACACCTTCACAATGTTGCGTACTGTAATGTTGACATAGCAAAGTCGCGGACGGGGACTGAATGCGGCAACCTATTACAACAAGTATTAAACTTACACAAATGTTGTTATAGAATGTTGAAACACCAATATGATTCACTGTTTTAGGTTCACAACATATGTTCTTACTGTGTGCAACAGCAAAACAGCCCCCACTGTGAGGTCTTGTCCGAATTCTGGATTGAGCAGCACCTTCCTATGGACACTAGCCCACACCGTCGCACTGGTATCCTATTGTTGTGTTAAGTTAAAATATTATTTGAAGTATGTCGTCAACCAAAAATACCAAATTTGTGTTTTGTATGCTTACCTTTATATATATTTGCATATCTCCTAGCCCATTAGGCTTACATTGTTTGACAATGCATGCCACAAACGGAAGAATGGTTGTGCATTTGCAACTTCCTAACTGGGTTGCATTTTCAATTTTGCCTTCCTTCAGTAGCCCTGCAGAAATCAGGTTTTTCACCCAAATGTCATTCGTTAACTAATAAATTTGACAAATCTAAAATTATCAGTAACGGAATACCATGGAATTTTATGAACTGCTCTGCCCATAACCATGGATTCGATTTGAAATCTCGTTCGTAAGTTGCGGAGGCAATGTCCAGAGCAAATTTTTGAGTGCTTTCAGGTTGTTCACTGTCCTGATTAATCATTGCTGCTTGGACATTTCCCGCAGGTCCTGGAATCAGTGTTCTTGATGAGTTGCCTCTTTTCACGAATGACTCCAAATCCTGCTCTTCAACATCAAGTCCTTGCCAGGGTTCCATTACCTAACAACGTACGACCAAATTCAAAAAATATATTGAACCCACTAATACAAGGTCGAGAAAAAGCACTTGTACGCTTACAGGAAAAGAAATTTCGAAACCTTATTTCGTCGATCCTTTAGAATTGCAACGAATGAATATAGTGGTGCTTTGTGTTGATGTCTCATAATGGTGAGCCCAGCTACTTAAAGACGGATGAGCCATTACTGCGGACATCACCATAAAGCTATATTGGTGGCAATCTTCAGTGCAAGTAAGTCATTCACCATTATGTTGAAAAATTAATTTTTTTGTCCTTCAGACCTGTTCCATATCCTCATTAATGAAGCACAATGTGTGCAGTATCACAATAAGTAGAAGATGGCATCCGTGTGTCATTTGGTTTTTAGGGTTCAAGTTTACAAAACGTTTATTTTGAAGGAACATAAAATATATACAGCCCTAACATTCGGAGGTGAAGTTGGTGGAAATATTAATGTCTGTCATTTGTAGGCATTTAATTTACCACAACATTCAGGTGATGGAGCCATTTCACTCAGCAGATGACATCGCCTTGGAGGAACATTTCGAAATCCATATACCAAATCAGCAGCCTGAACAAGTACACGTCAAAAGTGGTCTGCCTCACAATGACTCCGGAGATGATATTCCACCCAAAGTACACATGTGTTTTGATAGCTTAGATGATGTAAAACAATTTTATAAAAATTACAGTATTAGAAGCGGCTTTGGTATTCGCACCAGTACTTCAGCACGGGGCGAAGATAATGAAATCAACTACATCAAGTTGGTCTGTTCACGCGAGGGGAATTATATGTCCGCTATTCCTCCAGAATTGAAGACCGTCCCCACTAAAGCAAAACAGTGTAAAGCTTCAATCACCGCAGCAAAGAAAGACGGACAATGGTTCATAAGGAGCATTGTAACTGATCACAGTCATGACATTAGTCCGAAGAAGTCAAGGCTAATACGGGGCAACCGTAAAGTTGATATGCATTCAAGGCAAACTGTTGAGACTAACGATGACGCTGGTGTCCGAATTAACAAAAGTTTCCGGTCTCTTGTGTCTGAAGCAGGTGGATATGAACACGTTAACTTCATTGAACGTGATGTTCGCAACTACATTGGTCAACAAAGGCGATCATTGTGTAAGGATGTGGATGGGCAGGCCCTTCTACGACATTTTTCAAAAATGCGGGAATTAAACAACGACTTCTTCTTTGAAATTGACATGGACGAAGACAACCGTATATGCAATGTTTTTTGGGCCGATGCGCGCAGTAGAGCGGCATCTGAGGATTTTGGTGATGTTGTGTCTTTTGACACCACATATTTGACCAACAAATATGACATGCCTTTCGCTCCTTTTGTAGGTGTTAATCACCATGGACACTCCATTTTGTTAGGTTGTGGTCTAGTATCAGCTGAAGACACAAGGTCGTTCGTGTGGATTTTTGAATTGTGGCTTCGGTGCATGTATAACAAACCACCGGAAGGAATTGTTACCGACCAATGTAAGGCAATGCTTAATGCAATTAGAGAAGTTTTCCCAAATACCAAACATCGATGGTGTCTATGGCACATAATGAAAAAAGTGCCGGAAAAATTGCAAGGTTACACAAATTACAAATCTATCAAGACTGAATTGAAAAGACTAGTGTATGATTCAATCACGATGGGTGAGTTTGAGTTGGGATGGCATGCATTTATTGGACAATATGATTTGACCACAAACGACTGGCTCACTACATTGTTTGACGAGAGACATCATTGGGTTCCTTGCTATCTAAAAAGTCAGTTTTGGGCTGGCATGTCAACCACCCAAAGGAGTGAAGGCCTGAATGCTTTTTTTGATGGGTTCATTAATTCGGGAACTACTTTGTAACAATTTGTTGTGCAATACGACAATGCACTACGGCAAAAAGCAGAAAAAGAATTTGAAGCTGACTTTGCTTCATCCAATACCACAGTTGCATGTGGATCACAATCTCTTATTGAGAGGCAATTTCAACTAGAGTACACGCACGCCAAATTTGCGGAGGTCCAAAACGAATTTAGGGGAAAGATTAATTGTTTCGTGAAAAGGGTGTTCGAAGACGGATGTCTGCTGAAGTATACCGTAAAGGAAGAGTGGTTGTGGGAGGGAAAAAAATACCACAGAATGCATGATGTTGTGCTTGACACACTAACAACAAATATCCAATGTAGTTGTATGTTGTTTGAGTTTAGGGGCATCATGTGTCGTCACAGCTTGTTGACTCTTGGACAAGAAGACATGGAGTGCGTGCCAAAAAAATATGTTCTCCATCGGTGGTCCAAAAATGTTAGGAGGAGGCATAGTGTGATAATAGCGGGATACAATAGAAGTAATGACGACCCACGGATGCAAAGATATAAAATCTTATGCAAGAGGTTTTACGATTTAGCGGAGGTGGCATGTGACTCTGACGCTTCATCAACGATGTTGTGGAATGAGCTGAATTCTATTGCAGAAGGATTAGGTGTCCCTACCAAATCTAATCCTTTTTTACTTACCCAACAAGGTCACATTGAAGACAATAGCGGTCAACATGCAGGTGTCACGAACTGTAGTAATGTTCGCAGCCCAGTACATGTTAAGAGGAAGGGGAGACTGAGAAGTAACAGATTACAATCAACAGTTGAAAAGCTATCAAAGAAAAGGAAAACGAGTGCGGCCAAAAACAAGTCACAAAGAACTTCACAGGTTTGTATTCATGTAGGTGTATGATTATACTTTATTTTAAATTGGTTGGTTATGTATTCAAGAATCGTGTTTGGGATGATTACCAGGAACCTATTGACGTGGATGTGCCCTTAGACTCACAATGTACCCAAATGACAGACGAAGCCAGGATTGGACCATACATTCCGAACAGTGGTTTCATGTCGCTGCTGACATGTATGGAGGCAGAGATTGTTAACAGTCAAGTATCTACCACGAGACTCATTTGACAAGGAAGACGTCATTCGGTTTCCGTGGATTAGTAAGTGTGGTGATGAATTGTTTTTTGGTAGGATAACTCTTTTTTGTGCGTCCTTTTTGTTTTCCAATTTGATGCGCATGAACTACACAAACATGATGACAGTGGATTCATTGTGTTTGGGTATTACATGTGCTTAATTGGTATCCGACAGTGCCCACATTAAAATTTTCATTGTGTTGGGGTTTTGATGTTACCAATATATTAATTGCATAATTATAAATGATTATGAAGTTAGTGGTTGGTATCATTGTTTAGTTGTTCATAAATCCCATTTGAAAATTTAAATTATTGACCTTAATTACATGTTAAACACAAAAACAGAGCAGTTCATAGTTTAACACAAGGGCAGCACGGTCACAATTGTGATTTGAATACATTTATGACTCATCCATAATTGACCGTTGAAAGGAATATGTGTATCCGTTTCCAACCCCTCAGGTCTTCCCATTAAACGGACACGACTTTTGATAACCCCCTACCCACCATTATTTATTGTGACACCCGAACCCTAATGGCAACAAAGTTGAGATTTCGTTTCATAGTTAAGGACAATTTAAGCACCACCAGATCATGGCCGCAAATTTGAGTGAAAGTATGGGGGAAAACAATGTTCGAACACAAGCCTTTCCAGAGACGACGGTATTGTGGACTTTCACCACCATCAACATTCATGGGCAGGTATGCCTTTCAGTTATATTCGCCCATGTCTTCAATCTTTGTAGGGTTCTAAATTCTTTTCTAATGGGGTTCGAAGTTTTATTTGTGCATGTAGAACTTCGCGTATGTCGATCGACATTTTTCTGCGGCATTTGAAAACGAACTGCAGGACCAATGGACTTTAGTTGATACTTTTGGGAACACCTTTGTGGTCACCTACAACATGGATACGTTGAACCCAAAATTAACCAATGGATGGAAAGACCTAGAGAACATATACACTGACCAATTAGTCGACTCATATGTTCAGCTTCGTTACGTTGGAGGCAATCGCTTTCAAATAACATGTTTTGTGGGCCTATGCGAACCACAGAATAAGGAGTCATTTTTGTTAGGTGCTGCAACGCACCCTGGGACAGCCCTATATGCTGTCAAGTTGACGAAATCTCAGGCACAAGCTAGCCATCTGGTAGTATCTATTCCTTAACTTCTTATCTGTTGCTTTCAAAACTGGGACTGCAATTTGGATGTGACCTCATCTGACTCCATGTGTACTTGTGTTATTTCATTGTTTGCAGGACCTCAATGTTCGTTTTGGTGACATCATAAGAAGCCTACAAATGGATGTGGTTTACCTTTTGGCATCAAGAAGCGGAGTAGAGTGCAAACTGCTAGTTTCCCGGAATAAGAGATCAACCAAGTTTGGACAAGGGTGGAGGCAGTTCTGTGTAGACAATCAATTGAAGGAAGGAGACAGACTTGTGTTTGAGGTTGACCATGTTCAGAAACATTGCATAATTGAGGTTTTCATCAATGGATGCAATTGTGATGTCGCCAAGTCCATCAATTTAGACTAATTTCATAATGTCGCATCTATCACTATGTTGTTTGAACAATTATGTTATCCAAGAAAGTTAATTATTTGTTCCCACCTATTGGATCTGTTTGTTTTTGTTATTGGCTTTATGTTACAAACCTCATTCCTAAGTCATTCACTTAGACACTGATTTATTAGAGTTACCTATTTGTGATTGAAGTCGATAGATGGGAGTCGTTGTTACTTAAGCATTATTCGTATTTCATTGGTTAACAAATAAATTCCTTTGCGTCAATAAAGCGTTACCATTTTTCAAATAAATTTATTTCATGTAAATAGACCCACAGAAGACCCCAAATTTATGCCTGGTACAAAACCGGGAAGTTGGCCGTAGGTAAGTGGGGAGTATAGTTTAACTTTTTGAACACTGCTTCAACATTCAACATAAATTATTCTTAAGTAATCTCTTTCGACCTTTAACAATGTTCTTGCGCACTCACGACGTCTAATACACCAATCAAAATTCAATGTCCGCAACTGGGTGGACTTAATATGACCACACAATTTCAATAACACCAGACGCCTATGTGGGGAGCAAGGAAGCTGTACCTGGGGAGTTCAAGCAGAGTTTTCTGAACAGAAGTGCAGGACGTGGACAACAACGAAAAAAAAATTTGGTCAACCGTTATTCCTATTTCATTGGTTAACAAATAAATTCCTTTGCGTCAATAAAGCGTTACAATTTTTCTAATAAATTTATTTCATATAATAGACCCACAGAAGACCCCAAACTTAAACCGGGTACAAAAGCGGGGAGTTAGCCGTGGGTAACTAGGGGGTACAGTATAACTTTTTCAACACTGCTTCAACATTCAACATAAATTATTCTTAAGTAATCTCTTTCGACCTTTGACAATGTTCTTGCGCACTCACGACGTCTAATACACCAATCACAATTCAATGTCCGCAACTGGGTGGACTTAATATGACCACACAATTTCAATAACACCAGACGCCTATGTGGGGAGCAAGGAAGCTGTACCTGGGGAGTTCAAGCAGAGTTTTCTGAACAGAAGTGCAGGACGTGGACAACAACGAAAAAAAAATTTGGTCAACCGTTTTTCCTATTTCATTGGTTAACAAACAAGCGTTATACATTTTAAAATAATTTAATTTCATATGACTCGACCCCCAGAGAAGGTTAAAGATAAACCTGATACAACAGCGGGGAGTTAGCCGTACCTAAATGGGGAGTACAACTGACCTTTTCCAATACTGCTTCAATATTCACTAAACACTATTCTGAAGACCTTATTCATTTGTCATGCGTTAACAAATTAATTATTTCTCATCACCCATCTCTGATTGGTGTGTAGCCTCGATGGACCCCAAGTACAAAGTTGTAACAAAAAAGGGGGAGTAACTTGCCCCTATGTGGGGAGTATAGTTGAAATTTTTCTATAGTACTTCCACGTTGAATCAAAAGTATTCATCAATCGCGTTAGTCGAGCAATGGCCATCATGTAAGTCAATCACAACGTCAATCACAAAGTCCAGTACAGTAATAACCATTGCATTGGATTAATTTTGTGCATTGTCAACAGCAGAAACGGGTAAAAAACATTTGAAGCATATATGGCCACCTATACATACATATGTGGGGAGTAATGGCAAACTTTTTTAATGTTAATAATATTCAATGTCCTCACATATATATTGCATTCATTAACTAGAGACTAAACCAGCGGTTTTTCCTATTTGTTGTGCAATAACTCATAACCATTTGAACCCGCTGTTGTAAGCTGACATAAAATTCTCATCAACACATTCCACAGTATAAAATTATTGGTAGCTGCAGCATATAAATGGACTGACGTGGGTCCTTGTGGTCATCCCACAATATAAACAACATATTACAAAATTTAAATACTCATTTACACTATTCATTCAACTACACAACATTCATTAATTGAAAAAGACTGTTAACACTAGACCTTAATGTTTTAAAACAACTATACAACTATCAATCAACAAGGTAGGATTGTGTTGTCATTAACTCTACAAGTTGATTTGTACAACAAGTTAATGGCCTTCCCAAAAAATGTTAAAAAAGTTCATAGCGTACATTATACCACCCATCCTTTTCAATGCACACCTATGTTCTATAAAAGCGCGTTGTAGTACTGTAGGACTTCTTGCCTGTAGATATTGTCAACATCTAGGATCCAACGCCAAATGTATTGCTGTCTAATCAGTTGAAGTTGTTCCTGCAGAACAACTCACAATTATGTCAATGAAAATACATCAATATTGAACAACATTTATAATAAAAATTCGTGGACTAACCACAACTTACATTAGTGTAATTAGGCATGCTATTGCCATCAAATTGCTTCTGACCATCCCACAACTCCATCATTTGAAGAACAATAATGCCACAATCGTATCTAAACAACACCACAAATATATGTAAATAAACACACTTCATCACCAAACTGCAGTGCAATTAAACAACAAATGATAAACTCACAAGTTCGGTTGAATGGGAGTTATGTCGCAGTGAACTTCAAATTTTGGGCAGTCATGTTCCGAACACTTCATCAACATCCCAAAAAGTAATCCCATATTATGAGCCTACAGTGTCAGAATAATAACGACCCATTAAGTTAACAAACTAGTAATATGTGATAACCTAAACAAAACCAATATCACAATATTGTAATCTTACAACTGCGTTGTCTATTTTTCTACGACTTTTGTTGGAGTGGCCTATCGAATCAAGCACGTACAACTTCTTCTCTTTACAATTGACGACATAACACCACCAATGATCGTCATTCACAATTGGAGCAAACAACTACAACAAAATATGACTACCATCAATTAAGCTACAAACATTGACCAAAAAATTAAAAACATCCTAAATATTAAATCTCACAAAATCAGCAGACAAAATGTCATCTAACACAATCAGTCCTGCACGAAAGTAGGCACCGTAGTCTCTCAATGTCCATTGACGTCTCTTAACAATCATCCTCCGTGAGTCAGTCAGTACATGCGTCTACAATAATAACATACATGATTAGATTATAAATAATCTGAACCAACATAGCAAATTAAACAAACATTTTGTTTACCGTATATAAAGGATTGAAATGTATTCTCTTGACATGACTATATCGACGTCGTTCAAAGAACATCATTGTGCTCGCAGCAAATAGAACAGCCTAAAGAATAGTATGTATTACTAATCCTGACGTTTAATTGTCGGATTGAAATGTTATAAACAATCTTCTTACCATATTGTCCACCTTCTTTCCAGGACCAAAACCCCAACACTCATTCGTACCTAGAATTTGACCATTGATGTTGCAAACCACCCTGCAATAAGAGTTCCGTAATTAAATGTCTAACTTTTAAAAATAACCAAATAAGAACTGTAATACACTAAAATATAACTAATACCTGTTTGGTACACCAAAAACCGTTATACTGCTATACAACTTCATGTAATCAACTTTAAATTGAGTCATTCGTGGCTGTTGTGGAACATAGGGAACTATGGCTTGAAGCGGTTCAACTTCACCAAAAATGCCTCCATGGGATGCACGGTTGACATCAAGGCCTTTCCCCACATCAACACGACTACTTCCTTCAACGACATTTCCATCATCAGCAGGAAGTTGTTCATCAGTGTCACGCTCTCCAACCTCCACCTCCACCTCATAACTGTCGTTGCCCTCCCCATGTTGCACACCCTTGTCAATTCCACCATGACATCGCAATGATATCTCTTCGCGCATCAAAGTCATTTCGTCCTTCATCATCCGTAGCCGTGTTCTATGGGTTCTCAGCCTCTGCAGCAGAACTTTTGTCGAAGCCAACTTTATATCCACATGCGATTTTTCAAACTTTGCTTCGTCACCAAGTTGCAACGCTTCACGAATCATAATATTTTGCTTGTCTTCTTCTCTTAGCCTTCATTCCTAACATATCTAATGAACATGCACACAATAAAATTACTGTTTCACAACAGAAAAAAAATGGTATGAAAAACAAATCGCTGAACAGGAAAAATACTTTGCTCTTCTGGAACAACTTCTCAATCCGTCTTGACTTGAAGTGAACTTCCGGCCACGCCAATATTCTCGGAAAAATTAACTGCAATTCTGGGCCACCCAATGAAAGTCTTTCTACAGCCCAAATCTACAAAAAACAACATGATGCATTATTTCATTTTAAACATTCTACAGATCAACATAATTTAGTAAATGAACTTTACTGTACCTGCAAAACTGGTGATGCACCACTTAAGCAAAGCTCTGCCTGCCCAAGTGCCAGAAACGCCCGACTTAAACTTTTAACTAAAAAACTATGAACTGTCTTACCCCAATTGTAATTGGACAGCCCATCTATATCATCTAAAACACTACAAGGTATGTTACTAATTGTTTTTGAATTTCTAGGAAAGTAAAACACAACAAAACAAACAAATATGTACAAACGACAAACGTTATCAACTTCATTAGAATCACTACCTACCAAACTCTGAATTATTTCAATAATGGTTTTAACAGTTACTATTTTGTCTTGCAAAAGTCCACCCACTACCCCACAAACAGTTTTATCAAAATCTACATCTAACCCAACAACAGACAATTCTAAAGACATGCAAATGTCCGCACAAGTAAACGGGATTGACCGTTGCATGACACGAAAAGATTCCTGAGCAGGTAGTCAACGCTTCAATAACTCAAGCAAAAGAGGGTTACATATCTTTAATGGTTCTTGCATGTCCAAACACCATTTGAATGGTGTACCCTGAATCCTTTCGCGATGCCTATCTAAGATTATCCCATTCATTTGGCCAATCCACTTTGTCTGACAAAAAGTACGCAATCGAGCCTAACATTCAAAAAATTTTAAAAAATTAATACTTTATTAACATTTTTACAAAAAAATCCTGTCAATCCAGTCTACAAAGTACAACATAAAAATACCTTCTCATTCAATCCACATTCACCAGCCATAACTTTGTGATGACAAACTACTCCGGCCAATACGTTTTCATGGACAAAGGATCTTTCACTAACCCTCAAACAACCTGAAAAGAAGATGATATTCAAAGGTTACACATAATATTTTTCTCTTCTTCTTTTGCTAATCACCAACAATTATGGTTATCTACTGCAAAAGTTTTATGACAATAATGAAACTGCCACACAAAGGAGAACTCTAAAGTAACCAAACCAACATTATGGGGATGTAATCACAAAGCAGATTGTATATCTTACACAACACGAAATACATCACATGGTTGATCAGACTCACATTTTTAACCTCCCACTATGGAAACCCTAGAAATCAAATACAAATGACGAAACCGCCAAAAATTTAACAATACAGACAAAAACAAACGAGAACACACATACGCACTTACAAAACATGTGGTTTGTTCCAAATTTTGAAGTACCTAAACCGCTATTACAGACAACACCCAACAACAAAAATGGGTCCTCAAAAATACACTAACATTCATCCTAACACCACCAAATCACTTTTCCCCAACAACATCAAAAACGAACATGTAGAATAGCAACTTGTTCCCAAAAAAATTAAAAAAATTAACGATAAGGAGAAAAACTTTATCATCAACCAACACATTAAGCAAATGTGAAATGGGAGGAAAAGAAACTTACAATGCAACACAAACGACCACCACACGGCTGTCGCCGACCAAGCAGCGTCGATTAAGAATTCCAAATACACTACCCACTTCAAAAATGACGTCTTCTGGATGGTAGGGACGGTATCCAATTTCTTCGACAACGACCCTCCACTTTCTCACCGGCGAAATGGTTGCCGCTGCCTCACTTTCGACCTTCTCTCTCTTCACTCTCAAACTGCACAACAGACCGCCTCAATTCCCCCCCTTTTTCTCTTAACTTTCTCTCTCTAAAGGACATTTAACATAAGCGTTGTTTCTCTCTTGGCTGCACGTGCGAAGATACATTTTCAGTTTTTAAAAATTAAAAAAACCCCTGCCACGTCAGATGTGTCAAATCCTTGTCAAAAAATTTTGTTGGAATATCATTATCCTTTTTGTTTTGGTAACAACAGTAAGTTTTTTGTCGTAACAATTGGCGTCTGCCATAAACTTCTGTTACGCATCCGACCATAAACTGGCCACGATCACCGTTCAGGTTTTGCCAGAGCCAACAACGAACCTCAACCTCCTCTCTACACTATGACGGACCGTGAGCGTGAACGTGACCGTGACTGAACTCCGGACAGAGAAAGATAACGAAGACGAGACAAGGACGACCGCGACCGCGAGCGAGAGAAAAGTGACCGCTCCCACTCGTGAAGCTACCATCGGACGCCCACCCCCGAGCTTCCGAGGATGCGCCACCAGAGAGAGTTCGTGGAGGAGGAGCACAAAAAGACGAAACAAGCGGTGTCAGACTTCGTGGATGGTATCACTAAGGAGTGGCAGCAAAAACAAAAGGAGAACAGAGGAGAAGCTGAGGGCAACGAGGACGAATTGGAGATGATGAAGATGCTAGAGATTCCGGTCAGATTTAACTCCACCAAGGGAAAACTAGTTCCTGGTGCCGATGTCAGCAGCGTCAGAGCCGTCACACAGCGCCAATCGCACCAGTAGATGAACCTCTGTTGTGGTTTCAATCATCCATTGCTTGCTGAAGAGGAATCGCAGGTTATTTATTTTTTTAGCTTTGCCCGAGAACTCATGGCTGCAGCATGCAACCTGACGTAAGGAGAGAGGAACTCAACTCTTTCACCATGTTTATGCCTCTTCCGCAAGGTGCCTGCAATCAAGGTAGTACCAATAACTGCAAAAGTGGAGCCATACAATTAAGGCAGTAACTATAACTGCGAAAGTGGTCTTGTTGTAGCTCTTCCACTAAAAAAATCATCCAAATTTTGAAAGGTAAAATGTTGCATTATTATTTTATTAAAAAAAAATTACCTTTTCACAATTTTTTTCCCCCAAACTTAACAAAGTTTCTAAAAGTGGAATTAAAGTAGGTTAAAGTTTTATTTTTTTAATAATATTTTTTACCTAAATAAAAAAGTTTGTCAAAACTTTGTTCAAAAAACTTTGTCAACCTATAATAGTTCTATTAAAAAATATATTTCAAAATGGAATTAGGAACTAAGATTTTGCAATCATTTCCCGAATAAAACAAATTTCATCATTAATATTTATTGGATATTGTTTCTGTCCATTATTAATTATTAATAAGCATGTATACTTTTCTACGAATACAAACATATTTATATATAAAAGCTTTTTCTTATTTTCTTATTTTTACAAGCTTTAAGTATTATACCTATAAAAGTCATTTACCTAGTTAAAATATTATGAACTTTTTATATATAGCAACTATTTATCTTGATTAATAAATAAATTTATTTTAACAAATATTATAATTGTTATATATAATTTGAGTTATATTTTCTGAAAGACTTTTGTAGCTATATTTAAAGTTCATCCTATAGATTAATTTGACAAACCTCGAGCTCGGTTTGGGGTGCTGAAGAGTCGTTAAAGTCACAAACCTCGTGCTCAGCTTCGGAGTGATGAAGAGTCGTTGAAGCAACAAACTTTGAGCTTGGCTTCGGGTAATGAAGAGTCATTAAAACGAAAAACCTCGAGCTCGGCTCGGGAGCTATGGAGAGCCATTAAAACGACAAAGCTCGAGCTTGGCTTGGGGGTGGTGAAGAGTCGATTCAAGTGACGATCCCCTACAAAACCAAGACTTCTTTTTTCAGCCTTTATGCCTCAAATACGAATGCTCAAGGCTAGGGGGTTGTGTACCGTCCTAGTCGTGTGGGGCCTGACCCGATTCATAAAGATGGATAAGACATCCCAAAGCTGACCTAAAGTCTATGGGCCCAGGAATTGGGCCTAAGTTTATCTTGTTATTAGTTGATATATAATTAAGATATTTTGTATAGGAGAGATATTTTGGTCAGTCGATTATTAAATTTGTAACTACTTTGCCTATAAAAAAAGGTTAAATCCCAAGGCTAGGGGAAACATTTTCTGGCCTTAGTGCTTTAATTCTTCATTTTTGTTTCGGTAAGAGCACTAAGTTTTTTGTCGTAACAGTCTCTAATTAGTTAGTGACCACTTTAGTGATCAATTATAATTTTTTCTTTATAATAGGAACTATTTTAGTAACTAATAATTTTTAATTTTGTAAATTGGTATCTAAATTGGTCACTATAGTGACCAACTATTTTTGGTTTCTAAAATTGGTTTCTAATTGATGATTTTCTTGTAGTGTCTCTTCTTCCATTATGCAATCTTCCCATGTATTCAAAGGTTACTCACTTAATTAACATCAAATCCCTTTATTACATCGACATTTAACTTGATGATTTAATCGGCCTTAAGCCTATCATTACATAGTCCCTTTAGCCTTAATCTAAAAGAGCGTAAGGCTAAAAGGATCTTTTCCGAACACCACCACAATTGAAAAATGGCTAACACCACACAACCCCCTTAGCCTTAGCCTAAAATAGTGTAAGGCTACAAAATTTGCATCTTTATTCCATCATTAGTTTTCTTTTACCTTTGTTTAACAATGTAAGTTATTTTTTTGGGCACTTTGATAAGGCACCATCTTTAGGCGCCTCGAAAGGTTACCTTCGGGCACATTAAGAGGTTACTCACTTGCTTTTTAGGGTGACTATTGCTCCTTTTTGCCTTTTGGAAGATTGTTGCACCTTATTTTTTAGGAGACAAATAACTTCCATAGAAGAAAGTTCGTAGGAGACTAATTGCTCCTTTAGTAGAAAGTTCATAGGGGACTAGTTTCTCCCTTAAAAATAATTTCATAGGAGTCTAGTTACTCATTTAGAAAAAAATTCATAAGAGATTAATTATTCCTTTAGAAGAAAGTTCATAGGAGACTTGTTGCTTCATAGGAGACTAATTGCTCCTTTAGAAGAAAATTCATAGCAATCCAGTTGCTCCCATAGAAGAAAACACATAGGAGACTAATTGCTCTTTTAGTAGAAGTTCATAGGAGACTAGTCGCTCCCTTAGAAGAAAATTCACAGGAGATTGATTGCTCCTTTAGAAGAAAATTCATAAGAGACTAGTTGTTCCTTTAGAAGAAAATTCATAAGAGACTAGTTGCTCCCTTAGAAGAAAATTCACAAGAGTTTGATTACTCCTTTAGAAGAAAATTCATAGGAGACTAATTACCCCTTTAGAAGAAAATCCAAAGGTGACTAATTGCTTCTTTAGTAGAAAGTTCATAGGAGACTAATTGCTTCTTTAGTAGAAATTTCATAGGAGACTAGTTGCCCCCTTAGAAGAAAATTCATAGGAGACTGCTTGGTCCTTTAGAAGAAAATTCATAGGACTCTAGTTGTTCTTTTAGAGGAAAATTCATAGGAGTCTAATTACTCCCTTAGAAGAAAATTATTAGGAGACTAATTGATCCTTAGAAGAAAATTCATAGGAGACCAGTTGTGTAAAACCCGAGAAATTTAAATAATTAAATAAATAATTATTTAATAAATGCGGGTAGTGGAATTCTTTATGGAAATTAATGCTAACTGTCATGATGCGGAAAAGTATTAGCTCAAGTGGTTGAGAGTAGTTGATTGTGTTGGAAGGACTTAAGTTTGAGTCTTATGTATGCCAATTGTGTGTTATTTAATGGTATTATTTTTACACACACACCCCCATATATATATATATATATATATATATATATAGGAGCATGATACGGAGGTATACAACTCTAAATTTATAGAAATTATCATGAAACTTGCATTGGTTGAATTCCTTGTGCACTTAATTTGATATTGGAGGGTGTGGGTTCGAACCTTGGCTTAAGCGAAATAACTCTTTTTTGCTAAATTCAATTTTTGGCATTAATGTGAAGAGGATTGATCAAATTAAGCAAGGAATCCAGGTTATGGGAGCTCCAATCTATGATGTTGATATTATTATATGATTGTGTGTTGTGTTTGATGACCACGATGCAATTCTTGCTATTTTGCTTGAGTTTCATCGAGTTATTGGAATTTTCCAAAAATCGCCTACTGTAGAACCCTATATTCTGAGTTTCTTGAAGAACCGCCTGTCAGTGAGATGCTGTTCGCCAAGCGACGCGAACTGGGTTCTCCAGTTTGCTGCCCTTTTGATTTTTGTGTGTGTTGTTGTTGTTGTTGCTTGTATGAACCTTGATGTATACTCGAGTGTTGGGAATTAGTAAACAAGGTCTATGTGTATGATGGATTGCTATTATAAGGTGATAGAGGACTATCCCAAGATTCCATACAAGAAGAACTTGAAGATGAACTTTTGGGTTTTCTTTTAGAAATTAGTTATGTTTTATGTTTTTGGGTTTTGAGCTTTCTTTTATAGTTAGTTTATACTTTTATGTTTTGGGCTTGGGCCTTCTTGTAGGGTTTGCAGGTTTGCTTAAACTTATGTGCCTATAAATAAAGGTACTAAAAACTGATGTAGACACTTTTAGTCATATATTGAATTTGATTTTCATTAAAGAGAGGGTTCTCTTTGTTCTTGGCTTAGGCCTATGGTTCTTATCAAAGATTAACATCTTTGTGGCGAATCTTCACTTGACTTATCAATCTGCTAGATTGTGGCGTCCTCCATCTCTGTCTTATTCCGCGTTCTTATCTGATTTATTCGTGTCGTGCCTCTTGAGGATTCAAGTTCAGAAACGATCATACTCTTTCCTGGATAGGATCGTATCATCTGGTATCTAGAGCAAGGTTCTGGTTTGAATTTCCTCTTCTATGTTATTTTTCTGTCATATGAAAAAAAAACTACAATTTGTCAATGTCTGCTTGTTTTGTGTTTTGTTTTAAATTTTATTTGTTTCATTTGTAAGGAGTAAAACCCTTAAGGTTGTTTCCAATTTGGTTGATTTTTTTTTATTTGGCCTTTTTTTCTATTCTTTATTTAAATTGTGTATTTCTACATTTGATTCGTGGAAATTATTTATTTTTGTGTTTGGGATGTGCAAGTACACTTGCTTTTGATTTACATGAGTATGAGGTTTTGAAGGATCAATTGTTTAAGTTTATTTTTTTTTTGAACTGAAAAAAAAAACAAAAAAAAAATATTGTGGATCAAGTCCAAAGGAAACAAATATATATTGAAAAAAAAAGTAGAAAAAGAAGGATCCAAACAAAAGTGGGAGTTCAACACAACTTTTATTGCAATTAATTTGTGATTTATTAATATCTACTTGCAATTAGTCTTTCTCTTAGAGTCTCCGTGTTGTCTCATTTAAATCTCTTTGGTAGTCCTATTATTTTCTAACTTTCTAATTTTAATTTTCTTGTTTTGGTCTTTCTCTTAGAGTCTCCGTGTTATCTCATTTAGATCTCTTTGGTAGTCCTATTATTTTCTAATTTTAATTTTCTTATTTTGTGTCTTTAAAATTCCTTGAAGTTTTGTCTAGAGTTTTGAATTTTCTTTGTCCTCTCAAGTCAAGATTTATATCTCGCAACATTTTTAACATTGTTTGTTCACTCTTTGCTTAAGTTACTAGAGTTCTTTGTCAAGCCCTAAAGGGAATTTGAGTGGTAAAAGACAAGAGAGTACATTCCAGAAAAGCCTATAAGTGTGATACACGAGTGAAAAATTGAGTGAAACACTTAGCAGAGTGGTGAGGTCCAAAAAAAAATATTGTTGCTAACATTGCTTGTAGGGCATGACTTCTTCCCAAAATAGTGAGCCTCTATCACCTAAGACTACGACACTTATGGTTGCACTTGATAAGCTCACATTACAAATGAATCAAATGCAACAACACAATCAACAACAGTTCGAAAGGCTCCAAAAGTTTAATGAAGATGTGAGCGTCAGATTAGAGGGAGTGGAGAGAAGAAGAAGGAGACATGATGATTCAGACCATTCTTCTCATAATGATGAAGCGACACATGTATTTAGGCCACGGCGAGGCCAAAGACGTGAGGCATTTGGGAACCACATGCTTAGGAGGGATAATGATGAGGAGGAGCATGATTTTAGGCTAAGACAAGGCCAAAGACGAGAGGAGTTCAAGAACCACACACCTCGAAGAGATAAGATGTGGAAGAAGATTATAATTCCTAAATTTAATGGAGCTAATGACCCGGAAGCTTACCTAGCATGAGAAATGAAGCTTGACCAAATCTTCAACTCTTACGATTATGAGGATGATGATAAGGTGTTTATGGCTTCCTTGGAGTTTGAAGGCTATGCTATGAATTGGTGGAATCAAATCACCGTGGACATAGCTAGAAGAAGGCGGTTGCCAATTTCTACATGGGAGCAATTAAAGGTAGCTATGAAGGAAATATTTGTGCCTCCTTATTATAAAAAAAGAGATCTTCAACAAATTACGAAGACTTACACAGGGAAATAAGAGTGTTGAAGAGTATGTTCAAGAGATGGAGGTCACCTTGATGAAAGCTGAAGTGGAAGAAACACAAATGGCTACAATGGCTAGATTCTTGAATGGATTAAATAGGGAGATTCAAGATGTGGTGGAAATGCACCATTATGAGACCTTGGAGGATCTTATTCACCAAGCCACCATAGTGGAACAACAGCTCAAGAGACGAAGCGCCTATAGGAAGTCATCCACCTCATGGAGAGATACAGAGAAATATAATAAGGAGGAAGCTACTTCTACCATTCCTAAATCTAAGGAGAAGGAGTCCTCACATGGTAAAGTAACTTCTATAGCTAGTAATAATGATTCTTCACGTTCTAGTGCAATAAAATGTTTTAAATGTTTGGGTAGAGGACATATCGCAGCTGAATGTCCCAACAGAAGAACTATGATGTTGTTGGCAAATGGTGAGTACATTAGTGAGCATTCCGCGGGTGAATCATCTAAATCATCTAGTAGTGATGAGGAGGAAAAGGAGTGTGAAGTCCCCCCTGTGGAGGGAGATCTCTTGATGGTTAGGCGGTTGTAGGGTAGTATGAATAAGGAGGAAGATGAGACCCAAAGAAGAAATATTTTCCATTCTAGATGTATGGTTAAAGGAAAGGTGTGTTCACTCATCATTGATGGAGGAAGTTGTACAAATGTAGCTAGTAAACGGCTAGTGGAAAAGCTTGGTTTGGTGACATCTATGCACCCTAGTCCTTATACTTTGCAATGATTGAGTGAGGATGGAGAATTGGTGGTAGATAAGCAGGTGAACATTGCTTTCTCTATTGGTAAATATGTCAATGAGGTAGTATGTGATGTGGTACCTATGGAGGCGAGTCACTTGTTGTTGGGGAGGCCTTGACAATATGATAGAAAGGTAACCCATGATGGTCTAACCAATTATTCTTTCCTGTTTAAGGGGCAAAAGGTGTCCCTAACACCTTTATCTCCTAGAGAAGTTTGTGAGGATCAAATTAAGAAGAGAGTCAGAAGAGAGCAAGACAGAAAAGAAGGAAGAGAGAAAATTCCAGAAAAAGGCAAGAAAAAGGAAGGTAAAAAAATAAGGAGTGATAAAAGCCTTTTATTGAGATAAAAAGAAATAAACAGAGTGTTGATTAAGAAACAACCCTTATATTTGCTTATGCCTAACAATATTTGTCTCTCTTCTGTGCAAGCTTATTTGTCTTTAGGTATGAAGCAACTTCTCAAAAAGTATGATAATGTCTTTCCTAAAGACATCCCTCATGGTTTACCTTCTAAAAGGGGTACTGAGTCTAATATGGATCTCATTCAGGGTGCATTCCTTCCTAATAGGCTAACCTATAGGAGTAACACAAAAGAAACTAAAGAGATACAGAAGCATGAGGCGCAACTTATGGACAAAGGATCGGTTCAGGAAAGTTTGAGTCCCTATGCTATTCTAGTCATTCCGGTACCTATGAAAGATAGATTGGGGTGGATATGCAATACCTGCAGGGCCATCAAATATATCATTATAAGTTGCGTATTTGACCTGGGAGGACCTTTCAGAATTCGGGACGAATTCTCTCCAAACAGGGGAGAATGATAAAGAATCTTCAAGTGAGACGAATGAGACGAATGAGACGAATTTGAGGACAAATTCTCTTTAAGAAGGAGGGTACGATAGAAGTCTATTTCCTAAACTTCAAGTGGTACGAATTTATGGACAAATTCTCTTCAAGAAGGAGGGAATGATAGAGGACTATCCCAAGATTCCATACAAGAAGAACTTAAAGATGAACTTTTGGGTTTTCTTTTAGAAATTAGTTATGTTTTATGTTTTTGGGTTTTGAGCTTTCTTTTATAGTTAGTTTATACTTTTATGTTTTGGGCTTGGGCCTTCTTGTAGGGTTTGCAGGTTTGCTTAAACTTATGTGCCTATAAATAAAGGTACTAAAAACTGATGTAGACACTTTTAGTCATATATTGAATTTGATTTTCATTAAAGAGAGGGTTCTCTCTGTTCTTGGCTTAGGCCTCTAGTTCTTATCAAAGATTAACATCTTTGTGGCGAATCTTCACTTGACTTATCAATCTGCTAGATTGTGGCGTCCTTCATCTCTGTCTTATTCTGCGTTCTTCTCTAATTTATTCGTGTCGTGCCTCTTGAGGATTCAAATTCAGAAACGATCATACTCTTTCCTGGATAGGATCGTATCATAAGGAGTTGATACTAATATAATCAAAGCATGAATCCGGTATGATGTATGTATATTAAGAGAGGTCAAGACGAGGGTTTGGGATTGTGATTGGGGTATTAGGATTCATATAAGTGCAGGAAAAATCTGGGCAGAACCCAGAAACGCATGCGGCGCCTGGCGTCATGTGAACGACCACCAGACGATACCTTAGTTCAGCCTGGATATTTTGATTTTTGCTTGTGATGCGCGTTATTGGGTGTTATGTTGGATGATTTAGTAGGTATGATATGTATTAGTTGGGCGGTCTGGAACCATGTTTCGCCTAGCAATGTGAGATGCGTGCCAGGCGGTTTTGGGTGTAGAGTTGGTTTGAGTGGAGGATTTCTACATAGCTTTGGATGCTTGTCTTGATGTGATGCTTTGGTTGGGGGCCCAGTTACGAGTGTAACTTATATTGGGGTAACACGTAGCCACTCAAGGTTGTAGCCTGATGGTTTAGGAAGTCTAATGGAGTGTGCGAGATCGTGGCTAGTACGGCGAGGTTTCGGATGATTGCCCTCTTCAGTGCATCAGATAGAGTTTTGGTAGTCTGGGGACAACTACGGACTTCGGTTCGTTTTGGGGAACTCCACTTGGTATCACGGTTTGTAGTCGTGGCAATTTATTCCCGCGTGTGGACTATTAGGTGGTGGCCTGTAGTCCGAGGGGCGAGTAGACATTCATGCAGCAAAGATCGATCAGTGT
Organism: Vigna unguiculata; assembly: GCF_037176805.1. Lineage (NCBI taxonomy): Eukaryota > Viridiplantae > Streptophyta > Magnoliopsida > Fabales > Fabaceae > Vigna > Vigna unguiculata. The sequence goes on from NC_140792.1 coordinate 12,848,009, forward strand.
ACTCACCAAAATGTGTAAAATCAAGAGGCTCCGAACATAAAGGTTGGAAATGGAGGAACTAAGAAATGAGAAATGCTAACTTTGGTTATAGTTTTGGGATGCTTTAATTACTATCATCTTTTATTTGTTTATTTACATGAGCTCACCCTATCCGTGTGTGTTTGAGGATGATCATGTAACATGGGAGCAGATGTTGTTGCAGGTGAGCGTGTGGATGGTTAGCGATGAAGTGGGGAACAACTATGGGAGATTTAGTAGTTTTCTTATATAAAAGTTGTAAACTATTTTGTATTGGCTTTATAAACACTTTATAATTGTTATAGTTGAACACCACATATATATTTCAGTTTGGCGCGTTGAAATAAATATTTTAAATTTTCCCGCATTTTAGGAAAGAAGTTCTTAATAAATGAGGTTATTCATATATTCTCTGAATTTTTATTTTTAATTAAGTAATTTTCGGCTAGGATGTTACAAGTTGCTCCCTTAGAAAAAAATTCATAAGGTACTAGTTGCTCCCTTAGAAGAAAAATCATAGCAGACTAATTGCTCTCTTAGAAGAAAGTTCATGGAAGACTGATTGTTCCCTTAGAAGAGAATTCATAGGAGTCTAGTTACTCCCTTAGAAGAAAATCCATAGGAGACTAAATACTCTTTTAGTATAAAGTTCATAGGAGACGAATTGCACCCTTAGAAGAAAATCATCTTTGAAGGTTACTCTGGGTATCTTAAGAGGTCACCCATTTTCTTATGGTGGAGCACCTTGAAAAGTTGTCCTCAAGCGCCTTAAGTAGTTGCCAATAATTTTTTGTTGGTTCATATTCTTTTTTTTTCTTATCTGAATTCATGTTGTCATTGCAATTTCACATCGAATCAAATATTCTACATGTAATTTTCTTCTTTTGTTTTTTTTAATTATTTGTAGAACAAGTCATAATACTAAATTAATAATAACACTTCACCAAATCCATTATAAATTTCAACTTATCACCAACAAAATCCTACACAATTAAGAAATAACATAGTATGACCACTTCATGCTACAAAACCTTAAATTTTGTAATTTCTTTGAATTATTATAAGATAATAATGAAAAGAAAAATAAGTAGATGCTCCATTCAATAAGTGGTGTTTCAATGGTGGTCTTGCAAAACATTCGTTTTGCTCAGAACATATCTATTTATATTCTCAAATGTATTTTCTACGACACATTTTTTTACTTTTTAAAATAATATTTTCACTTTTAATGTTCTAAAAATGTACTCCCCAAAATTTCAAAAAAAAAAAAATAATTATATTCTATAATTTAAAAAGAGAGTTTTTTTTTTCTTTCTAAAATATTAAAATCCAAGAGTGTCCAAAATAAATTTTACAGAGTACTAGATGAATTGCATTTACGGTAGTAATTTTAAATCTTTTAAAAAGTAAAAATGATATCCTTACCAGAAAGATGTCCATCTTCTCTAGATTTGAATAACTTATGTAAAATAACAAAATATTTAGACTAGGTAAATCAGAGTTTACAATTTTATCAGTTAAAGAACGTGGAATAAGACAGAAATGGAATGCGCCACAATATAGTAGATCGATAAGCAAAGGAAGATTCTCCACAAAGAGTTTCCTCTTTGATAAGAACCCAAAGTAAAAAGGATAGATGCCATTGATATCGCTGTCATTAAGCGATCAAATTACGACTACTTAACTTTAGGAACTTCAGTATTGCCAAGTTAGTAGTGAACAAACTAGTTAGGGTTAAGTTTACCCTAAGTCGTCTCTCAATGAATACAGAATTGATTTCAAATATTTGAGTTTTATAAAAGTCTATCCTAAATGCAATTAAAACTAGTAACTATAAAAATATGGGGTTTTGATATGTAAAGAATGAATGTCACACAAATAAAAGATTGTAAACACAGTAATAGAAAATAGGTCAATTCCATTGCTTTTTCAAAATAGGATTCTTCATCTGTTATCTAAAGATTATTGTTAAATTAAATATTATTGTTGATTTACAATTCAATCAATGTAAAGTCTCAATTCATTTGTTGGCATTCTCACTTTTAATCAAAGTACAGTCTCAATTAAAAGTGAGAATTTTTAGATTATCCATAGTAAATTCAACCGAAGTACAGTCTCAATTAAATTTTACTATGTCTAAGCATGTCTATTCCTTTGTTTCCTCAACAAATAGAAAACTTAATAAATCAAAGTAAAGTCTTGACTAATTTTGGCAAAAACTTATTTAATCAAATGAAAGTTTCTAAATAAAATCATAGTAAAATCTCAATTGAATTTAAAATCCCTTTCACTCATATGATTAGCATGCGTGTAGATTTAAAATCATTATTTTCTATTCAATTCAGAAGCAAAGGACATAGATAAACAAAAATCACAACAATAATCAAAATAACAAATACATAAATTACTCTAACCTTAGAATTAAGTTAAGAAATTATAGTGGAATCAACCCTAAAAGCTTAGCTCTCCATGGCTTTGATGGAATACATGATAATATGATGAAGGAAAGAAAATAAAAGGAAATGAAGAATGAGAGATGTGGTGGATGACGATATCTGCCAAAACTAGAGAGTTGCTAAGTGTCCGTCTTCTGCTCTCTTAGGCCTCTTTATATAGACTTCAATTGGGCTTGGACTTTATCTGTTTGGTTGCTAAAATTTGTTATCTTTATTTAATTAATTAGCAACTTAATTTCTGTTCAATTTCCAATTTTGCGCCTCTTATTTAACAATTTTTACAAAATTGACCAGAATTTGACCATAGTTGACCAGTTGACTGCCCTATGAAAGACTACCACGTGGTAGAGGGCACTTTCTCTCTAAAAAATTAGGGTTTCTACAATGGAGGAATGAGTGAGGCTATAATGGTGTTTTCGTGACGACTACTGCGAAGAGAAAGGAGGAAGCTACGACGTGAAGGTTGCAGAACATGGTGGCTGAACTTTCTCCGACGTGGTGACTGAACGCTGGTGTTGTGACCAGAGTTCGTTCACGGCTGCGCGGAGGTTCACGAATGATGGTCTCTGGAGCGGTGCAAATCTGCAATGGAGGTGCAAGTTTGCTTTGCGGTCGCGTGGTAGTGATGATGGTATGCTGCTCTCTGTGTTGGATGCAGGTGTTAGTGACTAGAGACTCACGATGGCGCGAGGTTTAAATAGTGCAGGTTTGAACTGTTGGCAGTGTGCGTTCGTGTTTCTTTTTGTTCACGAAGATGATGGTTGCGGTGCAGATGTGACTGTGCACAGAGATGGTAATTCAATGGCTAGAGATGAAGGTTGAAGATGGTGATTGTGGTGCGGTGCAACTGCGTGGATTTGTGGTGATTACTGGTGGTGTCTAGAGGCTGCCAGGGAGGTGGATTCGCATTTTCTGGCGATGGTGTCGCAGTGGCTGAAAAAGGTGCGTGAAAAAGATGACAGAACTCTGGTGGCTAGAGAGTTTGCGACAGATGCTGGCAAGGATGGCGGCTGTAGGTATGGTGATGGTGGGAGAGGAGAAAAAAATTAAGGTTAGGGTTTCATTTTGGATGATGGTCATGTGGCAAGCTCTGATTGGTCAATTTGGTGAGTGGAGGATTGTGACACGTGTCATCATGTGGTTGGACAAATTTAGAAGGTTAGGATTGCCACATGGCATAATCTGGTTGAGTGGAGTTTAAGTGGTAGGATGGGTGCAACTTAGTAAAAACTGGGGTGCAGAACAGATTTTTGTGGTCCACTTGTAGGAGGGTGTGTAAAATAAAACTAGGGTGTATTTAGCTCTTGAATTATTCTTTTCCAAATTTTCTTGATTTTTGACTTATTTTGTAGCTTCGAATATTTCAAATCCATACTTTTAATTACCCAAATTAAACTTCAGTTGCATTAACAAACGTTAGAATATCCAATAGTATTTTACGCAACTAAAATCAAATTTTACGCCATTTTTACCTTACGTACTCAATAAATCCAATAATCATAAATCCTAATTAAATCAATCTTTAAGCACAAACATTCTACTAAATCCCCAAATTTAAACATTAAATGAGGGCAAAAATTTGAACTCATCACATACCCACACTTATCCTTTTGCACTCGTGGGCAAAATTGAACAAATGGAAACAAATTAATCTTCTAGAATTCATGTTGTCATGCACATACAAACGAAAAGATTATGTTTTTCACACATGAGTAATATTTTGAGTTTACAAGATAATCAAATATGAAAGAGAAATACTCAAGTTAAATGTATATTTTCTCACCAAAATTTGCTCAAGTGTTTTTGGCTTGTGTTTCCACTCAATATACCCATGCAAGTAAGCACTCTCAATGCTTAACAAGAATCAAATATTCACACTTTCAGAAAACATGCATTCAAAAATCATGAGAACTTTTCACGGTTTATAATGGGGCCAAGGCTAAGGTAGGAAAAACTTTATATGCATGATAAATATTACTTTATTGATTGAGTATGATTTGGTATGTGGTCAATACATAATTCCATGAGCCTCTAGGTAAGACCTCATGGTGGTGCTTCAGTTGTCGGGACGTAATTCCATGACCCTGTTAGTGGGAGTTCATGGTGGTGCCCCATCTATATAATTTGGTAAGGATTCAAGGTAAGGTTGTATCTTGACACTCTAAGGAGTCAATTAGTCTCACTTAGAGCGAACTGACTCTTGTGGTGAGAGTAGCAAGAGGCCTGGAATCCATTAAGGGCTAACCTTGTGTGTGGGGGATTGAGAAATTGTAACACTTAGCTCAGGGGTGAGCAGCTCGGGGGTGAGCAGCTCAGGGGTGAGCAGCTCAGGGGTGAGCAGCTCGGGGGTGAGCAAGGAATTCCACCATAAGTGCAAGCATCCGCTGAATCCGACTAAATTATACGTATCCGGATGAGTCGTGTTGAGTCTTAGTGTATTGTTTGGAAGATCATAACATGCTTGGGTGATGTATGTATAATTGACTATGAAAATGTATATAATTGCATGATAAAACTATTTTTCAGCTTTAGCTTACCCTTTTGTTGTTTGTTGTATGTCTTGTATGTATGGTTTTCTCTTTTTGCGATGATCATCAATTTATTGGTGTGAGTAAATACGAGAAACACCCATGGTCAACATGGAGGTGATGGTTCCGCTGCGTAACCCACTTGGGCTGGATTCTATTATATTGGGCTTTAGGGTTTAGGCCCATGTATTGGCTTATCCTTTAAATTTAAATTGTTTTACTATTGAACCTTGTATCTTGTTTTGTTTTGGCATCGTGGTGTGCCTCGAATATTGTGAGGAGTAGTATTTATGCTCAAAGACTGCGCTATTATGTTATCCCGTGTGACGTTTCCTTTAATTCGGATTATTGATTAAATGGGACGTTACAGTCCCAACAAGTTTTCTTAGTTTATTTTTATCCAAATTTTGCCAAAGCTTCCTGATACACTACAGAAACCATAAACTGTGCAATTGAGCACCTTGAAAAAGGTACAAACAACTATAGAAACTCTTTATTAGAGTCATTTTTCATAACTTTAATCATATATACTTAAGTCGTAATGCCTAGAAACTATAACTTTATAAATCACTGATATGTGCTTAGTAGGTAAAAATATTACTAAAATTATCCACATGAATTTTCATAAAATAAAAAAATAATATGTTTCTTGTTTACTAAAATTTTTAATTCATTTCGATAGAATGTTGGATGTTAAATTGTAGTACAAATACATATAATGAATAATCTGATTCAAAGTTCACAATTCTTTAAGTTAAAAAATCCAAGAGCCTTAGTCTTGGATATGTCTTTCTATTAATAAATAAAGTGGTTATAAGTGATGTATCTTCTAGTTAGGATGATAATATTTCAGTTACAAAATACAAAGGTAAGGATAAAATATAAACCCTAAAGGTAAGAATAAAATATAAACCCTTTATCTTTTTTCAGAATATCTCATAAATTACAAGAGTTGTTAATTAAATCAAAACTTCTTATAATACTTAGGCTCAATTCCTAATCAATGACTTTGTTGTATCTTCATATTCTTTAAACAATCCAAAGTTGATGCCTTTACATATGTTTGGATCGACCTTTGGGCCTTTTCTCCACCTTCTCATTATCTGTTGGACCATGAAGGACTAAGATAGTATGCCACTTACAAGACTTAAGCCCAATAAAATAATTGAACTATAACACTACCACTTTAAGCAACAATAGGTCGTTCAAGGTCGATGTCCAGGTCGACCGTGGGACATCTTCGTAGTCCACCTACTTGGTCGGTTTTGAAAAGATGATGCCTACATAATCATTTTGAAGTACATAGATATCGGTTCCTCGTTTGGTTATCACATTCCTTAAAATTCGACCTCGCCTTGGACAATACACAACCTTTCAACCTTGAACCTTTCAAAGATGTAAAGATTGCAAAAACTCATCTTCTTCCTCTTTTTGCTTAGAAAATTTATGGCAAATGCCCCAACCATGACCAAGCGTATACAAAAAGAGTGGGTCTCATCTGAGCTGAGTGGGCCCAAGCTCTAATTCTCATAGGCCAACATTGATTGTAAATAGTAGAATATGTTTCTTTTGGACCTTGTGTTTTAGGTCAATTAGTATAGGATATTTCTTAGGCTTGTATTTGGGCCTTGTTTTGGGCTTGAGCCTAGTAGTGTATTTAGTCCTGAAAGAGATGGACTTTGTGTGTTACACATAAATTAGGGTTTCCTTAACCTAATTATGTGCTAACTTACACTCTAAGGTAGGGTTAGGCTCTCCTTATGCACTTCATGCATTAGTATGACCTTGCCACTTAGCCAGTCACACTAGAAACATGTCTCTTTTGGCTCCAAATTTTGAATATTTGATTTGAATTTGCCTTTCCTTTTTGGAGAACACTCTTGAGTTTCTTGGCCTATAACTAAGGGTCTCACCTCTTATAAAATTAACTTGGAATTAGTAAAGAAATGCAACCAAAATTGAGCCTTTCTACTTCCGTTGAGTTCCCCTTTGACAAGTTCTCTCTTCTAGACTACTATAAGCTTCCTTCCTTAGGAATTAGCATCATCTCTATCTAGAAATTAACCTTAGTTGAACCAAAACACTTCAAGCTAATTCCACATCCATGGGGTCTTCCATCTTCACGCATGAGTTGAAGAAGCTAGGAGGAAGGCCATTAAAAACTCTCCTACTTCTTCTTGTTGATTGCTTATTGATGGAGCTCCTTGCACAGATTGGGAGAGGATGAGCTAAACTTGGAGTAGAAGCAAGGTTGAAGGCCCTTGAGCAATGGAATGGTTTGGTGGAGATGAAGTTCTAGGAAGGAGAAGCTATACTAGAGGAATGAGGCTAGAGGAGATCTAAGGAGATTTCTAGCTAGCATAACTCTCAATAAGGCAAATGTGTGGACTGCTCTCAACATCAAGGCATTTACCATTCAAATTAAGAGTAACCTTTACACAAGCCTAGGAGGCTCTCATTTATAGTAGAGAGACTTTCCTAAAATGCAATGCAAGTGGGTGTGGAAATGAAATGCAAATGCATGGCTTAGCCAAGACGCATGCCTCCTAGATTCGTGAGTCATGGATCATGTGCCAAGTGGAAAATCATGCCTTCTATGCTTTCCACCATGTGCAAAATGAGAAAATAAGCTCTAAGAAGCTTCTTGACCAAGCTTACGAAATGGGGTTGAATTGGCCCAATTTGGAAGCTAGAATTCATGTACTTTGGCCAATTATTTTGTAAAGCAAGGCCTAACATTTGGCCCAAAAGAAAAGACTGTGCTATTGATTTTATATGAAGCTCATCATGTTGTGATATCTTCTTTAGCCCAAGAGGATAGCATGTGAAGCCCATTAAGCTTATTGGGCTCTTGCTGGTCTAGGCCCTTTTGTATCTTTCTCATCATACTCCTAATAATTGGGGCTTTGGATGAGCTTGAGCCTTGAATTGAGTATGGGCCATGTAATGGGTTTGGTCTGGACCCATCATCTCCTCCCCCTTGGAAAGGATTTGTCCTAAAATCTTGATGTTCATCATCATCCATAGATCCTACAAAAAGGAATTAAATCAAATACATTGAAAGTGGAATGAACACCATACTCAGAATGAAGATCTAATTGATAAACATTGTCTTTAATCTTTTTCAATATTTGAAAAGGACCATCACCACGGGGATTTAGTTTGGATTTGTGCAATGTCTTTGAACCTTTTACCTCATATGGGGCCAAAAGAATTTTCTTTAAGAATGATCAAAGTTTTTGCTACCCAAAAATGTCCCATGAACCCCCTTCATGCATTTCTTGAATAAGAAGTTTCCTATGTAAACCCAAGGAATACAAATTCTTCCTTCCTTAAAAAAAGTACCCATTGATCACATAGAATCCTCCTTGGGACTTTTGTTGACAATCATTGTAAATGGATAAAAAATAAGGATCTTGAAGATACAACTCTAAAATATTATGAAAGCCAAAAATTTGAGAACCTAAAGTGGCTAGAAAAGTATATCTTCTTGAAAGTGCATCCACCACAACATTGGTTTTACCCTTTTTGTATTTGATAACATATGGAAATTGCTCCAAAAATTTCATCCATTTGGCATGCCTTTTGTTGAGCTTGTATTGGCTTTTCAAAAACTTGAGTGATTCATGATTACTATGAATAATAAACTCCTTAGAAATAAGGTAATGTTCCCAAGTATGAAGAACCCTCAAAAGTGCATAAACCTAAGAACACAGTAAGATAACCTATGACAAGAGCTTTAAGCTAGCCAAATTTTTCTTACTCCTTAGGCTATATAAGAGTGCTTCCATGCATCTTGTAAAGGTTGCTCTTGATTTTGAATGGGTAAATGCCTTGATAGGGAGAGCACTCCACACATTTGTCTTATTGAGAGTCATGGTTAGGATTCTTCTTAGTTTCCTTTAGCAACCTTTCTCTAGGGTATTCTTTTATTCCTAGACTTCTACTTTCACCAAGCCATACCATTGCCACAAGGGCCTTTAATCTTGTCTCCAATCCTTTCCGCTGCCCTCTCATGGAGCTTCTTCCTCACTTCCACGTCCAAGGAGCTCCATCAGTTGAAGTGAAGATCATGGATCCTTAGAAATAATAAACTCCTTAGAAATAAGGTAATGTTCCCAAGTATGAAGAACCCTCACAAGTGCATAAACCTAAGAATAGATAGAACATCCGTGAGATAACCTATGACAAAGAGCTTTAAACTACCCGAATTTTTCTTACTCCTTAGGCTATATAAGAGTGCTTCCATGCATCTTGTAAAGGTTGCTCTTGATTTTTAATGCGTAAATGCCTTGATGGGGAGAGCACTGCACACATTTGTCTTATTGAGAGTCATGGTTAGGATGCTTCTTAGTTTCCTTTAGCCACCTTTCTCTAGGATATTCTTCTATTCCTAGACTTCTACTTTCACCAAGCCACATCATTGCCACAAGGGCCTTCAATCTTGTCTCCAATCCTTTCCGCTGCCCTCTCATGGAGCTTCTTCCTCACTTCCACGTCCAAGGAGCTCCATCAGTTGAAGTGAAGATCGTGGATCTCTGAAGCTTGTTTAGGAGACTTTGTTGGATATACATTGTTCCTATACAATATATATATATATATATATATATATATATATATATATATATATATATATATGTACTTCTTTGAAAAAACATTTACTTGACTTAGTTGATTGGAGCCCTGATGCTCATAACGTGTTATAAAATAAAGTTGATAATAGAAAGGAGAAGAAAAAGGAACAATTGAGAATAAAGAGGAAATGGAGATAAATTGTTGTGTGTCTTATTAATGATAAGAAGAGTTCTATTTATAGATATGATATATTTAAATAATTAATTCAAATATAAATAATTAAATTTCGTAAAAGTAATTAATTATACGAGTAATAATAGAAAATCAATTATATCAATGAAAAATCAATTATCATTTATTCATGACATTTACATAAATCATGTTTCAAAAATTTCAAAATCTTTGTTTCAAAAAAAGTACAAGAACAAATAATGTAAAAAGTACTTCTACGAAAAGTACAATTATACTTATATTAATAAATTAGTATAGCTTGATGATGCAAACGAAACGGTATCACAACGCAAAGAATAAATATCAATGTAATGTTTATGAACATAAAGACCGAAATAAAAAATAGTTTATTTAAGTTTTTCTTATTTTCTTACTTAAATATGTAGAGGGATTAATTGCGTTTATATTAATTAATTGCGTTTTAAATAATACTGCAAGTGGTGGATATTGGTCAGAAATCTTTAGGTAGACTTTGATAAAATTTCTTATCTAAATTAGGCGATATACCTACTATACATGGTTGGGCTACCTACTACCTTTTGCAGATACATTCACCAAATTTAGAAATGGGCAATGCTGTCATTCTAAGATTACCCAATAATTTCATTTTGAAACAGAATCAATAACATTAACCCTACAGAGATGATAACCCATAAAATAAAAATTAGTAGAAAAGAAAGCAAAATATACCACTCATGAGGAGTTAGCCATACATGCTTATAAGCCAAATAAATGTTTATTCTAAAAGATACCATCTCAATATTAATTATAGAAACTAAATAAATATGTATATAAATTTTCTCTGTTTAAAATTTACTATGATAAATAATTGATGCCTTTTGTAATATTAGTCTGTTTAAGATCTTGTTTAAATTCTCGTCTTGGTAGATACCATATTTGATTAGACTATATTTATGTCTTAGTTGAGTCATGTTAGTTTAAGAAAAAGTTTAAAAATACAAAAAAAGAGTTATATATTTATAAAGAAAAAAATTGAATTGTTGAGAATTTGACATGACAAAGCATAAATTTACCAAAAACAATAGAAGACACCCAATGAGGAATTTGTGTGTGAGAGAAAGGTTGGCACAACGAGAGGACATCTATTTTTGGTTCACGTGAGGACTATGCAATTATCAACCACAACAGTGAACACAATAGTGACACAAAAAATTATTGGTGCACACTTACAAATTATTTTAAATTACGGTATTAATAAATATTTACCAAATATAAATAACATGAATTAATATGTTAAAGAAGTAGATTCTAAATTGTTTATAGTTTAAATTTTGATTAACTTTGAACTGTAACGTGCTATTTAATTAATAATCCTAATCAAATGAATCGTTACACAGAATAATAAAGTAGTGCAGTCTTTATAAACATTACTCCTTACAATATCCAAGACACATTACGATGTCAAAGCAAGACAAGATACAACGTATAATGATAAATCAATAGGAATTAGAAATAAAGCCCAAAGACAAGAAATACATGAGCTATAGCACTAAAGAAAAGCCCAAATAAACGGAAATCCAGTCCAAGCAGACTATGCAGCGAAACCTCCATCACCCTGATGATCACAGGGAGTTCTCACATCTGCTCACATTAACAAGTTGATGATCATCGCAAAAAGAGAAAACCACATAACAGAACATACAACAAACAAAAGGGTAAGCTAGAGCAGAAAATAGTCCATCATACAGTTACATACAATTTCACAATCAAATATACATACATCATCCAATCATGTTATGACCTTCCAAACAATATACTACGACTTTAGACACCAGTCATCCGGATACATATAATTAGTTAGATTCAGCGGATGCTTGCACTTGTGGTGGACTTTCCTGCTCTACCGAGCTGCTTTCCCGAGCTAAGTGTTACAATGTCTCAACCCCCACACACAAGGTTAGCCCTTAATGGGTTTCAGGCCTCCTACTACTCTCACCACAAGAGTTAGTCCGCTCTTTGTGAGACTAACTGACTCCTTAGAGTGTCAGGATGCAACGTTACCTTGAATCCTTACTAAATTATATAGATGGGGCACCACTATGAACTCCCACTAACAGGGGTCATGGAATTACGTCCTGACCAACTGAGGCACCACCATGAGGTCTCACCTAGAGACTCATGGAATTACGTCCTAACCAATGAGGCACCACCACAAAACTGTCGTGGAATTACGCCCTAACCACACACAAATCATATTTCCAATAATCATACAAAATCCTTTATCATGCCATAACCATGCAACTTTGAAAACCAACCATTCCATACTCAATTCATGCCAAAATCATGTTAATTCAACATTTCAATCCATACAATCAGATCTCACATGCGAATTCATATACTTCATACTTAAAATAGGGTAATCCAAGCCAAACATACAATGAACAACCAAAAGCATGGAAAGAACAGTCATGGAGCAAAACCTCGAACCAACCTCGCTCAAGCTAAGGACCTTCGATCAGGCGAAAGAGATCTTTCGCTCAGGAGAAAGAGATCTTTTGCTCAGGAGAAAGAGATCTTTCGCTCAAGCTACAGGTTCTCGCTTAGGCGAGACTATCAACAGAGAGCCCTACAAGACTCACAAACTCTCGCTTAGGTGAGCCCTCCTCGCCTGAGCGAGACCACTCCTCACCCAAATGTGAGGTTCCTCGCCTGGGCTACAACTGCAGCAACGTGCCTCAAGCTCCCATTCGTCCTCGCTTAGGCGAGCCTCTCTCGCTTGAGCGAGATGGTACCTCACTCAAAATGTGAGCTCTCCCGCTATGCTCAAGCTCGAGCGCGAGCTTGGACTTGTTCCTGCAAGTCTCGCCTAGGCGAGACAGGGTCGCTTGGGTGAAAACGTTAGGTCTTGCCACTGTCCTCCCTGCAACAGCCATACACTCATACCCAAATAACAATACCAATCCATCCAAGCATTTTCAATAGCACATCAACCATGCAATCACGAAAACAATGGCCAAACAACCAAGAATCAGATTAAACAAGAAATCCCTAGCTTCCCTTACTTGGAAATAGCTACCAAAAATACTTTGATGCTAAATCGTGAGCACAACAACTCTAAGAACGGACTAAGAAGCTGGAAAATAGGGGAATAGGAGAAAATAGAGTTACTCAGGGAAACCCTAGTTGGAACCAATATAGATGTGCTAGAAATAGGAAACTATAGGGTGAGAGACAACTTACGTGGAGAAGGAAATGAGTTTAAACTTGCTTGACCAAGGTGGTACCAAACCCTAGCAGAGAGTTATGTAAGGAACAAAGAGCGTATGAGAAATGGGATGTTTTGCAAAGTGAGGGCTGAATGGGAGACCTTGGCTGCATTAGGGGCGTTGGCACCCTAAGGGCCAGCTTGTTGGCCCAACTAGTTAAAGACAACCTTAAAATATTGGGACAAAAATAATTGGGCCTTACATGAACTCTCGTAATTTCTTTTAAAATGAGTTGTTTGGTTATATTATTTAGTATTAAATATTATAGTTTCGTATTTTATATTATATTATAGTTTCTTAAAATATTTTTTATACTACACCTAAGCGGCTTAGCCTGACTATAGCCATGAAATTCGTCTACATAGCTCCCAAGGACGCAAATAATCACCATACATATGCCAAGCAAATGAAAGTCACCATCCTAAACCGCTATAAGAGCAACCGGCCTAAGTCACTAAAGAAGTAACCGACCTAAGCTGGTAACTTAAGGAAATTAAGCGAGAACTTGACAAAT